>NC_082645.1:22338650-22960192 GCF_028023285.1 Balaenoptera ricei
CAATTCTGCCTTGCTTTCAAATCCTCTTCGTTGCCTTCCCTCAATATATTTGTGGACGAGAGTTATCGTTTCTAACTCTGCAGGTTTGTGAATTGCAGTGCCCCTGAGCTCCATTTTTCAACTCGCTTTCTTGGGAGCTGGCCGCAAAAGCGCAGGATTGCTTCAGGCCCTATTGTGGTTCCGGGCGGCAGGCTGAGCCTGTGGTTAATTCTTCTTCCTGATGGGAAAATAGAGTGACCTGTGCCTGTCCCCACACCTAGACCTAGTCTCTCATTGGTTCCCCCTCTTCCCATTCATCCTCAGGACAAATTTGCAACCTGTACGGAACAGGAGGTTAAAGGTGCTGATTCTCCAAGGAGGGAGATTGCTAGTAAAGCGGCTGTAATGGCGAGCCCGAGCACAAGGAGATGAGAAATGAGGTGCGTTTTAGAAACCTTTCCCGATCCCACGGTGTACCGTCTTCTGGGTTTCTCATGCATGTTTTCGATGCAGGAAGATGCCCTTGAACCTGGAGATTTTGGACCCATGGGATGGGTACCACGCAGTATTACTTTAAAGGGTCTGCGTTTGCTCACCCAACCTCACCAAACCTCTCAGCCCCAAGAGTGTCCACCCTTATGTCTCAATCAGCTGTGGGTCTAGAGGTGGTCAATAAAGGTGGCATCCTAGCCCCTGAACGAATTCTGTATGAATTTCTCTCTCTTTCACTGTCTTTGTTTCACGGGTTTTTAAAAGTAATTGATTTTTATAATGGGGTTTAGCTGCTTTTCACTGCTGTGTTTATGCCGCTTTACACCCACTTGACTCACTTACATAGAGATATCAATACATTGGTTTTAAGAGTCTTACTAGTCAGATATATTCTTGGGCGGTGAACAGGGGGTGTTGAATCCAGTTCACTGAGCAAGGAGTAGGTCTTGTCTGTTACATATTGGGTTTATGGAACAGTATCTGAGCTAATTTGAAACCCTTGTTTTATGCATCACCCCACCTCACCTTTCCCGTTAAGCAGCCATAGTGTGTTTTCTAAACGTGTGACGCTGTTCTGTTTTGTAATTCAGTTCAAGTGTAGCGGTTTTTACATTCCCTCTATAAGTGATATCTTATGATAAGTGCCTTTTTCTGTGTGACTTATTTCACTTAGAATCGTCGTACCTAAATCTTCTCATCATGCTGCTACTAGCATTATGATGTTGATTTCATTGCTGAGTGATATGCCATTATACATATGGACCACAACTTCTTTATCCATTTTTCTATTTCCTGGGATATTTAAGGTGTAACGAAGTGGAGGTTCTTGTTAACAGAGCAGCCCTAAACTTTGGGGTGCCTGTGTCTTGCTGATTTTTAGTTTTCCCAATTTATACGCCCATGAGTGGAAGTGCCCTATGCTCTCTAAGGTGAGTTTTTTAGATGTTTCAGGACACACCCTATACTTCTCCAGAGTGGCTGTTGGCAATTTACATGCCGCCCATCAGCGTAGCAAGGCTCCCGTTTCTCCATGGCCTGTCCTGCATTTCTGGTTTTGACACTTTATTCAGCATGGCCCTTTTGACCGATGGGAAGCGAGACTTCTTTGTAGCGCTGATTTGCCTTTCCAGGTTGCTTGGTTGGCCAAAAAGGGCGTATGCGTTTTTTCCTGAATATATTCAGGAAAAAACGCATACGCCCTTTTTGGCCAAGGGCATCGTTGTCGAGGTTTTGCCGCTTTTCCTGTGCTTTAAAGGCGATTCGACTCTACCTCCTGAAATCTGTTTCCTGCAATTCTGCCTTGCTTTCAAATCCTCCTTGTTGCCTTCCCTCAATATATTTGTGGACTTGAGTTATCATTTATAACTCTGCAGGTTTGTGAATTGCAGTGCCCCTGAGCTCGATTTTTCAACTCGCTTTTTTGGGAGCTGGCCGCAAAAGCGCAGGATTGCTTCAGGCCCTGTTCTGCTTCCGGGCAGCAGGCTGAGCCTGTGGTTAATTCTTCTTCCTGATGGGAAAATAGAGTGACCTGTGCCTGTCCCAACACCTAGACCTAGTCTCTCACTGGTTCCCCCTCTTCCCGTTCATCCTCAGGACAAATTGCAACCTGTACGGAACAGGAGGTTAAAGGTGCTGATTCTCGAAGGAGGGAGATTGCTAGTAAAGCGGCTGTAATGGCCAACCCGAGCACAAGGAGATGAGAAATGAGGTGCGTTTTAGAAACCTTTCCCGATCACACGGTGTACCATCTTCTGGGTTTCTCATGCATGTTTTCGATGTAGGAAGATGCCCTTGAACCTGGAGATTTTGGACCCATGGGATGGATACCACGCAGTATTACTTTAAAGGGTCTGCGTTTGCTCACCCAACCTCACCAAACCTCTCAGCCCCAAGAGTGTCCACCCTTATGTCTCAATCAGCTGTGGGTCTAGAGATGGTCAATCCAGGTGGCATCACAGCCCCTGAACGAATTTTGTAAGAATTTCTCTCTCTTTCACTGTCTTTGTTTCACGGGTTTTTAAAAGTAATTGATTTTTATAATGGGGTTTAGCTGCTTTTCACTGCTGTGTTTATGCCGCTTTACACCCACTTGACTCACTTACAGAGGGATATCAATACATTGGTTTTAAGATTCTTACTAGTCAGATATATTCTTGGGCGGTGAACAGGGGGTGTTGAGTCCAGTTCACTGAGCAAGGAGTAGGTCTTGTCTATTACATATTGGGTTTATGGGACGGTATCTGAGCTAATTTGAAACCCTTGTTTTATGCATCACCCACCTCACCTTTCCCGTTAAGCAGCCATAGTGTGTCTTCTAAACGTGTGACGCTGTTCTGTTTTGTAATTCAGTTCAAGTGTAGCGGTTTTTACATTCCCTCTCTAAGTGATATCTTATGATAAGTGTCTTTTTCTGTGTGACTTATTTCACTTAGAATCCTCGTACCTAAATCCTCTCATCATGCTGCTACTAGCCTTATGACGTTAATTTCATGGCTGAGTGATATGCCATTGTACATAAGGACCACAACTTCCTTATCCATTTTTCTCTTTCCTGGGATATTTAAGGTGTAACGAAGTGGAGGTTCTTGTCAACAGAGCAGCCCTAAACTTTGGGGTGCCTGTGTCTTGCTGATTTTTAGTTTTCCCAATTTATACGCCCATGAGTGGAAGTGCCTTATGCTCTCTATGCTGAGTTTTTTAGATGTTTCAGGAAACACCGTACACTTCTCCAGAGTGGCTGTTGGCCATTTACATCCCGCCCATCAGCGTAGTAAGGCTCCCGTTTCTCCATGGCCTGTCCTGCATTTCTGGTTTTGACACTTTATTCAGCATGGCCCTTTTGACCGATGGGAAGCGAGACTTCTTTGTAGCGCTGATTTGCCTTTCCAGGTTGCTTGGTTGGCCAAAAAGGGCGTATGCGTTTTTTCCTGAATATATTCAGGAAAAAACGCATACGCCCTTTTTGGCCAAGGGCATCGTTGTCGAGGTTTTGCCGCTTTTCCTGTGCTTTAAAGGCGATTCGACTCTACCTCCTGAAATCTGTTTCCTGCAATTCTGCCTTGCTTTCAAATCCTCCTCGTTGCCTTTCCTCAATATATTTGTGGACGAGAGTTATCATTTATAACTCTGAGGGTCTGTGAATTGCAGTGCCCCTGAGCTCGATTTTTCAACTCGCTTTTTTGGGAGCTGGCCGCAAAAGCGCAGGATTGCTTCAGGCCCTGTTGTGCTTCCGGGCGACAGGCTGAGCCTGTGGTTAATTCTTCTTCCTGATGGGAACATAGAGTGACCTGTGCCTGTCCCCACACCTAGACCTAGTCTCTCATTGGTTCCCCCTCTTCCCGTTCATCCTCAGGACAAATTTGCAACCTGTACGGAACAGGAGGTTAAAGGTGCTCATTCTCCAAGGAGGGAGATTGCTAGTAAAGCGGCTGTAATGGCGATCCCGAGCACAAGGAGATGAGAAATGAGGTGCGTTTTAGAAACCTTTCCCGATCACATGGTGTACCGTCTTCTGGGTTTCTCATGCATGTTTTCGATGTAGGAAGATGCCCTTGAACCTGGAGATTTTGGACCCATGGGATGGGTACCACGCAGTATTACTTTAAAGGGTCTGCGTTTGCTCACCCAACCTCACCAAACCTCTCAGCCCCAAGAGTGTCCACCCTTATGTCTCAATCAGCTGTGGGTCTAGATATGGTCAATCTAGGTGGCATCACAGCCCCTGAACGAATTTTGTAAGAATTTCTCTCTCTTTCACTGTCTTTGTTTCACTTGTTTTTAAAAGTAATTGATTTGTATAATGGGGTTTAGCTGCTTTTCACTGCTGTTTTTATGGTGCTTTCCACCCACTTGACTCACTTACAGAGAGATATCAATCCATAGCTTTGAAGATTCTTCCTAGTCAGATATATTCTTGGGCGGTGAATAGGGGGTTTTTGCGTCCAGTTCACTGAGCAAGGAGTAGGTCTTGTCTATTACATATTGGGTTTATGGAAAGCTATCTGAGCTAATTTGAAACCCTTGTTTTATGCGTCACCCCACCTCACCGTTCCCGTTAAGCAGCCATAGTGTGTTTTCGAAACGTGGGACTCTGTTCTGTTTTGTAATTCAGTTCAAGTGTAGCAGTTTTTACATTCCCTCTATAAGTGATATCTTACGATAAGTGTCTTTCTGTGTGACTTATTTCACTTAGAATCGTCATACCTAAATCCACTCATCATGCTGCCACTAGCCTTATGACGTTGATTTCATGCCTGAGTGATATTCCATTGTACATAAGGACAACAACTTCTTTATCCATTTTTCTCTTTCCTGGGATATTTAAGGTGTAATGAAGTGGAGGTTCTTGTCAACAGAGCAGCCCTAAACTTTGGGGTGCCTGTGTCTTGCTGATTTTTAGTTTTCCCAATTTATACGCCCATGAGTGGAACTGCCCTATGCTCTCTAAGCCGAGTTTTTTAGATGTTTCAGGACACACCGTACACTTCTCCAGAGTGGCTGTTGGCAATTTACATCCCGCCCATCAGCGTAGCAAGGCTCCCGTTTCTCCATGGCCTGTCCTGCATTTCTGGTTTTGACACTTTATTCAGCATGGCCCTTTTGACCGATGGGAAGCGAGACTTCTTTGTAGCACTGATTTGCCTTTCCAGGTTGCTTGGTTGGCCAAAAAGGGCGTATGCGTTTTTTCCTGAATATATTCAGGAAAAAACGCATACGCCCTTTTTGGCCAAGGGCATCATGGTCGAGGTTTTGCCGCTTTTCCTGTGCTTTAAAGGCGATTCGAATCTACCTCCTGAAATCTGTTTCCTGCAATTCTGCCTTGCTTTCAAATCCTCTTCGTTGCCTTCCCTCAATATATTTGTGGACGAGAGTTATCGTTTCTAACTCTGCAGGTTTGTGAATTGCAGTGCCCCTGAGCTCCATTTTTCAACTCGCTTTCTTGGGAGCTGGCCGCAAAAGCGCAGGATTGCTTCAGGCCCTATTGTGGTTCCGGGCGGCAGGCTGAGCCTGTGGTTAATTCTTCTTCCTGATGGGAAAATAGAGTGACCTGTGCCTGTCCCCACACCTAGACCTAGTCTCTCATTGGTTCCCCCTCTTCCCATTCATCCTCAGGACAAATTTGCAACCTGTACGGAACAGGAGGTTAAAGGTGCTGATTCTCCAAGGAGGGAGATTGCTAGTAAAGCGGCTGTAATGGCGAGCCCGAGCACAAGGAGATGAGAAATGAGGTGCGTTTTAGAAACCTTTCCCGATCCCACGGTGTACCGTCTTCTGGGTTTCTCATGCATGTTTTCGATGCAGGAAGATGCCCTTGAACCTGGAGATTTTGGACCCATGGGATGGGTACCACGCAGTATTACTTTAAAGGGTCTGCGTTTGCTCACCCAACCTCACCAAACCTCTCAGCCCCAAGAGTGTCCACCCTTATGTCTCAATCAGCTGTGGGTCTAGAGGTGGTCAATAAAGGTGGCATCCTAGCCCCTGAACGAATTCTGTATGAATTTCTCTCTCTTTCACTGTCTTTGTTTCACGGGTTTTTAAAAGTAATTGATTTTTATAATGGGGTTTAGCTGCTTTTCACTGCTGTGTTTATGCCGCTTTACACCCACTTGACTCACTTACATAGAGATATCAATACATTGGTTTTAAGAGTCTTACTAGTCAGATATATTCTTGGGCGGTGAACAGGGGGTGTTGAATCCAGTTCACTGAGCAAGGAGTAGGTCTTGTCTGTTACATATTGGGTTTATGGAACAGTATCTGAGCTAATTTGAAACCCTTGTTTTATGCATCACCCCACCTCACCTTTCCCGTTAAGCAGCCATAGTGTGTTTTCTAAACGTGTGACGCTGTTCTGTTTTGTAATTCAGTTCAAGTGTAGCGGTTTTTACATTCCCTCTATAAGTGATATCTTATGATAAGTGCCTTTTTCTGTGTGACTTATTTCACTTAGAATCGTCGTACCTAAATCTTCTCATCATGCTGCTACTAGCATTATGATGTTGATTTCATTGCTGAGTGATATGCCATTATACATATGGACCACAACTTCTTTATCCATTTTTCTATTTCCTGGGATATTTAAGGTGTAACGAAGTGGAGGTTCTTGTCAACAGAGCAGCCCTAAACTTTGGGGTGCCTGTGTCTTGCTGATTTTTAGTTTTCCCAATTTATACGCCCATGAGTGGAAGTGCCCTATGCTCTCTAAGGTGAGTTTTTTAGATGTTTCAGGACACACCCTATACTTCTCCAGAGTGGCTGTTGGCAATTTACATGCCGCCCATCAGCGTAGCAAGGCTCCCGTTTCTCCATGGCCTGTCCTGCATTTCTGGTTTTGACACTTTATTCAGCATGGCCCTTTTGACCGATGGGAAGCGAGACTTCTTTGTAGCGCTGATTTGCCTTTCCAGGTTGCTTGGTTGGCCAAAAAGGGCGTATGCGTTTTTTCCTGAATATATTCAGGAAAAAACGCATACGCCCTTTTTGGCCAAGGGCATCGTTGTCGAGGTTTAGCCGCTTTTCCTGTGCTTTAAAGGCGATTCGACTCTACCTCCTGAAATCTGTTTCCTGCAATTCTGCCTTGCTTTCAAATCCTCCTTGTTGCCTTCCCTCAATATATTTGTGGACTTGAGTTATCATTTATAACTCTGCAGGTTTGTGAATTGCAGTGCCCCTGAGCTCGATTTTTCAACTCGCTTTTTTGGGAGCTGGCCGCAAAAGCGCAGGATTGCTTCAGGCCCTGTTCTGCTTCCGGGCGGCAGGCTGAGCCTGTGGTTAATTCTTCTTCCTGATGGGAAAATAGAGTGACCTGTGCCTGTCCCAACACCTAGAGCTAGTCTCTCACTGGTTCCCCCTCTTCCCGTTCATCCTCAGGACAAATTGCAACCTGTACGGAACAGGAGGTTAAAGGTGCTGATTCTCGAAGGAGGGAGATTGCTAGTAAAGCGGCTGTAATGGCCAACCCGAGCACAAGGAGATGAGAAATGAGGTGCGTTTTAGAAACCTTTCCCGATCACACGGTGTACCATCTTCTGGGTTTCTCATGCATGTTTTCGATGTAGGAAGATGCCCTTGAACCTGGAGATTTTGGACCCATGGGATGGATACCACGCAGTATTACTTTAAAGGGTCTGCGTTTGCTCACCCAACCTCACCAAACCTCTCAGCCCCAAGAGTGTCCACCCTTATGTCTCAATCAGCTGTGGGTCTAGAGATGGTCAATCCAGGTGGCATCACAGCCCCTGAACGAATTTTGTAAGAATTTCTCTCTCTTTCACTGTCTTTGTTTCACGGGTTTTTAAAAGTAATTGATTTTTATAATGGGGTTTAGCTGCTTTTCACTGCTGTGTTTATGCCGCTTTACACCCACTTGACTCACTTACAGAGGGATATCAATACATTGGTTTTAAGATTCTTCCTAGTCAGATATATTCTTGGGCGGTGAACAGGGGGTGTTGAGTCCAGTTCACTGAGCAAGGAGTAGGTCTTGTCTATTACATATTGGGTTTATGGGACGGTATCTGAGCTAATTTGAAACCCTTGTTTTATGCATCACCCACCTCACCTTTCCCGTTAAGCAGCCATAGTGTGTCTTCTAAACGTGTGACGCTGTTCTGTTTTGTAATTCAGTTCAAGTGTAGCGGTTTTTACATTCCCTCTCTAAGTGATATCTTATGATAAGTGTCTTTTTCTGTGTGACTTATTTCACTTAGAATCCTCGTACCTAAATCCTCTCATCATGCTGCTACTAGCCTTATGACGTTAATTTCATGGCTGAGTGATATGCCATTGTACATAAGGACCACAATTTCCTTATCCATTTTTCTCTTTCCTGGGATATTTAAGGTGTAACGAAGTGGAGGTTCTTGTCAACAGAGCAGCCCTAAACTTTGGGGTGCCTGTGTCTTGCTGATTTTTAGTTTTCCCAATTTATACGCCCATGAGTGGAAGTGCCTTATGCTCTCTATGCTGAGTTTTTTAGATGTTTCAGGAAACACCGTACACTTCTCCAGAGTGGCTGTTGGCCATTTACATCCCGCCCATCAGCGTAGTAAGGCTCCCGTTTCTCCATGGCCTGTCCTGCATTTCTGGTTTTGACACTTTATTCAGCATGGCCCTTTTGACCGATGGGAAGCGAGACTTCTTTGTAGCGCTGATTTGCCTTTCCAGGTTGCTTGGTTGGCCAAAAAGGGCGTATGCGTTTTTTCCTGAATATATTCAGGAAAAAACGCATACGCCCTTTTTGGCCAAGGGCATCGTTGTCGAGGTTTTGCCGCTTTTCCTGTGCTTTAAAGGCGATTCGACTCTACCTCCTGAAATCTGTTTCCTGCAATTCTGCCTTGCTTTCAAATCCTCCTCGTTGCCTTTCCTCAATATATTTGTGGACGAGAGTTATCATTTATAACTCTGAGGGTCTGTGAATTGCAGTGCCCCTGAGCTCGATTTTTCAACTCGCTTTTTTGGGAGCTGGCCGCAAAAGCGCAGGATTGCTTCAGGCCCTGTTGTGCTTCCGGGCGACAGGCTGAGCCTGTGGTTAATTCTTCTTCCTGATGGGAACATAGAGTGACCTGTGCCTGTCCCCACACCTAGACCTAGTCTCTCATTGGTTCCCCCTCTTCCCGTTCATCCTCAGGACAAATTTGCAACCTGTACGGAACAGGAGGTTAAAGGTGCTCATTCTCCAAGGAGGGAGATTGCTAGTAAAGCGGCTGTAATGGCGATCCCGAGCACAAGGAGATGAGAAATGAGGTGCGTTTTAGAAACCTTTCCCGATCACATGGTGTACCGTCTTCTGGGTTTCTCATGCATGTTTTCGATGTAGGAAGATGCCCTTGAACCTGGAGATTTTGGACCCATGGGATGGGTACCACGCAGTATTACTTTAAAGGGTCTGCGTTTGCTCACCCAACCTCACCAAACCTCTCAGCCCCAAGAGTGTCCACCCTTATGTCTCAATCAGCTGTGGGTCTAGATATGGTCAATCTAGGTGGCATCACAGCCCCTGAACGAATTTTGTAAGAATTTCTCTCTCTTTCACTGTCTTTGTTTCACTTGTTTTTAAAAGTAATTGATTTGTATAATGGGGTTTAGCTGCTTTTCACTGCTGTTTTTATGGTGCTTTCCACCCACTTGACTCACTTACAGAGAGATATCAATCCATAGCTTTGAAGATTCTTCCTAGTCAGATATATTCTTGGGCGGTGAATAGGGGGTTTTTGCGTCCAGTTCACTGAGCAAGGAGTAGGTCTTGTCTATTACATATTGGGTTTATGGAAAGCTATCTGAGCTAATTTGAAACCCTTGTTTTATGCGTCACCCCACCTCACCGTTCCCGTTAAGCAGCCATAGTGTGTTTTCGAAACGTGGGACTCTGTTCTGTTTTGTAATTCAGTTCAAGTGTAGCAGTTTTTACATTCCCTCTATAAGTGATATCTTACGATAAGTGTCTTTCTGTGTGACTTATTTCACTTAGAATCGTCATACCTAAATCCACTCATCATGCTGCCACTAGCCTTATGACGTTGATTTCATGCCTGAGTGATATTCCATTGTACATAAGGACAACAACTTCTTTATCCATTTTTCTCTTTCCTGGGATATTTAAGGTGTAATGAAGTGGAGGTTCTTGTCAACAGAGCAGCCCTAAACTTTGGGGTGCCTGTGTCTTGCTGATTTTTAGTTTTCCCAATTTATACGCCCATGAGTGGAACTGCCCTATGCTCTCTAAGCCGAGTTTTTTAGATGTTTCAGGACACACCGTACACTTCTCCAGAGTGGCTGTTGGCAATTTACATCCCGCCCATCAGCGTAGCAAGGCTCCCGTTTCTCCATGGCCTGTCCTGCATTTCTGGTTTTGACACTTTATTCAGCATGGCCCTTTTGACCGATGGGAAGCGAGACTTCTTTGTAGCACTGATTTGCCTTTCCAGGTTGCTTGGTTGGCCAAAAAGGGCGTATGCGTTTTTTCCTGAATATATTCAGGAAAAAACGCATACGCCCTTTTTGGCCAAGGGCATCATGGTCGAGGTTTTGCCGCTTTTCCTGTGCTTTAAAGGCGATTCGAATCTACCTCCTGAAATCTGTTTCCTGCAATTCTGCCTTGCTTTCAAATCCTCTTCGTTGCCTTCCCTCAATATATTTGTGGACGAGAGTTATCGTTTCTAACTCTGCAGGTTTGTGAATTGCAGTGCCCCTGAGCTCCATTTTTCAACTCGCTTTCTTGGGAGCTGGCCGCAAAAGCGCAGGATTGCTTCAGGCCCTATTGTGGTTCCGGGCGGCAGGCTGAGCCTGTGGTTAATTCTTCTTCCTGATGGGAAAATAGAGTGACCTGTGCCTGTCCCCACACCTAGACCTAGTCTCTCATTGGTTCCCCCTCTTCCCATTCATCCTCAGGACAAATTTGCAACCTGTACGGAACAGGAGGTTAAAGGTGCTGATTCTCCAAGGAGGGAGATTGCTAGTAAAGCGGCTGTAATGGCGAGCCCGAGCACAAGGAGATGAGAAATGAGGTGCGTTTTAGAAACCTTTCCCGATCCCACGGTGTACCGTCTTCTGGGTTTCTCATGCATGTTTTCGATGCAGGAAGATGCCCTTGAACCTGGAGATTTTGGACCCATGGGATGGGTACCACGCAGTATTACTTTAAAGGGTCTGCGTTTGCTCACCCAACCTCACCAAACCTCTCAGCCCCAAGAGTGTCCACCCTTATGTCTCAATCAGCTGTGGGTCTAGAGGTGGTCAATAAAGGTGGCATCCTAGCCCCTGAACGAATTCTGTATGAATTTCTCTCTCTTTCACTGTCTTTGTTTCACGGGTTTTTAAAAGTAATTGATTTTTATAATGGGGTTTAGCTGCTTTTCACTGCTGTGTTTATGCCGCTTTACACCCACTTGACTCACTTACATAGAGATATCAATACATTGGTTTTAAGAGTCTTACTAGTCAGATATATTCTTGGGCGGTGAACAGGGGGTGTTGAATCCAGTTCACTGAGCAAGGAGTAGGTCTTGTCTGTTACATATTGGGTTTATGGAACAGTATCTGAGCTAATTTGAAACCCTTGTTTTATGCATCCCCCCACCTCACCTTTCCCGTTAAGCAGCCATAGTGTGTTTTCTAAACGTGTGACGCTGTTCTGTTTTGTAATTCAGTTCAAGTGTAGCGGTTTTTACATTCCCTCTATAAGTGATATCTTATGATAAGTGCCTTTTTCTGTGTGACTTATTTCACTTAGAATCGTCGTACCTAAATCTTCTCATCATGCTGCTACTAGCATTATGATGTTGATTTCATTGCTGAGTGATATGCCATTATACATATGGACCACAACTTCTTTATCCATTTTTCTATTTCCTGGGATATTTAAGGTGTAACGAAGTGGAGGTTCTTGTCAACAGAGCAGCCCTAAACTTTGGGGTGCCTGTGTCTTGCTGATTTTTAGTTTTCCCAATTTATACGCCCATGAGTGGAAGTGCCCTATGCTCTCTAAGGTGAGTTTTTTAGATGTTTCAGGACACACCCTATACTTCTCCAGAGTGGCTGTTGGCAATTTACATGCCGCCCATCAGCGTAGCAAGGCTCCCGTTTCTCCATGGCCTGTCCTGCATTTCTGGTTTTGACACTTTATTCAGCATGACCCTTTTGACCGATGGGAAGCGAGACTTCTTTGTAGCGCTGATTTGCCTTTCCAGGTTGCTTGGTTGGCCAAAAAGGGCGTATGCGTTTTTTCCTGAATATATTCAGGAAAAAACGCATACGCCCTTTTTGGCCAAGGGCATCGTTGTCGAGGTTTTGCCGCTTTTCCTGTGCTTTAAAGGCGATTCGACTCTACCTCCTGAAATCTGTTTCCTGCAATTCTGCCTTGCTTTCAAATCCTCCTTGTTGCCTTCCCTCAATATATTTGTGGACTTGAGTTATCATTTATAACTCTGCAGGTTTGTGAATTGCAGTGCCCCTGAGCTCGATTTTTCAACTCGCTTTTTTGGGAGCTGGCCGCAAAAGCGCAGGATTGCTTCAGGCCCTGTTCTGCTTCCGGGCAGCAGGCTGAGCCTGTGGTTAATTCTTCTTCCTGATGGGAAAATAGAGTGACCTGTGCCTGTCCCAACACCTAGAGCTAGTCTCTCACTGGTTCCCCCTCTTCCCGTTCATCCTCAGGACAAATTGCAACCTGTACGGAACAGGAGGTTAAAGGTGCTGATTCTCGAAGGAGGGAGATTGCTAGTAAAGCGGCTGTAATGGCCAACCCGAGCACAAGGAGATGAGAAATGAGGTGCGTTTTAGAAACCTTTCCCGATCACACGGTGTACCATCTTCTGGGTTTCTCATGCATGTTTTCGATGTAGGAAGATGCCCTTGAACCTGGAGATTTTGGACCCATGGGATGGATACCACGCAGTATTACTTTAAAGGGTCTGCGTTTGCTCACCCAACCTCACCAAACCTCTCAGCCCCAAGAGTGTCCACCCTTATGTCTCAATCAGCTGTGGGTCTAGAGATGGTCAATCCAGGTGGCATCACAGCCCCTGAACGAATTTTGTAAGAATTTCTCTCTCTTTCACTGTCTTTGTTTCACGGGTTTTTAAAAGTAATTGATTTTTATAATGGGGTTTAGCTGCTTTTCACTGCTGTGTTTATGCCGCTTTACACCCACTTGACTCACTTACAGAGGGATATCAATACATTGGTTTTAAGATTCTTACTAGTCAGATATATTCTTGGGCGGTGAACAGGGGGTGTTGAGTCCAGTTCACTGAGCAAGGAGTAGGTCTTGTCTATTACATATTGGGTTTATGGGACGGTATCTGAGCTAATTTGAAACCCTTGTTTTATGCATCACCCACCTCACCTTTCCCGTTAAGCAGCCATAGTGTGTCTTCTAAACGTGTGACGCTGTTCTGTTTTGTAATTCAGTTCAAGTGTAGCGGTTTTTACATTCCCTCTCTCTAAGTGATATCTTATGATAAGTGTCTTTTTCTGTGTGACTTATTTCACTTAGAATCCTCGTACCTAAATCCTCTCATCATGCTGCTACTAGCCTTATGACGTTAATTTCATGGCTGAGTGATATGCCATTGTACATAAGGACCACAATTTCCTTATCCATTTTTCTCTTTCCTGGGATATTTAAGGTGTAACGAAGTGGAGGTTCTTGTCAACAGAGCAGCCCTAAACTTTGGGGTGCCTGTGTCTTGCTGATTTTTAGTTTTCCCAATTTATACGCCCATGAGTGGAAGTGCCTTATGCTCTCTATGCTGAGTTTTTTAGATGTTTCAGGAAACACCGTACACTTCTCCAGAGTGGCTGTTGGCCATTTACATCCCGCCCATCAGCGTAGTAAGGCTCCCGTTTCTCCATGGCCTGTCCTGCATTTCTGGTTTTGACACTTTATTCAGCATGGCCCTTTTGACCGATGGGAAGCGAGACTTCTTTGTAGCGCTGATTTGCCTTTCCAGGTTGCTTGGTTGGCCAAAAAGGGCGTATGCGTTTTTTCCTGAATATATTCAGGAAAAAACGCATACGCCCTTTTTGGCCAAGGGCATCGTTGTCGAGGTTTTGCCGCTTTTCCTGTGCTTTAAAGGCGATTCGACTCTACCTCCTGAAATCTGTTTCCTGCAATTCTGCCTTGCTTTCAAATCCTCCTCGTTGCCTTTCCTCAATATATTTGTGGACGAGAGTTATCATTTATAACTCTGAGGGTCTGTGAATTGCAGTGCCCCTGAGCTCGATTTTTCAACTCGCTTTTTTGGGAGCTGGCCGCAAAAGCGCAGGATTGCTTCAGGCCCTGTTGTGCTTCCGGGCGACAGGCTGAGCCTGTGGTTAATTCTTCTTCCTGATGGGAACATAGAGTGACCTGTGCCTGTCCCCACACCTAGACCTAGTCTCTCATTGGTTCCCCCTCTTCCCGTTCATCCTCAGGACAAATTTGCAACCTGTACGGAACAGGAGGTTAAAGGTGCTCATTCTCCAAGGAGGGAGATTGCTAGTAAAGCGGCTGTAATGGCGAGCCCGAGCACAAGGAGATGAGAAATGAGGTGCGTTTTAGAAACCTTTCCCGATCACATGGTGTACCGTCTTCTGGGTTTCTCATGCATGTTTTCGATGTAGGAAGATGCCCTTGAACCTGGAGATTTTGGACCCATGGGATGGGTACCACGCAGTATTACTTTAAAGGGTCTGCGTTTGCTCACCCAACCTCACCAAACCTCTCAGCCCCAAGAGTGTCCACCCTTATGTCTCAATCAGCTGTGGGTCTAGATATGGTCAATCTAGGTGGCATCACAGCCCCTGAACGAATTTTGTAAGAATTTCTCTCTCTTTCACTGTCTTTGTTTCACTTGTTTTTAAAAGTAATTGATTTGTATAATGGGGTTTAGCTGCTTTTCACTGCTGTTTTTATGGTGCTTTCCACCCACTTGACTCACTTACAGAGAGATATCAATCCATAGCTTTGAAGATTCTTCCTAGTCAGATATATTCTTGGGCGGTGAATAGGGGGTTTTTGCGTCCAGTTCACTGAGCAAGGAGTAGGTCTTGTCTATTACATATTGGGTTTATGGAAAGCTATCTGAGCTAATTTGAAACCCTTGTTTTATGCGTCACCCCACCTCACCGTTCCCGTTAAGCAGCCATAGTGTGTTTTCGAAACGTGGGACTCTGTTCTGTTTTGTAATTCAGTTCAAGTGTAGCAGTTTTTACATTCCCTCTATAAGTGATATCTTACGATAAGTGTCTTTCTGTGTGACTTATTTCACTTAGAATCGTCATACCTAAATCCACTCATCATGCTGCCACTAGCCTTATGACGTTGATTTCATGCCTGAGTGATATTCCATTGTACATAAGGACAACAACTTCTTTATCCATTTTTCTCTTTCCTGGGATATTTAAGGTGTAATGAAGTGGAGGTTCTTGTCAACAGAGCAGCCCTAAACTTTGGGGTGCCTGTGTCTTGCTGATTTTTAGTTTTCCCAATTTATACGCCCATGAGTGGAACTGCCCTATGCTCTCTAAGCCGAGTTTTTTAGATGTTTCAGGACACACCGTACACTTCTCCAGAGTGGCTGTTGGCAATTTACATCCCGCCCATCAGCGTAGCAAGGCTCCCGTTTCTCCATGGCCTGTCCTGCATTTCTGGTTTTGACACTTTATTCAGCATGGCCCTTTTGACCGATGGGAAGCGAGACTTCTTTGTAGCACTGATTTGCCTTTCCAGGTTGCTTGGTTGGCCAAAAAGGGCGTATGCGTTTTTTCCTGAATATATTCAGGAAAAAACGCATACGCCCTTTTTGGCCAAGGGCATCATGGTCGAGGTTTTGCCGCTTTTCCTGTGCTTTAAAGGCGATTCGAATCTACCTCCTGAAATCTGTTTCCTGCAATTCTGCCTTGCTTTCAAATCCTCTTCGTTGCCTTCCCTCAATATATTTGTGGACGAGAGTTATCGTTTCTAACTCTGCAGGTTTGTGAATTGCAGTGCCCCTGAGCTCCATTTTTCAACTCGCTTTCTTGGGAGCTGGCCGCAAAAGTGCAGGATTGCTTCAGGCCCTATTGTGGTTCCGGGCGGCAGGCTGAGCCTGTGGTTAATTCTTCTTCCTGATGGGAAAATAGAGTGACCTGTGCCTGTCCCCACACCTAGACCTAGTCTCTCATTGGTTCCCCCTCTTCCCATTCATCCTCAGGACAAATTTGCAACCTGTACGGAACAGGAGGTTAAAGGTGCTGATTCTCCAAGGAGGGAGATTGCTAGTAAAGCGGCTGTAATGGCGAGCCCGAGCACAAGGAGATGAGAAATGAGGTGCGTTTTAGAAACCTTTCCCGATCCCACGGTGTACCGTCTTCTGGGTTTCTCATGCATGTTTTCGATGCAGGAAGATGCCCTTGAACCTGGAGATTTTGGACCCATGGGATGGGTACCACGCAGTATTACTTTAAAGGGTCTGCGTTTGCTCACCCAACCTCACCAAACCTCTCAGCCCCAAGAGTGTCCACCCTTATGTCTCAATCAGCTGTGGGTCTAGAGGTGGTCAATAAAGGTGGCATCCTAGCCCCTGAACGAATTCTGTATGAATTTCTCTCTCTTTCACTGTCTTTGTTTCACGGGTTTTTAAAAGTAATTGATTTTTATAATGGGGTTTAGCTGCTTTTCACTGCTGTGTTTATGCCGCTTTACACCCACTTGACTCACTTACATAGAGATATCAATACATTGGTTTTAAGAGTCTTACTAGTCAGATATATTCTTGGGCGGTGAACAGGGGGTGTTGAATCCAGTTCACTGAGCAAGGAGTAGGTCTTGTCTGTTACATATTGGGTTTATGGAACAGTATCTGAGCTAATTTGAAACCCTTGTTTTATGCATCACCCCACCTCACCTTTCCCGTTAAGCAGCCATAGTGTGTTTTCTAAACGTGTGACGCTGTTCTGTTTTGTAATTCAGTTCAAGTGTAGCGGTTTTTACATTCCCTCTATAAGTGATATCTTATGATAAGTGCCTTTTTCTGTGTGACTTATTTCACTTAGAATCGTCGTACCTAAATCTTCTCATCATGCTGCTACTAGCATTATGATGTTGATTTCATTGCTGAGTGATATGCCATTATACATATGGACCACAACTTCTTTATCCATTTTTCTATTTCCTGGGATATTTAAGGTGTAACGAAGTGGAGGTTCTTGTCAACAGAGCAGCCCTAAACTTTGGGGTGCCTGTGTCTTGCTGATTTTTAGTTTTCCCAATTTATACGCCCATGAGTGGAAGTGCCCTATGCTCTCTAAGGTGAGTTTTTTAGATGTTTCAGGACACACCCTATACTTCTCCAGAGTGGCTGTTGGCAATTTACATGCCGCCCATCAGCGTAGCAAGGCTCCCGTTTCTCCATGGCCTGTCCTGCATTTCTGGTTTTGACACTTTATTCAGCATGGCCCTTTTGACCGATGGGAAGCGAGACTTCTTTGTAGCGCTGATTTGCCTTTCCAGGTTGCTTGGTTGGCCAAAAAGGGCGTATGCGTTTTTTCCTGAATATATTCAGGAAAAAACGCATACGCCCTTTTTGGCCAAGGGCATCGTTGTCGAGGTTTTGCCGCTTTTCCTGTGCTTTAAAGGCGATTCGACTCTACCTCCTGAAATCTGTTTCCTGCAATTCTGCCTTGCTTTCAAATCCTCCTTGTTGCCTTCCCTCAATATATTTGTGGACTTGAGTTATCATTTATAACTCTGCAGGTTTGTGAATTGCAGTGCCCCTGAGCTCGATTTTTCAACTCGCTTTTTTGGGAGCTGGCCGCAAAAGCGCAGGATTGCTTCAGGCCCTGTTCTGCTTCCGGGCAGCAGGCTGAGCCTGTGGTTAATTCTTCTTCCTGATGGGAAAATAGAGTGACCTGTGCCTGTCCCAACACCTAGACCTAGTCTCTCACTGGTTCCCCCTCTTCCCGTTCATCCTCAGGACAAATTGCAACCTGTACGGAACAGGAGGTTAAAGGTGCTGATTCTCGAAGGAGGGAGATTGCTAGTAAAGCGGCTGTAATGGCCAACCCGAGCACAAGGAGATGAGAAATGAGGTGCGTTTTAGAAACCTTTCCCGATCACACGGTGTACCATCTTCTGGGTTTCTCATGCATGTTTTCGATGTAGGAAGATGCCCTTGAACCTGGAGATTTTGGACCCATGGGATGGATACCACGCAGTATTACTTTAAAGGGTCTGCGTTTGCTCACCCAACCTCACCAAACCTCTCAGCCCCAAGAGTGTCCACCCTTATGTCTCAATCAGCTGTGGGTCTAGAGATGGTCAATCCAGGTGGCATCACAGCCCCTGAACGAATTTTGTAAGAATTTCTCTCTCTTTCACTGTCTTTGTTTCACGGGTTTTTAAAAGTAATTGATTTTTATAATGGGGTTTAGCTGCTTTTCACTGCTGTGTTTATGCCGCTTTACACCCACTTGACTCACTTACAGAGGGATATCAATACATTGGTTTTAAGATTCTTACTAGTCAGATATATTCTTGGGCGGTGAACAGGGGGTGTTGAGTCCAGTTCACTGAGCAAGGAGTAGGTCTTGTCTATTACATATTGGGTTTATGGGACGGTATCTGAGCTAATTTGAAACCCTTGTTTTATGCATCACCCACCTCACCTTTCCCGTTAAGCAGCCATAGTGTGTCTTCTAAACGTGTGACGCTGTTCTGTTTTGTAATTCAGTTCAAGTGTAGCGGTTTTTACATTCCCTCTCTAAGTGATATCTTATGATAAGTGTCTTTTTCTGTGTGACTTATTTCACTTAGAATCCTCGTACCTAAATCCTCTCATCATGCTGCTACTAGCCTTATGACGTTAATTTCATGGCTGAGTGATATGCCATTGTACATAAGGACCACAACTTCCTTATCCATTTTTCTCTTTCCTGGGATATTTAAGGTGTAACGAAGTGGAGGTTCTTGTCAACAGAGCAGCCCTAAACTTTGGGGTGCCTGTGTCTTGCTGATTTTTAGTTTTCCCAATTTATACGCCCATGAGTGGAAGTGCCTTATGCTCTCTATGCTGAGTTTTTTAGATGTTTCAGGAAACACCGTACACTTCTCCAGAGTGGCTGTTGGCCATTTACATCCCGCCCATCAGCGTAGTAAGGCTCCCGTTTCTCCATGGCCTGTCCTGCATTTCTGGTTTTGACACTTTATTCAGCATGGCCCTTTTGACCGATGGGAAGCGAGACTTCTTTGTAGCGCTGATTTGCCTTTCCAGGTTGCTTGGTTGGCCAAAAAGGGCGTATGCGTTTTTTCCTGAATATATTCAGGAAAAAACGCATACGCCCTTTTTGGCCAAGGGCATCGTTGTCGAGGTTTTGCCGCTTTTCCTGTGCTTTAAAGGCGATTCGACTCTACCTCCTGAAATCTGTTTCCTGCAATTCTGCCTTGCTTTCAAATCCTCCTCGTTGCCTTTCCTCAATATATTTGTGGACGAGAGTTATCATTTATAACTCTGAGGGTCTGTGAATTGCAGTGCCCCTGAGCTCGATTTTTCAACTCGCTTTTTTGGGAGCTGGCCGCAAAAGCGCAGGATTGCTTCAGGCCCTGTTGTGCTTCCGGGCGGCAGGCTGAGCCTGTGGTTAATTCTTCTTCCTGATGGGAACATAGAGTGACCTGTGCCTGTCCCCACACCTAGACCTAGTCTCTCATTGGTTCCCCCTCTTCCCGTTCATCCTCAGGACAAATTTGCAACCTGTACGGAACAGGAGGTTAAAGGTGCTGATTCTCCAAGGAGGGAGATTTCTAGTAAAGCGGCTGTAATGGCGAGCCCGAGCACAAGGAGATGAGAAATGAGGTGCGTTTTAGAAACCTTTCCCGATCACACGGTGTACCGTCTTCTGGGTTTCTCATGCATGTTTTCGATGTAGGAAGATGCCCTTGAACCTGGAGATTTTGGACCCATGGGATGGGTACCACGCAGTATTACTTTAAAGGGTCTGCGTTTGCTCACCCAACCTCACCAAACCTCTCAGCCCCAAGAGTGTCCACCCTTATGTCTCAATCAGCTGTGGGTCTAGATATGGTCAATCTAGGTGGCATCACAGCCCCTGAACGAATTTTGTAAGAATTTCTCTCTCTTTCACTGTCTTTGTTTCACGGGTTTTTAAAAGTAATTGATTTTTATAATGGGGTTTAGCTGCTTTTCACTGCTGTTTTTATGGTGCTTTCCACCCACTTGACTCACTTACAGAGAGATATCAATACATAGCTTTGAAGATTCTTCCTAGTCAGATATATTCTTGGGCGGTGAATAGGGGGTTTTTGCGTCCAGTTCACTGAGCAAGGAGTAGGTCTTGTCTATTACATATTGGGTTTATGGAAAGCTATCTGAGCTAATTTGAAACCCTTGTTTTATGAGTCACCCCACCTCACCGTTCCCGTCAAGCAGCCATAGTGCGTTTTCGAAACGTGGGACTCTGTTCTGTTTTGTAATTCAGTTCAAGTGTAGCGGTTTTTACATTCCCTCTATAAGTGATATCTTACGATAAGTGTCTTTCTGTGTGACTTACTTCACTTAGAATCGTCGTACCTAAATCCACTCATCATGGTGCTACTAGCCTTATGAGGTTGATTTCATGCCTGAGTGATATTCCATTGTACATAAGGACAACAACTTCTTTATCCATTTTTCTCTTTCCTGGGATATTTAAGGTGTAATGAAGTGGAGGTTCTTGTCAACAGAGCAGCCCTAAACTTTGGGGTGCCTGTGTCTTGCTGATTTTTAGTTTTCCCAATTTATACGCCCATGAGTGGAAGTGCCCTATGCTCTCTAAGGTGAGTTTTTTAGATGTTTCAGGACACACCGTACACTTCTCCAGAGTGGCTGTTGGCAATTTACATCCCGCCCATCAGCGTAGCAAGGCTCCCGTTTCTCCATGGCCTGTCCTGCATTTCTGGTTTTGACACTTTATTCAGCATGGCCCTTTTGACCGATGGGAAGCGAGACTTCTTTGTAGCACTGATTTGCCTTTCCAGGTTGCTTGGTTGGCCAAAAAGGGCGTATGCGTTTTTTCCTGAATATATTCAGGAAAAAACGCATACGCCCTTTTTGGCCAAGGGCATCATGGTCGAGGTTTTGCCGCTTTTCCTGTGCTTTAAAGGCGATTCGAATCTACCTCCTGAAATCTGTTTCCTGCAATTCTGCCTTGCTTTCAAATCCTCTTCGTTGCCTTCCCTCAATATATTTGTGGACGAGAGTTATCGTTTCTAACTCTGCAGGTTTGTGAATTGCAGTGCCCCTGAGCTCCATTTTTCAACTCGCTTTCTTGGGAGCTGGCCGCAAAAGCGCAGGATTGCTTCAGGCCCTATTGTGGTTCCGGGCGGCAGGCTGAGCCTGTGGTTAATTCTTCTTCCTGATGGGAACATAGAGTGACCTGTGCCTGTCCCCACACCTAGACCTAGTCTCTCATTGGTTCCCCCTCTTCCCGTTCATCCTCAGGACAAATTTGCAACCTGTACGGAACAGGAGGTTAAAGGTGCTCATTCTCCAAGGAGGGAGATTGCTAGTAAAGCGGCTGTAATGGCGAGCCCGAGCACAAGGAGATGAGAAATGAGGTGCGTTTTAGAAACCTTTCCCGATCACACGGTGTACCATCTTCTGGGTTTCTCATGCATGTTTTCGATGTAGGAAGATGCCCTTGAAGCTGGAGATTTGGGACCTATGGGATGGGTACCACGCAGTATTACTTTAAAGGGTCTGCGTTTGCTCACCCAACCTCACCAAACCTCTCAGCCCCAAGAGTGTCCACCCTTATGTCTCAATCAGCTGTGGGTCTAGAGATGGTCAATCCAGGTGGCATCCCAGCACCTGAACGAATTTTGTAAGAATTTCTCTCTCTTTCACTGTCTTTGTTTCACGGGTTTTTAAAAGTAATTGATTTTTATAATGGGGTTTAGCTGCTTTTCACTGCTGTGTTTATGCCGCTTTACACCTACTTGACTCACTTACAGAGAGATATCAATACATTGGTTTTAAGAGTCTTACTAGTCAGATATATTCTTGGGCGGTGAACAGGGGGTGTTGAATCCAGTTCACTGAGCAAGGAGTAGGTCTTGTCTGTTACATATTGGGTTTATGGAACAGTATCTGAGCTAATTTGAAACCCTTGTTTTATGCATCACCCCACCTCACCTTTCCCGTTAAGCAGCCATAGTGTGTTTTCTAAACGTGTGACGCTGTTCTGTTTTGTAATTCAGTTCAAGTGTAGCGGTTTTTACATTCCCTCTATAAGTGATATCTTATGATAAGTGCCTTTTTCTGTGTGACTTATTTCACTTAGAATCGTCGTACCTAAATCTTCTCATCATGCTGCTACTAGCATTATGATGTTGATTTCATTGCTGAGTGATATGCCATTATACATATGGACCACAACTTCTTTATCCATTTTTCTATTTCCTGGGATATTTAAGGTGTAACGAAGTGGAGGTTCTTGTCAACAGAGCAGCCCTAAACTTTGGGGTGCCTGTGTCTTGCTGATTTTTAGTTTTCCCAATTTATACGCCCATGAGTGGAAGTGCCCTATGCTCTCTAAGCTGAGTTTTTTAGATGTTTCAGGACACACCGTACACTTCTCCAGAGTGGCTGTTGGCAATTTACATCCCGCCCATCAGCGTAGCAAGGCTCCCGTTTCTCCATGGCCTGTCCTGCATTTCTGGTTTTGACACTTTTTTCAGCATGGCCCTTTTGACCGATGGGAAGCGAGACTTCTTTGTAGCACTGATTTGCCTTTCCAGGTTGCTTGGTTGGCCAAAAAGGGCGTATGCGTTTTTTCCTGAATATATTCAGGAAAAAACGCATACGCCCTTTTTGGCCAAGGGCATCATGGTCGAGGTTTTGCCGCTTTTCCTGTGCTTTAAAGGCGATTCAAATCTACCTCCTGAAATCTGTTTCCTGCAATTCTGCCTTGCTTTCACATCCTCTTCGTTGCCTTCCCTCAATATATTTGTGGACGAGAGTTATCGTTTCTAACTCTGCAGGTTTGTGAATTGCAGGGCCGCTGAGCTCCATTTTTCAACTCGCTTTCTTGGGAGCTGGCCGCAAAAGTGCAGGATTGCTTCAGGCCCTATTGTGGTTCCGGGCGGCAGGCTGAGCCTGTGGTTAATTCTTCTTCCTGATGGGAAAATAGAGTGACCTGTGCCTGTCCCCACACGTAGACCTAGTCTCTCATTGGTTCCCCCTCTTCCCGTTCATCCTCAGGACAAATTTGCAACCTGTACGGAACAGGAGGTTAAAGGTGCTCATTCTCCAAGGAGGGAGATTGCTAGTAAAGCGGCTGTAATGGCGAGCCCGAGCACAAGGAGATGAGAAATGAGGTGCGTTTTAGAAACCTTTCACGATCCCACGGTGTACCGTCTTCTGGGTTTCTCATGCATGTTTTCGATGTAGAAAGATGCCCTTGAACCTGGAGATTTTGGACCCATGGGATGGGTACCACGCAGTATTACTTTAAAGGGTCTGCGTTTGCTCACCCAACCTCACCAAACCTCTCAGCCCCAAGAGTGTCCACCCTTATGTCTCAATCAGCTGTGGGTCTAGAGATGGTCAATAAAGGTTGCATCCCAGCCCCTGAACGAATTTTGTAAGAATTTCTCTCTCTTTCACTGTCTTTGTTTCACGGGTTTTTAAAAGTAATTGATTTTTATAATGGGGTTTAGCTGCTTTTCACTTCTGTTTTTATGGTGCTTTCCACCCACTTGACTCACTTACAGAGAGATATCAATACATAGCTTTGAAGATTCTTCCTAGTCAGATATATTCTTGGGCGGTGAATAGGGGGTTTTTGCGTCCAGTTCACTGAGCAAGAGTAGGTCTTGTCTATTACATATTGGGTTTATGGAAAGCTATCTGAGCTAATTTGAAACCCTTGTTTTATGCGTCACCCCACCTCACCTTTCCCGTTAAGCAGCCATAGTGTGTCTTCTAAACGTGTGACGCTGTTCTGTTTTGTAATTCAGTTCAAGTGTAGCGGTTTTTACATTCCCTCTCTAAGTGATATCTTATGATAAGTGTCTTTTTCTGTGTGACTTATTTCACTTCGAATTGTCGTACCTAAATCCTCTCATCATGCTGCTACTAGCCTTATGACGTTAATTTCATGGCTGAGTGATATGCCATTGTACATAAGGACCACAACTTCCTTATCCATTTTTCTCTTTCCTGGGATATTTAAGGTGTAACGAAGTGGAGGTTCTTGTCAACAGAGCAGCCCTAAACTTTGGGGTGCCTGTGTCTTGCTGATTTTTAGTTTTCCCAATTTATACGCCCATGAGTGGAAGTGCCCTATGCTCTCTAAGCTGAGTTTTTTAGATGTTTCAGGACACACCGTACACTTCTCCAGAGTGGCTGTTGGCAATTTACATCCCGCCCATCAGCGTAGCAAGGCTCCCGTTTCTCCATGGCCTGTCCTGCATTTCTGGTTTTGACACTTTATTCAGCATGGCCCTTTTGACCGATGGGAAGCGAGATTTCTTTGTAGCGCTGATTTGCCTTTCCAGGTTGCTTGGTTGGCCAAAAAGGGCGTATGCGTTTTTTTCCTGAATATATTCAGGAAAAAACGCATACGCCCTTTTTGGCCAAGGGCATCATGGTCGAGGTTTTGCCGCTTTTCCTGTGCTTTAAAGGCGATTCGAATCTACCTCCTGAAATCTGTTTCCTGCAATTCTGCCTTGCTTTCAAATCCTCTTCGTTGCCTTCCCTCAATATATTTGTGGACGAGAGTTATCGTTTCTAACTCTGCAGGTTTGTGAATTGCAGTGCCCCTGAGCTCCATTTTTCAACTCGCTTTCTTGGGAGCTGGCCGCAAAAGCGCAGGATTGCTTCAGGCCCTATTGTGGTTCCGGGCGGCAGGCTGAGCCTGTGGTTAATTCTTCTTCCTGATGGGAAAATAGAGTGACCTGTGCCTGTCCCCATACCTAGACCTAGTCTCTCATTGGTTCCCCCTCTTCCCATTCATCCTCAGGACAAATTTGCAACCTGTACGGAACAGGAGGTTAAAGGTGCTGATTCTCCAAGGAGGGAGATTGCTAGTAAAGCGGCTGTAATGGCGAGCCCGAGCACAAGGAGATGAGAAATGAGGTGCGTTTTAGAAACCTTTCCCGATCCCACGGTGTACCGTCTTCTGGGTTTCTCATGCATGTTTTCGATGTAGAAAGATGCCCTTGAACCTGGAGATTTTGGACCCATGGGATGGGTACCACGCAGTATTACTTTAAAGGGTCTGCGTTTGCTCACCCAACCTCACCAAACCTCTCAGCCCCAAGAGTGTCCACCCTTATGTCTCAATCAGCTGTGGGTCTAGAGATGGTCAATAAAGGTTGCATCCCAGCCCCTGAACGAATTTTGTAAGAATTTCTCTCTCTTTCACTGTCTTTGTTTCACGGGTTTTTAAAAGTAATTGATTTTTATAATGGGGTTTAGCTGCTTTTCACTTCTGTTTTTATGGTGCTTTCCACCCACTTGACTCACTTACAGAGAGATATCAATACATAGCTTTGAAGATTCTTCCTAGTCAGATATATTCTTGGGCGGTGAATAGGGGGTTTTTGCGTCCAGTTCACTGAGCAAGAGTAGGTCTTGTCTATTACATATTGGGTTTATGGAAAGCTATCTGAGCTAATTTGAAACCCTTGTTTTATGCGTCACCCCACCTCACCTTTCCCGTTAAGCAGCCATAGTGTGTCTTCTAAACGTGTGACGCTGTTCTGTTTTGTAATTCAGTTCAAGTGTAGCGGTTTTTACATTCCCTCTCTAAGTGATATCTTATGATAAGTGTCTTTTTCTGTGTGACTTATTTCACTTCGAATTGTCGTACCTAAATCCTCTCATCATGCTGCTACTAGCCTTATGACGTTAATTTCATGGCTGAGTGATATGCCATTGTACATAAGGACCACAACTTCCTTATCCATTTTTCTCTTTCCTGGGATATTTAAGGTGTAACGAAGTGGAGGTTCTTGTCAACAGAGCAGCCCTAAACTTTGGGGTGCCTGTGTCTTGCTGATTTTTAGTTTTCCCAATTTATACGCCCATGAGTGGAAGTGCCCTATGCTCTCTAAGCTGAGTTTTTTAGATGTTTCAGGACACACCGTACACTTCTCCAGAGTGGCTGTTGGCAATTTACATCCCGCCCATCAGCGTAGCAAGGCTCCCGTTTCTCCATGGCCTGTCCTGCATTTCTGGTTTTGACACTTTATTCAGCATGGCCCTTTTGACCGATGGGAAGCGAGATTTCTTTGTAGCGCTGATTTGCCTTTCCAGGTTGCTTGGTTGGCCAAAAAGGGCGTATGCGTTTTTTTCCTGAATATATTCAGGAAAAAACGCATACGCCCTTTTTGGCCAAGGGCATCATGGTCGAGGTTTTGCCGCTTTTCCTGTGCTTTAAAGGCGATTCGAATCTACCTCCTGAAATCTGTTTCCTGCAATTCTGCCTTGCTTTCAAATCCTCTTCGTTGCCTTCCCTCAATATATTTGTGGACGAGAGTTATCGTTTCTAACTCTGCAGGTTTGTGAATTGCAGTGCCCCTGAGCTCCATTTTTCAACTCGCTTTCTTGGGAGCTGGCCGCAAAAGCGCAGGATTGCTTCAGGCCCTATTGTGGTTCCGGGCGGCAGGCTGAGCCTGTGGTTAATTCTTCTTCCTGATGGGAAAATAGAGTGACCTGTGCCTGTCCCCATACCTAGACCTAGTCTCTCATTGGTTCCCCCTCTTCCCATTCATCCTCAGGACAAATTTGCAACCTGTACGGAACAGGAGGTTAAAGGTGCTGATTCTCCAAGGAGGGAGATTGCTAGTAAAGCGGCTGTAATGGCGAGCCCGAGCACAAGGAGATGAGAAATGAGGTGCGTTTTAGAAACCTTTCCCGATCACACGGTGTACCGTCTTCTGGGTTTCTCATGCATGTTTTCGATGCAGGAAGATGCCCTTGAACCTCGAGATTTTGGACCCATGGGATGGGTACCACGCAGTATTACTTTAAAGGGTCTGCGTTTGCTCACCCAACCTCACCAAAGCTCTCAGCCCCAAGAGTGTCCACCCTTATGTCTCAATCAGCTGTGGGTCTAGAGGTGGTCAATAAAGGTGGCATCCTAGCCCCTGAACGAATTCTGTATGAATTTCTCTCTCTTTCACTGTCTTTGTTTCACGGGTTTTTAAAAGTAATTGATTTTTATAATGGGGTTTAGCTGCTTTTCACTGCTGTGTTTATGCCGCTTTACACCCACTTGACTCCCTTACAGAGAGATATCAATACATTGGTTTTAAGAGTCTTACTAGTCAGATATATTCTTGGGCGGTGAACAGGGGGTGTTGAATCCAGTTCACTGAGCAAGGAGTAGGTCTTGTCTGTTACATATTGGGTTTATGGAACAGTATCTGAGCTAATTTGAAACCCTTGTTTTATGCATCCCCCCACCTCACCTTTCCCGTTAAGCAGCCATAGTGTGTTTTCTAAACGTGTGACGCTGTTCTGTTTTGTAATTCAGTTCAAGTGTAGCGGTTTTTACATTCCCTCTATAAGTGATATCTTATGATAAGTGCCTTTTTCTGTGTGACTTATTTCACTTAGAATCGTCGTACCTAAATCTTCTCATCATGCTGCTACTAGCATTATGATGTTGATTTCATTGCTGAGTGATATGCCATTATACATATGGACCACAACTTCTTTATCCATTTTTCTCTTTCCTGGGATATTTAAGGTGTAACGAAGTGGAGGTTCTTGTCAACAGAGCAGCCCTAAACTTTGGGGTGCCTGTGTCTTGCTGATTTTTAGTTTTCCCAATTTATACGCCTATGAGTGGAAGTGCCCTATGCTCTCTAAGGTGAGTTTTTTAGATGTTTCAGGACACACCGTATACTTCTCCAGAGTGGCTGTTGGCAATTTACATGCCGCCCATCAGCGTAGCAAGGCTCCCGTTTCTCCATGGCCTGTCCTGCATTTCTGGTTTTGACACTTTTTTCAGCACGGCCCTTTTGACCGATGGGAAGCGAGACTTCTTTGTAGCACTGATTTGCCTTTCCAGGTTGCTTGGTTGGCCAAAAAGGGCGTATGCGTTTTTTCCTGAATATATTCAGCAAAAAACGCATACGCCCTTTTTGGCCAAGGGCATCATGGTCGAGGTTTTGCCGCTTTTCCTGTGCTTTAAAGGCGATTCAAATCTACCTCCTGAAATCTGTTTCCTGCAATTCTGCCTTGCTTTCAAATCCTCTTCGTTGCCTTCCCTCAATATATTTGTGGACGAGAGTTATCATTTCTAACTCTGCAGGTTTGTGAATTGCAGGGCCGCTGAGCTCCATTTTTCAACTCGCTTTCTTGGGAGCTGGCCGCAAAAGTGCAGGATTGCTTCAGGCCCTATTGTGGTTCCGGGCGGCAGGCTGAGCCTGTGGTTAATTCTTCTTCCTGATGGGAAAATAGAGTGACCTGTGCCTGTCCCCACACCTAGACCTAGTCTCTCATTGGTTCCCCCTCTTCCCGTTCATCCTCCGGACAAATTTGCAACCTGTACGGAACAGGAGGTTAAAGGTGCTCATTCTCCAAGGAGGGAGATTGCTAGTAAAGCGGCTGTAATGGCGAGCCCGAGCACAAGGAGATGAGAAATGAGGTGCGTTTTATAAACCTTTCCCGATCCCACGGTGTACCGTCTTCTGGGTTTCTCATGCATGTTTTCGATGTAGAAAGATGCCCTTGAACCTGGAGATTTTGGACCCATGGGATGGGTACCACGCAGTATTACTTTAAAGGGTCTGCGTTTGCTCACCCAACCTCACCAAACCTCTCAGCCCCAAGAGTGTCCACCCTTATGTCTCAATCAGCTGTGGGTCTAGAGATGGTCAATAAAGGTTGCATCCCAGCCCCTGAACGAATTTTGTAAGAATTTCTCTCTCTTTCACTGTCTTTGTTTCACGGGTTTTTAAAAGTAATTGATTTTTATAATGGGGTTTAGCTGCTTTTCACTTCTGTTTTTATGGTGCTTTCCACCCACTTGACTCACTTACAGAGAGATATCAATACATAGCTTTGAAGATTCTTCCTAGTCAGATATATTCTTGGGCGGTGAATAGGGGGTTTTTGCGTCCAGTTCACTGAGCAAGGAGTAGGTCTTGTCTATTACATATTGGGTTTATGGAAAGCTATCTGAGCTAATTTGAAACCCTTGTTTTATGCGTCACCCCACCTCACCGTTCCCGTTAAGCAGCCATAGTGTGTTTTCTAAACGTGGGACTCTGTTCTGTTTTGTAATTCAGTTCAAGTGTAGCGGTTTTTACATTCCCTCTATAAGTGATATCTTACGATAAGTGTCTTTTTGTGTGAACTTATTTCACTTAGAATCGTCGTACCTAAATCCACTCATCATGCTGCTACTAGCCTTATGACGTTGATTTCATGCCTGAGTGATATTCCATTGTACATAAGGACCACAACTTCTTTATCCATTTTTCTCTTTCCTGGGATATTTAAGGTGTAATGAAGTGGAGGTTCTTGTCAACAGAGCAGCCCTAAACTTTGGGGTGCCTGTGTCTTGCTGATTTTTAGTTTTCCCAATTTATACGCCCATGAGTGGAAGTGCCCTATGCTCTCTAAGCTGAGGTTTTTAGATGTTTCAGGACACACCGTACACTTCTCCGGAGTGGCTGTTGGCAATTTACATCCCGCCCATCAGTGTAGTAAGGCTCCCGTTTCTCCATGGCCTGTCCTGCATTTCTGGTTTTGACACTTTATTCAGCATGGCCCTTTTGACCGATGGGAAGCGAGACTTCTTTGTAGCGCTGATTTGCCTTTCCAGGTTGCTTGGTTGGCCAAAAAGGGCGTATGCGTTTTTTCCTGAATATATTCAGGAAAAAACGCATACGCCCTTTTTGGCCAAGGGCATCATGGTCGAGGTTTTGCCGCTTTTCCTGTGCTTTAAAGGCGATTCGACTCTACCTCCTGAAATCTGTTTCCTGCAATTCTGCCTTGCTTTCAAATCCTCTTCGTTGCCTTCCCTCAATATATTTGTGGACGAGAGTTATCATTTCTAACTCTGCAGGTTTGTGAATTGCAGTGCCCCTGAGCTCCATTTTTCAACTCGCTTTCTTGGGAGCTGGCCGCAAAAGCGCAGGATTGCTTCAGGCCCTATTGTGGTTCCGAGCGGCAGGCTGAGCCTGTGGTTAATTCTTCTTCCTGATGGGAAAATAGAGTGACCTGTGCCTGTCCCCACACCTAGACCTAGTCTCTCATTGGTTCCCCCTCTTCCCGTTCATCCTCAGGACAAATTGCAACCTGTACGGAACAGGAGGTTAAAGGTGCTCATTCTCCAAGGAGGGAGATTGCTAGTAAAGCGGCTGGAATGGCGAACCCGAGCACAAGGAGAGGAGAAATGAGGTGCGTTTTAGAAACCTTTCCCGATCACACGGTGTACCATCTTCTGGGTTTCTCATGCATGTTTTCGATGTAGGAAGATGCCCTTGAAGCTGGAGATTTGGGACCTATGGGATGGGTACCACGCAGTATTACTTTAAAGGGTCTGCGTTTGCTCACCCAACCTCACCAAACCTCTCAGCCCCAAGAGTGTCCACCCTTATGTCTCAATCAGCTGTGGGTCTAGATATGGTCAATCCAGGTGGCATCACAGCCCCTGAACGAATTTTGTAAGAATTTCTCTCTCTTTCACTGTCTTTGTTTCACGGGTTTTTAAAAGTAATTGATTTTTATAATGGGGTTTAGCTGCTTTTCACTGCTGTTTTTATGGTGCTTTCCACCCACTTGACTCACTTACAGAGAGATATCAATACATAGCTTTGAAGATTCTTCCTAGTCAGATATATTCTTGGGCGGTGAATAGGGGGTTTTTGCGTCCAGTTCACTGAGCAAGGAGTAGGTCTTGTCTATTACATATTGGGTTTATGACAAGCTATCTGAGCTAATTTGAAACCCTTGTTTTATGCGTCACCCCACCTCACCATTCTCGTTAAGCAGCCATAGTGTGTTTTCTAAACGTGGGACTCTGTTCTGTTTTGTAATTCAGTTCAAGTGTAGCGGTTTTTACATTCCCTCTATAAGTGATATCTTACGATAAGTGTCTTTCTGTGTGACTTATTTCACTTAGAATCGTCGTACCTAAATCCACTCATCATGCTGCTACTAGCCTTATGACGTTGATTTCATGCCTGAGTGATATTCCATTGTACATAAGGACCACAACTTCTTTATCCATTTTTCTCTTTCCTGGGATATTTAAGGTGTAATGAAGTGGAGGTTCTTGTCAACAGAGCAGCCCTAAACTTTGGGGTGCCTGTGTCTTGCTGATTTTTAGTTTTCCCAATTTATACGCCCATGAGTGGAAGTGCCCTATGCTCTCTAAGCTGAGTTTTTTAGATGTTTCAGGACACACCGTACACTTCTCCAGAGTGGCTGTTGGCAATTTACATCCCGCCCATCAGCGTAGCAAGGCTCCCGTTTCTCCATGGCCTGTCCTGCATTTCTGGTTTTGACACTTTTTTCAGCATGGCCCTTTTGACCGATGGGAAGCGAGACTTCTTTGTAGCACTGATTTGCCTTTCCAGGTTGCTTGGTTGGCCAAAAAGGGCGTATGCGTTTTTTCCTGAATATATTCAGGAAAAAATGCATACGCCCTTTTTGGCCAAGGGCATCATGGTCGAGGTTTTGCCGCTTTTCCTGTGCTTTAAAGGCGATTCAAATCTACCTCCTGAAATCTGTTTCCTGCAATTCTGCCTTGCTTTCAAATCCTCTTCGTTGCCTTCCCTCAATATATTTGTGGACGAGAGTTATCGTTTCTAACTCTGCAGGTTTGTGAATTGCAGGGCCGCTGAGCTCCATTTTTCAACTCGCTTTCTTGGGAGCTGGCCGCAAAAGTGCAGGATTGCTTCAGGCCCTATTGTGGTTCTGGGCGGCAGGCTGAGCCTGTGGTTAATTCTTCTTCCTGATGGGAAAATAGAGTGACCTGTGCCTGTCCCCACACCTAGACCTAGTCTCTCATTGGTTCCCCCTCTTCCCGTTCATCCTCAGGACAAATTTGCAACCTGTACGGAACAGGAGGTTAAAGGTGCTGATTCTCCAAGGAGGGAGATTGCTAGTAAAGCGGCTGTAATGGCGAGCCCGAGCACAAGGAGATGAGAAATGAGGTGCGTTTTAGAAACCTTTCCCGATCACACGGTGTACCGTCTTCTGGGTTTCTCATGCATGTTTTCGATGTAGATAGATTCCCTTGAACCTGGAGATTTTGGACCCATGGGATGGGTACCACGCAGTATTACTTTAAAGGGTCTGCGTTTGCTCACCCAACCTCACCAAACCTCTCAGCCCCAAGAGTGTCCACCCTTATGTCTCAATCAGCTGTGGGTCTAGAGATGGTCAATAAAGGTGGCATCCCAGCCCCTGAACGAATTTTGTAAGAATTTCTCTCTCTTTCACTGTCTTTGTTTCACGGGTTTTTAAAAGTAATTGATTTTTATAATGGGGTTTAGCTGCTTTTCACTGCTGTTTTTATGGTGCTTTCCACCCACTTGACTCACTTACAGAGAGATATCAATACATAGCTTTGAAGATTCTTCCTAGTCAGATATATTCTTGGGCGGTGAATAGGGGGTTTTTGCGTCCAGTTCACTGAGCAAGGAGTAGGTCTTGTCTATTACATATTGGGTTTATGGAAAGCTATCTGAGCTTATTTGAAACCCTTGTTTTATGCGTCACCCCACCTCACCTTTCCCGTTAAGCAGCCATAGTGTGTCTTCTAAACGTGTGACGCTGTTCTGTTTTGTAATTCAGTTCAAGTGTAGCGGTTTTTACATTCCCTCTCTAAGTGATATCTTATGATAAGTGTCTTTTTCTGTGTGACTTATTTCACTTAGAATCGTCGTACCTAAATCCTCTCATCATGCTGCTATTAGCCTTATGACGTTAATTTCATGGCTGAGTGATATGCCATTGTACATAAGGACCACAACTTCCTTATCCATTTTTCTCTTTCCTGGGATATTGAAGGTGTAACGAAGTGGAGGTTCTTGTCAACAGAGCAGCCCTAAACTTTGGGGTGCCTGTGTCTTGCTGATTTTTAGTTTTCCCAATTTATACGCCCATGAGTGGAAGTGCCCTATGCTCTCTAAGCTGAGTTTTTTAGATGTTTCAGGACACACCGTACACTTCTCCAGAGTGGCTGTTGGCAATTTACATCCCGCCCATCAGCGTAGCAAGGCTCCCGTTTCTCCATGGCCTGTCCTGCATTTCTGGTTTTGACACTTTATTCAGCATGGCCCTTTTGACCGATGGGAAGCGAGACTTCTTTGTAGCGCTGATTTGCCTTTCCAGGTTGCTTGGTTGGCCAAGAAGGGCGTATGCGTTTTTTTCCTGAATATATTCAGGAAAAAACGCATCTGCCCTTTTTGGCCAAGGGCATCATGGTCGAGGTTTTGCCGCTTTTCCTGTGCTTTAAAGGCGATTCGAATCTACCTCCTGAAATCTGTTTCCTGCAATTCTGCCTTGCTTTCAAATCCTCTTCGTTGCCTTCCCTCAATATATTTGTGGACGAGAGTTATCGTTTCTAACTCTGCAGGTTTGTGAATTGCAGTGCCCCTGAGCTCCATTTTTCAACTCGCTTTCTTGGGAGCTGGCCGCAAAAGCGCAGGATTGCTTCAGGCCCTATTGTGGTTCCGGGCGGCAGGCTGAGCCTGTGGTTAATTCTTCTTCCTGATGGGAAAATAGAGTGACCTGTGCCTGTCCCAACACCTAGACCTAGTCTCTCATTGGTTCCCCCTCTTCCCATTCATCCTCAGGACAAATTTGCAACCTGTACGGAACAGGAGGTTAAAGGTGCTGATTCTCCAAGGAGGGAGATTGCTAGTAAAGCGGCTGTAATGGCGAGCCCGAGCACAAGGAGATGAGAAATGAGGTGCGTTTTAGAAACCTTACCTGATCACACGGTGTACCGTCTTCTGGGTTTCTCATGCATGTTTTCGATGTAGATAGATTCCCTTGAACCTGGAGATTTTGGACCCATGGGATGGGTACCACGCAGTATTACTTTAAAGGGTCTGCGTTTGCTCACCCAACCTCACCAAACCTCTCAGCCCCAAGAGTGTCCACCCTTATGTCTCAATCAGCTGTGGGTCTAGAGATGGTCAATAAAGGTGGCCTCCCAGCCCCTGAACGAATTTTGTAAGAATTTCTCTCTCTTTCACTGTCTTTGTTTCACGGGTTTTTAAAAGTAATTGATTTTTATAATGGGGTTTAGCTGCTTTTCACTGCTGTTTTTATGGTGCTTTCCACCCACTTGACTCACTTACAGAGAGATATCAATACATAGCTTTGAAGATTCTTCCTAGTCAGATATATTCTTGGGCGGTGAATAGGGGGTTTTTGCGTCCAGTTCACTGAGCAAGGAGTAGGTCTTGTCTATTACATATTGGGTTTATGGAAAGCTGTCTGAGCTTATTTGAAACCCTTGTTTTATGCGTCACCCCACCTCACCTTTCCCGTTAAGCAGCCATAGTGTGTCTTCTAAACGTGTGACGCTGTTCTGTTTTGTAATTCAGTTCAAGTGTAGCGGTTTTTACATTCCCTCTCTAAGTGATATCTTATGATAAGTGTCTTTTTCTGTGTGACTTATTTCACTTAGAATCGTCGTACCTAAATCCTCTCATCATGCTGCTACTAGCCTTATGACGTTAATTTCATGGCTGAGTGATATGCCATTGTACATAAGGACCACAACTTCCTTATCCATTTTTCTCTTTCCTGGGATATTGAAGGTGTAATGAAGTGGAGGTTCTTCTCAACAGAGCAGCCCTAAACTTTGGGGTGCCTGTGTCTTGCTGATTTTTAGTTTTCCCAATTTATACGCCCATGAGTGGAAGTGCCCTATGCTCTCTAAGCTGAGTTTTTTAGATGTTTCAGGACACACCGTACACTTCTCCAGAGTGGCTGTTGGCAATTTACATCCCGCCCATCAGCGTAGCAAGGCTCCCGTTTCTCCATGGCCTGTCCTGCATTTCTGGTTTTGACACTTTATTCAGCATGGCCCTTTTGACCGATGGGAAGCGAGACTTCTTTGTAGCGCTGATTTGCCTTTCCAGGTTGCTTGGTTGGCCAAGAAGGGCGTATGCGTTTTTTTCCTGAATATATTCAGGAAAAAACGCATCTGCCCTTTTTGGCCAAGGGCATCATGGTCGAGGTTTTGCCGCTTTTCCTGTGCTTTAAAGGCGATTCGAATCTACCTCCTGAAATCTGTTTCCTGCAATTCTGCCTTGCTTTCAAATCCTCTTCGTTGCCTTCCCTCAATATATTTGTGGACGAGAGTTATCGTTTCTAACTCTGCAGGTTTGTGAATTGCAGTGCCCCTGAGCTCCATTTTTCAACTCGCTTTCTTGGGAGCTGGCCGCAAAAGCGCAGGATTGCTTCAGGCCCTATTGTGGTTCCGGGCGGCAGGCTGAGCCTGTGGTTAATTCTTCTTCCTGATGGGAAAATAGAGTGACCTGTGCCTGTCCCAACACCTAGACCTAGTCTCTCATTGGTTCCCCCTCTTCCCATTCATCCTCAGGACAAATTTGCAACCTGTACGGAACAGGAGGTTAAAGGTGCTGATTCTCCAAGGAGGGAGATTGCTAGTAAAGCGGCTGTAATGGCGAGCCCGAGCACAAGGAGATGAGAAATGAGGTGCGTTTTAGAAACCTTACCTGATCACACGGTGTACCGTCTTCTGGGTTTCTCATGCATGTTTTCGATGTAGATAGATTCCCTTGAACCTGGAGATTTTGGACCCATGGGATGGGTACCACGCAGTATTACTTTAAAGGGTCTGCGTTTGCTCACCCAACCTCACCAAACCTCTCAGCCCCAAGAGTGTCCACCCTTATGTCTCAATCAGCTGTGGGTCTAGAGATGGTCAATAAAGGTGGCCTCCCAGCCCCTGAACGAATTTTGTAAGAATTTCTCTCTCTTTCACTGTCTTTGTTTCACGGGTTTTTAAAAGTAATTGATTTTTATAATGGGGTTTAGCTGCTTTTCACTGCTGTTTTTATGGTGCTTTCCACCCACTTGACTCACTTACAGAGAGATATCAATACATAGCTTTGAAGATTCTTCCTAGTCAGATATATTCTTGGGCGGTGAATAGGGGGTTTTTGCGTCCAGTTCACTGAGCAAGGAGTAGGTCTTGTCTATTACATATTGGGTTTATGGAAAGCTATCTGAGCTTATTTGAAACCCTTGTTTTATGCGTCACCCCACCTCACCTTTCCCGTTAAGCAGCCATAGTGTGTCTTCTAAACGTGTGACGCTGTTCTGTTTTGTAATTCAGTTCAAGTGTAGCGGTTTTTACATTCCCTCTCTAAGTGATATCTTATGATAAGTGTCTTTTTCTGTGTGACTTATTTCACTTAGAATCGTCGTACCTAAATCCTCTCATCATGCTGCTACTAGCCTTATGACGTTAATTTCATGGCTGAGTGATATGCCATTGTACATAAGGACCACAACTTCCTTATCCATTTTTCTCTTTCCTGGGATATTGAAGGTGTAACGAAGTGGAGGTTCTTGTCAACAGAGCAGCCCTAAACTTTGGGGTGCCTGTGTCTTGCTGATTTTTAGTTTTCCCAATTTATACGCCCATGAGTGGAAGTGCCCTATGCTCTCTAAGCTGAGTTTTTTAGATGTTTCAGGACACACCGTACACTTCTCCAGAGTGGCTGTTGGCAATTTACATCCCGCCCATCAGCGTAGCAAGGCTCCCGTTTCTCCATGGCCTGTCCTGCATTTCTGGTTTTGACACTTTATTCAGCATGGCCCTTTTGACCGATGGGAAGCGAGATTTCTTTGTAGCGCTGATTTGCCTTTCCAGGTTGCTTGGTTGGCCAAAAAGGGCGTATGCGTTTTTTTCCTGAATATATTCAGGAAAAAACGCATACGCCCTTTTTGGCCAAGGGCATCATGGTCGAGGTTTTGCCGCTTTTCCTGTGCTTTAAAGGCGATTCGAATCTACCTCCTGAAATCTGTTTCCTGCAATTCTGCCTTGCTTTCAAATCCTCTTCGTTGCCTTCCCTCAATATATTTGTGGACGAGAGTTATCGTTTCTAACTCTGCAGGTTTGTGAATTGCAGTGCCCCTGAGCTCCATTTTTCAACTCGCTTTCTTGGGAGCTGGCCGCAAAAGCGCAGGATTGCTTCAGGCCCTATTGTGGTTCCGGGCGGCAGGCTGAGCCTGTGGTTAATTCTTCTTCCTGATGGGAAAATAGAGTGACCTGTGCCTGTCCCCATACCTAGACCTAGTCTCTCATTGGTTCCCCCTCTTCCCATTCATCCTCAGGACAAATTTGCAACCTGTACGGAACAGGAGGTTAAAGGTGCTGATTCTCCAAGGAGGGAGATTGCTAGTAAAGCGGCTGTAATGGCGAGCCCGAGCACAAGGAGATGAGAAATGAGGTGCGTTTTAGAAACCTTTCCCGATCACACGGTGTACCGTCTTCTGGGTTTCTCATGCATGTTTTCGATGCAGGAAGATGCCCTTGAACCTCGAGATTTTGGACCCATGGGATGGGTACCACGCAGTATTACTTTAAAGGGTCTGCGTTTGCTCACCCAACCTCACCAAAGCTCTCAGCCCCAAGAGTGTCCACCCTTATGTCTCAATCAGCTGTGGGTCTAGAGGTGGTCAATAAAGGTGGCATCCTAGCCCCTGAACGAATTCTGTATGAATTTCTCTCTCTTTCACTGTCTTTGTTTCACGGGTTTTTAAAAGTAATTGATTTTTATAATGGGGTTTAGCTGCTTTTCACTGCTGTGTTTATGCCGCTTTACACCCACTTGACTCCCTTACAGAGAGATATCAATACATTGGTTTTAAGAGTCTTACTAGTCAGATATATTCTTGGGCGGTGAACAGGGGGTGTTGAATCCAGTTCACTGAGCAAGGAGTAGGTCTTGTCTGTTACATATTGGGTTTATGGAACAGTATCTGAGCTAATTTGAAACCCTTGTTTTATGCATCCCCCCACCTCACCTTTCCCGTTAAGCAGCCATAGTGTGTTTTCTAAACGTGTGACGCTGTTCTGTTTTGTAATTCAGTTCAAGTGTAGCGGTTTTTACATTCCCTCTATAAGTGATATCTTATGATAAGTGCCTTTTTCTGTGTGACTTATTTCACTTAGAATCGTCGTACCTAAATCTTCTCATCATGCTGCTACTAGCATTATGATGTTGATTTCATTGCTGAGTGATATGCCATTATACATATGGACCACAACTTCTTTATCCATTTTTCTCTTTCCTGGGATATTTAAGGTGTAACGAAGTGGAGGTTCTTGTCAACAGAGCAGCCCTAAACTTTGGGGTGCCTGTGTCTTGCTGATTTTTAGTTTTCCCAATTTATACGCCTATGAGTGGAAGTGCCCTATGCTCTCTAAGGTGAGTTTTTTAGATGTTTCAGGACACACCGTATACTTCTCCAGAGTGGCTGTTGGCAATTTACATGCCGCCCATCAGCGTAGCAAGGCTCCCGTTTCTCCATGGCCTGTCCTGCATTTCTGGTTTTGACACTTTATTCAGCATGGCCCTTTTGACCGATGGGAAGCGAGACTTCTTTGTAGCGCTGATTTGCCTTTCCAGGTTGCTTGGTTGGCCAAAAAGGGCGTATGCGTTTTTTCCTGAATATATTCAGGAAAAAACGCATACGCCCTTTTTGGCCAAGGGCATCATGGTCGAGGTTTTGCCGCTTTTCCTGTGCTTTAAAGGCGATTCGAATCTACCTCCTGAAATCTGTTTCCTGCAATTCTGCCTTGCTTTCAAATCCTCTTCGTTGCCTTCCCTCAATATATTTGTGGACGAGAGTTATCGTTTCTAACTCTGCAGGTTTGTGAATTGCAGTGCCCCTGAGCTCCATTTTTCAACTCGCTTTCTTGGGAGCTGGCCGCAAAAGCGCAGGATTGCTTCAGGCCCTATTGTGGTTCCGGGCGGCAGGCTGAGCCTGTGGTTAATTCTTCTTCCTGATGGGAAAATAGAGTGACCTGTGCCTGTCCCAACACCTAGACCTAGTCTCTCATTGGTTCCCCCTCTTCCCGTTCATCCTCCGGACAAATTTGCAACCTGTACGGAACAGGAGGTTAAAGGTGCTCATTCTCCAAGGAGGGAGATTGCTAGTAAAGCGGCTGGAATGGCGAGCCCGAGCACAAGGAGATGAGAAATGAGGTGCGTTTTAGAAACCTTTCCCGATCACACGGTGTACCATCTTCCGGGTTTCTCATGCATGTTTTCGATGTAGGAAGATGCCCTTGAAGCTGGAGATTTGGGACCTATGGGATGGGTACCACGCAGTATTACTTTAAAGGGTCTGCGTTTGCTCACCCAACCTCACCAAACCTCTCAGCCCCAAGAGTGTCCACCCTTATGTCTCAATCAGCTGTGGGTCTAGAGATGGTCAATCCAGGTGGCATCCCAGCACCTGAACGAATTTTGTAAGAATTTCTCTCTTTTTCACTGTCTTTGTTTCACGGGTTTTTAAAAGTAATTGATTTTTATAATGGGGCTTAGCTGCTTTTCACTGCTGTGTTTATGCCGCTTTACACCTACTTGACTCACTTACAGAGAGATATCAATACATTGGTTTTAAGAGTCTTACTAGTCAGATATATTCTTGGGCGGTGAACAGGGGGTGTTGAATCCAGTTCACTGAGCAAGGAGTAGGTCTTGTCTGTTACATATTGGGTTTATGGAACAGTATCTGAGCTAATTTGAAACCCTTGTTTTATGCATCACCCCACCTCACCTTTCCCGTTAAGCAGCCATAGTGTGTTTTCTAAACGTGTGACGCTGTTCTGTTTTGTAATTCAGTTCAAGTGTAGCGGTTTTTACATTCCCTCTCTAAGTGATATCTTATGATAAGTGCCTTTTTCTGTGTGACTTATTTCACTTAGAATCGTCGTACCTAAATCTTCTCATCATGCTGCTACTAGCATTATGATGTTGATTTCATTGCTGAGTGATATGCCATTATACATATGGACCACAACTTCTTTATCCATTTTTCTATTTCCTGGGATATTTAAGGTGTAACGAAGTGGAGGTTCTTGTCAACAGAGCAGCCCTAAACTTTGGGGTGCCTGTGTCTTGCTGATTTTTAGTTTTCCCAATTTATACGCCCATGAGTGGAAGTGCCCTATGCTCTCTAAGCTGAGTTTTTTAGATGTTTCAGGACACACCGTACACTTCTCCAGAGTGGCTGTTGGCAATTTACATCCCGCCCATCAGCGTAGCAAGGCTCCCGTTTCTCCATGGCCTGTCCTGCATTTCTGGTTTTGACACTTTTTTCAGCACGGCCCTTTTGACCGATGGGAAGCGAGACTTCTTTGTAGCACTGATTTGCCTTTCCAGGTTGCTTGGTTGGCCAAAAAGGGCGTATGCGTTTTTTCCTGAATATATTCAGCAAAAAACGCATACGCCCTTTTTGGCCAAGGGCATCATGGTCGAGGTTTTGCCGCTTTTCCTGTGCTTTAAAGGCGATTCAAATCTACCTCCTGAAATCTGTTTCCTGCAATTCTGCCTTGCTTTCAAATCCTCTTCGTTGCCTTCCCTCAATATATTTGTGGACGAGAGTTATCGTTTCTAACTCTGCAGGTTTGTGAATTGCAGGGCCGCTGAGCTCCATTTTTCAACTCGCTTTCTTGGGAGCTGGCCGCAAAAGTGCAGGATTGCTTCAGGCCCTATTGTGGTTCCGGGCGGCAGGCTGAGCCTGTGGTTAATTCTTCTTCCTGATGGGAAAATAGAGTGACCTGTGCCTGTCCCCACACCTAGACCTAGTCTCTCATTGGTTCCCCCTCTTCCCGTTCATCCTCAGGACAAATTTGCAACCTGTACGGAACAGGAGGTTAAAGGTGCTCATTCTCCAAGGAGGGAGATTGCTAGTAAAGCGGCTGTAATGGCGAGCCCGAGCACAAGGAGATGAGAAATGAGGTGCGTTTTAGAAACCTTTCCCGATCCCACGGTGTACCGTCTTCTGGGTTTCTCATGCATGTTTTCGATGTAGAAAGATGCCCTTGAACCTGGAGATTTTGGACCCATGGGATGGGTACCACGCAGTATTACTTTAAAGGGTCTGCGTTTGCTCACCCAACCTCACCAAACCTCTCAGCCCCAAGAGTGTCCACCCTTATGTCTCAATCAGCTGTGGGTCTAGAGATGGTCAATAAAGGTTGCATCCCAGCCCCTGAACGAATTTTGTAAGAATTTCTCTCTCTTTCACTGTCTTTGTTCCACGGGTTTTTAAAAGTAATTGATTTTTATAATGGGGTTTAGCTGCTTTTCACTTCTGTTTTTATGGTGCTTTCCACCCACTTGACTCACTTACAGAGAGATATCAATACATAGCTTTGAAGATTCTTCCTAGTCAGATATATTCTTGGGCGGTGAATAGGGGGTTTTTGCGTCCAGTTCACTGAGCAAGGAGTAGGTCTTGTCTATTACATATTGGGTTTATGGAAAGCTATCTGAGCTAATTTGAAACCCTTGTTTTATGCGTCACCCCACCTCACCTTTCCCGTTAAGCAGCCATAGTGTGTCTTCTAAACGTGTGACGCTGTTCTGTTTTGTAATTCAGTTCAAGTGTAGCGGTTTTTACATTCCCTCTCTAAGTGATATCTTATGATAAGTGTCTTTTTCTGTGTGACTTATTTCACTTCGAATTGTCGTACCTAAATCCTCTCATCATGCTGCTACTAGCCTTATGACGTTAATTTCATGGCTGAGTGATATGCCATTGTACATAAGGACCACAACTTCCTTATCCATTTTTCTCTTTCCTGGGATATTTAAGGTGTAACGAAGTGGAGGTTCTTGTCAACAGAGCAGCCCTAAACTTTGGGGTGCCTGTGTCTTGCTGATTTTTAGTTTTCCCAATTTATACGCCCATGAGTGGAAGTGCCCTATGCTCTCTAAGCTGAGTTTTTTAGATGTTTCAGGACACACCGTACACTTCTCCAGAGTGGCTGTTGGCAATTTACATCCCACCCATCAGCGTAGCAAGGCTCCCGTTTCTCCATGGCCTGTCCTGCATTTCTGGTTTTGACACTTTATTCAGCATGGCCCTTTTGACCGATGGGAAGCGAGATTTCTTTGTAGCGCTGATTTGCCTTTCCAGGTTGCTTGGTTGGCCAAAAAGGGCGTATGCGTTTTTTTCCTGAATATATTCAGGAAAAAACGCATATGCCCTTTTTGGCCAAGGGCATCATGGTCGAGGTTTTGCCGCTTTTCCTGTGCTTTAAAGGCGATTCGAATCTACCTCCTGAAATCTGTTTCCTGCAATTCTGCCTTGCTTTCAAATCCTCTTCGTTGCCTTCCCTCAATATATTTGTGGACGAGAGTTATCGTTTCTAACTCTGCAGGTTTGTGAATTGCAGTGCCCCTGAGCTCCATTTTTCAACTCGCTTTCTTGGGAGCTGGCCGCAAAAGCGCAGGATTGCTTCAGGCCCTATTGTGGTTCCGGGCGGCAGGCTGAGCCTGTGGTTAATTCTTCTTCCTGATGGGAAAATAGAGTGACCTGTGCCTGTCCCCATACCTAGACCTAGTCTCTCATTGGTTCCCCCTCTTCCCATTCATCCTCAGGACAAATTTGCAACCTGTACGGAACAGGAGGTTAAAGGTGCTGATTCTCCAAGGAGGGAGATTGCTAGTAAAGCGGCTGTAATGGCGAGCCCGAGCACAAGGAGATGAGAAATGAGGTGCGTTTTAGAAACCTTTCCCGATCACACGGTGTACCGTCTTCTGGGTTTCTCATGCATGTTTTCGATGCAGGAAGATGCCCTTGAACCTCGAGATTTTGGACCCATGGGATGGGTACCACGCAGTATTACTTTAAAGGGTCTGCGTTTGCTCACCCAACCTCACCAAACCTCTCAGCCCCAAGAGTGTCCACCCTTATGTCTCAATCAGCTGTGGGTCTAGAGGTGGTCAATAAAGGTGGCATCCTAGCCCCTGAACGAATTCTGTATGAATTTCTCTCTCTTTCACTGTCTTTGTTTCACGGGTTTTTAAAAGTAATTGATTTTTATAATGGGGTTTAGCTGCTTTTCACTGCTGTTTTTATGGTGCTTTCCACCCACTTGACTCACTTACAGAGAGATATCAATACATTGGTTTTAAGAGTCTTACTAGTCAGATATATTCTTGGGCGGTGAACAGGGGGTGTTGAATCCAGTTCACTGAGCAAGCAGTAGGTCTTGTCTGTTACATATTGGGTTTATGGAACAGTATCTGAGCTAATTTGAAACCCTTGTTTTATGCATCACCCCACCTCACCTTTCCCGTTAAGCAGCCATAGTGTGTTTTCTAAACGTGTGACGCTGTTCTGTTTTGTAATTCAGTTCAAGTGTAGCGGTTTTTACATTCCCTCTATAAGTGATATCTTATGATAAGTGCCTTTTTCTGTGTGACTTATTTCACTTAGAATCGTCGTACCTAAATCTTCTCATCATGCTGCTACTAGCATTATGATGTTGATTTCATTGCTGAGTGATATGCCATTATACATATGGACCACAACTTCTTTATCCATTTTTCTATTTCCTGGGATATTTAAGGTGTAACGAAGTGGAGGTTCTTGTCAACAGAGCAGCCCTAAACTTTGGGGTGCCTGTGTCTTGCTGATTTTTAGTTTTCCCAATTTATACGCCCATGAGTGGAAGTGCCCTATGCTCTCTAAGGTGAGTTTTTTAGATGTTTCAGGACACACCGTATACTTCTCCAGAGTGGCTGTTGGCAATTTACATGCCGCCCATCAGCGTAGCAAGGCTCCCGTTTCTCCATGGCCTGTCCTGCATTTCTGGTTTTGACACTTTATTCAGCATGGCCCTTTTGACCGATGGGAAGCGAGACTTCTTTGTAGCGCTGATTTGCCTTTCCAGGTTGCTTGGTTGGCCAAAAAGGGCGTATGCGTTTTTTCCTGAATATATTCAGGAAAAAACGCATCTGCCCTTTTTGGCCAAGGGCATCATGGTCGAGGTTTTGCCGCTTTTCCTGTGCTTTAAAGGCGATTCGAATCTACCTCCTGAAATCTGTTTCCTGCAATTCTGCCTTGCTTTCAAATCCTCTTCGTTGCCTTCCCTCAATATATTTGTGGACGAGAGTTATCGTTTCTAACTCTGCAGGTTTGTGAATTGCAGTGCCCCTGAGCTCCATTTTTCAACTCGCTTTCTTGGGAGCTGGCCGCAAAAGCGCAGGATTGCTTCAGGCCCTATTGTGGTTCCGGGCGGCAGGCTGAGCCTGTGGTTAATTCTTCTTCCTGATGGGAAAATAGAGTGACCTGTGCCTGTCCCAACACCTAGACCTAGTCTCTCATTGGTTCCCCCTCTTCCCGTTCATCCTCCGGACAAATTTGCAACCTGTACGGAACAGGAGGTTAAAGGTGCTCATTCTCCAAGGAGGGAGATTGCTAGTAAAGCGGCTGGAATGGCGAGCCCGAGCACAAGGAGATGAGAAATGAGGTGCGTTTTAGAAACCTTTCCCGATCACACGGTGTACCATCTTCCGGGTTTCTCATGCATGTTTTCGATGTAGGAAGATGCCCTTGAAGCTGGAGATTTGGGACCTATGGGATGGGTACCACGCAGTATTACTTTAAAGGGTCTGCGTTTGCTCACCCAACCTCACCAAACCTCTCAGCCCCAAGAGTGTCCACCCTTATGTCTCAATCAGCTGTGGGTCTAGAGATGGTCAATCCAGGTGGCATCCCAGCACCTGAACGAATTTTGTAAGAATTTCTCTCTTTTTCACTGTCTTTGTTTCACGGGTTTTTAAAAGTAATTGATTTTTATAATGGGGCTTAGCTGCTTTTCACTGCTGTGTTTATGCCGCTTTACACCTACTTGACTCACTTACAGAGAGATATCAATACATTGGTTTTAAGAGTCTTACTAGTCTGATATATTCTTGGGCGGTGAACAGGGGGTGTTGAATCCAGTTCACTGAGCAAGGAGTAGGTCTTGTCTGTTACATATTGGGTTTATGGAACAGTATCTGAGCTAATTTGAAACCCTTGTTTTATGCATCACCCCACCTCACCTTTCCCGTTAAGCAGCCATAGTGTGTTTTCTAAACGTGTGACGCTGTTCTGTTTTGTAATTCAGTTCAAGTGTAGCGGTTTTTACATTCCCTCTCTAAGTGATATCTTATGATAAGTGCCTTTTTCTGTGTGACTTATTTCACTTAGAATCGTCGTACCTAAATCTTCTCATCATGCTGCTACTAGCATTATGATGTTGATTTCATTGCTGAGTGATATGCCATTATACATATGGACCACAACTTCTTTATCCATTTTTCTATTTCCTGGGATATTTAAGGTGTAACGAAGTGGAGGTTCTTGTCAACAGAGCAGCCCTAAACTTTGGGGTGCCTGTGTCTTGCTGATTTTTAGTTTTCCCAATTTATACGCCCATGAGTGGAAGTGCCCTATGCTCTCTAAGCTGAGTTTTTTAGATGTTTCAGGACACACCGTACACTTCTCCAGAGTGGCTGTTGGCAATTTACATCCCGCCCATCAGCGTAGCAAGGCTCCCGTTTCTCCATGGCCTGTCCTGCATTTCTGGTTTTGACACTTTTTTCAGCACGGCCCTTTTGACCGATGGGAAGCGAGACTTCTTTGTAGCACTGATTTGCCTTTCCAGGTTGCTTGGTTGGCCAAAAAGGGCGTATGCGTTTTTTCCTGAATATATTCAGCAAAAAACGCATACGCCCTTTTTGGCCAAGGGCATCATGGTCGAGGTTTTGCCGCTTTTCCTGTGCTTTAAAGGCGATTCAAATCTACCTCCTGAAATCTGTTTCCTGCAATTCTGCCTTGCTTTCAAATCCTCTTCGTTGCCTTCCCTCAATATATTTGTGGACGAGAGTTATCGTTTCTAACTCTGCAGGTTTGTGAATTGCAGGGCCGCTGAGCTCCATTTTTCAACTCGCTTTCTTGGGAGCTGGCCGCAAAAGTGCAGGATTGCTTCAGGCCCTATTGTGGTTCCGGGCGGCAGGCTGAGCCTGTGGTTAATTCTTCTTCCTGATGGGAAAATAGAGTGACCTGTGCCTGTCCCCACACCTAGACCTAGTCTCTCATTGGTTCCCCCTCTTCCCGTTCATCCTCAGGACAAATTTGCAACCTGTACGGAACAGGAGGTTAAAGGTGCTCATTCTCCAAGGAGGGAGATTGCTAGTAAAGCGGCTGTAATGGCGAGCCCGAGCACAAGGAGATGAGAAATGAGGTGCGTTTTAGAAACCTTTCCCGATCCCACGGTGTACCGTCTTCTGGGTTTCTCATGCATGTTTTCGATGTAGAAAGATGCCCTTGAACCTGGAGATTTTGGACCCATGGGATGGGTACCACGCAGTATTACTTTAAAGGGTCTGCGTTTGCTCACCCAACCTCACCAAACCTCTCAGCCCCAAGAGTGTCCACCCTTATGTCTCAATCAGCTGTGGGTCTAGAGATGGTCAATAAAGGTTGCATCCCAGCCCCTGAACGAATTTTGTAAGAATTTCTCTCTCTTTCACTGTCTTTGTTCCACGGGTTTTTAAAAGTAATTGATTTTTATAATGGGGTTTAGCTGCTTTTCACTTCTGTTTTTATGGTGCTTTCCACCCACTTGACTCACTTACAGAGAGATATCAATACATAGCTTTGAAGATTCTTCCTAGTCAGATATATTCTTGGGCGGTGAATAGGGGGTTTTTGCGTCCAGTTCACTGAGCAAGGAGTAGGTCTTGTCTATTACATATTGGGTTTATGGAAAGCTATCTGAGCTAATTTGAAACCCTTGTTTTATGCGTCACCCCACCTCACCTTTCCCGTTAAGCAGCCATAGTGTGTCTTCTAAACGTGTGACGCTGTTCTGTTTTGTAATTCAGTTCAAGTGTAGCGGTTTTTACATTCCCTCTCTAAGTGATATCTTATGATAAGTGTCTTTTTCTGTGTGACTTATTTCACTTCGAATTGTCGTACCTAAATCCTCTCATCATGCTGCTACTAGCCTTATGACGTTAATTTCATGGCTGAGTGATATGCCATTGTACATAAGGACCACAACTTCCTTATCCATTTTTCTCTTTCCTGGGATATTTAAGGTGTAACGAAGTGGAGGTTCTTGTCAACAGAGCAGCCCTAAACTTTGGGGTGCCTGTGTCTTGCTGATTTTTAGTTTTCCCAATTTATACGCCCATGAGTGGAAGTGCCCTATGCTCTCTAAGCTGAGTTTTTTAGATGTTTCAGGACACACCGTACACTTCTCCAGAGTGGCTGTTGGCAATTTACATCCCACCCATCAGCGTAGCAAGGCTCCCGTTTCTCCATGGCCTGTCCTGCATTTCTGGTTTTGACACTTTATTCAGCATGGCCCTTTTGACCGATGGGAAGCGAGATTTCTTTGTAGCGCTGATTTGCCTTTCCAGGTTGCTTGGTTGGCCAAAAAGGGCGTATGCGTTTTTTTCCTGAATATATTCAGGAAAAAACGCATATGCCCTTTTTGGCCAAGGGCATCATGGTCGAGGTTTTGCCGCTTTTCCTGTGCTTTAAAGGCGATTCGAATCTACCTCCTGAAATCTGTTTCCTGCAATTCTGCCTTGCTTTCAAATCCTCTTCGTTGCCTTCCCTCAATATATTTGTGGACGAGAGTTATCGTTTCTAACTCTGCAGGTTTGTGAATTGCAGTGCCCCTGAGCTCCATTTTTCAACTCGCTTTCTTGGGAGCTGGCCGCAAAAGCGCAGGATTGCTTCAGGCCCTATTGTGGTTCCGGGCGGCAGGCTGAGCCTGTGGTTAATTCTTCTTCCTGATGGGAAAATAGAGTGACCTGTGCCTGTCCCCATACCTAGACCTAGTCTCTCATTGGTTCCCCCTCTTCCCATTCATCCTCAGGACAAATTTGCAACCTGTACGGAACAGGAGGTTAAAGGTGCTGATTCTCCAAGGAGGGAGATTGCTAGTAAAGCGGCTGTAATGGCGAGCCCGAGCACAAGGAGATGAGAAATGAGGTGCGTTTTAGAAACCTTTCCCGATCACACGGTGTACCGTCTTCTGGGTTTCTCATGCATGTTTTCGATGCAGGAAGATGCCCTTGAACCTCGAGATTTTGGACCCATGGGATGGGTACCACGCAGTATTACTTTAAAGGGTCTGCGTTTGCTCACCCAACCTCACCAAACCTCTCAGCCCCAAGAGTGTCCACCCTTATGTCTCAATCAGCTGTGGGTCTAGAGGTGGTCAATAAAGGTGGCATCCTAGCCCCTGAACGAATTCTGTATGAATTTCTCTCTCTTTCACTGTCTTTGTTTCACGGGTTTTTAAAAGTAATTGATTTTTATAATGGGGTTTAGCTGCTTTTCACTGCTGTTTTTATGGTGCTTTCCACCCACTTGACTCACTTACAGAGAGATATCAATACATTGGTTTTAAGAGTCTTACTAGTCAGATATATTCTTGGGCGGTGAACAGGGGGTGTTGAATCCAGTTCACTGAGCAAGCAGTAGGTCTTGTCTGTTACATATTGGGTTTATGGAACAGTATCTGAGCTAATTTGAAACCCTTGTTTTATGCATCACCCCACCTCACCTTTCCCGTTAAGCAGCCATAGTGTGTTTTCTAAACGTGTGACGCTGTTCTGTTTTGTAATTCAGTTCAAGTGTAGCGGTTTTTACATTCCCTCTATAAGTGATATCTTATGATAAGTGCCTTTTTCTGTGTGACTTATTTCACTTAGAATCGTCGTACCTAAATCTTCTCATCATGCTGCTACTAGCATTATGATGTTGATTTCATTGCTGAGTGATATGCCATTATACATATGGACCACAACTTCTTTATCCATTTTTCTATTTCCTGGGATATTTAAGGTGTAACGAAGTGGAGGTTCTTGTCAACAGAGCAGCCCTAAACTTTGGGGTGCCTGTGTCTTGCTGATTTTTAGTTTTCCCAATTTATACGCCCATGAGTGGAAGTGCCCTATGCTCTCTAAGGTGAGTTTTTTAGATGTTTCAGGACACACCGTATACTTCTCCAGAGTGGCTGTTGGCAATTTACATGCCGCCCATCAGCGTAGCAAGGCTCCCGTTTCTCCATGGCCTGTCCTGCATTTCTGGTTTTGACACTTTATTCAGCATGGCCCTTTTGACCGATGGGAAGCGAGACTTCTTTGTAGCGCTGATTTGCCTTTCCAGGTTGCTTGGTTGGCCAAAAAGGGCGTATGCGTTTTTTCCTGAATATATTCAGGAAAAAACGCATACGCCCTTTTTGGCCAAGGGCATCATGGTCGAGGTTTTGCCGCTTTTCCTGTGCTTTAAAGGCGATTCGAATCTACCTCCTGAAATCTGTTTCCTGCAATTCTGCCTTGCTTTCAAATCCTCTTCGTTGCCTTCCCTCAATATATTTGTGGACGAGAGTTATCATTTCTAACTCTGCAGGTTTGTGAATTGCAGTGCCCCTGAGCTCCATTTTTCAACTCGCTTTCTTGGGAGCTGGCCGCAAAAGCGCAGGATTGCTTCAGGCCCTATTGTGGTTCCGAGCGGCAGGCTGAGCCTGTGGTTAATTCTTCTTCCTGATGGGAAAATAGAGTGACCTGTGCCTGTCCCCACACCTAGACCTAGTCTCTCATTGGTTCCCCCTCTTCCCGTTCATCCTCAGGACAAATTGCAACCTGTACGGAACAGGAGGTTAAAGGTGCTCATTCTCCAAGGAGGGAGATTGCTAGTAAAGCGGCTGGAATGGCGAACCCGAGCACAAGGAGATGAGAAATGAGGTGCGTTTTAGAAACCTTTCCCGATCACACGGTGTACCATCTTCTGGGTTTCTCATGCATGTTTTCGATGTAGGAAGATGCCCTTGAAGCTGGAGATTTGGGACCTATGGGATGGGTACCACGCAGTATTACTTTAAAGGGTCTGCGTTTGCTCACCCAACCTCACCAAACCTCTCAGCCCCAAGAGTGTCCACCCTTATGTCTCAATCAGCTGTGGGTCTAGATATGGTCAATCCAGGTGGCATCACAGCCCCTGAACGAATTTTGTAAGAATTTCTCTCTCTTTCACTGTCTTTGTTTCACGGGTTTTTAAAAGTAATTGATTTTTATAATGGGGTTTAGCTGCTTTTCACTGCTGTTTTTATGGTGCTTTCCACCCACTTGACTCACTTACAGAGAGATATCAATACATAGCTTTGAAGATTCTTCCTAGTCAGATATATTCTTGGGTGGTGAATAGGGGGTTTTTGCGTCCAGTTCACTGAGCAAGGAGTAGGTCTTGTCTATTACATATTGGGTTTATGACAAGCTATCTGAGCTAATTTGAAACCCTTGTTTTATGCGTCACCCCACCTCACCATTCTCGTTAAGCAGCCATAGTGTGTTTTCTAAACGTGGGACTCTGTTCTGTTTTGTAATTCAGTTCAAGTGTAGCGGTTTTTACATTCCCTCTATAAGTGATATCTTACGATAAGTGTCTTTCTGTGTGACTTATTTCACTTAGAATCGTCGTACCTAAATCCACTCATCATGCTGCTACTAGCCTTATGACGTTGATTTCATGCCTGAGTGATATTCCATTGTACATAAGGACCACAACTGCTTTATCCATTTTTCTCTTTCCTGGGATATTTAAGGTGTAATGAAGTGGAGGTTCTTGTCAACAGAGCAGCCCTAAACTTTGGGGTGCCTGTGTCTTGCTGATTTTTAGTTTTCCCAATTTATACGCCCATGAGTGGAAGTGCCCTATGCTCTCTAAGCTGAGTTTTTTAGATGTTTCAGGACACACCGTACACTTCTCCAGAGTGGCTGTTGGCAATTTACATCCCGCCCATCAGCGTAGCAAGGCTCCCGTTTCTCCATGGCCTGTCCTGCATTTCTGGTTTTGACACTTTTTTCAGCATGGCCCTTTTGACCGATGGGAAGCGAGACTTCTTTGTAGCACTGATTTGCCTTTCCAGGTTGCTTGGTTGGCCAAAAAGGGCGTATGCGTTTTTTCCTGAATATATTCAGGAAAAAACGCATACGCCCTTTTTGGCCAAGGGCATCATGGTCGAGGTTTTGCCGCTTTTCCTGTGCTTTAAAGGCGATTCGACTCTACCTCCTGAAATCTGTTTCCTGCAATTCTGCCTTGCTTTCAAATCCTCTTCGTTGCCTTCCCTCAATATATTTGTGGACGAGAGTTATCGTTTCTAACTCTGCAGGTTTGTGAATTGCAGGGCCGCTGAGCTCCATTTTTCAACTCGCTTTCTTGGGAGCTGGCCGCAAAAGTGCAGGATTGCTTCAGGCCCTATTGTGGTTCTGGGCGGCAGGCTGAGCCTGTGGTTAATTCTTCTTCCTGATGGGAAAATAGAGTGACCTGTGCCTGTCCCCACACCTAGACCTAGTCTCTCATTGGTTCCCCCTCTTCCCGTTCATCCTCAGGACAAATTTGCAACCTGTACGGAACAGGAGGTTAAAGGTGCTGATTCTCCAAGGAGGGAGATTGCTAGTAAAGCGGCTGTAATGGCGAGCCCGAGCACAAGGAGATGAGAAATGAGGTGCGTTTTAGAAACCTTTCCCGATCACACGGTGTACCGTCTTCTGGGTTTCTCATGCATGTTTTCGATGTAGATAGATTCCCTTGAACCTGGACATTTTGGACCCATGGGATGGGTACCACGCAGTATTACTTTAAAGGGTCTGCGTTTGCTCACCCAACCTCACCAAACCTCTCAGCCCCAAGAGTGTCCACCCTTATGTCTCAATCAGCTGTGGGTCTAGAGATGGTCAATAAAGGTGGCATCCCAGCCCCTGAACGAATTTTGTAAGAATTTCTCTCTCTTTCACTGTCTTTGTTTCACGGGTTTTTAAAAGTAATTGATTTTTATAATGGGGTTTAGCTGCTTTTCACTGCTGTTTTTATGGTGCTTTCCACCCACTTGACTCACTTACAGAGAGATATCAATACATAGCTTTGAAGATTCTTCCTAGTCAGATATATTCTTGGGCGGTGAATAGGGGGTTTTTGCGTCCAGTTCACTGAGCAAGGAGTAGGTCTTGTCTATTACATATTGGGTTTATGGAAAGCTATCTGAGCTTATTTGAAACCCTTGTTTTATGCGTCACCCCACCTCACCTTTCCCGTTAAGCAGCCATAGTGTGTCTTCTAAACGTGTGACGCTGTTCTGTTTTGTAATTCAGTTCAAGTGTAGCGGTTTTTACATTCCCTCTCTAAGTGATATCTTATGATAAGTGTCTTTTTCTGTGTGACTTATTTCACTTAGAATCGTCGTACCTAAATCCTCTCATCATGCTGCTACTAGCCTTATGACGTTAATTTCATGGCTGAGTGATATGCCATTGTACATAAGGACCACAACTTCCTTATCCATTTTTCTCTTTCCTGGGATATTGAAGGTGTAACGAAGTGGAGGTTCTTGTCAACAGAGCAGCCCTAAACTTTGGGGTGCCTGTGTCTTGCTGATTTTTAGTTTTCCCAATTTATACGCCCATGAGTGGAAGTGCCCTATGCTCTCTAAGCTGAGTTTTTTAGATGTTTCAGGACACACCGTACACTTCTCCAGAGTGGCTGTTGGCAATTTACATCCCGCCCATCAGCGTAGCAAGGCTCCCGTTTCTCCATGGCCTGTCCTGCATTTCTGGTTTTGACACTTTATTCAGCATGGCCCTTTTGACCGATGGGAAGCGAGACTTCTTTGTAGCGCTGATTTGCCTTTCCAGGTTGCTTGGTTGGCCAAGAAGGGCGTATGCGTTTTTTTCCTGAATATATTCAGGAAAAAACGCATCTGCCCTTTTTGGCCAAGGGCATCATGGTCGAGGTTTTGCCGCTTTTCCTGTGCTTTAAAGGCGATTCGAATCTACCTCCTGAAATCTGTTTCCTGCAATTCTGCCTTGCTTTCAAATCCTCTTCGTTGCCTTCCCTCAATATATTTGTGGACGAGAGTTATCGTTTCTAACTCTGCAGGTTTGTGAATTGCAGTGCCCCTGAGCTCCATTTTTCAACTCGCTTTCTTGGGAGCTGGCCGCAAAAGCGCAGGATTGCTTCAGGCCCTATTGTGGTTCCGGGCGGCAGGCTGAGCCTGTGGTTAATTCTTCTTCCTGATGGGAAAATAGAGTGACCTGTGCCTGTCCCAACACCTAGACCTAGTCTCTCATTGGTTCCCCCTCTTCCCATTCATCCTCAGGACAAATTTGCAACCTGTACGGAACAGGAGGTTAAAGGTGCTGATTCTCCAAGGAGGGAGATTGCTAGTAAAGCGGCTGTAATGGCGAGCCCGAGCACAAGGAGATGAGAAATGAGGTGCGTTTTAGAAACCTTACCTGATCACACGGTGTACCGTCTTCTGGGTTTCTCATGCATGTTTTCGATGTAGATAGATTCCCTTGAACCTGGAGATTTTGGACCCATGGGATGGGTACCACGCAGTATTACTTTAAAGGGTCTGCGTTTGCTCACCCAACCTCACCAAACCTCTCAGCCCCAAGAGTGTCCACCCTTATGTCTCAATCAGCTGTGGGTCTAGAGATGGTCAATAAAGGTGGCCTCCCAGCCCCTGAACGAATTTTGTAAGAATTTCTCTCTCTTTCACTGTCTTTGTTTCACGGGTTTTTAAAAGTAATTGATTTTTATAATGGGGTTTAGCTGCTTTTCACTGCTGTTTTTATGGTGCTTTCCACCCACTTGACTCACTTACAGAGAGATATCAATACATAGCTTTGAAGATTCTTCCTAGTCAGATATATTCTTGGGCGGTGAATAGGGGGTTTTTGCGTCCAGTTCACTGAGCAAGGAGTAGGTCTTGTCTATTACATATTGGGTTTATGGAAAGCTGTCTGAGCTTATTTGAAACCCTTGTTTTATGCGTCACCCCACCTCACCTTTCCCGTTAAGCAGCCATAGTGTGTCTTCTAAACGTGTGACGCTGTTCTGTTTTGTAATTCAGTTCAAGTGTAGCGGTTTTTACATTCCCTCTCTAAGTGATATCTTATGATAAGTGTCTTTTTCTGTGTGACTTATTTCACTTAGAATCGTCGTACCTAAATCCTCTCATCATGCTGCTACTAGCCTTATGACGTTAATTTCATGGCTGAGTGATATGCCATTGTACATAAGGACCACAACTTCCTTATCCATTTTTCTCTTTCCTGGGATATTGAAGGTGTAACGAAGTGGAGGTTCTTCTCAACAGAGCAGCCCTAAACTTTGGGGTGCCTGTGTCTTGCTGATTTTTAGTTTTCCCAATTTATACGCCCATGAGTGGAAGTGCCCTATGCTCTCTAAGCTGAGTTTTTTAGATGTTTCAGGACACACCGTACACTTCTCCAGAGTGGCTGTTGGCAATTTACATCCCGCCCATCAGCGTAGCAAGGCTCCCGTTTCTCCATGGCCTGTCCTGCATTTCTGGTTTTGACACTTTATTCAGCATGGCCCTTTTGACCGATGGGAAGCGAGACTTCTTTGTAGCGCTGATTTGCCTTTCCAGGTTGCTTGGTTGGCCAAGAAGGGCGTATGCGTTTTTTTCCTGAATATATTCAGGAAAAAACGCATCTGCCCTTTTTGGCCAAGGGCATCATGGTCGAGGTTTTGCCGCTTTTCCTGTGCTTTAAAGGCGATTCGAATCTACCTCCTGAAATCTGTTTCCTGCAATTCTGCCTTGCTTTCAAATCCTCTTCGTTGCCTTCCCTCAATATATTTGTGGACGAGAGTTATCGTTTCTAACTCTGCAGGTTTGTGAATTGCAGTGCCCCTGAGCTCCATTTTTCAACTCGCTTTCTTGGGAGCTGGCCGCAAAAGCGCAGGATTGCTTCAGGCCCTATTGTGGTTCCGGGCGGCAGGCTGAGCCTGTGGTTAATTCTTCTTCCTGATGGGAAAATAGAGTGACCTGTGCCTGTCCCAACACCTAGACCTAGTCTCTCATTGGTTCCCCCTCTTCCCATTCATCCTCAGGACAAATTTGCAACCTGTACGGAACAGGAGGTTAAAGGTGCTCATTCTCCAAGGAGGGAGATTGCTAGTAAAGCGGCTGTAATGGCGAGCCCGAGCACAAGGAGATGAGAAATGAGGTGCGTTTTAGAAACCTTACCTGATCACACGGTGTACCGTCTTCTGGGTTTCTCATGCATGTTTTCGATGTAGATAGATTCCCTTGAACCTGGAGATTTTGGACCCATGGGATGGGTACCACGCAGTATTACTTTAAAGGGTCTGCGTTTGCTCACCCAACCTCACCAAACCTCTCAGCCCCAAGAGTGTCCACCCTTATGTCTCAATCAGCTGTGGGTCTAGAGATGGTCAATAAAGGTGGCCTCCCAGCCCCTGAACGAATTTTGTAAGAATTTCTCTCTCTTTCACTGTCTTTGTTTCACGGGTTTTTAAAAGTAATTGATTTTTATAATGGGGTTTAGCTGCTTTTCACTGCTGTTTTTATGGTGCTTTCCACCCACTTGACTCACTTACAGAGAGATATCAATACATAGCTTTGAAGATTCTTCCTAGTCAGATATATTCTTGGGCGGTGAATAGGGGGTTTTTGCGTCCAGTTCACTGAGCAAGGAGTAGGTCTTGTCTATTACATATTGGGTTTATGGAAAGCTATCTGAGCTTATTTGAAACCCTTGTTTTATGCGTCACCCCACCTCACCTTTCCCGTTAAGCAGCCATAGTGTGTCTTCTAAACGTGTGACGCTGTTCTGTTTTGTAATTCAGTTCAAGTGTAGCGGTTTTTACATTCCCTCTCTAAGTGATATCTTATGATAAGTGTCTTTTTCTGTGTGACTTATTTCACTTAGAATCGTCGTACCTAAATCCTCTCATCATGCTGCTACTAGCCTTATGACGTTAATTTCATGGCTGAGTGATATGCCATTGTACATAAGGACCACAACTTCCTTATCCATTTTTCTCTTTCCTGGGATATTGAAGGTGTAACGAAGTGGAGGTTCTTGTCAACAGAGCAGCCCTAAACTTTGGGGTGCCTGTGTCTTGCTGATTTTTAGTTTTCCCAATTTATACGCCCATGAGTGGAAGTGCCCTATGCTCTCTAAGCTGAGTTTTTTAGATGTTTCAGGACACACCGTACACTTCTCCAGAGTGGCTGTTGGCAATTTACATCCCGCCCATCAGCGTAGCAAGGCTCCCGTTTCTCCATGGCCTGTCCTGCATTTCTGGTTTTGACACTTTATTCAGCATGGCCCTTTTGACCGATGGGAAGCGAGACTTCTTTGTAGCGCTGATTTGCCTTTCCAGGTTGCTTGGTTGGCCAAGAAGGGCATATGCGTTTTTTTCCTGAATATATTCAGGAAAAAACGCATATGCCCTTTTTGGCCAAGGGCATCATGGTCGAGGTTTTGCCGCTTTTCCTGTGCTTTAAAGGCGATTCGAATCTACCTCCTGAAATCTGTTTCCTGCAATTCTGCCTTGCTTTCAAATCCTCTTCGTTGCCTTCCCTCAATATATTTGTGGACGAGAGTTATCGTTTCTAACTCTGCAGGTTTGTGAATTGCAGTGCCCCTGAGCTCCATTTTTCAACTCGCTTTCTTGGGAGCTGGCCGCAAAAGCGCAGGATTGCTTCAGGCCCTATTGTGGTTCCGGGCGGTAGGCTGAGCCTGTGGTTAATTCTTCTTCCTGATGGGAAAATAGAGTGACCTGTGCCTGTCCCCACACCTAGACCTAGTCTCTCATTGGTTCCCCCTCTTCCCATTCATCCTCAGGACAAATTTGCAACCTGTACGGAACAGGAGGTTAAAGGTGCTCATTCTCCAAGGAGGGAGATTGCTAGTAAAGCGGCTGTAATGGCGAGCCCGAGCACAAGGAGATGAGAAATGAGGTTCGTTTTAGAAACCTTTCCTGATCACACGGTGTTCCGTCTTCTGGGTTTCTCATGCATGTTTTCGATGCAGGAAGATGCCCTTGAACCTGGAGATTTTGGACCCATGGGATGGGTACCACGCAGTATTACTTTAAAGGGTCTGCGTTTGCTCACCCAACCTCACCAAACCTCTCAGCCCCAAGAGTGTCCACCCTTATGTCTCAATCAGCTGTGGGTCTAGAGATGGTCAATAAAGGTGGCATCCTAGCCCCTGAACGAATTCTGTATGAATTTCTCTCTCTTTCACTGTCTTTGTTTCACGGGTTTTTAAAAGTAATTGATTTTTATAATGGGGTTTAGCTGCTTTTCACTGCTGTGTTTATGCCGCTTTACACCCACTTGACTCACTTACAGAGAGATATCAATACATTGGTTTTAAGAGTCTTACTAGTCAGATATATTCTTGGGCGGTGAACAGGGGGTGTTGAATCCATTTCACTGAGCAAGGAGTAGGTCTTGTCTGTTACATATTGGGTTTATGGAACAGTATCTGAGCTAATTTGAAACCCTTGTTTTATGCATCACCCCACCTCACCTTTCCCGTTAAGCAGCCATAGTGTGTTTTCTAAACGTGTGACGCTGTTCTGTTTTGTAATTCAGTTCAAGTGTAGCGGTTTTTACATTCCCTCTATAAGTGATATCTTATAATAAGTGCCTTTTTCTGTGTGACTTATTTCACTTAGAATCGTCGTACCTAAATCTTCTCATCATGCTGCTACTAGCATTATGATGTTGATTTCATTGCTGAGTGATATGCCATTATACATATGGACCACAACTTCTTTATCCATTTTTCTATTTCCTGGGATGTTTAAGGTGTAACGAAGTGGAGGTTCTTGTCAACAGAGCAGCCCTAAACTTTGGGGTGCCTGTGTCTTGCTGATTTTTAGTTTTCCCAATTTATACGCCCATGAGTGGAAGTGCCCTATGCTCTCTAAGGTGAGTTTTTTAGATGTTTCAGGACACACCGTATACTTCTCCAGAGTGGCTGTTGGCAATTTACATGCCGCCCATCAGCGTAGCAAGGCTCCCGTTTCTCCATGGCCTGTCCTGCATTTCTGGTTTTGACACTTTATTCAGCATGGCCCTTTTGACCGATGGGAAGCGAGACTTCTTTGTATCGCTGATTTGCCTTTCCAGGTTGCTTGGTTGGCCAAAAAGGGCGTATGCGTTTTTTCCTGAATATATTCAGGAAAAAACGCATACGCCCTTTTTGGCCAAGGGCATCATGGTCGAGGTTTTGCCGCTTTTCCTGTGCTTTAAAGGCGATTCGAATCTACCTCCTGAAATCTGTTTCCTGCAATTCTGCCTTGCTTTCAAATCCTCTTCGTTGCCTTCCCTCAATATATTTGTGGACGAGAGTTATCATTTCTAACTCTGCAGGTTTGTGAATTGCAGTGCCCCTGAGCTCCATTTTTCAACTCGCTTTCTTGGGAGCTGGCCGCAAAAGCGCAGGATTGCTTCAGGCCCTATTGTGGTTCCGGGCGGCAGGCTGAGCCTGTGGTTAATTCTTCTTCCTGATGGGAAAATAGAGTGACCTGTGCCTGTCCCAACACCTAGACCTAGTCTCTCATTGGTTCCCCCTCTTCCCATTCATCCTCAGGACAAATTTGCAACCTGTACGGAACAGGAGGTTAAAGGTGCTGATTCTCCAAGGAGGGAGATTGCTAGTAAAGCGGCTGTAATGGCGAGCCCGAGCACAAGGAGATGAGAAATGAGGTGCGTTTTAGAAACCTTACCTGATCACACGGTGTACCGTCTTCTGGGTTTCTCATGCATGTTTTCGATGTAGATAGATTCCCTTGAACCTGGAGATTTTGGACCCATGGGATGGGTACCACGCAGTATTACTTTAAAGGGTCTGCGTTTGCTCACCCAACCTCACCAAACCTCTCAGCCCCAAGAGTGTCCACCCTTATGTCTCAATCAGCTGTGGGTCTAGAGATGGTCAATAAAGGTGGCCTCCCAGCCCCTGAACGAATTTTGTAAGAATTTCTCTCTCTTTCACTGTCTTTGTTTCACGGGTTTTTAAAAGTAATTGATTTTTATAATGGGGTTTAGCTGCTTTTCACTGCTGTTTTTATGGTGCTTTCCACCCACTTGACTCACTTACAGAGAGATATCAATACATAGCTTTGAAGATTCTTCCTAGTCAGATATATTCTTGGGCGGTGAATAGGGGGTTTTTGCGTCCAGTTCACTGAGCAAGGAGTAGGTCTTGTCTATTACATATTGGGTTTATGGAAAGCTGTCTGAGCTTATTTGAAACCCTTGTTTTATGCGTCACCCCACCTCACCTTTCCCGTTAAGCAGCCATAGTGTGTCTTCTAAACGTGTGACGCTGTTCTGTTTTGTAATTCAGTTCAAGTGTAGCGGTTTTTACATTCCCTCTCTAAGTGATATCTTATGATAAGTGTCTTTTTCTGTGTGACTTATTTCACTTAGAATCGTCGTACCTAAATCCTCTCATCATGCTGCTACTAGCCTTATGACGTTAATTTCATGGCTGAGTGATATGCCATTGTACATAAGGACCACAACTTCCTTATCCATTTTTCTCTTTCCTGGGATATTGAAGGTGTAACGAAGTGGAGGTTCTTCTCAACAGAGCAGCCCTAAACTTTGGGGTGCCTGTGTCTTGCTGATTTTTAGTTTTCCCAATTTATACGCCCATGAGTGGAAGTGCCCTATGCTCTCTAAGCTGAGTTTTTTAGATGTTTCAGGACACACCGTACACTTCTCCAGAGTGGCTGTTGGCAATTTACATCCCGCCCATCAGCGTAGCAAGGCTCCCGTTTCTCCATGGCCTGTCCTGCATTTCTGGTTTTGACACTTTATTCAGCATGGCCCTTTTGACCGATGGGAAGCGAGACTTCTTTGTAGCGCTGATTTGCCTTTCCAGGTTGCTTGGTTGGCCAAGAAGGGCGTATGCGTTTTTTTCCTGAATATATTCAGGAAAAAACGCATCTGCCCTTTTTGGCCAAGGGCATCATGGTCGAGGTTTTGCCGCTTTTCCTGTGCTTTAAAGGCGATTCGAATCTACCTCCTGAAATCTGTTTCCTGCAATTCTGCCTTGCTTTCAAATCCTCTTCGTTGCCTTCCCTCAATATATTTGTGGACGAGAGTTATCGTTTCTAACTCTGCAGGTTTGTGAATTGCAGTGCCCCTGAGCTCCATTTTTCAACTCGCTTTCTTGGGAGCTGGCCGCAAAAGCGCAGGATTGCTTCAGGCCCTATTGTGGTTCCGGGCGGCAGGCTGAGCCTGTGGTTAATTCTTCTTCCTGATGGGAAAATAGAGTGACCTGTGCCTGTCCCAACACCTAGACCTAGTCTCTCATTGGTTCCCCCTCTTCCCATTCATCCTCAGGACAAATTTGCAACCTGTACGGAACAGGAGGTTAAAGGTGCTCATTCTCCAAGGAGGGAGATTGCTAGTAAAGCGGCTGTAATGGCGAGCCCGAGCACAAGGAGATGAGAAATGAGGTGCGTTTTAGAAACCTTACCTGATCACACGGTGTACCGTCTTCTGGGTTTCTCATGCATGTTTTCGATGTAGATAGATTCCCTTGAACCTGGAGATTTTGGACCCATGGGATGGGTACCACGCAGTATTACTTTAAAGGGTCTGCGTTTGCTCACCCAACCTCACCAAACCTCTCAGCCCCAAGAGTGTCCACCCTTATGTCTCAATCAGCTGTGGGTCTAGAGATGGTCAATAAAGGTGGCCTCCCAGCCCCTGAACGAATTTTGTAAGAATTTCTCTCTCTTTCACTGTCTTTGTTTCACGGGTTTTTAAAAGTAATTGATTTTTATAATGGGGTTTAGCTGCTTTTCACTGCTGTTTTTATGGTGCTTTCCACCCACTTGACTCACTTACAGAGAGATATCAATACATAGCTTTGAAGATTCTTCCTAGTCAGATATATTCTTGGGCGGTGAATAGGGGGTTTTTGCGTCCAGTTCACTGAGCAAGGAGTAGGTCTTGTCTATTACATATTGGGTTTATGGAAAGCTATCTGAGCTTATTTGAAACCCTTGTTTTATGCGTCACCCCACCTCACCTTTCCCGTTAAGCAGCCATAGTGTGTCTTCTAAACGTGTGACGCTGTTCTGTTTTGTAATTCAGTTCAAGTGTAGCGGTTTTTACATTCCCTCTCTAAGTGATATCTTATGATAAGTGTCTTTTTCTGTGTGACTTATTTCACTTAGAATCGTCGTACCTAAATCCTCTCATCATGCTGCTACTAGCCTTATGACGTTAATTTCATGGCTGAGTGATATGCCATTGTACATAAGGACCACAACTTCCTTATCCATTTTTCTCTTTCCTGGGATATTGAAGGTGTAACGAAGTGGAGGTTCTTGTCAACAGAGCAGCCCTAAACTTTGGGGTGCCTGTGTCTTGCTGATTTTTAGTTTTCCCAATTTATACGCCCATGAGTGGAAGTGCCCTATGCTCTCTAAGCTGAGTTTTTTAGATGTTTCAGGACACACCGTACACTTCTCCAGAGTGGCTGTTGGCAATTTACATCCCGCCCATCAGCGTAGCAAGGCTCCCGTTTCTCCATGGCCTGTCCTGCATTTCTGGTTTTGACACTTTATTCAGCATGGCCCTTTTGACCGATGGGAAGCGAGACTTCTTTGTAGCGCTGATTTGCCTTTCCAGGTTGCTTGGTTGGCCAAGAAGGGCGTATGCGTTTTTTTCCTGAATATATTCAGGAAAAAACGCATCTGCCCTTTTTGGCCAAGGGCATCATGGTCGAGGTTTTGCCGCTTTTCCTGTGCTTTAAAGGCGATTCGAATCTACCTCCTGAAATCTGTTTCCTGCAATTCTGCCTTGCTTTCAAATCCTCTTCGTTGCCTTCCCTCAATATATTTGTGGACGAGAGTTATCGTTTCTAACTCTGCAGGTTTGTGAATTGCAGTGCCCCTGAGCTCCATTTTTCAACTCGCTTTCTTGGGAGCTGGCCGCAAAAGCGCAGGATTGCTTCAGGCCCTATTGTGGTTCCGGGCGGTAGGCTGAGCCTGTGGTTAATTCTTCTTCCTGATGGGAAAATAGAGTGACCTGTGCCTGTCCCCACACCTAGACCTAGTCTCTCATTGGTTCCCCCTCTTCCCATTCATCCTCAGGACAAATTTGCAACCTGTACGGAACAGGAGGTTAAAGGTGCTCATTCTCCAAGGAGGGAGATTGCTAGTAAAGCGGCTGTAATGGCGAGCCCGAGCACAAGGAGATGAGAAATGAGGTTCGTTTTAGAAACCTTTCCTGATCACACGGTGTTCCGTCTTCTGGGTTTCTCATGCATGTTTTCGATGCAGGAAGATGCCCTTGAACCTGGAGATTTTGGACCCATGGGATGGGTACCACGCAGTATTACTTTAAAGGGTCTGCGTTTGCTCACCCAACCTCACCAAACCTCTCAGCCCCAAGAGTGTCCACCCTTATGTCTCAATCAGCTGTGGGTCTAGAGATGGTCAATAAAGGTGGCATCCTAGCCCCTGAACGAATTCTGTATGAATTTCTCTCTCTTTCACTGTCTTTGTTTCACGGGTTTTTAAAAGTAATTGATTTTTATAATGGGGTTTAGCTGCTTTTCACTGCTGTGTTTATGCCGCTTTACACCCACTTGACTCACTTACAGAGAGATATCAATACATTGGTTTTAAGAGTCTTACTAGTCAGATATATTCTTGGGCGGTGAACAGGGGGTGTTGAATCCATTTCACTGAGCAAGGAGTAGGTCTTGTCTGTTACATATTGGGTTTATGGAACAGTATCTGAGCTAATTTGAAACCCTTGTTTTATGCATCACCCCACCTCACCTTTCCCGTTAAGCAGCCATAGTGTGTTTTCTAAACGTGTGACGCTGTTCTGTTTTGTAATTCAGTTCAAGTGTAGCGGTTTTTACATTCCCTCTATAAGTGATATCTTATAATAAGTGCCTTTTTCTGTGTGACTTATTTCACTTAGAATCGTCGTACCTAAATCTTCTCATCATGCTGCTACTAGCATTATGATGTTGATTTCATTGCTGAGTGATATGCCATTATACATATGGACCACAACTTCTTTATCCATTTTTCTATTTCCTGGGATGTTTAAGGTGTAACGAAGTGGAGGTTCTTGTCAACAGAGCAGCCCTAAACTTTGGGGTGCCTGTGTCTTGCTGATTTTTAGTTTTCCCAATTTATACGCCCATGAGTGGAAGTGCCCTATGCTCTCTAAGGTGAGTTTTTTAGATGTTTCAGGACACACCGTATACTTCTCCAGAGTGGCTGTTGGCAATTTACATGCCGCCCATCAGCGTAGCAAGGCTCCCGTTTCTCCATGGCCTGTCCTGCATTTCTGGTTTTGACACTTTATTCAGCATGGCCCTTTTGACCGATGGGAAGCGAGACTTCTTTGTATCGCTGATTTGCCTTTCCAGGTTGCTTGGTTGGCCAAAAAGGGCGTATGCGTTTTTTCCTGAATATATTCAGGAAAAAACGCATACGCCCTTTTTGGCCAAGGGCATCATGGTCGAGGTTTTGCCGCTTTTCCTGTGCTTTAAAGGCGATTCGAATCTACCTCCTGAAATCTGTTTCCTGCAATTCTGCCTTGCTTTCAAATCCTCTTCGTTGCCTTCCCTCAATATATTTGTGGACGAGAGTTATCATTTCTAACTCTGCAGGTTTGTGAATTGCAGTGCCCCTGAGCTCCATTTTTCAACTCGCTTTCTTGGGAGCTGGCCGCAAAAGCGCAGGATTGCTTCAGGCCCTATTGTGGTTCCGAGCGGCAGGCTGAGCCTGTGGTTAATTCTTCTTCCTGATGGGAAAATAGAGTGACCTGTGCCTGTCCCCACACCTAGACCTAGTCTCTCATTGGTTCCCCCTCTTCCCGTTCATCCTCAGAACAAATTGCAACCTGTACGGAACAGGAGGTTAAAGGTGCTCATTCTCCAAGGAGGGAGATTGCTAGTAAAGCGGCTGGAATGGCGAACCCGAGCACAAGGAGATGAGAAATGAGGTGCGTTTTAGAAACCTTTCCCGATCACACGGTGTACCATCTTCTGGGTTTCTCATGCATGTTTTCGATGTAGGAAGATGCCCTTGAAGCTGGAGATTTGGGACCTATGGGATGGGTACCACGCAGTATTACTTTAAAGGGTCTGCGTTTGCTCACCCAACCTCACCAAACCTCTCAGCCCCAAGAGTGTCCACCCTTATGTCTCAATCAGCTGTGGGTCTAGATATGGTCAATCCAGGTGGCATCACAGCCCCTGAACGAATTTTGTAAGAATTTCTCTCTCTTTCACTGTCTTTGTTTCACGGGTTTTTAAAAGTAATTGATTTTTATAATGGGGTTTAGCTGCTTTTCACTGCTGTTTTTATGGTGCTTTCCACCCACTTGACTCACTTACAGAGAGATATCAATACATAGCTTTGAAGATTCTTCCTAGTCAGATATATTCTTTGGCGGTGAATAGGGGGTTTTTGCGTCCAGTTCACTGAGCAAGGAGTAGGTCTTGTCTATTACATATTGGGTTTATGACAAGCTATCTGAGCTAATTTGAAACCCTTGTTTTATGCGTCACCCCACGTCACCATTCTCGTTAAGCAGCCATAGTGTGTTTTCTAAACGTGGGACTCTGTTCTGTTTTGTAATTCAGTTCAAGTGTAGCGGTTTTTACATTCCCTCTATAAGTGATATCTTACGATAAGTGTCTTTCTGTGTGACTTATTTCACTTAGAATCGTCGTACCTAAATCCACTCATCATGCTGCTACTAGCCTTATGACGTTGATTTCATGCCTGAGTGATATTCCATTGTACATAAGGACCACAACTGCTTTATCCATTTTTCTCTTTCCTGGGATATTTAAGGTGTAATGAAGTGGAGGTTCTTGTCAACAGAGCAGCCCTAAACTTTGGGGTGCCTGTGTCTTGCTGATTTTTAGTTTTCCCAATTTATACGCCCATGAGTGGAAGTGCCCTATGCTCTCTAAGCTGAGTTTTTTAGATGTTTCAGGACACACCGTACACTTCTCCAGAGTGGCTGTTGGCAATTTACATCCCGCCCATCAGCGTAGCAAGGCTCCCGTTTCTCCATGGCCTGTCCTGCATTTCTGGTTTTGACACTTTTTTCAGCATGGCCCTTTTGACCGATGGGAAGCGAGACTTCTTTGTAGCACTGATTTGCCTTTCCAGGTTGCTTGGTTGGCCAAAAAGGGCGTATGCGTTTTTTCCTGAATATATTCAGGAAAAAACGCATACGCCCTTTTTGGCCAAGGGCATCATGGTCGAGGTTTTGCCGCTTTTCCTGTGCTTTAAAGGCGATTCAAATCTACCTCCTGAAATCTGTTTCCTGCAATTCTGCCTTGCTTTCAAATCCTCTTCGTTGCCTTCCCTCAATATATTTGTGGACGAGAGTTATCGTTTCTAACTCTGCAGGTTTGTGAATTGCAGGGCCGCTGAGCTCCATTTTTCAACTCGCTTTCTTGGGAGCTGGCCGCAAAAGTGCAGGATTGCTTCAGGCCCTATTGTGGTTCTGGGCGGCAGGCTGAGCCTGTGGTTAATTCTTCTTCCTGATGGGAAAATAGAGTGACCTGTGCCTGTCCCCACACCTAGACCTAGTCTCTCATTGGTTCCCCCTCTTCCCGTTCATCCTCAGGACAAATTTGCAACCTGTACGGAACAGGAGGTTAAAGGTGCTGATTCTCCAAGGAGGGAGATTGCTAGTAAAGCGGCTGTAATGGCGAGCCCGAGCACAAGGAGATGAGAAATGAGGTGCGTTTTAGAAACCTTTCCCGATCACACGGTGTACCGTCTTCTGGGTTTCTCATGCATGTTTTCGATGTAGATAGATTCCCTTGAACCTGGAGATTTTGGACCCATGGGATGGGTACCACGCAGTATTACTTTAAAGGGTCTGCGTTTGCTCACCCAACCTCACCAAACCTCTCAGCCCCAAGAGTGTCCACCCTTATGTCTCAATCAGCTGTGGGTCTAGAGATGGTCAATAAAGGTGGCCTCCCAGCCCCTGAACGAATTTTGTAAGAATTTCTCTCTCTTTCACTGTCTTTGTTTCACGGGTTTTTAAAAGTAATTGATTTTTATAATGGGGTTTAGCTGCTTTTCACTGCTGTTTTTATGGTGCTTTCCACCCACTTGACTCACTTACAGAGAGATATCAATACATAGCTTTGAAGATTCTTCCTAGTCAGATATATTCTTGGGCGGTGAATAGGGGGTTTTTGCGTCCAGTTCACTGAGCAAGGAGTAGGTCTTGTCTATTACATATTGGGTTTATGGAAAGCTATCTGAGCTTATTTGAAACCCTTGTTTTATGCGTCACCCCACCTCACCTTTCCCGTTAAGCAGCCATAGTGTGTCTTCTAAACGTGTGACGCTGTTCTGTTTTGTAATTCAGTTCAAGTGTAGCGGTTTTTACATTCCCTCTCTAAGTGATATCTTATGATAAGTGTCTTTTTCTGTGTGACTTATTTCACTTAGAATCGTCGTACCTAAATCCTCTCATCATGCTGCTACTAGCCTTATGACGTTAATTTCATGGCTGAGTGATATGCCATTGTACATAAGGACCACAACTTCCTTATCCATTTTTCTCTTTCCTGGGATATTGAAGGTGTAACGAAGTGGAGGTTCTTGTCAACAGAGCAGCCCTAAACTTTGGGGTGCCTGTGTCTTGCTGATTTTTAGTTTTCCCAATTTATACGCCCATGAGTGGAAGTGCCCTATGCTCTCTAAGCTGAGTTTTTTAGATGTTTCAGGACACACCGTACACTTCTCCAGAGTGGCTGTTGGCAATTTACATCCCGCCCATCAGCGTAGCAAGGCTCCCGTTTCTCCATGGCCTGTCCTGCATTTCTGGTTTTGACACTTTATTCAGCATGGCCCTTTTGACCGATGGGAAGCGAGACTTCTTTGTAGCGCTGATTTGCCTTTCCAGGTTGCTTGGTTGGCCAAGAAGGGCGTATGCGTTTTTTTCCTGAATATATTCAGGAAAAAACGCATCTGCCCTTTTTGGCCAAGGGCATCATGGTCGAGGTTTTGCCGCTTTTCCTGTGCTTTAAAGGCGATTCGAATCTACCTCCTGAAATCTGTTTCCTGCAATTCTGCCTTGCTTTCAAATCCTCTTCGTTGCCTTCCCTCAATATATTTGTGGACGAGAGTTATCGTTTCTAACTCTGCAGGTTTGTGAATTGCAGTGCCCCTGAGCTCCATTTTTCAACTCGCTTTCTTGGGAGCTGGCCGCAAAAGCGCAGGATTGCTTCAGGCCCTATTGTGGTTCCGGGCGGCAGGCTGAGCCTGTGGTTAATTCTTCTTCCTGATGGGAAAATAGAGTGACCTGTGCCTGTCCCAACACCTAGACCTAGTCTCTCATTGGTTCCCCCTCTTCCCATTCATCCTCAGGACAAATTTGCAACCTGTACGGAACAGGAGGTTAAAGGTGCTGATTCTCCAAGGAGGGAGATTGCTAGTAAAGCGGCTGTAATGGCGAGCCCGAGCACAAGGAGATGAGAAATGAGGTGCGTTTTAGAAACCTTACCTGATCACACGGTGTACCGTCTTCTGGGTTTCTCATGCATGTTTTCGATGTAGATAGATTCCCTTGAACCTGGAGATTTTGGACCCATGGGATGGGTACCACGCAGTATTACTTTAAAGGGTCTGCGTTTGCTCACCCAACCTCACCAAACCTCTCAGCCCCAAGAGTGTCCACCCTTATGTCTCAATCAGCTGTGGGTCTAGAGATGGTCAATAAAGGTGGCCTCCCAGCCCCTGAACGAATTTTGTAAGAATTTCTCTCTCTTTCACTGTCTTTGTTTCACGGGTTTTTAAAAGTAATTGATTTTTATAATGGGGTTTAGCTGCTTTTCACTGCTGTTTTTATGGTGCTTTCCACCCACTTGACTCACTTACAGAGAGATATCAATACATAGCTTTGAAGATTCTTCCTAGTCAGATATATTCTTGGGCGGTGAATAGGGGGTTTTTGCGTCCAGTTCACTGAGCAAGGAGTAGGTCTTGTCTATTACATATTGGGTTTATGGAAAGCTGTCTGAGCTTATTTGAAACCCTTGTTTTATGCGTCACCCCACCTCACCTTTCCCGTTAAGCAGCCATAGTGTGTCTTCTAAACGTGTGACGCTGTTCTGTTTTGTAATTCAGTTCAAGTGTAGCGGTTTTTACATTCCCTCTCTAAGTGATATCTTATGATAAGTGTCTTTTTCTGTGTGACTTATTTCACTTAGAATCGTCGTACCTAAATCCTCTCATCATGCTGCTACTAGCCTTATGACGTTAATTTCATGGCTGAGTGATATGCCATTGTACATAAGGACCACAACTTCCTTATCCATTTTTCTCTTTCCTGGGATATTGAAGGTGTAACGAAGTGGAGGTTCTTGTCAACAGAGCAGCCCTAAACTTTGGGGTGCCTGTGTCTTGCTGATTTTTAGTTTTCCCAATTTATACGCCCATGAGTGGAAGTGCCCTATGCTCTCTAAGCTGAGTTTTTTAGATGTTTCAGGACACACCGTACACTTCTCCAGAGTGGCTGTTGGCAATTTACATCCCGCCCATCAGCGTAGCAAGGCTCCCGTTTCTCCATGGCCTGTCCTGCATTTCTGGTTTTGACACTTTATTCAGCATGGCCCTTTTGACCGATGGGAAGCGAGACTTCTTTGTAGCGCTGATTTGCCTTTCCAGGTTGCTTGGTTGGCCAAGAAGGGCGTATGCGTTTTTTTCCTGAATATATTCAGGAAAAAACGCATCTGCCCTTTTTGGCCAAGGGCATCATGGTCGAGGTTTTGCCGCTTTTCCTGTGCTTTAAAGGCGATTCGAATCTACCTCCTGAAATCTGTTTCCTGCAATTCTGCCTTGCTTTCAAATCCTCTTCGTTGCCTTCCCTCAATATATTTGTGGACGAGAGTTATCGTTTCTAACTCTGCAGGTTTGTGAATTGCAGTGCCCCTGAGCTCCATTTTTCAACTCGCTTTCTTGGGAGCTGGCCGCAAAAGCGCAGGATTGCTTCAGGCCCTATTGTGGTTCCGGGCGGCAGGCTGAGCCTGTGGTTAATTCTTCTTCCTGATGGGAAAATAGAGTGACCTGTGCCTGTCCCAACACCTAGACCTAGTCTCTCATTGGTTCCCCCTCTTCCCATTCATCCTCAGGACAAATTTGCAACCTGTACGGAACAGGAGGTTAAAGGTGCTGATTCTCCAAGGAGGGAGATTGCTAGTAAAGCGGCTGTAATGGCGAGCCCGAGCACAAGGAGATGAGAAATGAGGTGCGTTTTAGAAACCTTACCTGATCACACGGTGTACCGTCTTCTGGGTTTCTCATGCATGTTTTCGATGTAGATAGATTCCCTTGAACCTGGAGATTTTGGACCCATGGGATGGGTACCACGCAGTATTACTTTAAAGGGTCTGCGTTTGCTCACCCAACCTCACCAAACCTCTCAGCCCCAAGAGTGTCCACCCTTATGTCTCAATCAGCTGTGGGTCTAGAGATGGTCAATAAAGGTGGCCTCCCAGCCCCTGAACGAATTTTGTAAGAATTTCTCTCTCTTTCACTGTCTTTGTTTCACGGGTTTTTAAAAGTAATTGATTTTTATAATGGGGTTTAGCTGCTTTTCACTGCTGTTTTTATGGTGCTTTCCACCCACTTGACTCACTTACAGAGAGATATCAATACATAGCTTTGAAGATTCTTCCTAGTCAGATATATTCTTGGGCGGTGAATAGGGGGTTTTTGCGTCCAGTTCACTGAGCAAGGAGTAGGTCTTGTCTATTACATATTGGGTTTATGGAAAGCTATCTGAGCTTATTTGAAACCCTTGTTTTATGCGTCACCCCACCTCACCTTTCCCGTTAAGCAGCCATAGTGTGTCTTCTAAACGTGTGACGCTGTTCTGTTTTGTAATTCAGTTCAAGTGTAGCGGTTTTTACATTCCCTCTCTAAGTGATATCTTATGATAAGTGTCTTTTTCTGTGTGACTTATTTCACTTAGAATCGTCGTACCTAAATCCTCTCATCATGTTGCTACTAGCCTTATGACGTTAATTTCATGGCTGAGTGATATGCCATTGTACATAAGGACCACAACTTCCTTATCCATTTTTCTCTTTCCTGGGATATTGAAGGTGTAACGAAGTGGAGGTTCTTGTCAACAGAGCAGCCCTAAACTTTGGGGTGCCTGTGTCTTGCTGATTTTTAGTTTTCCCAATTTATACGCCCATGAGTGGAAGTGCCCTATGCTCTCTAAGCTGAGTTTTTTAGATGTTTCAGGACACACCGTACACTTCTCCAGAGTGGCTGTTGGCAATTTACATCCCGCCCATCAGCGTAGCAAGGCTCCCGTTTCTCCATGGCCTGTCCTGCATTTCTGGTTTTGACACTTTATTCAGCATGGCCCTTTTGACCGATGGGAAGCGAGACTTCTTTGTAGCGCTGATTTGCCTTTCCAGGTTGCTTGGTTGGCCAAGAAGGGCGTATGCGTTTTTTTCCTGAATATATTCAGGAAAAAACGCATATGCCCTTTTTGGCCAAGGGCATCATGGTCGAGGTTTTGCCGCTTTTCCTGTGCTTTAAAGGCGATTCGAATCTACCTCCTGAAATCTGTTTCCTGCAATTCTGCCTTGCTTTCAAATCCTCTTCGTTGCCTTCCCTCAATATATTTGTGGACGAGAGTTATCGTTTCTAACTCTGCAGGTTTGTGAATTGCAGTGCCCCTGAGCTCCATTTTTCAACTCGCTTTCTTGGGAGCTGGCCGCAAAAGCGCAGGATTGCTTCAGGCCCTATTGTGGTTCCGGGCGGTAGGCTGAGCCTGTGGTTAATTCTTCTTCCTGATGGGAAAATAGAGTGACCTGTGCCTGTCCCCACACCTAGACCTAGTCTCTCATTGGTTCCCCCTCTTCCCATTCATCCTCAGGACAAATTTGCAACCTGTACGGAACAGGAGGTTAAAGGTGCTCATTCTCCAAGGAGGGAGATTGCTAGTAAAGCGGCTGTAATGGCGAGCCCGAGCACAAGGAGATGAGAAATGAGGTTCGTTTTAGAAACCTTTCCTGATCACACGGTGTTCCGTCTTCTGGGTTTCTCATGCATGTTTTCGATGCAGGAAGATGCCCTTGAACCTGGAGATTTTGGACCCATGGGATGGGTACCACGCAGTATTACTTTAAAGGGTCTGCGTTTGCTCACCCAACCTCACCAAACCTCTCAGCCCCAAGAGTGTCCACCCTTATGTCTCAATCAGCTGTGGGTCTAGAGATGGTCAATAAAGGTGGCATCCTAGCCCCTGAACGAATTCTGTATGAATTTCTCTCTCTTTCACTGTCTTTGTTTCACGGGTTTTTAAAAGTAATTGATTTTTATAATGGGGTTTAGCTGCTTTTCACTGCTGTGTTTATGCCGCTTTACACCCACTTGACTCACTTACAGAGAGATATCAATACATTGGTTTTAAGAGTCTTACTAGTCAGATATATTCTTGGGCGGTGAACAGGGGGTGTTGAATCCATTTCACTGAGCAAGGAGTAGGTCTTGTCTGTTACATATTGGGTTTATGGAACAGTATCTGAGCTAATTTGAAACCCTTGTTTTATGCATCACCCCACCTCACCTTTCCCGTTAAGCAGCCATAGTGTGTTTTCTAAACGTGTGACGCTGTTCTGTTTTGTAATTCAGTTCAAGTGTAGCGGTTTTTACATTCCCTCTATAAGTGATATCTTATAATAAGTGCCTTTTTCTGTGTGACTTATTTCACTTAGAATCGTCGTACCTAAATCTTCTCATCATGCTGCTACTAGCATTATGATGTTGATTTCATTGCTGAGTGATATGCCATTATACATATGGACCACAACTTCTTTATCCATTTTTCTATTTCCTGGGATGTTTAAGGTGTAACGAAGTGGAGGTTCTTGTCAACAGAGCAGCCCTAAACTTTGGGGTGCCTGTGTCTTGCTGATTTTTAGTTTTCCCAATTTATACGCCCATGAGTGGAAGTGCCCTATGCTCTCTAAGGTGAGTTTTTTAGATGTTTCAGGACACACCGTATACTTCTCCAGAGTGGCTGTTGGCAATTTACATGCCGCCCATCAGCGTAGCAAGGCTCCCGTTTCTCCATGGCCTGTCCTGCATTTCTGGTTTTGACACTTTATTCAGCATGGCCCTTTTGACCGATGGGAAGCGAGACTTCTTTGTATCGCTGATTTGCCTTTCCAGGTTGCTTGGTTGGCCAAAAAGGGCGTATGCGTTTTTTCCTGAATATATTCAGGAAAAAACGCATACGCCCTTTTTGGCCAAGGGCATCATGGTCGAGGTTTTGCCGCTTTTCCTGTGCTTTAAAGGCGATTCGAATCTACCTCCTGAAATCTGTTTCCTGCAATTCTGCCTTGCTTTCAAATCCTCTTCGTTGCCTTCCCTCAATATATTTGTGGACGAGAGTTATCATTTCTAACTCTGCAGGTTTGTGAATTGCAGTGCCCCTGAGCTCCATTTTTCAACTCGCTTTCTTGGGAGCTGGCCGCAAAAGCGCAGGATTGCTTCAGGCCCTATTGTGGTTCCGAGCGGCAGGCTGAGCCTGTGGTTAATTCTTCTTCCTGATGGGAAAATAGAGTGACCTGTGCCTGTCCCCACACCTAGACCTAGTCTCTCATTGGTTCCCCCTCTTCCCGTTCATCCTCAGGACAAATTGCAACCTGTACGGAACAGGAGGTTAAAGGTGCTCATTCTCCAAGGAGGGAGATTGCTAGTAAAGCGGCTGGAATGGCGAACCCGAGCACAAGGAGATGAGAAATGAGGTGCGTTTTAGAAACCTTTCCCGATCACACGGTGTACCATCTTCTGGGTTTCTCATGCATGTTTTCGATGTAGGAAGATGCCCTTGAAGCTGGAGATTTGGGACCTATGTGATGGGTACCACGCAGTATTACTTTAAAGGGTCTGTGTTTGCTCACCCAACCTCACCAAACCTCTCAGCCCCAAGAGTGTCCACCCTTATGTCTCAATCAGCTGTGGGTCTAGATATGGTCAATCCAGGTGGCATCACAGCCCCTGAACGAATTTTGTAAGAATTTCTCTCTCTTTCACTGTCTTTGTTTCACGGGTTTTTAAAAGTAATTGATTTTTATAATGGGGTTTAGCTGCTTTTCACTGCTGTTTTTATGGTGCTTTCCACCCACTTGACTCACTTACAGAGAGATATCAATACATAGCTTTGAAGATTCTTCCTAGTCAGATATATTCTTGGGCGGTGAATAGGGGGTTTTTGCGTCCAGTTCACTGAGCAAGGAGTAGGTCTTGTCTATTACATATTGGGTTTATGACAAGCTATCTGAGCTAATTTGAAACCCTTGTTTTATGCGTCACCCCACCTCACCATTCTCGTTAAGCAGCCATAGTGTGTTTTCTAAACGTGGGACTCTGTTCTGTTTTGTAATTCAGTTCAAGTGTAGCGGTTTTTACATTCCCTCTATAAGTGATATCTTACGATAAGTGTCTTTCTGTGTGACTTATTTCACTTAGAATCGTCGTACCTAAATCCACTCATCATGCTGCTACTAGCCTTATGACGTTGATTTCATGCCTGAGTGATATTCCATTGTACATAAGGACCACAACTTCTTTATCCATTTTTCTCTTTCCTGGGATATTTAAGGTGTAATGAAGTGGAGGTTCTTGTCAACAGAGCAGCCCTAAACTTTGGGGTGCCTGTGTCTTGCTGATTTTTAGTTTTCCCAATTTATACGCCCATGAGTGGAAGTGCCCTATGCTCTCTAAGCTGAGTTTTTTAGATGTTTCAGGACACACCGTACACTTCTCCAGAGTGGCTGTTGGCAATTTACATCCCGCCCATCAGCGTAGCAAGGCTCCCGTTTCTCCATGGCCTGTCCTGCATTTCTGGTTTTGACACTTTTTTCAGCATGGCCCTTTTGACCGATGGGAAGCGAGACTTCTTTGTAGCACTGATTTGCCTTTCCAGGTTGCTTGGTTGGCCAAAAAGGGCGTATGCGTTTTTTCCTGAATATATTCAGGAAAAAACGCATACGCCCTTTTTGGCCAAGGGCATCATGGTCGAGGTTTTGCCGCTTTTCCTGTGCTTTAAAGGCGATTCAAATCTACCTCCTGAAATCTGTTTCCTGCAATTCTGCCTTGCTTTCAAATCCTCTTCGTTGCCTTCCCTCAATATATTTGTGGACGAGAGTTATCGTTTCTAACTCTGCAGGTTTGTGAATTGCAGGGCCGCTGAGCTCCATTTTTCAACTCGCTTTCTTGGGAGCTGGCCGCAAAAGTGCAGGATTGCTTCAGGCCCTATTGTGGTTCTGGGCGGCAGGCTGAGCCTGTGGTTAATTCTTCTTCCTGATGGGAAAATAGAGTGACCTGTGCCTGTCCCCACACCTAGACCTAGTCTCTCATTGGTTCCCCCTCTTCCCGTTCATCCTCAGGACAAATTTGCAACCTGTACGGAACAGGAGGTTAAAGGTGCTCATTCTCCAAGGAGGGAGATTGCTAGTAAAGCGGCTGTAATGGCGAGCCCGAGCACAAGGAGATGAGAAATGAGGTGCGTTTTAGAAACCTTTCCCGATCACACGGTGTACCGTCTTCTGGGTTTCTCATGCATGTTTTCGATGTAGATAGATTCCCTTGAACCTGGAGATTTTGGACCCATGGGATGGGTACCACGCAGTATTACTTTAAAGGGTCTGCGTTTGCTCACCCAACCTCACCAAACCTCTCAGCCCCAAGAGTGTCCACCCTTATGTCTCAATCAGCTGTGGGTCTAGAGATGGTCAATAAAGGTGGCCTCCCAGCCCCTGAACGAATTTTGTAAGAATTTCTCTCTCTTTCACTGTCTTTGTTTCACGGGTTTTTAAAAGTAATTGATTTTTATAATGGGGTTTAGCTGCTTTTCACTGCTGTTTTTATGGTGCTTTACACCCACTTGACTCACTTACAGAGAGATATCAATACATAGCTTTGAAGATTCTTCCTAGTCAGATATATTCTTGGGCGGTGAATAGGGGGTTTTTGCGTCCAGTTCACTGAGCAAGGAGTAGGTCTTGTCTATTACATATTGGGTTTATGGAAAGCTGTCTGAGCTTATTTGAAACCCTTGTTTTATGCGTCACCCCACCTCACCTTTCCCGTTAAGCAGCCATAGTGTGTCTTCTAAACGTGTGACGCTGTTCTGTTTTGTAATTCAGTTCAAGTGTAGCGGTTTTTACATTCCCTCTCTAAGTGATATCTTATGATAAGTGTCTTTTTCTGTGTGACTTATTTCACTTAGAATCGTCGTACCTAAATCCTCTCATCATGCTGCTACTAGCCTTATGACGTTAATTTCATGGCTGAGTGATATGCCATTGTACATAAGGACCACAACTTCCTTATCCATTTTTCTCTTTCCTGGGATATTGAAGGTGTAACGAAGTGGAGGTTCTTCTCAACAGAGCAGCCCTAAACTTTGGGGTGCCTGTGTCTTGCTGATTTTTAGTTTTCCCAATTTATACGCCCATGAGTGGAAGTGCCCTATGCTCTCTAAGCTGAGTTTTTTAGATGTTTCAGGACACACCGTACACTTCTCCAGAGTGGCTGTTGGCAATTTACATCCCGCCCATCAGCGTAGCAAGGCTCCCGTTTCTCCATGGCCTGTCCTGCATTTCTGGTTTTGACACTTTATTCAGCATGGCCCTTTTGACCGATGGGAAGCGAGACTTCTTTGTAGCGCTGATTTGCCTTTCCAGGTTGCTTGGTTGGCCAAGAAGGGCGTATGCGTTTTTTTCCTGAATATATTCAGGAAAAAACGCATCTGCCCTTTTTGGCCAAGGGCATCATGGTCGAGGTTTTGCCGCTTTTCCTGTGCTTTAAAGGCGATTCGAATCTACCTCCTGAAATCTGTTTCCTGCAATTCTGCCTTGCTTTCAAATCCTCTTCGTTGCCTTCCCTCAATATATTTGTGGACGAGAGTTATCGTTTCTAACTCTGCAGGTTTGTGAATTGCAGTGCCCCTGAGCTCCATTTTTCAACTCGCTTTCTTGGGAGCTGGCCGCAAAAGCGCAGGATTGCTTCAGGCCCTATTGTGGTTCCGGGCGGCAGGCTGAGCCTGTGGTTAATTCTTCTTCCTGATGGGAAAATAGAGTGACCTGTGCCTGTCCCAACACCTAGACCTAGTCTCTCATTGGTTCCCCCTCTTCCCATTCATCCTCAGGACAAATTTGCAACCTGTACGGAACAGGAGGTTAAAGGTGCTGATTCTCCAAGGAGGGAGATTGCTAGTAAAGCGGCTGTAATGGCGAGCCCGAGCACAAGGAGATGAGAAATGAGGTGCGTTTTAGAAACCTTACCTGATCACACGGTGTACCGTCTTCTGGGTTTCTCATGCATGTTTTCGATGTAGATAGATTCCCTTGAACCTGGAGATTTTGGACCCATGGGATGGGTACCACGCAGTATTACTTTAAAGGGTCTGCGTTTGCTCACCCAACCTCACCAAACCTCTCAGCCCCAAGAGTGTCCACCCTTATGTCTCAATCAGCTGTGGGTCTAGAGATGGTCAATAAAGGTGGCCTCCCAGCCCCTGAACGAATTTTGTAAGAATTTCTCTCTCTTTCACTGTCTTTGTTTCACGGGTTTTTAAAAGTAATTGATTTTTATAATGGGGTTTAGCTGCTTTTCACTGCTGTTTTTATGGTGCTTTCCACCCACTTTACTCACTTACAGAGAGATATCAATACATAGCTTTGAAGATTCTTCCTAGTCAGATATATTCTTGGGCGGTGAATAGGGGGTTTTTGCGTCCAGTTCACTGAGCAAGGAGTAGGTCTTGTCTATTACATATTGGGTTTATGGAAAGCTATCTGAGCTTATTTGAAACCCTTGTTTTATGCGTCACCCCACCTCACCTTTCCCGTTAAGCAGCCATAGTGTGTCTTCTAAACGTGTGACGCTGTTCTGTTTTGTAATTCAGTTCAAGTGTAGCGGTTTTTACATTCCCTCTCTAAGTGATATCTTATGATAAGTGTCTTTTTCTGTGTGACTTATTTCACTTAGAATCGTCGTACCTAAATCCTCTCATCATGCTGCTACTAGCCTTATGACGTTAATTTCATGGCTGAGTGATATGCCATTGTACATAAGGACCACAACTTCCTTATCCATTTTTCTCTTTCCTGGGATATTGAAGGTGTAACGAAGTGGAGGTTCTTGTCAACAGAGCAGCCCTAAACTTTGGGGTGCCTGTGTCTTGCTGATTTTTAGTTTTCCCAATTTATACGCCCATGAGTGGAAGTGCCCTATGCTCTCTAAGCTGAGTTTTTTAGATGTTTCAGGACACACCGTACACTTCTCCAGAGTGGCTGTTGGCAATTTACATCCCGCCCATCAGCGTAGCAAGGCTCCCGTTTCTCCATGGCCTGTCCTGCATTTCTGGTTTTGACACTTTATTCAGCATGGCCCTTTTGACCGATGGGAAGCGAGACTTCTTTGTAGCGCTGATTTGCCTTTCCAGGTTGCTTGGTTGGCCAAGAAGGGCGTATGCGTTTTTTTCCTGAATATATTCAGGAAAAAACGCATATGCCCTTTTTGGCCAAGGGCATCATGGTCGAGGTTTTGCCGCTTTTCCTGTGCTTTAAAGGCGATTCGAATCTACCTCCTGAAATCTGTTTCCTGCAATTCTGCCTTGCTTTCAAATCCTCTTCGTTGCCTTCCCTCAATATATTTGTGGACGAGAGTTATCGTTTCTAACTCTGCAGGTTTGTGAATTGCAGTGCCCCTGAGCTCCATTTTTCAACTCGCTTTCTTGGGAGCTGGCCGCAAAAGCGCAGGATTGCTTCAGGCCCTATTGTGGTTCCGGGCGGTAGGCTGAGCCTGTGGTTAATTCTTCTTCCTGATGGGAAAATAGAGTGACCTGTGCCTGTCCCCACACCTAGACCTAGTCTCTCATTGGTTCCCCCTCTTCCCATTCATCCTCAGGACAAATTTGCAACCTGTACGGAACAGGAGGTTAAAGGTGCTCATTCTCCAAGGAGGGAGATTGCTAGTAAAGCGGCTGTAATGGCGAGCCCGAGCACAAGGAGATGAGAAATGAGGTTCGTTTTAGAAACCTTTCCTGATCACACGGTGTTCCGTCTTCTGGGTTTCTCATGCATGTTTTCGATGCAGGAAGATGCCCTTGAACCTGGAGATTTTGGACCCATGGGATGGGTACCACGCAGTATTACTTTAAAGGGTCTGCGTTTGCTCACCCAACCTCACCAAACCTCTCAGCCCCAAGAGTGTCCACCCTTATGTCTCAATCAGCTGTGGGTCTAGAGATGGTCAATAAAGGTGGCATCCTAGCCCCTGAACGAATTCTGTATGAATTTCTCTCTCTTTCACTGTCTTTGTTTCACGGGTTTTTAAAAGTAATTGATTTTTATAATGGGGTTTAGCTGCTTTTCACTGCTGTGTTTATGCCGCTTTACACCCACTTGACTCACTTACAGAGAGATATCAATACATTGGTTTTAAGAGTCTTACTAGTCAGATATATTCTTGGGCGGTGAACAGGGGGTGTTGAATCCATTTCACTGAGCAAGGAGTAGGTCTTGTCTGTTACATATTGGGTTTATGGAACAGTATCTGAGCTAATTTGAAACCCTTGTTTTATGCATCACCCCACCTCACCTTTCCCGTTAAGCAGCCATAGTGTGTTTTCTAAACGTGTGACGCTGTTCTGTTTTGTAATTCAGTTCAAGTGTAGCGGTTTTTACATTCCCTCTATAAGTGATATCTTATAATAAGTGCCTTTTTCTGTGTGACTTATTTCACTTAGAATCGTCGTACCTAAATCTTCTCATCATGCTGCTACTAGCATTATGATGTTGATTTCATTGCTGAGTGATATGCCATTATACATATGGACCACAACTTCTTTATCCATTTTTCTATTTCCTGGGATGTTTAAGGTGTAACGAAGTGGAGGTTCTTGTCAACAGAGCAGCCCTAAACTTTGGGGTGCCTGTGTCTTGCTGATTTTTAGTTTTCCCAATTTATACGCCCATGAGTGGAAGTGCCCTATGCTCTCTAAGGTGAGTTTTTTAGATGTTTCAGGACACACCGTATACTTCTCCAGAGTGGCTGTTGGCAATTTACATGCCGCCCATCAGCGTAGCAAGGCTCCCGTTTCTCCATGGCCTGTCCTGCATTTCTGGTTTTGACACTTTATTCAGCATGGCCCTTTTGACCGATGGGAAGCGAGACTTCTTTGTATCGCTGATTTGCCTTTCCAGGTTGCTTGGTTGGCCAAAAAGGGCGTATGCGTTTTTTCCTGAATATATTCAGGAAAAAACGCATACGCCCTTTTTGGCCAAGGGCATCATGGTCGAGGTTTTGCCGCTTTTCCTGTGCTTTAAAGGCGATTCGAATCTACCTCCTGAAATCTGTTTCCTGCAATTCTGCCTTGCTTTCAAATCCTCTTCGTTGCCTTCCCTCAATATATTTGTGGACGAGAGTTATCATTTCTAACTCTGCAGGTTTGTGAATTGCAGTGCCCCTGAGCTCCATTTTTCAACTCGCTTTCTTGGGAGCTGGCCGCAAAAGCGCAGGATTGCTTCAGGCCCTATTGTGGTTCCGAGCGGCAGGCTGAGCCTGTGGTTAATTCTTCTTCCTGATGGGAAAATAAGGTGACCTGTGCCTGTCCCCACACCTAGACCTAGTCTCTCATTGGTTCCCCCTCTTCCCGTTCATCCTCAGGACAAATTGCAACCTGTACGGAACAGGAGGTTAAAGGTGCTCATTCTCCAAGGAGGGAGATTGCTAGTAAAGCGGCTGGAATGGCGAACCCGAGCACAAGGAGATGAGAAATGAGGTGCGTTTTAGAAACCTTTCCCGATCACACGGTGTACCATCTTCTGGGTTTCTCATGCATGTTTTCGATGTAGGAAGATGCCCTTGAAGCTGGAGATTTGGGACCTATGGGATGGGTACCACGCAGTATTACTTTAAAGGGTCTGCGTTTGCTCACCCAACCTCACCAAACCTCTCAGCCCCAAGAGTGTCCACCCTTATGTCTCAATCAGCTGTGGGTCTAGATATGGTCAATCCAGGTGGCATCACAGCCCCTGAACGAATTTTGTAAGAATTTCTCTCTCTTTCACTGTCTTTGTTTCACGGGTTTTTAAAAGTAATTGATTTTTATAATGGGGTTTAGCTGCTTTTCACTGCTGTTTTTATGGTGCTTTACACCCACTTGACTCACTTACAGAGAGATATCAATACATAGCTTTGAAGATTCTTCCTAGTCAGATATATTCTTGGGCGGTGAATAGGGGGTTTTTGCGTCCAGTTCACTGAGCAAGGAGTAGGTCTTGTCTATTACATATTGGGTTTATGACAAGCTATCTGAGCTAATTTGAAACCCTTGTTTTATGCGTCACCCCACCTCACCGTTCCCGTTAAGCAGCCATAGTGTGTTTTCTAAACGTGGGACTCTGTTCTCTTTTGTAATTCAGTTCAAGTGTAGCGGTTTTTACATTCCCTCTATAAGTGATATCTTACGATAAGTGTCTTTCTGTGTGACTTATTTCACTTAGAATCGTCGTACCTAAATCCACTCATCATGCTGCTACTAGCCTTATGACGTTGATTTCATGCCTGAGTGATATTCTATTGTACATAAGGACCACAACTTCTTTATCCATTTTTCTCTTTCCTTGGGATATTTAAGGTGTAATGAAGTGGAGGTTCTTGTCAACAAAGCAGCCCTAAACTTTGGGGTGCCTGTGTCTTGCTGATTTTTAGTTTTCCTAATTTATACGCCCATGAGTGGAAGTGCCCTATGCTCTCTAAGGTGAGTTTTTTAGATGTTTCAGGACACACCGTACACTTCTCCAGAGTGGCTGTTGGCAATTTACATCCCGCCCATCAGCGTAGCAAGGCTCCCGTTTCTCCATGGCCTGTCCTGCATTTCTGGTTTTGACACTTTTTTCAGCATGGCCCTTTTGACCGATGGGAAGCGAGACTTCTTTGTAGCACTGATTTGCCTTTCCAGGTTGCTTGGTTGGCCAAAAAGGGCGTATGCGTTTTTTCCTGAATATATTCAGGAAAAAACGCATACGCCCTTTTTGGCCAAGGGCATCATGGTCGAGGTTTTGCCGCTTTTCCTGTGCTTTAAAGGCGATTCAAATCTACCTCCTGAAATCTGTTTCCTGCAATTCTGCCTTGCTTTCAAATCCTCTTCGTTGCCTTCCCTCAATATATTTGTGGACGAGAGTTATCGTTTCTAACTCTGCAGGTTTGTGAATTGCAGGGCCGCTGAGCTCCATTTTTCAACTCGCTTTCTTGGGAGCTGGCCGCAAAAGTGCAGGATTGCTTCAGGCCCTGTTCTGCTTCCGGGCGGCAGGCTGAGCCTGTGGTTAATTCTTCTTCCTGATGGGAAAATAGAGTGACCTGTGCCTGTCCCAACACCTAGAGCTAGTCTCTCACTGGTTCCCCCTCTTCCCGTTCATCCTCAGGACAAATTGCAACCTGTACGGAACAGGAGGTTAAAGGTGCTGATTCTCGAAGGAGGGAGATTGCTAGTAAAGCGGCTGTAATGGCGAGCCCGAGCACAAGGAGATGAGAAATGAGGTGCGTTTTAGAAACCTTTCCCGATCACACGGTGTACCGTCTTCTGGGTTTCTCATGCATGTTTTCGATGTAGGAAGATGCCCTTGAACCTGGAGATTTTGGACCCATGGGATGGATACCACGCAGTATTACTTTAAAGGGTCTGCGTTTGCTCACCCAACCTCACCAAACCTCTCAGCCCCAAGAGTGTCCACCCTTATGTCTCAATCAGCTGTGGGTCTAGAGATGGTCAATAAAGGTGGCATCCCAGCCCCTGAACGAATTTTGTAAGAATTTCTCTCTCTTTCACTGTCTTTGTTTCACGGGTTTTTAAAAGTAATTGATTTTTATAATGGGGTTTAGCTGCTTTTCACTGCTGTTTTTATGGTGCTTTACACCCACTTGACTCACTTACAGAGAGATATCAATACATAGCTTTGAAGATTCTTCCTAGTCAGATATATTCTTGGGCGGTGAATAGGGGGTTTTTGCGTCCAGTTCACTGAGCAAGGAGTAGGTCTTGTCTATTACATATTGGGTTTATGACAAGCTATCTGAGCTAATTTGAAACCCTTGTTTTATGCGTCACCCCACCTCACCGTTCCCGTTAAGCAGCCATAGTGTGTTTTCTAAACGTGGGACTCTGTTCTCTTTTGTAATTCAGTTCAAGTGTAGCGGTTTTTACATTCCCTCTATAAGTGATACCTTACGATAAGTGTCTTTCTGTGTGACTTATTTCACTTAGAATCGTCGTACCTAAATCCACTCATCATGCTGCTACTAGCCTTATGACGTTGATTTCATGCCTGAGTGATATTCCATTGTACATAAGGACCACAACTTCTTTATCCATTTTTCTCTTTCCTGGGATATTTAAGGTGTAATGAAGTGGAGGTTCTTGTCAACAGAGCAGCCCTAAACTTTGGGATGCCTGTGTCTTGCTGATTTTTAGTTTTCCCAATTTATACACCCATGAGTGGAAGTGCCCTATGCTCTCTAAGCTGAGTTTTTTAGTTGTTTCAGGACACACTGTACACTTCTCCAGAGTGGCTGTTGGCAATTTACATCCCGCCCATCAGTGTAGGAAGGCTCCCGTTTCTCCATGGCCTGTCCTGCATTTCTGGTTTTGACACTTTATTCAGCATGGCCCTTTTGACCGATGGGAAGCGAGACTTCATTGTAGCGCTGATTTGCCTTTCCAGGTTGCTTGGTTGGCCAAAAAGTGCGTATGCGTTTTTTCCTGAATATATTCAGGAAAAAACGCATACGCCCTTTTTGGCCAAGGGCATCATGGTCGAGGTTTTGCCGCTTTTCCTGTGCTTTAAAGGCGATTCGAATCTACCTCCTGAAATCTGTTTCCTGCAATTCTGCCTTGCTTTCAAATCCTCTTCGTTGCCTTCCCTCAATATATTTGTGGACGAGAGTTATCGTTTCTAACTCTGCAGGTTTGTGAATTGCAGGGCCGCTGAGCTCCATTTTTCAACTCGCTTTCTTGGGAGCTGGCCGCAAAAGTGCAGGATTGCTTCAGGCCCTATTGTGGTTCCGGGCGGCAGGCTGAGCCTGTGGTTAATTCTTCTTCCTGATGGGAAAATAGAGTGACCTGTGCCTGTCCCCACACCTAGACCTAGTCTCTCATTGGTTCCCCCTCTTCCCGTTCATCCTCAGGACAAATTTGCAACCTGTACGGAACAGGAGGTTAAAGGTGCTCATTCTCCAAGGAGGGAGATTGCTAGTAAAGCGGCTGTAATGGCGAGCCCGAGCACAAGGAGATGAGAAATGAGGTGCGTTTTAGAAACCTTTCCCGATCACACGGTGTACCGTCTTCTGGGTTTCTCATGCATGTTTTCGATGTAGAAAGATGCCCTTGAACCTGGAGATTTTGGACCCATGGGATGGGTACCACGCAGTATTACTTTAAAGGGTCTGCGTTTGCTCACCCAACCTCACCAAACCTCTCAGCCCCAAGAGTGTCCACCCTTATGTCTCAATCAGCTGTGGGTCTAGAGATGGTCAATAAAGGTGGCATCCCAGCCCCTGAACGAATTTTGTAAGAATTTCTCTCTCTTTCACTGTCTTTGTTTCACAGGTTTTTAAAAGTAATTGATTTTTATAATGGGGTTTAGCTGCTTTTCACTGCTGTGTTTATGCCGCTTTACAGCCACTTGACTCACTTACAGAGAGATATCAATACATTGGTTTTAAGAGTCTTACTAGTCAGATATATTCTTGGGCGGTGAACAGGGGGTGTTGAATCCAGTTCACTGAGCAAGGAGTAGGTCTTGTCTGTTACATATTGGGTTTATGGAACAGTATCTGAGCTAATTTGAAACCCTTGTTTTATGCATCACCCACCTCACCTTTCCCGTTAAGCAGCCATAGTGTGTCTTCTAAACGTGTGACGCTGTTCTGTTTTGTAATTCAGTTCAAGTGTAGCGGTTTTTACATTCCCTCTATAAGTGATATCTTATAATAAGTGCCTTTTTCTGTGTGACTTATTTCACTTAGAATCGTCGTACCTAAATCTTCTCATCATGCTGCTACTAGCATTATGATGTTGATTTCATTGCTGAGTGATATGCCATTATACATATGGACCACAACTTCTTTATCCATTTTTCTATTTCCTGGGATGTTTAAGGTGTAACGAAGTGGAGGTTCTTGTCAACAGAGCAGCCCTAAACTTTGGGGTGCCTGTGTCTTGCTGATTTTTAGTTTTCCCAATTTATACGCCCATGAGTGGAAGTGCCCTATGCTCTCTAAGGTGAGTTTTTTAGATGTTTCAGGACACACCGTATACTTCTCCAGAGTGGCTGTTGGCAATTTACATGCCGCCCATCAGCGTAGCAAGGCTCCCGTTTCTCCATGGCCTGTCCTGCATTTCTGGTTTTGACACTTTATTCAGCATGGCCCTTTTGACCGATGGGAAGCGAGACTTCTTTGTATCGCTGATTTGCCTTTCCAGGTTGCTTGGTTGGCCAAAAAGGGCGTATGCGTTTTTTCCTGAATATATTCAGGAAAAAACGCATACGCCCTTTTTGGCCAAGGGCATCATGGTCGAGGTTTTGCCGCTTTTCCTGTGCTTTAAAGGCGATTCGAATCTACCTCCTGAAATCTGTTTCCTGCAATTCTGCCTTGCTTTCAAATCCTCTTCGTTGCCTTCCCTCAATATATTTGTGGACGAGAGTTATCATTTCTAACTCTGCAGGTTTGTGAATTGCAGTGCCCCTGAGCTCCATTTTTCAACTCGCTTTCTTGGGAGCTGGCCGCAAAAGCGCAGGATTGCTTCAGGCCCTATTGTGGTTCCGAGCGGCAGGCTGAGCCTGTGGTTAATTCTTCTTCCTGATGGGAAAATAAGGTGACCTGTGCCTGTCCCCACACCTAGACCTAGTCTCTCATTGGTTCCCCCTCTTCCCGTTCATCCTCAGGACAAATTGCAACCTGTACGGAACAGGAGGTTAAAGGTGCTCATTCTCCAAGGAGGGAGATTGCTAGTAAAGCGGCTGGAATGGCGAACCCGAGCACAAGGAGATGAGAAATGAGGTGCGTTTTAGAAACCTTTCCCGATCACACGGTGTACCATCTTCTGGGTTTCTCATGCATGTTTTCGATGTAGGAAGATGCCCTTGAAGCTGGAGATTTGGGACCTATGGGATGGGTACCACGCAGTATTACTTTAAAGGGTCTGCGTTTGCTCACCCAACCTCACCAAACCTCTCAGCCCCAAGAGTGTCCACCCTTATGTCTCAATCAGCTGTGGGTCTAGATATGGTCAATCCAGGTGGCATCACAGCCCCTGAACGAATTTTGTAAGAATTTCTCTCTCTTTCACTGTCTTTGTTTCACGGGTTTTTAAAAGTAATTGATTTTTATAATGGGGTTTAGCTGCTTTTCACTGCTGTTTTTATGGTGCTTTCCACCCACTTGACTCACTTACAGAGAGATATCAATACATAGCTTTGAAGATTCTTCCTAGTCAGATATATTCTTGGGCGGTGAATAGGGGGTTTTTGCGTCCAGTTCACTGAGCAAGGAGTAGGTCTTGTCTATTACATATTGGGTTTATGACAAGCTATCTGAGCTAATTTGAAACCCTTGTTTTATGCGTCACCCCACCTCACCGTTCCCGTTAAGCAGCCATAGTGTGTTTTCTAAACGTGGGACTCTGTTCTCTTTTGTAATTCAGTTCAAGTGTAGCGGTTTTTACATTCCCTCTATAAGTGATATCTTACGATAAGTGTCTTTCTGTGTGACTTATTTCACTTAGAATCGTCGTACCTAAATCCACTCATCATGCTGCTACTAGCCTTATGACGTTGATTTCATGCCTGAGTGATATTCCATTGTACATAAGGACCACAACTTCTTTATCCATTTTTCTCTTTCCTTGGGATATTTAAGGTGTAATGAAGTGGAGGTTCTTGTCAACAGAGCAGCCCTAAACTTTGGGGTGCCTGTGTCTTGCTGATTTTTAGTTTTCCTAATTTATACGCCCATGAGTGGAAGTGCCCTATGCTCTCTAAGGTGAGTTTTTTAGATGTTTCAGGACACACCGTACACTTCTCCAGAGTGGCTGTTGGCAATTTACATCCCGCCCATCAGCGTAGCAAGGCTCCCGTTTCTCCATGGCCTGTCCTGCATTTCTGGTTTTGACACTTTTTTCAGCATGGCCCTTTTGACCGATTGGAAGCGAGACTTCTTTGTAGCACTGATTTGCCTTTCCAGGTTGCTTGGTTGGCCAAAAAGGGCGTATGCGTTTTTTCCTGAATATATTCAGGAAAAAACGCATACGCCCTTTTTGGCCAAGGGCATCATGGTCGAGGTTTTGCCGCTTTTCCTGTGCTTTAAAGGCGATTCAAATCTACCTCCTGAAATCTGTTTCCTGCAATTCTGCCTTGCTTTCAAATCCTCTTCGTTGCCTTCCCTCAATATATTTGTGGACGAGAGTTATCGTTTCTAACTCTGCAGGTTTGTGAATTGCAGGGCCGCTGAGCTCCATTTTTCAACTCGCTTTCTTGGGAGCTGGCCGCAAAAGTGCAGGATTGCTTCAGGCCCTGTTCTGCTTCCGGGCGGCAGGCTGAGCCTGTGGTTAATTCTTCTTCCTGATGGGAAAATAGAGTGACCTGTGCCTGTCCCAACACCTAGAGCTAGTCTCTCACTGGTTCCCCCTCTTCCCGTTCATCCTCAGGACAAATTGCAACCTGTACGGAACAGGAGGTTAAAGGTGCTGATTCTCGAAGGAGGGAGATTGCTAGTAAAGCGGCTGTAATGGCGAGCCCGAGCACAAGGAGATGAGAAATGAGGTGCGTTTTAGAAACCTTTCCCGATCACACGGTGTACCGTCTTCTGGGTTTCTCATGCATGTTTTCGATGTAGGAAGATGCCCTTGAACCTGGAGATTTTGGACCCATGGGATGGATACCACGCAGTATTACTTTAAAGGGTCTGCGTTTGCTCACCCAACCTCACCAAACCTCTCAGCCCCAAGAGTGTCCACCCTTATGTCTCAATCAGCTGTGGGTCTAGATATGGTCAATCCAGGTGGCATCACAGCCCCTGAACGAATTTTGTAAGAATTTCTCTCTCTTTCACTGTCTTTGTTTCACGGGTTTTTAAAAGTAATTGATTTTTATAATGGGGTTTAGCTGCTTTTCACTGCTGTTTTTATGGTGCTTTCCACCCACTTGACTCACTTACAGAGAGATATCAATACATAGCTTTGAAGATTCTTCCTAGTCAGATATATTCTTGGGCGGTGAATAGGGGGTTTTTGCGTCCAGTTCACTGAGCAAGGAGTAGGTCTTGTCTATTACATATTGGGTTTATGACAAGCTATCTGAGCTAATTTGAAACCCTTGTTTTATGCGTCACCCCACCTCACCGTTCCCGTTAAGCAGCCATAGTGTGTTTTCTAAACGTGGGACTCTGTTCTCTTTTGTAATTCAGTTCAAGTGTAGCGGTTTTTACATTCCCTCTATAAGTGATACCTTACGATAAGTGTCTTTCTGTGTGACTTATTTCACTTAGAATCGTCGTACCTAAATCCACTCATCATGCTGCTACTAGCCTTATGACGTTGATTTCATGCCTGAGTGATATTCCATTGTACATAAGGACCACAACTTCTTTATCCATTTTTCTCTTTCCTGGGATATTTAAGGTGTAATGAAGTGGAGGTTCTTGTCAACAGAGCAGCCCTAAACTTTGGGATGCCTGTGTCTTGCTGATTTTTAGTTTTCCCAATTTATACACCCATGAGTGGAAGTGCCCTATGCTCTCTAAGCTGAGTTTTTTAGTTGTTTCAGGACACACTGTACACTTCTCCAGAGTGGCTGTTGGCAATTTACATCCCGCCCATCAGTGTAGGAAGGCTCCCGTTTCTCCATGGCCTGTCCTGCATTTCTGGTTTTGACACTTTATTCAGCATGGCCCTTTTGACCGATGGGAAGCGAGACTTCATTGTAGCGCTGATTTGCCTTTCCAGGTTGCTTGGTTGGCCAAAAAGTGCGTATGCGTTTTTTCCTGAATATATTCAGGAAAAAACGCATACGCCCTTTTTGGCCAAGGGCATCATGGTCGAGGTTTTGCCGCTTTTCCTGTGCTTTAAAGGCGATTCGAATCTACCTCCTGAAATCTGTTTCCTGCAATTCTGCCTTGCTTTCAAATCCTCTTCGTTGCCTTCCCTCAATATATTTGTGGACGAGAGTTATCGTTTCTAACTCTGCAGGTTTGTGAATTGCAGTGCCCCTGAGCTCCATTTTTCAACTCGCTTTCTTGGGAGCTGGCCGCAAAAGCGCAGGATTGCTTCAGGCCCTATTGTGGTTCCGAGCGGCAGGCTGAGCCTGTGGTTAATTCTTCTTCCTGATGGGAAAATAGAGTGACCTGTGCCTGTCCCCACACCTAGACCTAGTCTCTCATTGGTTCCCCCTCTTCCCGTTCATCCTCAGGACAAATTTGCAACCTTTACGGAACAGGAGGTTAAAGGTGCTCATTCTCCAAGGAGGGAGATTGCTAGTAAAGCGGCTGTAATGGCGAGCCCGAGCACAAGGAGATGAGAAATGAGGTGCGTTTTAGAAACCTTTCCCGATCACACGGTGTACCGTCTTCTGGGTTTCTCATGCATGTTTTCGATGTAGAAAGATGCCCTTGAACCTGGAGATTTTGGACCCATGGGATGGGTACCACGCAGTATTACTTTAAAGGGTCTGCGTTTGCTCACCCAACCTCACCAAACCTCTCAGCCCCAAGAGTGTCCACCCTTATGTCTCAATCAGCTGTGGGTCTAGAGATGGTCAATAAAGGTGGCATCCCAGCCCCTGAACGAATTTTGTAAGAATTTCTCTCTCTTTCACTGTCTTTGTTTCACAGGTTTTTAAAAGTAATTGATTTTTATAATGGGGTTTAGCTGCTTTTCACTGCTGTGTTTATGCCGCTTTACAGCCACTTGACTCACTTACAGAGAGATATCAATACATTGGTTTTAAGAGTCTTACTAGTCAGATATATTCTTGGGCGGTGAACAGGGGGTGTTGAATCCAGTTCACTGAGCAAGGAGTAGGTCTTGTCTGTTACATATTGGGTTTATGGAACAGTATCTGAGCTAATTTGAAACCCTTGTTTTATGCATCACCCCACCTCACCTTTCCCGTTAAGCAGCCATAGTGTGTTTTCTAAACGTGTGACGCTGTTCTGTTTTGTAATTCAGTTCAAGTGTAGCGGTTTTTACATTCCCTCTATAAGTGATATCTTATGATAAGTGCCTTTTTCTGTGTGACTTATTTCACTTAGAATCGTCGTACCTAAATCTTCTCATCATGCTGCTACTAGCATTATGATGTTGATTTCATTGCTGAGTGATATGCCATTATACATATGGACCACAACTTCTTTATCCATTTTTCTATTTCCTGGGATATTTAAGGTGTAACGAAGTGGAGGTTCTTGTCAACAGAGCAGCCCTAAACTTTGGGGTGCCTGTGTCTTGCTGATTTTTAGTTTTCCCAATTTATACGCCCATGAGTGGAAGTGCCCTATGCTCTCTAAGGTGAGTTTTTTAGATGTTTCAGGACACACCGTATACTTCTCCAGAGTGGCTGTTGGCAATTTACATGCCGCCCATCAGCGTAGCAAGGCTCCCGTTTCTCCATGGCCTGTCCTGCATTTCTGGTTTTGACACTTTATTCAGCATGGCCCTTTTGACCGATGGGAAGCGAGACTTCTTTGTAGCGCTGATTTGCCTTTCCAGGTTGCTTGGTTGGCCAAAAAGGGCGTATGCGTTTTTTCCTGAATATATTCAGGAAAAAACGCATACGCCCTTTTTGGCCAAGGGCATCATGGTCGAGGTTTTGCCGCTTTTCCTGTGCTTTAAAGGCGATTCGAATCTACCTCCTGAAATCTGTTTCCTGCAATTCTGCCTTGCTTTCAAATCCTCTTCGTTGCCTTCCCTCAATATATTTGTGGACGAGAGTTATCATTTCTAACTCTGCAGGTTTGTGAATTGCAGTGCCCCTGAGCTCCATTTTTCAACTCGCTTTCTTGGGAGCTGGCCGCAAAAGCGCAGGATTGCTTCAGGCCCTATTGTGGTTCCGAGCGGCAGGCTGAGCCTGTGGTTAATTCTTCTTCCTGATGGGAAAATAGAGTGACCTGTGCCTGTCCCCACACCTAGACCTAGTCTCTCATTGGTTCCCCCTCTTCCCGTTCATCCTCAGGACAAATTTGCAACCTGTACGGAACAGGAGGTTAAAGGTGCTGATTCTCGAAGGAGGGAGATTGCTAGTAAAGCGGCTGTAATGGCGAGCCCGAGCACAAGGAGATGAGAAATGAGGTGCGTTTTAGAAACCTTTCCCGATCACACGGTGTACCGTCTTCTGGGTTTCTCATGCATGTTTTCGATGTAGGAAGATGCCCTTGAACCTGGAGATTTTGGACCCATGGGATGGATACCACGCAGTATTACTTTAAAGGGTCTGCGTTTGCTCACCCAACCTCACCAAACCTCTCAGCCCCAAGAGTGTCCACCCTTATGTCTCAATCAGCTGTGGGTCTAGAGATGGTCAATAAAGGTGGCATCCCAGCCCCTGAACGAATTTTGTAAGAATTTCTCTCTCTTTCACTGTCTTTGTTTCACGGGTTTTTAAAAGTAATTGATTTTTATAATGGGGTTTAGCTGCTTTTCACTGCTGTTTTTATGGTGCTTTCCACCCACTTGACTCACTTACAGAGAGATATCAATACATAGCTTTGAAGATTCTTCCTAGTCAGATATATTCTTGGGCGGTGAATAGGGGGTTTTTGCGTCCAGTTCACTGAGCAAGGAGTAGGTCTTGTCTATTACATATTGGGTTTATGACAAGCTATCTGAGCTAATTTGAAACCCTTGTTTTATGCGTCACCCCACCTCACCGTTCCCGTTAAGCAGCCATAGTGTGTTTTCTAAACGTGGGACTCTGTTCTCTTTTGTAATTCAGTTCAAGTGTAGCGGTTTTTACATTCCCTCTATAAGTGATACCTTACGATAAGTGTCTTTCTGTGTGACTTATTTCACTTAGAATCGTCGTACCTAAATCCACTCATCATGCTGCTACTAGCCTTATGACGTTGATTTCATGCCTGAGTGATATTCCATTGTACATAAGGACCACAACTTCTTTATCCATTTTTCTCTTTCCTGGGATATTTAAGGTGTAATGAAGTGGAGGTTCTTGTCAACAGAGCAGCCCTAAACTTTGGGATGCCTGTGTCTTGCTGATTTTTAGTTTTCCCAATTTATACACCCATGAGTGGAAGTGCCCTATGCTCTCTAAGCTGAATTTTTTAGTTGTTTCAGGACACACTGTACACTTCTCCAGAGTGGCTGTTGGCAATTTACATCCCGCCCATCAGTGTAGGAAGGCTCCCGTTTCTCCATGGCCTGTCCTGCATTTCTGGTTTTGACACTTTATTCAGCATGGCCCTTTTGACCGATGGGAAGCGAGACTTCATTGTAGCGCTGATTTGCCTTTCCAGGTTGCTTGGTTGGCCAAAAAGTGCGTATGCGTTTTTTCCTGAATATATTCAGGAAAAAACGCATACGCCCTTTTTGGCCAAGGGCATCATGGTCGAGGTTTTGCCGCTTTTCCTGTGCTTTAAAGGCGATTCGAATCTACCTCCTGAAATCTGTTTCCTGCAATTCTGCCTTGCTTTCAAATCCTCTTCGTTGCCTTCCCTCAATATATTTGTGGACGAGAGTTATCGTTTCTAACTCTGCAGGTTTGTGAATTGCAGGGCCGCTGAGCTCCATTTTTCAACTCGCTTTCTTGGGAGCTGGCCGCAAAAGTGCAGGATTGCTTCAGGCCCTATTGTGGTTCCGGGCGGCAGGCTGAGCCTGTGGTTAATTCTTCTTCCTGATGGGAAAATAGAGTGACCTGTGCCTGTCCCCACACCTAGACCTAGTCTCTCATTGGTTCCCCCTCTTCCCGTTCATCCTCAGGACAAATTTGCAACCTGTACGGAACAGGAGGTTAAAGGTGCTCATTCTCCAAGGAGGGAGATTGCTAGTAAAGCGGCTGTAATGGCGAGCCCGAGCACAAGGAGATGAGAAATGAGGTGCGTTTTAGAAACCTTTCCCGATCACACGGTGTACCGTCTTCTGGGTTTCTCATGCATGTTTTCGATGTAGAAAGATGCCCTTGAACCTGGAGATTTTGGACCCATGGAATGGGTACCACGCAGTATTACTTTAAAGGGTCTGCGTTTGCTCACCCAACCTCACCAAACCTCTCAGCCCCAAGAGTGTCCACCCTTATGTCTCAATCAGCTGTGGGTCTAGAGATGGTCAATAAAGGTGGCATCCCAGCCCCTGAACGAATTTTGTAAGAATTTCTCTCTCTTTCACTGTCTTTGTTTCACAGGTTTTTAAAAGTAATTGATTTTTATAATGGGGTTTAGCTGCTTTTCACTGCTGTGTTTATGCCGCTTTACAGCCACTTGACTCACTTACAGAGAGATATCAATACATTGGTTTTAAGAGTCTTACTAGTCAGATATATTCTTGGGCGGTGAACAGGGGGTGTTGAATCCAGTTCACTGAGCAAGGAGTAGGTCTTGTCTGTTACATATTGGGTTTATGGAACAGTATCTGAGCTAATTTGAAACCCTTGTTTTATGCATCACCCCACCTCACCTTTCCCGTTAAGCAGCCATAGTGTGTTTTCTAAACGTGTGACGCTGTTCTGTTTTGTAATTCAGTTCAAGTGTAGCGGTTTTTACATTCCCTCTATAAGTGATATCTTATGATAAGTGCCTTTTTCTGTGTGACTTATTTCACTTAGAATCGTCGTACCTAAATCTTCTCATCATGCTGCTACTAGCATTATGATGTTGATTTCATTGCTGAGTGATATGCCATTATACATATGGACCACAACTTCTTTATCCATTTTTCTATTTCCTGGGATATTTAAGGTGTAACGAAGTGGAGGTTCTTGTCAACAGAGCAGCCCTAAACTTTGGGGTGCCTGTGTCTTGCTGATTTTTAGTTTTCCCAATTTATACGCCCATGAGTGGAAGTGCCCTATGCTCTCTAAGGTGAGTTTTTTAGATGTTTCAGGACACACCGTATACTTCTCCAGAGTGGCTGTTGGCAATTTACATGCCGCCCATCAGCGTAGCAAGGCTCCCGTTTCTCCATGGCCTGTCCTGCATTTCTGGTTTTGACACTTTATTCAGCATGGCCCTTTTGACCGATGGGAAGCGAGACTTCTTTGTAGCGCTGATTTGCCTTTCCAGGTTGCTTGGTTGGCCAAAAAGGGCGTATGCGTTTTTTCCTGAATATATTCAGGAAAAAACGCATACGCCCTTTTTGGCCAAGGGCATCATGGTCGAGGTTTTGCCGCTTTTCCTGTGCTTTAAAGGCGATTCGAATCTACCTCCTGAAATCTGTTTCCTGCAATTCTGCCTTGCTTTCAAATCCTCTTCGTTGCCTTCCCTCAATATATTTGTGGACGAGAGTTATCATTTCTAACTCTGCAGGTTTGTGAATTGCAGTGCCCCTGAGCTCCATTTTTCAACTCGCTTTCTTGGGAGCTGGCCGCAAAAGCGCAGGATTGCTTCAGGCCCTATTGTGGTTCCGAGCGGCAGGCTGAGCCTGTGGTTAATTCTTCTTCCTGATGGGAAAATAGAGTGACCTGTGCCTGTCCCCACACCTAGACCTAGTCTCTCATTGGTTCCCCCTCTTCCCGTTCATCCTCAGGACAAATTGCAACCTGTACGGAACAGGAGGTTAAAGGTGCTCATTCTCCAAGGAGGGAGATTGCTAGTAAAGCGGCTGTAATGGCGAACCCGAGCACAAGGAGATGAGAAATGAGGTGCGTTTTAGAAATCTTTCCCGATCACACGGTGTACCATCTTCTGGGTTTCTCATGCATGTTTTCGATGTAGGAAGATGCCCTTGAAGCTGGAGATTTGGGACCTATGGGATGGGTACCACGCAGTATTACTTTAAAGGGTCTGCGTTTGCTCACCCAACCTCACCAAACCTCTCAGCCCCAAGAGTGTCCACCCTTATGTCTCAATCAGCTGTGGGTCTAGAGATGGTCAATAAAGGTGGCCTCCCAGCCCCTGAACGAATTTTGTAAGAATTTCTCTCTCTTTCACTGTCTTTGTTTCACGGGTTTTTAAAAGTAATTGATTTTTATAATGGGGTTTAGCTGCTTTTCACTGCTGTTTTTATGGTGCTTTACACCCACTTGACTCACTTACAGAGAGATATCAATACATAGCTTTGAAGATTCTTCCTAGTCAGATATATTCTTGGGCGGTGAATAGGGGGTTTTTGCGTCCAGTTCACTGAGCAAGGAGTAGGTCTTGTCTATTACATATTGGGTTTATGACAAGCTATCTGAGCTAATTTGAAACCCTTGTTTTATGCGTCACCCCACCTCACCGTTCCCGTTAAGCAGCCATAGTGTGTTTTCTAAACGTGGGACTCTGTTCTGTTTTGTAATTCAGTTCAAGTGTAGCGGTTTTTACATTCCCTCTATAAGTGATATCTTATGATAAGTGTCTTTTTCTGTGTGACTTATTTCACTTAGAATCGTCGTACCTAAATCCTCTCATCATGCTGCTACTAGCCTTATGACGTTAATTTCATGGCTGAGTGATATGCCATTGTACATAAGGACCACAACTTCCTTATCCATTTTTCTCTTTCCTGGGATATTTAAGGTGTAACGAAGTGGAGGTTCTTGTCAACAGAGCAGCCCTAACCTTTGGGGTGCCTGTGTCTTGCTGATTTTTAGTTTTCCCAATTTCTACGCCCATGAGTGGAAGTGCCTTATGCTCTCTATGCTGAGTTTTTTAGATGTTTCAGGAAACACCGTACACTTCTCCAGAGTGGCTGTTGGCAATTTACATCCCGCCCATCAGCGTAGTAAGGCTCCCGTTTCTCCATGGCCTGTCCTGCATTTCTGGTTTTGACACTTTATTCAGCATGGCCCTTTTGACCGATGGGAAGCGAGACTTCTTTGTAGCGCTGATTTGCCTTTCCAGGTTGCTTGGTTGGCCAAAAAGGGCGTATGCGTTTTTTCCTGAATATATTCAGGAAAAAACGCATACGCCCTTTTTGGCCAAGGGCATCGTTGTCGAGGTTTTGCCGCTTTTCCTGTGCTTTAAAGGCGATTCGACTCTACCTCCTGAAATCTGTTTCCTGCAATTCTGCCTTGCTTTCAAATCCTCCTCGTTGCCTTCCCTCAATATATTTGTGGACGAGAGTTATCATTTCTAACTCTGCAGGTTTGTGAATTGCAGTGCCCCTGAGCTCGATTTTTCAACTCGCTTTTTTGGGAGCTGGCCGCAAAAGCGCAGGATTGCTTCAGGCCCTGTTCTGCTTCCGGGCGGCAGGCTGAGCCTGTGGTTAATTCTTCTTCCTGATGGGAAAATAGAGTGACCTGTGCCTGTCCCAACACCTAGAGCTAGTCTCTCACTGGTTCCCCCTCTTCCCGTTCATCCTCAGGACAAATTGCAACCTGTACGGAACAGGAGGTTAAAGGTGCTGATTCTCGAAGGAGGGAGATTGCTAGTAAAGCGGCTGTAATGGCCAACCCGAGCACAAGGAGATGAGAAAAGAGGTGCGTTTTAGAAACCTTTCCCGATCACACGGTGTACCATCTTCTGGGTTTCTCATGCATGTTTTCGATGTAGGAAGATGCCCTTGAACCTGGAGATTTTGGACCCATGGGATGGATACCACGCAGTATTACTTTAAAGGGTCTGCGTTTGCTCACCCAACCTCACCAAACCTCTCAGCCCCAAGAGTGTCCACCCTTATGTCTCAATCAGCTGTGGGTCTAGAGATGGTCAATCCAGGTGGCATCACAGCCCCTGAACGAATTTTGTAAGAATTTCTCTCTCTTTCACTGTCTTTGTTTCACGGGTTTTTAAAAGTAATTGATTTTTATAATGGGGTTTAGCTGCTTTTCACTGCTGTGTTTATGCCGCTTTACACCCACTTGACTCACTTACAGAGGGATATCAATACATTGGTTTTAAGATTCTTACTAGTCAGATATATTCTTGGGCGGTGAACAGGGGGTGTTGAGTCCAGTTCACTGAGCAAGGAGTAGGTCTTGCCTATTACATATTGGGTTTATGGAACGGTATCTGAGCTAATTTGAAACCCTTGTTTTATGCATCACCCACCTCACCTTTCCCGTTAAGCAGCCATAGTGTGTCTTCTAAACGTGTGACGCTGTTCTGTTTTGTAATTCAGTTCAAGTGTAGCGGTTTTTACATTCCCTCTCTAAGTGATATCTTATGATAAGTGTCTTTTTCTGTGTGACTTATTTCACTTAGAATCGTCGTACCTAAATCCTCTCATCATGCTGCTACTAGCCTTATGACGTTAATTTCATGGCTGAGTGATATGCCATTGTACATAAGGACCACAACTTCCTTATCCATTTTTCTCTTTCCTGGGATATTTAAGGTGTAACGAAGTGGAGGTTCTTGTCAACAGAGCAGCCCTAAACTTTGGGGTGCCTGTGTCTTGCTGATTTTTAGTTTTCCCAATTTCTACGCCCATGAGTGGAAGTGCCTTATGCTCTCTATGCTGAGTTTTTTAGATGTTTCAGGAAACACCGTACACTTCTCCAGAGTGGCTGTTGGCAATTTACATCCCGCCCATCAGCGTAGTAAGGCTCCCGTTTCTCCATGGCCTGTCCTGCATTTCTGGTTTTGACACTTTATTCAGCATGGCCCTTTTGACCGATGGGAAGCGAGACTTCTTTGTAGCGCTGATTTGCCTTTCCAGGTTGCTTGGTTGGCCAAAAAGGGCGTATGCGTTTTTTCCTGAATATATTCAGGAAAAAACGCATACGCCCTTTTTGGCCAAGGGCATCGTTGTCGAGGTTTTGCCGCTTTTCCTGTGCTTTAAAGGCGATTCGACTCTACCTCCTGAAATCTGTTTCCTGCAATTCTGCCTTGCTTTCAAATCCTCCTCGTTGCCTTCCCTCAATATATTTGTGGACGAGAGTTATCATTTCTAACTCTGCAGGTTTGTGAATTGCAGTGCCCCTGAGCTCGATTTTTCAACTCGCTTTTTTGGGAGCTGGCCGCAAAAGCGCAGGATTGCTTCAGGCCCTGTTCTGCTTCCGGGCGGCAGGCTGAGCCTGTGGTTAATTCTTCTTCCTGATGGGAAAATAGAGTGACCTGTGCCTGTCCCAACACCTAGAGCTAGTCTCTCACTGGTTCCCCCTCTTCCCGTTCATCCTCAGGACAAATTGCAACCTGTACGGAACAGGAGGTTAAAGGTGCTGATTCTCGAAGGAGGGAGATTGCTAGTAAAGCGGCTGTAATGGCCAACCCGAGCACAAGGAGATGAGAAATGAGGTGCGTTTTAGAAACCTTTCCCGATCACACGGTGTACCATCTTCTGGGTTTCTCATGCATGTTTTCGATGTAGGAAGATGCCCTTGAACCTGGAGATTTTGGACCCATGGGATGGATACCACGCAGTATTACTTTAAAGGGTCTGCGTTTGCTCACCCAACCTCACCAAACCTCTCAGCCCCAAGAGTGTCCACCCTTATGTCTCAATCAGCTGTGGGTCTAGAGATGGTCAATCCAGGTGGCATCACAGCCCCTGAACGAATTTTGTAAGAATTTCTCTCTCTTTCACTGTCTTTGTTTCACGGGTTTTTAAAAGTAATTGATTTTTATAATGGGGTTTAGCTGCTTTTCACTGCTGTGTTTATGCCGCTTTACACCCACTTGACTCACTTACAGAGGGATATCAATACATTGGTTTTAAGATTCTTCCTAGTCAGATATATTCTTGGGCGGTGAACAGGGGGTGTTGAGTCCAGTTCACTGAGCAAGGAGTAGGTCTTGTCTATTACATATTGGGTTTATGGAACGGTATCTGAGCTAATTTGAAACCCTTGTTTTATGCATCACCCACCTCACCTTTCCCGTTAAGCAGCCATAGTGTGTCTTCTAAACGTGTGACGCTGTTCTGTTTTGTAATTCAGTTCAAGTGTAGCGGTTTTTACATTCCCTCTCTAAGTGATATCTTATGATAAGTGTCTTTTTCTGTGTGACTTATTTCACTTAGAATCGTCGTACCTAAATCCTCTCATCATGCTGCTACTAGCCTTATGACGTTAATTTCATGGCTGAGTGATATGCCATTGTACATAAGGACCACAACTTCCTTATCCATTTTTCTCTTTCCTGGGATATTTAAGGTGTAACGAAGTGGAGGTTCTTGTCAACAGAGCAGCCCTAAACTTTGGGGTGCCTGTGTCTTGCTGATTTTTAGTTTTCCCAATTTCTACGCCCATGAGTGGAAGTGCCTTATGCTCTCTATGCTGAGTTTTTTAGATGTTTCAGGAAACACCGTACACTTCTCCAGAGTGGCTGTTGGCAACTTACATCCCGCCCATCAGCGTAGTAAGGCTCCCGTTTCTCCATGGCCTGTCCTGCATTTCTGGTTTTGACACTTTATTCAGCATGGCCCTTTTGACCGATGGGAAGCGAGACTTCTTTGTAGCGCTGATTTGCCTTTCCAGGTTGCTTGGTTGGCCAAAAAGGGCGTATGCGTTTTTTCCTGAATATATTCAGGAAAAAACGCATACGCCCTTTTTGGCCAAGGGCATCATGGTCGAGGTTTTGCCGCTTTTCCTGTGCTTTAAAGGCGATTCGACTCTACCTCCTGAAATCTGTTTCCTGCAATTCTGCCTTGCTTTCAAATCCTCCTCGTTGCCTTCCCTCAATATATTTGTGGACGAGAGTTATCATTTCTAACTCTGCAGGTTTGTGAATTGCAGTGCCCCTGAGCTCGATTTTTCAACTCGCTTTTTTGGGAGCTGGCCGCAAAAGCGCAGGATTGCTTCAGGCCCTGTTCTGCTTCCGGGCGGCAGGCTGAGCCTGTGGTTAATTCTTCTTCCTGATGGGAAAATAGAGTGACCTGTGCCTGTCCCAACACCTAGAGCTAGTCTCTCACTGGTTCCCCCTCTTCCCGTTCATCCTCAGGACAAATTGCAACCTGTACGGAACAGGAGGTTAAAGGTGCTGATTCTCGAAGGAGGGAGATTGCTAGTAAAGCGGCTGTAATGGCCAACCCGAGCACAAGGAGATGAGAAAAGAGGTGCGTTTTAGAAACCTTTCCCGATCACAGGGTGTACCATCTTCTGGGTTTCTCATGCATGTTTTCGATGTAGGAAGATGCCCTTGAACCTGGAGATTTTGGACCCATGGGATGGATACCACGCAGTATTACTTTAAAGGGTCTGCGTTTGCTCACCCAACCTCACCAAACCTCTCAGCCCCAAGAGTGTCCACCCTTATGTCTCAATCAGCTGTGGGTCTAGAGATGGTCAATCCAGGTGGCATCACAGCCCCTGAACGAATTTTGTAAGAATTTCTCTCTCTTTCACTGTCTTTGTTTCACGGGTTTTTAAAAGTAATTGATTTTTATAATGGGGTTTAGCTGCTTTTCACTGCTGTGTTTATGCCGCTTTACACCCACTTGACTCACTTACAGAGGGATATCAATACATTGGTTTTAAGATTCTTCCTAGTCAGATATATTCTTGGGCGGTGAACAGGGGGTGTTGAGTCCAGTTCACTGAGCAAGGAGTAGGTCTTGTCTATTACATATTGGGTTTATGGAACGGTATCTGAGCTAATTTGAAACCCTTGTTTTATGCATCACCCACCTCACCTTTCCCGTTAAGCAGCCATAGTGTGTCTTCTAAACGTGTGACGCTGTTCTGTTTTGTAATTCAGTTCAAGTGTAGCGGTTTTTACATTCCCTCTCTAAGTGATATCTTATGATAAGTGTCTTTTTCTGTGTGACTTATTTCACTTAGAATCGTCGTACCTAAATCCTCTCATCATGCTGCTACTAGCCTTATGACGTTAATTTCATGGCTGAGTGATATGCCATTGTACATAAGGACCACAACTTCCTTATCCATTTTTCTCTTTCCTGGGATATTTAAGGTGTAACGAAGTGGAGGTTCTTGTCAACAGAGCAGCCCTAAACTTTGGGGTGCCTGTGTCTTGCTGATTTTTAGTTTTCCCAATTTATACGCTCATGAGTGGAAGTGCCCTATGCTCTCTAAGCTGAGTTTTTTAGATGTTTCAGGACACACCGTACACTTCTCCAGAGTGGCTGTTGGCAATTTACATCCCGCCCATCAGCGTAGCAAGGCTCCCGTTTCTCCATGGCCTGTCCTGCATTTCTGGTTTTGACACTTTTTTCAGCATGGACCTTTTGACCGATGGGAAGCGAGACTTCTTTGTAGCACTGATTTGCCTTTCCAGGTTGCTTGGTTGGCCAAAAAGGGCGTATGCGTTTTTTCCTGAATATATTCAGGAAAAAACGCATACGCCCTTTTTGGCCAAGGGCATCATGGTCGAGGTTTTGCCGCTTTTCCTGTGCTTTAAAGGCGATTCGAATCTACCTCCTGAAATCTGTTTCCTGCAATTCTGCCTTGCTTTCAAATCCTCCTCGTTGCCTTCCCTCAATATATTTGTGGACGAGAGTTATCGTTTCTAACTCTGCAGGTTTGTGAATTGCAGGGCCGCTGAGCTCCATTTTTCAACTCGCTTTCTTGGGAGCTGGCCGCAAAAGCGCAGGATTGCTTCAGGCCCTATTGTGGTTCCGGGCGGCAGGCTGAGCCTGTGGTTAATTCTTCTTCCTGATGGGAAAATAGAGTGACCTGTGCCTGTCCCCACACCTAGACCTAGTCTCTCATTGGTTACCCCTCTTCCCGTTCATCCTCAGGACAAAGTTGCAACCTGTACGGAACAGGAGGTTAAAGGTGCTGATTCTCGAAGGAGGGAGATTGCTAGTAAAGCGGCTGTAATGGCGAGCCCGAGCACAAGGAGATGAGAAATGAGGTGCGTTTTAGAAAACTTTCCCGATCACACGGTGTACCGTCTTCTGGGTTTCTCATGCATGTTTTCGATGTAGGAAGATGCCCTTGAACCTGGAGATTTTGGACCCATGGGATGGATACCACGCAGTATTACTTTAAAGGGTCTGCGTTTGCTCACCCAACCTCACCAAACGTCTCAGCCCCAAGAGTGTCCACAGTTATGTCTCAATCAGCTGTGGGTCTAGAGGTGGTCAATAAAGGTGGCATCACAGCCCCTGAACGAATTTTGTAAGAATTTCTCTCTCTTTCACTGTCTTTGTTTCACGGGTTTTTAAAAGTAATTGATTTTTATAATGGGGTTTAGCTGCTTTTCACTGCTGTGTTTATGCCGCTTTACACCCACTTGACTCACTTACAAAGGGATATCAATACATTGGTTTTAAGAGTCTTACTAGTCAGATATATTCTTGGGCGGTGAACAGGGGGTGTTGAGTCCAGTTCACTGAGCAAGGAGTAGGTCTTTTCTATTACATATTGGGTTTATGGAACGGTATCTGAGCTGATTTGAAACCCTTGTTTTCTGCATCACCCCACCTCACCTTTCCCGTTAAGCAGCCATAGTGTGTCTTCTAAACGTGTGACGCTGTTCTGTTTTGTAATTCAGTTCAAGTGTAGCGGTTTTTACATTCCCTCTCTAAGTGATATCTTATGATAAGTGTCTTTTTCTGTGTGACTTATTTCACTTAGAATCCTCGTACCTAAATCCTCTCATCATGCTGCTACTAGCCTTATGACGTTAATTTCATGGCTGAGTGATATGCCATTGTACATAAGGACCACAACTTCCTTATCCATTTTTCTCTTTCCTGGGATATTTAAGGTGTAACGAAGTGGAGGTTCTTGTCAACAGAGCAGCCCTAAACTTTGGGGTGCCTGTGTCTTGCTGATTTTTAGTTTTCCCAATTTATACGCCCATGAGTGGAAGTGCCTTATGCTCTCTATGCTGAGTTTTTTAGATGTTTCAGGAAACACCGTATACTTCTCCAGAGTGGCTGTTGGCAATTTACATGCCGCCCATCAGCGTAGCAAGGCTCCCGTTTCTCCATGGCCTGTCCTGCATTTCTGGTTTTGACACTTTATTCAGCATGGCCCTTTTGACCGATGGGAAGCGAGACTTCTTTGTAGCGCTGATTTGCCTTTCCAGGTTGCTTGGTTGGCCAAAAAGGGCGTATGCGTTTTTTCCTGAATATATTCAGGAAAAAACGCATACGCCCTTTTTGGCCAAGGGCATCATGGTCGAGGTTTTGCCGCTTTTCCTGTGCTTTAAAGGCGATTCGAATCTACCTCCTGAAATCTGTTTCCTGCAATTCTGCCTTGCTTTCAAATCCTCTTCGTTGCCTTCCCTCAATATATTTGTGGACGAGAGTTATCATTTCTAACTCTGCAGGTTTGTGAATTGCAGTGCCCCTGAGCTCCATTTTTCAACTCGCTTTCTTGGGAGCTGGCCGCAAAAGCGCAGGATTGCTTCAGGCCCTATTGTGGTTCCGAGCGGCAGGCTGAGCCTGTGGTTAATTCTTCTTCCTGATGGGAAAATAGAGTGACCTGTGCCTGTCCCCACACCTAGACCTAGTCTCTCATTGGTTCCCCCTCTTCCCGTTCATCCTCAGGACAAATTGCAACCTGTACGGAACAGGAGGTTAAAGGTGCTCATTCTCCAAGGAGGGAGATTGCTAGTAAAGCGGCTGGAATGGCGAACCCGAGCACAAGGAGATGAGAAATGAGGTGCGTTTTAGAAATCTTTCCCGATCACACGGTGTACCATCTTCTGGGTTTCTCATGCATGTTTTCGATGTAGGAAGATGCCCTTGAAGCTGGAGATTTGGGACCTATGGGATGGGTACCACGCAGTATTACTTTAAAGGGTCTGCGTTTGCTCACCCAACCTCACCAAACCTCTCAGCCCCAAGAGTGTCCACCCTTATGTCTCAATCAGCTGTGGGTCTAGATATGGTCAATCCAGGTGGCATCACAGCCCCTGAACGAATTTTGTAAGAATTTCTCTCTCTTTCACTGTCTTTGTTTCACGGGTTTTTAAAAGTAATTGATTTTTATAATGGGGTTTAGCTGCTTTTCACTGCTGTTTTTATGGTGCTTTACACCCACTTGACTCACTTACAGAGAGATATCAATACATAGCTTTGAAGATTCTTCCTAGTCAGATATATTCTTGGGCGGTGAATAGGGGGTTTTTGCGTCCAGTTCACTGAGCAAGGAGTAGGTCTTGTCTATTACATATTGGGTTTATGACAAGCTATCTGAGCTAATTTGAAACCCTTGTTTTATGCGTCACCCCACCTCACCGTTCCCGTTAAGCAGCCATAGTGTGTTTTCTAAACGTGGGACTCTGTTCTGTTTTGTAATTCAGTTCAAGTGTAGCGGTTTTTACATTCCCTCTATAAGTGATACCTTACGATAAGTGTCTTTCTGTGTGACTTATTTCACTTAGAATCGTCGTACCTAAATCCACTCATCATGCTGCTACTAGCCTTATGACGTTGATTTCATGCCTGAGTGATATTCCATTGTACATAAGGACCACAACTTCTTTATCCATTTTTCTCTTTCCTGGGATATTTAAGGTGTAATGAAGTGGAGGTTCTTGTCAACAGAGCAGCCCTAAACTTTGGGGTGCCTGTGTCTTGCTGATTTTTAGTTTTCCCAATTTATACGCCCATGAGTGGAAGTGCCCTATGCTCTCTAAGCTGAGTTTTTAAGATGTTTCAGGACACACCGTACACTTCTCCAGAGTGGCTGTTGGCAATTTACATCCCGCCCATCAGCGTAGCAAGGCTCCCGTTTCTCCATGGCCTGTCCTGCATTTCTGGTTTTGACACTTTTTTCAGCATGGCCCTTTTGACCGATGGGAAGCGAGACTTCTTTGTAGCACTGATTTGCCTTTCCAGGTTGCTTGGTTGGCCAAAAAGGGCGTATGCGTTTTTTCCTGAATATATTCAGGAAAAAACGCATACGCCCTTTTTGGCCAAGGGCATCATGGTCGAGGTTTTGCCGCTTTTCCTGTGCTTTAAAGGCGATTCGAATCTACCTCCTGAAATCTGTTTCCTGCAATTCTGCCTTGCTTTCAAATCCTCTTCGTTGCCTTCCCTCAATATATTTGTGGACGAGAGTTATCATTTCTAACTCTGCAGGTTTGTGAATTGCAGGGCCGCTGAGCTCCATTTTTCAACTCGCTTTCTTGGGAGCTGGCCGCAAAAGCGCAGGATTGCTTCAGGCCGTATTGTGGTTCCGGGCGGCAGGCTGAGCCTGTGGTTAATTCTTCTTCCTGATGGGAAAATAGAGTGACCTGTGCCTGTCCCCACACCTAGACCTAGTCTCTCATTGGTTCCCCCTCTTCCCGTTCATCCTCAGGACAAATTTGCAACCTGTACGGAACAGGAGGTTAAAGGTGCTCATTCTCCAAGGAGGGAGATTGCTAGTAAAGCGGCTATAATGGCGAGCCCGAGCACAAGGAGATGAGAAATGAGGTGCGTTTTAGAAACCTTTCCCGATCACACGGTGTACCGTCTTCTGGGTTTCTCATGCATGTTTTCGATGTAGAAAGATGCCCTTGAAGCTGGAGATTTGGGACCCATGGGATGGGTACCACGCAGTATTACTTTAAAGGGTCTGCGTTTGCTCACCCAACCTCACCAAACCTCTCAGCCCCAAGAGTGTCCACCCTTATGTCTCAATCAGCTGTGGGTCTAGAGATGGTCAATAAAGGTGGCATCCTAGCCCCTGAACGAATTCTGTATGAATTTCTCTCTCTTTCACTGTCTTTGTTTCACGGGTTTTTAAAAGTAATTGATTTTTATAATGGGGTTTAGCTGCTTTTCACTGCTGTGTTTATGCCGCTTTACAGCCACTTGACTCACTTACAGAGAGATATCAATACATTGGTTTTAAGAGTCTTACTAGTCAGATATATTCTTGGGCGGTGAACAGGGGGTGTTGAATCCAGTTCACTGAGCAAGGAGTAGGTCTTGTCTGTTACATATTGGGTTTATGGAACAGTATCTGAGCTAATTTGAAACCCTTGTTTTATGCATCACCCCACCTCACCTTTCCCGTTAAGCAGCCATAGTGTGTTTTCTAAACGTGTGACGCTGTTCTGTTTTGTAATTCAGTTCAAGTGTAGCGGTTTTTACATTCCCTCTATAAGTGATATCTTATGATAAGTGCCTTTTTCTGTGTGACTTATTTCACTTAGAATCGTCGTACCTAAATCTTCTCATCATGCTGCTACTAGCATTATGATGTTGATTTCATTGCTGAGTGATATGCCATTATACATATGGACCACAACTTCTTTATCCATTTTTCTATTTCCTGGGATATTTAAGGTGTAACGAAGTGGAGGTTCTTGTCAACAGAGCAGCCCTAAACTTTGGGGTGCCTGTGTCTTGCTGATTTTTAGTTTTCCCAATTTATACGCCCATGAGTGGAAGTGCCCTATGCTCTCTAAGGTGAGTTTTTTAGATGTTTCAGGACACACCGTATACTTCTCCAGAGTGGCTGTTGGCAATTTACATGCCGCCCATCAGCGTAGCAATGCTCCCGTTTCTCCATGGCCTGTCCTGCATTTCTGGTTTTGACACTTTATTCAGCATGGCCCTTTTGACCGATGGGAAGCGAGACTTCTTTGTAGCGCTGATTTACCTTTCCAGCTTGCTTGGTTGGCCAAAAAGGGCGTATGCGTTTTTTCCTGAATATATTCAGGAAAAAACGCATACGCCCTTTTTGGCCAAGGGCATCATGGTCGAGGTTTTGCCGCTTTTCCTGTGCTTTAAAGGCGATTCGTATCTACCTCCTGAAATCTGTTTCCTGCAATTCTGCCTTGCTTTCAAATCCTCTTCGTTGCCTTCCCTCAATATATTTGTGGACGAGAGTTATCATTTCTAACTCTGCAGGTTTGTGAATTGCAGTGCCCCTGAGCTCCATTTTTCAACTCGCTTTCTTGGGAGCTGGCCGCAAAAGCGCAGGATTGCTTCAGGCCCTATTGTGGTTCCGAGCGGCAGGCTGAGCCTGTGGTTAATTCTTCTTCCTGATGGGAAAATAGAGTGACCTGTGCCTGTCCCCACACCTAGACCTAGTCTCTCATTGGTTCCCCCTCTTCCCGTTCATCCTCAGGACAAATTGCAACCTGTACGGAACAGGAGGTTAAAGGTGCTCATTCTCCAAGGAGGGAGATTGCTAGTAAAGCGGCTGGAATGGCGAACCCGAGCACAAGGAGATGAGAAATGAGGTGCGTTTTAGAAATCTTTCCCGATCACACGGTGTACCATCTTCTGGGTTTCTCATGCATGTTTTCGATGTAGGAAGATGCCCTTGAAGCTGGAGATTTGGGACCTATGGGATGGGTACCACGCAGTATTACTTTAAAGGGTCTGCGTTTGCTCACCCAACCTCACCAAACCTCTCAGCCCCAAGAGTGTCCACCCTTATGTCTCAATCAGCTGTGGGTCTAGATATGGTCAATCCAGGTGGCATCACAGCCCCTGAACGAATTTTGTAAGAATTTCTCTCTCTTTCACTGTCTTTGTTTCACGGGTTTTTAAAAGTAATTGATTTTTATAATGGGGTTTAGCTGCTTTTCACTGCTGTTTTTATGGTGCTTTCCACCCACTTGACTCACTTACAGAGAGATATCAATACATAGCTTTGAAGATTCTTCCTAGTCAGATATATTCTTGGGCGGTGAATAGGGGGTTTTTGCGTCCAGTTCACTGAGCAAGGAGTAGGTCTTGTCTATTACATATTGGGTTTATGACAAGCTATCTGAGCTAATTTGAAACCCTTGTTTTATGCGTCACCCCACCTCACCGTTCCCGTTAAGCAGCCATAGTGTGTTTTCTAAACGTGGGACTCTGTTCTGTTTTGTAATTCAGTTCAAGTGTAGCGGTTTTTACATTCCCTCTCTAAGTGATATCTTATGATAAGTGTCTTTTTCTGTGTGACTTATTTCACTTAGAATCGTCGTACCTAAATCCTCTCATCATGCTGCTACTAGCCTTATGACGTTAATTTCATGGCTGAGTGATATGCCATTGTACATAAGGACCACAACTTCCTTATCCATTTTTCTCTTTCCTGGGATATTTAAGGTGTAACGAAGTGGAGGTTCTTGTCAACAGAGCAGCCCTAACCTTTGGGGTGCCTGTGTCTTGCTGATTTTTAGTTTTCCCAATTTCTACGCCCATGAGTGGAAGTGCCTTATGCTCTCTATGCTGAGTTTTTTAGATGTTTCAGGAAACACCGTACACTTCTCCAGAGTGGCTGTTGGCAATTTACATCCCGCCCATCAGCGTAGTAAGGCTCCCGTTTCTCCATGGCCTGTCCTGCATTTCTGGTTTTGACACTTTATTCAGCATGGCCCTTTTGACCGATGGGAAGCGAGACTTCTTTGTAGCGCTGATTTGCCTTTCCAGGTTGCTTGGTTGGCCAAAAAGGGCGTATGCGTTTTTTCCTGAATATATTCAGGAAAAAACGCATACGCCCTTTTTGGCCAAGGGCATCGTTGTCGAGGTTTTGCCGCTTTTCCTGTGCTTTAAAGGCGATTCGACTCTACCTCCTGAAATCTGTTTCCTGCAATTCTGCCTTGCTTTCAAATCCTCCTCGTTGCCTTCCCTCAATATATTTGTGGACGAGAGTTATCATTTCTAACTCTGCAGGTTTGTGAATTGCAGTGCCCCTGAGCTCGATTTTTCAACTCGCTTTTTTGGGAGCTGGCCGCAAAAGCGCAGGATTGCTTCAGGCCCTGTTCTGCTTCCGGGCGGCAGGCTGAGCCTGTGGTTAATTCTTCTTCCTGATGGGGAAATAGAGTGACCTGTGCCTGTCCCAACACCTAGAGCTAGTCTCTCACTGGTTCCCCCTCTTCCCGTTCATCCTCAGGACAAATTGCAACCTGTACGGAACAGGAGGTTAAAGGTGCTGATTCTCGAAGGAGGGAGATTGCTAGTAAAGCGGCTGTAATGGCCAACCCGAGCACAAGGAGATGAGAAAAGAGGTGCGTTTTAGAAACCTTTCCCGATCACACGGTGTACCATCTTCTGGGTTTCTCATGCATGTTTTCGATGTAGGAAGATGCCCTTGAACCTGGAGATTTTGGACCCATGGGATGGATACCACGCAGTATTACTTTAAAGGGTCTGCGTTTGCTCACCCAACCTCACCAAACCTCTCAGCCCCAAGAGTGTCCACCCTTATGTCTCAATCAGCTGTGGGTCTAGAGATGGTCAATCCAGGTGGCATCACAGCCCCTGAACGAATTTTGTAAGAATTTCTCTCTCTTTCACTGTCTTTGTTTCACGGGTTTTTAAAAGTAATTGATTTTTATAATGGGGTTTAGCTGCTTTTCACTGCTGTGTTTATGCCGCTTTACACCCACTTGACTCACTTACAGAGGGATATCAATACATTGGTTTTAAGATTCTTACTAGTCAGATATATTCTTGGGCGGTGAACAGGGGGTGTTGAGTCCAGTTCACTGAGCAAGGAGTAGGTCTTGCCTATTACATATTGGGTTTATGGAACGGTATCTGAGCTAATTTGAAACCCTTGTTTTATGCATCACCCACCTCACCTTTCCCGTTAAGCAGCCATAGTGTGTCTTCTAAACGTGTGACGCTGTTCTGTTTTGTAATTCAGTTCAAGTGTAGCGGTTTTTACATTCCCTCTCTAAGTGATATCTTATGATAAGTGTCTTTTTCTGTGTGACTTATTTCACTTAGAATCGTCGTACCTAAATCCTCTCATCATGCTGCTACTAGCCTTATGACGTTAATTTCATGGCTGAGTGATATGCCATTGTACATAAGGACCACAACTTCCTTATCCATTTTTCTCTTTCCTGGGATATTTAAGGTGTAACGAAGTGGAGGTTCTTGTCAACAGAGCAGCCCTAAACTTTGGGGTGCCTGTGTCTTGCTGATTTTTAGTTTTCCCAATTTCTACGCCCATGAGTGGAAGTGCCTTATGCTCTCTATGCTGAGTTTTTTAGATGTTTCAGGAAACACCGTACACTTCTCCAGAGTGGCTGTTGGCAATTTACATCCCGCCCATCAGCGTAGTAAGGCTCCCGTTTCTCCATGGCCTGTCCTGCATTTCTGGTTTTGACACTTTATTCAGCATGGCCCTTTTGACCGATGGGAAGCGAGACTTCTTTGTAGCGCTGATTTGCCTTTCCAGGTTGCTTGGTTGGCCAAAAAGGGCGTATGCGTTTTTTCCTGAATATATTCAGGAAAAAACGCATACGCCCTTTTTGGCCAAGGGCATCGTTGTCGAGGTTTTGCCGCTTTTCCTGTGCTTTAAAGGCGATTCGACTCTACCTCCTGAAATCTGTTTCCTGCAATTCTGCCTTGCTTTCAAATCCTCCTCGTTGCCTTCCCTCAATATATTTGTGGACGAGAGTTATCATTTCTAACTCTGCAGGTTTGTGAATTGCAGTGCCCCTGAGCTCGATTTTTCAACTCGCTTTTTTGGGAGCTGGCCGCAAAAGCGCAGGATTGCTTCAGGCCCTGTTCTGCTTCCGGGCGGCAGGCTGAGCCTGTGGTTAATTCTTCTTCCTGATGGGAAAATAGAGTGACCTGTGCCTGTCCCAACACCTAGAGCTAGTCTCTCACTGGTTCCCCCTCTTCCCGTTCATCCTCAGGACAAATTGCAACCTGTACGGAACAGGAGGTTAAAGGTGCTGATTCTCGAAGGAGGGAGATTGCTAGTAAAGCGGCTGTAATGGCCAACCCGAGCACAAGGAGATGAGAAATGAGGTGCGTTTTAGAAACCTTTCCCGATCACACGGTGTACCATCTTCTGGGTTTCTCATGCATGTTTTCGATGTAGGAAGATGCCCTTGAACCTGGAGATTTTGGACCCATGGGATGGATACCACGCAGTATTACTTTAAAGGGTCTGCGTTTGCTCACCCAACCTCACCAAACCTCTCAGCCCCAAGAGTGTCCACCCTTATGTCTCAATCAGCTGTGGGTCTAGAGATGGTCAATCCAGGTGGCATCACAGCCCCTGAACGAATTTTGTAAGAATTTCTCTCTCTTTCACTGTCTTTGTTTCACGGGTTTTTAAAAGTAATTGATTTTTATAATGGGGTTTAGCTGCTTTTCACTGCTGTGTTTATGCTGCTTTACACCCACTTGACTCACTTACAGAGGGATATCAATACATTGGTTTTAAGATTCTTCCTAGTCAGATATATTCTTGGGCGGTGAACAGGGGGTGTTGAGTCCAGTTCACTGAGCAAGGAGTAGGTCTTGTCTATTACATATTGGGTTTATGGAACGGTATCTGAGCTAATTTGAAACCCTTGTTTTATGCATCACCCACCTCACCTTTCCCGTTAAGCAGCCATAGTGTGTCTTCTAAACGTGTGACGCTGTTCTGTTTTGTAATTCAGTTCAAGTGTAGCGGTTTTTACATTCCCTCTCTAAGTGATATCTTATGATAAGTGTCTTTTTCTGTGTGACTTATTTCACTTAGAATCGTCGTACCTAAATCCTCTCATCATGCTGCTACTAGCCTTATGACGTTAATTTCATGGCTGAGTGATATGCCATTGTACATAAGGACCACAACTTCCTTATCCATTTTTCTCTTTCCTGGGATATTTAAGGTGTAACGAAGTGGAGGTTCTTGTCAACAGAGCAGCCCTAAACTTTGGGGTGCCTGTGTCTTGCTGATTTTTAGTTTTCCCAATTTCTACGCCCATGAGTGGAAGTGCCTTATGCTCTCTATGCTGAGTTTTTTAGATGTTTCAGGAAACACCGTACACTTCTCCAGAGTGGCTGTTGGCAATTTACATCCCGCCCATCAGCGTAGTAAGGCTCCCGTTTCTCCATGGCCCGTCCTGCATTTCTGGTTTTGACACTTTATTCAGCATGGCCCTTTTGACCGATGGGAAGCGAGACTTCTTTGTAGCGCTGATTTGCCTTTCCAGGTTGCTTGGTTGGCCAAAAAGGGCGTATGCGTTTTTTCCTGAATATATTCAGGAAAAAACGCATACGCCCTTTTTGGCCAAGGGCATCATGGTCGAGGTTTTGCCGCTTTTCCTGTGCTTTAAAGGCGATTCGACTCTACCTCCTGAAATCTGTTTCCTGCAATTCTGCCTTGCTTTCAAATCCTCCTCGTTGCCTTCCCTCAATATATTTGTGGACGAGAGTTATCATTTCTAACTCTGCAGGTTTGTGAATTGCAGTGCCCCTGAGCTCGATTTTTCAACTCGCTTTTTTGGGAGCTGGCCGCAAAAGCGCAGGATTGCTTCAGGCCCTGTTCTGCTTCCGGGCGGCAGGCTGAGCCTGTGGTTAATTCTTCTTCCTGATGGGAAAATAGAGTGACCTGTGCCTGTCCCAACACCTAGAGCTAGTCTCTCACTGGTTCCCCCTCTTCCCGTTCATCCTCAGGACAAATTGCAACCTGTACGGAACAGGAGGTTAAAGGTGCTGATTCTCGAAGGAGGGAGATTGCTAGTAAAGCGGCTGTAATGGCCAACCCGAGCACAAGGAGATGAGAAAAGAGGTGCGTTTTAGAAACCTTTCCCGATCACACGGTGTACCATCTTCTGGGTTTCTCATGCATGTTTTCGATGTAGGAAGATGCCCTTGAACCTGGAGATTTTGGACCCATGGGATGGATACCACGCAGTATTACTTTAAAGGGTCTGCGTTTGCTCACCCAACCTCACCAAACCTCTCAGCCCCAAGAGTGTCCACCCTTATGTCTCAATCAGCTGTGGGTCTAGAGATGGTCAATCCAGGTGGCATCACAGCCCCTGAACGAATTTTGTAAGAATTTCTCTCTCTTTCACTGTCTTTGTTTCACGGGTTTTTAAAAGTAATTGATTTTTATAATGGGGTTTAGCTGCTTTTCACTGCTGTGTTTATGCCGCTTTACACCCACTTGACTCACTTACAGAGGGATATCAATACATTGGTTTTAAGATTCTTCCTAGTCAGATATATTCTTGGGCGGTGAACAGGGGGTGTTGAGTCCAGTTCACTGAGCAAGGAGTAGGTCTTGTCTATTACATATTGGGTTTATGGAACGGTATCTGAGCTAATTTGAAACCCTTGTTTTATGCATCACCCACCTCACCTTTCCCGTTAAGCAGCCATAGTGTGTCTTCTAAACGTGTGACGCTGTTCTGTTTTGTAATTCAGTTCAAGTGTAGCGGTTTTTACATTCCCTCTCTAAGTGATATCTTATGATAAGTGTCTTTTTCTGTGTGACTTATTTCACTTAGAATCGTCGTACCTAAATCCTCTCATCATGCTGCTACTAGCCTTATGACGTTAATTTCATGGCTGAGTGATATGCCATTGTACATAAGGACCACAACTTCCTTATCCATTTTTCTCTTTCCTGGGATATTTAAGGTGTAACGAAGTGGAGGTTCTTGTCAACAGAGCAGCCCTAAACTTTGGGGTGCCTGTGTCTTGCTGATTTTTAGTTTTCCCAATTTCTACGCCCATGAGTGGAAGTGCCTTATGCTCTCTATGCTGAGTTTTTTAGATGTTTCAGGAAACACCGTACACTTCTCCAGAGTGGCTGTTGGCAATTTACATCCCGCCCATCAGCGTAGTAAGGCTCCCGTTTCTCCATGGCCTGTCCTGCATTTCTGGTTTTGACACTTTATTCAGCATGGCCCTTTTGACCGATGGGAAGCGAGACTTCTTTGTAGCGCTGATTTGCCTTTCCAGGTTGCTTGGTTGGCCAAAAAGGGCGTATGCGTTTTTTCCTGAATATATTCAGGAAAAAACGCATACGCCCTTTTTGGCCAAGGGCATCATGGTCGAGGTTTTGCCGCTTTTCCTGTGCTTTAAAGGCGATTCGACTCTACCTCCTGAAATCTGTTTCCTGCAATTCTGCCTTGCTTTCAAATCCTCCTCGTTGCCTTCCCTCAATATATTTGTGGACGAGAGTTATCATTTCTAACTCTGCAGGTTTGTGAATTGCAGTGCCCCTGAGCTCGATTTTTCAACTCGCTTTTTTGGGAGCTGGCCGCAAAAGCGCAGGATTGCTTCAGGCCCTGTTCTGCTTCCGGGCGGCAGGCTGAGCCTGTGGTTAATTCTTCTTCCTGATGGGAAAATAGAGTGACCTGTGCCTGTCCCAACACCTAGAGCTAGTCTCTCACTGGTTCCCCCTCTTCCCGTTCATCCTCAGGACAAATTGCAACCTGTACGGAACAGGAGGTTAAAGGTGCTGATTCTCGAAGGAGGGAGATTGCTAGTAAAGCGGCTGTAATGGCCAACCCGAGCACAAGGAGATGAGAAAAGAGGTGCGTTTTAGAAATCTTTCCCGATCACACGGTGTACCATCTTCTGGGTTTCTCATGCATGTTTTCGATGTAGGAAGATGCCCTTGAAGCTGGAGATTTGGGACCTATGGGATGGGTACCACGCAGTATTACTTTAAAGGGTCTGCGTTTGCTCACCCAACCTCACCAAACCTCTCAGCCCCAAGAGTGTCCACCCTTATGTCTCAATCAGCTGTGGGTCTAGATATGGTCAATCCAGGTGGCATCACAGCCCCTGAACGAATTTTGTAAGAATTTCTCTCTCTTTCACTGTCTTTGTTTCACGGGTTTTTAAAAGTAATTGATTTTTATAATGGGGTTTAGCTGCTTTTCACTGCTGTTTTTATGGTGCTTTACACCCACTTGACTCACTTACAGAGAGATATCAATACATAGCTTTGAAGATTCTTCCTAGTCAGATATATTCTTGGGCGGTGAATAGGGGGTTTTTGCGTCCAGTTCACTGAGCAAGGAGTAGGTCTTGTCTATTACATATTGGGTTTATGACAAGCTATCTGAGCTAATTTGAAACCCTTGTTTTATGCGTCACCCCACCTCACCGTTCCCGTTAAGCAGCCATAGTGTGTTTTCTAAACGTGGGACTCTGTTCTGTTTTGTAATTCAGTTCAAGTGTAGCGGTTTTTACATTCCCTCTATAAGTGATACCTTACGATAAGTGTCTTTCTGTGTGACTTATTTCACTTAGAATCGTCGTACCTAAATCCACTCATCATGCTGCTACTAGCCTTATGACGTTGATTTCATGCCTGAGTGATATTCCATTGTACATAAGGACCACAACTTCTTTATCCATTTTTCTCTTTCCTGGGATATTTAAGGTGTAATGAAGTGGAGGTTCTTGTCAACAGAGCAGCCCTAAACTTTGGGGTGCCTGTGTCTTGCTGATTTTTAGTTTTCCCAATTTATACGCCCATGAGTGGAAGTGCCCTATGCTCTCTAAGCTGAGTTTTTAAGATGTTTCAGGACACACCGTACACTTCTCCAGAGTGGCTGTTGGCAATTTACATCCCGCCCATCAGCGTAGCAAGGCTCCCGTTTCTCCATGGCCTGTCCTGCATTTCTGGTTTTGACACTTTTTTCAGCATGGCCCTTTTGACCGATGGGAAGCGAGACTTCTTTGTAGCACTGATTTGCCTTTCCAGGTTGCTTGGTTGGCCAAAAAGGGCGTATGCGTTTTTTCCTGAATATATTCAGGAAAAAACGCATACGCCCTTTTTGGCCAAGGGCATCATGGTCGAGGTTTTGCCGCTTTTCCTGTGCTTTAAAGGCGATTCGAATCTACCTCCTGAAATCTGTTTCCTGCAATTCTGCCTTGCTTTCAAATCCTCTTCGTTGCCTTCCCTCAATATATTTGTGGACGAGAGTTATCATTTCTAACTCTGCAGGTTTGTGAATTGCAGGGCCGCTGAGCTCCATTTTTCAACTCGCTTTCTTGGGAGCTGGCCGCAAAAGCGCAGGATTGCTTCAGGCCGTATTGTGGTTCCGGGCGGCAGGCTGAGCCTGTGGTTAATTCTTCTTCCTGATGGGAAAATAGAGTGACCTGTGCCTGTCCCCACACCTAGACCTAGTCTCTCATTGGTTCCCCCTCTTCCCGTTCATCCTCAGGACAAATTTGCAACCTGTACGGAACAGGAGGTTAAAGGTGCTCATTCTCCAAGGAGGGAGATTGCTAGTAAAGCGGCTATAATGGCGAGCCCGAGCACAAGGAGATGAGAAATGAGGTGCGTTTTAGAAACCTTTCCCGATCACACGGTGTACCGTCTTCTGGGTTTCTCATGCATGTTTTCGATGTAGAAAGATGCCCTTGAAGCTGGAGATTTGGGACCCATGGGATGGGTACCACGCAGTATTACTTTAAAGGGTCTGCGTTTGCTCACCCAACCTCACCAAACCTCTCAGCCCCAAGAGTGTCCACCCTTATGTCTCAATCAGCTGTGGGTCTAGAGATGGTCAATAAAGGTGGCATCCTAGCCCCTGAACGAATTCTGTATGAATTTCTCTCTCTTTCACTGTCTTTGTTTCACGGGTTTTTAAAAGTAATTGATTTTTATAATGGGGTTTAGCTGCTTTTCACTGCTGTGTTTATGCCGCTTTACAGCCACTTGACTCACTTACAGAGAGATATCAATACATTGGTTTTAAGAGTCTTACTAGTCAGATATATTCTTGGGCGGTGAACAGGGGGTGTTGAATCCAGTTCACTGAGCAAGGAGTAGGTCTTGTCTGTTACATATTGGGTTTATGGAACAGTATCTGAGCTAATTTGAAACCCTTGTTTTATGCATCACCCCACCTCACCTTTCCCGTTAAGCAGCCATAGTGTGTCTTCTAAACGTGTGACGCTGTTCTGTTTTGTAATTCAGTTCAAGTGTAGCGGTTTTTACATTCCCTCTCTAAGTGATATCTTATGATAAGTGTCTTTTTCTGTGTGACTTATTTCACTTAGAATCGTCGTACCTAAATCCTCTCATCATGCTGCTACTAGCCTTATGACGTTAATTTCATGGCTGAGTGATATGCCATTGTACATAAGGACCACAACTTCCTTATCCATTTTTCTCTTTCCTGGGATATTTAAGGTGTAACGAAGTGGAGGTTCTTGTCAACAGAGCAGCCCTAAACTTTGGGGTGCCTGTGTCTTGCTGATTTTTAGTTTTCCCAATTTCTACGCCCATGAGTGGAAGTGCCTTATGCTCTCTATGCTGAGTTTTTTAGATGTTTCAGGAAACACCGTACACTTCTCCAGAGTGGCTGTTGGCAATTTACATCCCGCCCATCAGCGTAGTAAGGCTCCCGTTTCTCCATGGCCCGTCCTGCATTTCTGGTTTTGACACTTTATTCAGCATGGCCCTTTTGACCGATGGGAAGCGAGACTTCTTTGTAGCGCTGATTTGCCTTTCCAGGTTGCTTGGTTGGCCAAAAAGGGCGTATGCGTTTTTTCCTGAATATATTCAGGAAAAAACGCATACGCCCTTTTTGGCCAAGGGCATCATGGTCGAGGTTTTGCCGCTTTTCCTGTGCTTTAAAGGCGATTCGACTCTACCTCCTGAAATCTGTTTCCTGCAATTCTGCCTTGCTTTCAAATCCTCCTCGTTGCCTTCCCTCAATATATTTGTGGACGAGAGTTATCATTTCTAACTCTGCAGGTTTGTGAATTGCAGTGCCCCTGAGCTCGATTTTTCAACTCGCTTTTTTGGGAGCTGGCCGCAAAAGCGCAGGATTGCTTCAGGCCCTGTTCTGCTTCCGGGCGGCAGGCTGAGCCTGTGGTTAATTCTTCTTCCTGATGGGAAAATAGAGTGACCTGTGCCTGTCCCAACACCTAGAGCTAGTCTCTCACTGGTTCCCCCTCTTCCCGTTCATCCTCAGGACAAATTGCAACCTGTACGGAACAGGAGGTTAAAGGTGCTGATTCTCGAAGGAGGGAGATTGCTAGTAAAGCGGCTGTAATGGCCAACCCGAGCACAAGGAGATGAGAAAAGAGGTGCGTTTTAGAAACCTTTCCCGATCACACGGTGTACCATCTTCTGGGTTTCTCATGCATGTTTTCGATGTAGGAAGATGCCCTTGAACCTGGAGATTTTGGACCCATGGGATGGATACCACGCAGTATTACTTTAAAGGGTCTGCGTTTGCTCACCCAACCTCACCAAACCTCTCAGCCCCAAGAGTGTCCACCCTTATGTCTCAATCAGCTGTGGGTCTAGAGATGGTCAATCCAGGTGGCATCACAGCCCCTGAACGAATTTTGTAAGAATTTCTCTCTCTTTCACTGTCTTTGTTTCACGGGTTTTTAAAAGTAATTGATTTTTATAATGGGGTTTAGCTGCTTTTCACTGCTGTGTTTATGCCGCTTTACACCCACTTGACTCACTTACAGAGGGATATCAATACATTGGTTTTAAGATTCTTCCTAGTCAGATATATTCTTGGGCGGTGAACAGGGGGTGTTGAGTCCAGTTCACTGAGCAAGGAGTAGGTCTTGTCTATTACATATTGGGTTTATGGAACGGTATCTGAGCTAATTTGAAACCCTTGTTTTATGCATCACCCACCTCACCTTTCCCGTTAAGCAGCCATAGTGTGTCTTCTAAACGTGTGACGCTGTTCTGTTTTGTAATTCAGTTCAAGTGTAGCGGATTTACATTCCCTCTCTAAGTGATATCTTATGATAAGTGTCTTTTTCTGTGTGACTTATTTCACTTAGAATCGTCGTACCTAAATCCTCTCATCATGCTGCTACTAGCCTTATGACGTTAATTTCATGGCTGAGTGATATGCCATTGTACATAAGGACCACAACTTCCTTATCCATTTTTCTCTTTCCTGGGATATTTAAGGTGTAACGAAGTGGAGGTTCTTGTCAACAGAGCAGCCCTAAACTTTGGGGTGCCTGTGTCTTGCTGATTTTTAGTTTTCCCAATTTATACGCTCATGAGTGGAAGTGCCCTATGCTCTCTAAGCTGAGTTTTTTAGATGTTTCAGGACACACCGTACACTTCTCCAGAGTGGCTGTTGGCAATTTACATCCCGCCCATCAGCGTAGCAAGGCTCCCGTTTCTCCATGGCCTGTCCTGCATTTCTGGTTTTGACACTTTTTTCAGCATGGACCTTTTGACCGATGGGAAGCGAGACTTCTTTGTAGCGCTGATTTGCCTTTCCAGGTTGCTTGGTTGGCCAAAAAGGGCGTATGCGTTTTTTCCTGAATATATTCAGGAAAAAACGCATACGCCCTTTTTGGCCAAGGGCATCATGGTCGAGGTTTTGCCGCTTTTCCTGTGCTTTAAAGGCGATTCGAATCTACCTCCTGAAATCTGTTTCCTGCAATTCTGCCTTGCTTTCAAATCCTCCTCGTTGCCTTCCCTCAATATATTTGTGGACGAGAGTTATCGTTTCTAACTCTGCAGGTTTGTGAATTGCAGGGCCGCTGAGCTCCATTTTTCAACTCGCTTTCTTGGGAGCTGGCCGCAAAAGCGCAGGATTGCTTCAGGCCCTATTGTGGTTCCGGGCGGCAGGCTGAGCCTGTGGTTAATTCTTCTTCCTGATCGGAAAATAGAGTGACCTGTGCCTGTCCCCACACCTAGACCTAGTCTCTCATTGGTTACCCCTCTTCCCGTTCATCCTCAGGACAAAGTTGCAACCTGTACGGAACAGGAGGTTAAAGGTGCTGATTCTCGAAGGAGGGAGATTGCTAGTAAAGCGGCTGTAATGGCGAGCCCGAGCACAAGGAGATGAGAAATGAGGTGCGTTTTAGAAAACTTTCCCGATCACACGGTGTATCGTCTTCTGGGTTTCTCATGCATGTTTTCGATGTAGGAAGATGCCCTTGAACCTGGAGATTTTGGACCCATGGGATGGATACCACGCAGTATTACTTTAAAGGGTCTGCGTTTGCTCACCCAACCTCACCAAACGTCTCAGCCCCAAGAGTGTCCACAGTTATGTCTCAATCAGCTGTGGGTCTAGAGGTGGTCAATAAAGGTGGCATCACAGCCCCTGAACGAATTTTGTAAGAATTTCTCTCTCTTTCACTGTCTTTGTTTCACGGGTTTTTAAAAGTAATTGATTTTTATAATGGGGTTTAGCTGCTTTTCACTGCTGTGTTTATGCCGCTTTACACCCACTTGACTCACTTACAAAGGGATATCAATACATTGGTTTTAAGAGTCTTACTAGTCAGATATATTCTTGGGCGGTGAACAGGGGGTGTTGAGTCCAGTTCACTGAGCAAGGAGTAGGTCTTTTCTATTACATATTGGGTTTATGGAACGGTATCTGAGCTGATTTGAAACCCTTGTTTTCTGCATCACCCCACCTCACCTTTCCCGTTAAGCAGCCATAGTGTGTCTTCTAAACGTGTGACGCTGTTCTGTTTTGTAATTCAGTTCAAGTGTAGCGGTTTTTACATTCCCTCTCTAAGTGATATCTTATGATAAGTGTCTTTTTCTGTGTGACTTATTTCACTTAGAATCCTCGTACCTAAATCCTCTCATCATGCTGCTACTAGCCTTATGACGTTAATTTCATGGCTGAGTGATATGCCATTGTACATAAGGACCACAACTTCCTTATCCATTTTTCTCTTTCCTGGGATATTTAAGGTGTAACGAAGTGGAGGTTCTTGTCAACAGAGCAGCCCTAAACTTTGGGGTGCCTGTGTCTTGCTGATTTTTAGTTTTCCCAATTTATACGCCCATGAGTGGAAGTGCCTTATGCTCTCTATGCTGAGTTTTTTAGATGTTTCAGGAAACACCGTATACTTCTCCAGAGTGGCTGTTGGCAATTTACATGCCGCCCATCAGCGTAGCAAGGCTCCCGTTTCTCCATGGCCTGTCCTGCATTTCTGGTTTTGACACTTTATTCAGCATGGCCCTTTTGACCGATGGGAAGCGAGACTTCTTTGTAGCGCTGATTTGCCTTTCCAGGTTGCTTGGTTGGCCAAAAAGGGCGTATGCGTTTTTTCCTGAATATATTCAGGAAAAAACGCATACGCCCTTTTTGGCCAAGGGCATCATGGTCGAGGTTTTGCCGCTTTTCCTGTGCTTTAAAGGCGATTCGAATCTACCTCCTGAAATCTGTTTCCTGCAATTCTGCCTTGCTTTCAAATCCTCTTCGTTGCCTTCCCTCAATATATTTGTGGACGAGAGTTATCATTTCTAACTCTGCAGGTTTGTGAATTGCAGTGCCCCTGAGCTCCATTTTTCAACTCGCTTTCTTGGGAGCTGGCCGCAAAAGCGCAGGATTGCTTCAGGCCCTATTGTGGTTCCGAGCGGCAGGCTGAGCCTGTGGTTAATTCTTCTTCCTGATGGGAAAATAGAGTGACCTGTGCCTGTCCCCACACCTAGACCTAGTCTCTCATTGGTTCCCCCTCTTCCCGTTCATCCTCAGGACAAATTGCAACCTGTACGGAACAGGAGGTTAAAGGTGCTCATTCTCCAAGGAGGGAGATTGCTAGTAAAGCGGCTGGAATGGCGAACCCGAGCACAAGGAGATGAGAAATGAGGTGCGTTTTAGAAATCTTTCCCGATCACACGGTGTACCATCTTCTGGGTTTCTCATGCATGTTTTCGATGTAGGAAGATGCCCTTGAAGCTGGAGATTTGGGACCTATGGGATGGGTACCACGCAGTATTACTTTAAAGGGTCTGCGTTTGCTCACCCAACCTCACCAAACCTCTCAGCCCCAAGAGTGTCCACCCTTATGTCTCAATCAGCTGTGGGTCTAGATATGGTCAATCCAGGTGGCATCACAGCCCCTGAACGAATTTTGTAAGAATTTCTCTCTCTTTCACTGTCTTTGTTTCACGGGTTTTTAAAAGTAATTGATTTTTATAATGGGGTTTAGCTGCTTTTCACTGCTGTTTTTATGGTGCTTTACACCCACTTGACTCACTTACAGAGAGATATCAATACATAGCTTTGAAGATTCTTCCTAGTCAGATATATTCTTGGGCGGTGAATAGGGGGTTTTTGCGTCCAGTTCACTGAGCAAGGAGTAGGTCTTGTCTATTACATATTGGGTTTATGACAAGCTATCTGAGCTAATTTGAAACCCTTGTTTTATGCGTCACCCCACCTCACCGTTCCCGTTAAGCAGCCATAGTGTGTTTTCTAAACGTGGGACTCTGTTCTGTTTTGTAATTCAGTTCAAGTGTAGCGGTTTTTACATTCCCTCTATAAGTGATACCTTACGATAAGTGTCTTTCTGTGTGACTTATTTCACTTAGAATCGTCGTACCTAAATCCACTCATCATGCTGCTACTAGCCTTATGACGTTGATTTCATGCCTGAGTGATATTCCATTGTACATAAGGACCACAACTTCTTTATCCATTTTTCTCTTTCCTGGGATATTTAAGGTGTAATGAAGTGGAGGTTCTTGTCAACAGAGCAGCCCTAAACTTTGGGGTGCCTGTGTCTTGCTGATTTTTAGTTTTCCCAATTTATACGCCCATGAGTGGAAGTGCCCTATGCTCTCTAAGCTGAGTTTTTAAGATGTTTCAGGACACACCGTACACTTCTCCAGAGTGGCTGTTGGCAATTTACATCCCGCCCATCAGCGTAGCAAGGCTCCCGTTTCTCCATGGCCTGTCCTGCATTTCTGGTTTTGACACTTTTTTCAGCATGGCCCTTTTGACCGATGGGAAGCGAGACTTCTTTGTAGCACTGATTTGCCTTTCCAGGTTGCTTGGTTGGCCAAAAAGGGCGTATGCGTTTTTTCCTGAATATATTCAGGAAAAAACGCATACGCCCTTTTTGGCCAAGGGCATCATGGTCGAGGTTTTGCCGCTTTTCCTGTGCTTTAAAGGCGATTCGAATCTACCTCCTGAAATCTGTTTCCTGCAATTCTGCCTTGCTTTCAAATCCTCTTCGTTGCCTTCCCTCAATATATTTGTGGACGAGAGTTATCATTTCTAACTCTGCAGGTTTGTGAATTGCAGGGCCGCTGAGCTCCATTTTTCAACTCGCTTTCTTGGGAGCTGGCCGCAAAAGCGCAGGATTGCTTCAGGCCGTATTGTGGTTCCGGGCGGCAGGCTGAGCCTGTGGTTAATTCTTCTTCCTGATGGGAAAATAGAGTGACCTGTGCCTGTCCCCACACCTAGACCTAGTCTCTCATTGGTTCCCCCTCTTCCCGTTCATCCTCAGGACAAATTTGCAACCTGTACGGAACAGGAGGTTAAAGGTGCTCATTCTCCAAGGAGGGAGATTGCTAGTAAAGCGGCTATAATGGCGAGCCCGAGCACAAGGAGATGAGAAATGAGGTGCGTTTTAGAAACCTTTCCCGATCACACGGTGTACCGTCTTCTGGGTTTCTCATGCATGTTTTCGATGTAGAAAGATGCCCTTGAAGCTGGAGATTTGGGACCCATGGGATGGGTACCACGCAGTATTACTTTAAAGGGTCTGCGTTTGCTCACCCAACCTCACCAAACCTCTCAGCCCCAAGAGTGTCCACCCTTATGTCTCAATCAGCTGTGGGTCTAGAGATGGTCAATAAAGGTGGCATCCTAGCCCCTGAACGAATTCTGTATGAATTTCTCTCTCTTTCACTGTCTTTGTTTCACGGGTTTTTAAAAGTAATTGATTTTTATAATGGGGTTTAGCTGCTTTTCACTGCTGTGTTTATGCCGCTTTACAGCCACTTGACTCACTTACAGAGAGATATCAATACATTGGTTTTAAGAGTCTTACTAGTCAGATATATTCTTGGGCGGTGAACAGGGGGTGTTGAATCCAGTTCACTGAGCAAGGAGTAGGTCTTGTCTGTTACATATTGGGTTTATGGAACAGTATCTGAGCTAATTTGAAACCCTTGTTTTATGCATCACCCCACCTCACCTTTCCCGTTAAGCAGCCATAGTGTGTCTTCTAAACGTGTGACGCTGTTCTGTTTTGTAATTCAGTTCAAGTGTAGCGGTTTTTACATTCCCTCTCTAAGTGATATCTTATGATAAGTGTCTTTTTCTGTGTGACTTATTTCACTTAGAATCGTCGTACCTAAATCCTCTCATCATGCTGCTACTAGCCTTATGACGTTAATTTCATGGCTGAGTGATATGCCATTGTACATAAGGACCACAACTTCCTTATCCATTTTTCTCTTTCCTGGGATATTTAAGGTGTAACGAAGTGGAGGTTCTTGTCAACAGAGCAGCCCTAAACTTTGGGGTGCCTGTGTCTTGCTGATTTTTAGTTTTCCCAATTTCTACGCCCATGAGTGGAAGTGCCTTATGCTCTCTATGCTGAGTTTTTTAGATGTTTCAGGAAACACCGTACACTTCTCCAGAGTGGCTGTTGGCAATTTACATCCCGCCCATCAGCGTAGTAAGGCTCCCGTTTCTCCATGGCCCGTCCTGCATTTCTGGTTTTGACACTTTATTCAGCATGGCCCTTTTGACCGATGGGAAGCGAGACTTCTTTGTAGCGCTGATTTGCCTTTCCAGGTTGCTTGGTTGGCCAAAAAGGGCGTATGCGTTTTTTCCTGAATATATTCAGGAAAAAACGCATACGCCCTTTTTGGCCAAGGGCATCATGGTCGAGGTTTTGCCGCTTTTCCTGTGCTTTAAAGGCGATTCGACTCTACCTCCTGAAATCTGTTTCCTGCAATTCTGCCTTGCTTTCAAATCCTCCTCGTTGCCTTCCCTCAATATATTTGTGGACGAGAGTTATCATTTCTAACTCTGCAGGTTTGTGAATTGCAGTGCCCCTGAGCTCGATTTTTCAACTCGCTTTTTTGGGAGCTGGCCGCAAAAGCGCAGGATTGCTTCAGGCCCTGTTCTGCTTCCGGGCGGCAGGCTGAGCCTGTGGTTAATTCTTCTTCCTGATGGGAAAATAGAGTGACCTGTGCCTGTCCCAACACCTAGAGCTAGTCTCTCACTGGTTCCCCCTCTTCCCGTTCATCCTCAGGACAAATTGCAACCTGTACGGAACAGGAGGTTAAAGGTGCTGATTCTCGAAGGAGGGAGATTGCTAGTAAAGCGGCTGTAATGGCCAACCCGAGCACAAGGAGATGAGAAAAGAGGTGCGTTTTAGAAACCTTTCCCGATCACACGGTGTACCATCTTCTGGGTTTCTCATGCATGTTTTCGATGTAGGAAGATGCCCTTGAACCTGGAGATTTTGGACCCATGGGATGGATACCACGCAGTATTACTTTAAAGGGTCTGCGTTTGCTCACCCAACCTCACCAAACCTCTCAGCCCCAAGAGTGTCCACCCTTATGTCTCAATCACCTGTGGGTCTAGAGATGGTCAATCCAGGTGGCATCACAGCCCCTGAACGAATTTTGTAAGAATTTCTCTCTCTTTCACTGTCTTTGTTTCACGGGTTTTTAAAAGTAATTGATTTTTATAATGGGGTTTAGCTGCTTTTCACTGCTGTGTTTATGCCGCTTTACACCCACTTGACTCACTTACAGAGGGATATCAATACATTGGTTTTAAGATTCTTCCTAGTCAGATATATTCTTGGGCGGTGAACAGGGGGTGTTGAGTCCAGTTCACTGAGCAAGGAGTAGGTCTTGTCTATTACATATTGGGTTTATGGAACGGTATCTGAGCTAATTTGAAACCCTTGTTTTATGCATCACCCACCTCACCTTTCCCGTTAAGCAGCCATAGTGTGTCTTCTAAACGTGTGACGCTGTTCTGTTTTGTAATTCAGTTCAAGTGTAGCGGATTTACATTCCCTCTCTAAGTGATATCTTATGATAAGTGTCTTTTTCTGTGTGACTTATTTCACTTAGAATCGTCGTACCTAAATCCTCTCATCATGCTGCTACTAGCCTTATGACGTTAATTTCATGGCTGAGTGATATGCCATTGTACATAAGGACCACAACTTCCTTATCCATTTTTCTCTTTCCTGGGATATTTAAGGTGTAACGAAGTGGAGGTTCTTGTCAACAGAGCAGCCCTAAACTTTGGGGTGCCTGTGTCTTGCTGATTTTTAGTTTTCCCAATTTATACGCTCATGAGTGGAAGTGCCCTATGCTCTCTAAGCTGAGTTTTTTAGATGTTTCAGGACACACCGTACACTTCTCCAGAGTGGCTGTTGGCAATTTACATCCCGCCCATCAGCGTAGCAAGGCTCCCGTTTCTCCATGGCCTGTCCTGCATTTCTGGTTTTGACACTTTTTTCAGCATGGACCTTTTGACCGATGGGAAGCGAGACTTCTTTGTAGCGCTGATTTGCCTTTCCAGGTTGCTTGGTTGGCCAAAAAGGGCGTATGCGTTTTTTCCTGAATATATTCAGGAAAAAACGCATACGCCCTTTTTGGCCAAGGGCATCATGGTCGAGGTTTTGCCGCTTTTCCTGTGCTTTAAAGGCGATTCGAATCTACCTCCTGAAATCTGTTTCCTGCAATTCTGCCTTGCTTTCAAATCCTCCTCGTTGCCTTCCCTCAATATATTTGTGGACGAGAGTTATCGTTTCTAACTCTGCAGGTTTGTGAATTGCAGGGCCGCTGAGCTCCATTTTTCAACTCGCTTTCTTGGGAGCTGGCCGCAAAAGCGCAGGATTGCTTCAGGCCCTATTGTGGTTCCGGGCGGCAGGCTGAGCCTGTGGTTAATTCTTCTTCCTGATCGGAAAATAGAGTGACCTGTGCCTGTCCCCACACCTAGACCTAGTCTCTCATTGGTTACCCCTCTTCCCGTTCATCCTCAGGACAAAGTTGCAACCTGTACGGAACAGGAGGTTAAAGGTGCTGATTCTCGAAGGAGGGAGATTGCTAGTAAAGCGGCTGTAATGGCGAGCCCGAGCACAAGGAGATGAGAAATGAGGTGCGTTTTAGAAAACTTTCCCGATCACACGGTGTATCGTCTTCTGGGTTTCTCATGCATGTTTTCGATGTAGGAAGATGCCCTTGAACCTGGAGATTTTGGACCCATGGGATGGATACCACGCAGTATTACTTTAAAGGGTCTGCGTTTGCTCACCCAACCTCACCAAACGTCTCAGCCCCAAGAGTGTCCACAGTTATGTCTCAATCAGCTGTGGGTCTAGAGGTGGTCAATAAAGGTGGCATCACAGCCCCTGAACGAATTTTGTAAGAATTTCTCTCTCTTTCACTGTCTTTGTTTCACGGGTTTTTAAAAGTAATTGATTTTTATAATGGGGTTTAGCTGCTTTTCACTGCTGTGTTTATGCCGCTTTACACCCACTTGACTCACTTACAAAGGGATATCAATACATTGGTTTTAAGAGTCTTACTAGTCAGATATATTCTTGGGCGGTGAACAGGGGGTGTTGAGTCCAGTTCACTGAGCAAGGAGTAGGTCTTTTCTATTACATATTGGGTTTATGGAACGGTATCTGAGCTGATTTGAAACCCTTGTTTTCTGCATCACCCCACCTCACCTTTCCCGTTAAGCAGCCATAGTGTGTCTTCTAAACGTGTGACGCTGTTCTGTTTTGTAATTCAGTTCAAGTGTAGCGGTTTTTACATTCCCTCTCTAAGTGATATCTTATGATAAGTGTCTTTTTCTGTGTGACTTATTTCACTTAGAATCCTCGTACCTAAATCCTCTCATCATGCTGCTACTAGCCTTATGACGTTAATTTCATGGCTGAGTGATATGCCATTGTACATAAGGACCACAACTTCCTTATCCATTTTTCTCTTTCCTGGGATATTTAAGGTGTAACGAAGTGGAGGTTCTTGTCAACAGAGCAGCCCTAAACTTTGGGGTGCCTGTGTCTTGCTGATTTTTAGTTTTCCCAATTTATACGCCCATGAGTGGAAGTGCCTTATGCTCTCTATGCTGAGTTTTTTAGATGTTTCAGGAAACACCGTATACTTCTCCAGAGTGGCTGTTGGCAATTTACATGCCGCCCATCAGCGTAGCAAGGCTCCCGTTTCTCCATGGCCTGTCCTGCATTTCTGGTTTTGACACTTTATTCAGCATGGCCCTTTTGACCGATGGGAAGCGAGACTTCTTTGTAGCGCTGATTTGCCTTTCCAGGTTGCTTGGTTGGCCAAAAAGGGCGTATGCGTTTTTTCCTGAATATATTCAGGAAAAAACGCATACGCCCTTTTTGGCCAAGGGCATCATGGTCGAGGTTTTGCCGCTTTTCCTGTGCTTTAAAGGCGATTCGAATCTACCTCCTGAAATCTGTTTCCTGCAATTCTGCCTTGCTTTCAAATCCTCTTCGTTGCCTTCCCTCAATATATTTGTGGACGAGAGTTATCATTTCTAACTCTGCAGGTTTGTGAATTGCAGTGCCCCTGAGCTCCATTTTTCAACTCGCTTTCTTGGGAGCTGGCCGCAAAAGCGCAGGATTGCTTCAGGCCCTATTGTGGTTCCGAGCGGCAGGCTGAGCCTGTGGTTAATTCTTCTTCCTGATGGGAAAATAGAGTGACCTGTGCCTGTCCCCACACCTAGACCTAGTCTCTCATTGGTTCCCCCTCTTCCCGTTCATCCTCAGGACAAATTGCAACCTGTACGGAACAGGAGGTTAAAGGTGCTCATTCTCCAAGGAGGGAGATTGCTAGTAAAGCGGCTGGAATGGCGAACCCGAGCACAAGGAGATGAGAAATGAGGTGCGTTTTAGAAATCTTTCCCGATCACACGGTGTACCATCTTCTGGGTTTCTCATGCATGTTTTCGATGTAGGAAGATGCCCTTGAAGCTGGAGATTTGGGACCTATGGGATGGGTACCACGCAGTATTACTTTAAAGGGTCTGCGTTTGCTCACCCAACCTCACCAAACCTCTCAGCCCCAAGAGTGTCCACCCTTATGTCTCAATCAGCTGTGGGTCTAGATATGGTCAATCCAGGTGGCATCACAGCCCCTGAACGAATTTTGTAAGAATTTCTCTCTCTTTCACTGTCTTTGTTTCACGGGTTTTTAAAAGTAATTGATTTTTATAATGGGGTTTAGCTGCTTTTCACTGCTGTTTTTATGGTGCTTTACACCCACTTGACTCACTTACAGAGAGATATCAATACATAGCTTTGAAGATTCTTCCTAGTCAGATATATTCTTGGGCGGTGAATAGGGGGTTTTTGCGTCCAGTTCACTGAGCAAGGAGTAGGTCTTGTCTATTACATATTGGGTTTATGACAAGCTATCTGAGCTAATTTGAAACCCTTGTTTTATGCGTCACCCCACCTCACCGTTCCCGTTAAGCAGCCATAGTGTGTTTTCTAAACGTGGGACTCTGTTCTGTTTTGTAATTCAGTTCAAGTGTAGCGGTTTTTACATTCCCTCTATAAGTGATACCTTACGATAAGTGTCTTTCTGTGTGACTTATTTCACTTAGAATCGTCGTACCTAAATCCACTCATCATGCTGCTACTAGCCTTATGACGTTGATTTCATGCCTGAGTGATATTCCATTGTACATAAGGACCACAACTTCTTTATCCATTTTTCTCTTTCCTGGGATATTTAAGGTGTAATGAAGTGGAGGTTCTTGTCAACAGAGCAGCCCTAAACTTTGGGGTGCCTGTGTCTTGCTGATTTTTAGTTTTCCCAATTTATACGCCCATGAGTGGAAGTGCCCTATGCTCTCTAAGCTGAGTTTTTAAGATGTTTCAGGACACACCGTACACTTCTCCAGAGTGGCTGTTGGCAATTTACATCCCGCCCATCAGCGTAGCAAGGCTCCCGTTTCTCCATGGCCTGTCCTGCATTTCTGGTTTTGACACTTTTTTCAGCATGGCCCTTTTGACCGATGGGAAGCGAGACTTCTTTGTAGCACTGATTTGCCTTTCCAGGTTGCTTGGTTGGCCAAAAAGGGCGTATGCGTTTTTTCCTGAATATATTCAGGAAAAAACGCATACGCCCTTTTTGGCCAAGGGCATCATGGTCGAGGTTTTGCCGCTTTTCCTGTGCTTTAAAGGCGATTCGAATCTACCTCCTGAAATCTGTTTCCTGCAATTCTGCCTTGCTTTCAAATCCTCTTCGTTGCCTTCCCTCAATATATTTGTGGACGAGAGTTATCATTTCTAACTCTGCAGGTTTGTGAATTGCAGGGCCGCTGAGCTCCATTTTTCAACTCGCTTTCTTGGGAGCTGGCCGCAAAAGCGCAGGATTGCTTCAGGCCGTATTGTGGTTCCGGGCGGCAGGCTGAGCCTGTGGTTAATTCTTCTTCCTGATGGGAAAATAGAGTGACCTGTGCCTGTCCCCACACCTAGACCTAGTCTCTCATTGGTTCCCCCTCTTCCCGTTCATCCTCAGGACAAATTTGCAACCTGTACGGAACAGGAGGTTAAAGGTGCTCATTCTCCAAGGAGGGAGATTGCTAGTAAAGCGGCTATAATGGCGAGCCCGAGCACAAGGAGATGAGAAATGAGGTGCGTTTTAGAAACCTTTCCCGATCACACGGTGTACCGTCTTCTGGGTTTCTCATGCATGTTTTCGATGTAGAAAGATGCCCTTGAAGCTGGAGATTTGGGACCCATGGGATGGGTACCACGCAGTATTACTTTAAAGGGTCTGCGTTTGCTCACCCAACCTCACCAAACCTCTCAGCCCCAAGAGTGTCCACCCTTATGTCTCAATCAGCTGTGGGTCTAGAGATGGTCAATAAAGGTGGCATCCTAGCCCCTGAACGAATTCTGTATGAATTTCTCTCTCTTTCACTGTCTTTGTTTCACGGGTTTTTAAAAGTAATTGATTTTTATAATGGGGTTTAGCTGCTTTTCACTGCTGTGTTTATGCCGCTTTACAGCCACTTGACTCACTTACAGAGAGATATCAATACATTGGTTTTAAGAGTCTTACTAGTCAGATATATTCTTGGGCGGTGAACAGGGGGTGTTGAATCCAGTTCACTGAGCAAGGAGTAGGTCTTGTCTGTTACATATTGGGTTTATGGAACAGTATCTGAGCTAATTTGAAACCCTTGTTTTATGCATCACCCCACCTCACCTTTCCCGTTAAGCAGCCATAGTGTGTTTTCTAAACGTGTGACGCTGTTCTGTTTTGTAATTCAGTTCAAGTGTAGCGGTTTTTACATTCCCTCTATAAGTGATATCTTATGATAAGTGCCTTTTTCTGTGTGACTTATTTCACTTAGAATCGTCGTACCTAAATCTTCTCATCATGCTGCTACTAGCATTATGATGTTGATTTCATTGCTGAGTGATATGCCATTATACATATGGACCACAACTTCTTTATCCATTTTTCTATTTCCTGGGATATTTAAGGTGTAACGAAGTGGAGGTTCTTGTCAACAGAGCAGCCCTAAACTTTGGGGTGCCTGTGTCTTGCTGATTTTTAGTTTTCCCAATTTATACGCCCATGAGTGGAAGTGCCTTATGCTCTCTATGCTGAGTTTTTTAGATGTTTCAGGAAACACCGTATACTTCTCCAGAGTGGCTGTTGGCAATTTACATGCCGCCCATCAGCGTAGCAAGGCTCCCGTTTCTCCATGGCCTGTCCTGCATTTCTGGTTTTGACACTTTATTCAGCATGGCCCTTTTGACCGATGGGAAGCGAGACTTCTTTGTAGCGCTGATTTGCCTTTCCAGGTTGCTTGGTTGGCCAAAAAGGGCGTATGCGTTTTTTCCTGAATATATTCAGGAAAAAACGCATACGCCCTTTTTGGCCAAGGGCATCATGGTCGAGGTTTTGCCGCTTTTCCTGTGCTTTAAAGGCGATTCGAATCTACCTCCTGAAATCTGTTTCCTGCAATTCTGCCTTGCTTTCAAATCCTCTTCGTTGCCTTCCCTCAATATATTTGTGGACGAGAGTTATCATTTCTAACTCTGCAGGTTTGTGAATTGCAGTGCCCCTGAGCTCCATTTTTCAACTCGCTTTCTTGGGAGCTGGCCGCAAAAGCGCAGGATTGCTTCAGGCCCTATTGTGGTTCCGAGCGGCAGGCTGAGCCTGTGGTTAATTCTTCTTCCTGATGGGAAAATAGAGTGACCTGTGCCTGTCCCCACACCTAGACCTAGTCTCTCATTGGTTCCCCCTCTTCCCGTTCATCCTCAGGACAAATTGCAACCTGTACGGAACAGGAGGTTAAAGGTGCTCATTCTCCAAGGAGGGAGATTGCTAGTAAAGCGGCTGGAATGGCGAACCCGAGCACAAGGAGATGAGAAATGAGGTGCGTTTTAGAAATCTTTCCCGATCACACGGTGTACCATCTTCTGGGTTTCTCATGCATGTTTTCGATGTAGGAAGATGCCCTTGAAGCTGGAGATTTGGGACCTATGGGATGGGTACCACGCAGTATTACTTTAAAGGGTCTGCGTTTGCTCACCCAACCTCACCAAACCTCTCAGCCCCAAGAGTGTCCACCCTTATGTCTCAATCAGCTGTGGGTCTAGATATGGTCAATCCAGGTGGCATCACAGCCCCTGAACGAATTTTGTAAGAATTTCTCTCTCTTTCACTGTCTTTGTTTCACGGGTTTTTAAAAGTAATTGATTTTTATAATGGGGTTTAGCTGCTTTTCACTGCTGTTTTTATGGTGCTTTACACCCACTTGACTCACTTACAGAGAGATATCAATACATAGCTTTGAAGATTCTTCCTAGTCAGATATATTCTTGGGCGGTGAATAGGGGGTTTTTGCGTCCAGTTCACTGAGCAAGGAGTAGGTCTTGTCTATTACATATTGGGTTTATGACAAGCTATCTGAGCTAATTTGAAACCCTTGTTTTATGCGTCACCCCACCTCACCGTTCCCGTTAAGCAGCCATAGTGTGTTTTCTAAACGTGGGACTCTGTTCTGTTTTGTAATTCAGTTCAAGTGTAGCGGTTTTTACATTCCCTCTATAAGTGATACCTTACGATAAGTGTCTTTCTGTGTGACTTATTTCACTTAGAATCGTCGTACCTAAATCCACTCATCATGCTGCTACTAGCCTTATGACGTTGATTTCATGCCTGAGTGATATTCCATTGTACATAAGGACCACAACTTCTTTATCCATTTTTCTCTTTCCTGGGATATTTAAGGTGTAATGAAGTGGAGGTTCTTGTCAACAGAGCAGCCCTAAACTTTGGGGTGCCTGTGTCTTGCTGATTTTTAGTTTTCCCAATTTATACGCCCATGAGTGGAAGTGCCCTATGCTCTCTAAGCTGAGTTTTTTAGATGTTTCAGGACACACCGTACACTTCTCCAGAGTGGCTGTTGGCAATTTACATCCCGCCCATCAGCGTAGCAAGGCTCCCGTTTCTCCATGGCCTGTCCTGCATTTCTGGTTTTGACACTTTTTTCAGCATGGCCCTTTTGACCGATGGGAAGCGAGACTTCTTTGTAGCACTGATTTGCCTTTCCAGGTTGCTTGGTTGGCCAAAAAGGGCGTATGCGTTTTTTCCTGAATATATTCAGGAAAAAACGCATACGCCCTTTTTGGCCAAGGGCATCATGGTCGAGGTTTTGCCGCTTTTCCTGTGCTTTAAAGGCGATTCAAATCTACCTCCTGAAATCTGTTTCCTGCAATTCTGCCTTGCTTTCAAATCCTCTTCGTTGCCTTCCCTCAATATATTTGTGGACGAGAGTTATCGTTTCTAACTCTGCAGGTTTGTGAATTGCAGGGCCGCTGAGCTCCATTTTTCAACTCGCTTTCTTGGGAGCTGGCCGCAAAAGTGCAGGATTGCTTCAGGCCCTATTGTGGTTCCGGGCGGCAGGCTGAGCCTGTGGTTAATTCTTCTTCCTGATGGGAAAATAGAGTGACCTGTGCCTGTCCCCACACCTAGACCTAGTCTCTCATTGGTTCCCCCTCTTCCCGTTCATCCTCAGGACAAATTTGCAACCTGTACGGAACAGGAGGTTAAAGGTGCTCATTCTCCAAGGAGGGAGATTGCTAGTAAAGCGGCTGTAATGGCGAGCCCGAGCACAAGGAGATGAGAAATGAGGTGCGTTTTAGAAACCTTTCCCGATCACACGGTGTACCGTCTTCTGGGTTTCTCATGCATGTTTTCGATGTAGAAAGATGCCCTTGAACCTGGAGATTTTGGACCCATGGGATGGGTACCACGCAGTATTACTTTAAAGGGTCTGCGTTTGCTCACCCAACCTCACCAAACCTCTCAGCCCCAAGAGTGTCCACCCTTATGTCTCAATCAGCTGTGGGTCTAGAGATGGTCAATAAAGGTGGCATCCCAGCCCCTGAACGAATTTTGTAAGAATTTCTCTCTCTTTCACTGTCTTTGTTTCACAGGTTTTTAAAAGTAATTGATTTTTATAATGGGGTTTAGCTGCTTTTCACTGCTGTGTTTATGCCGCTTTACACCCACTTGACTCACTTACAGAGGGATATCAATACATTGGTTTTAAGATTCTTCCTAGTCAGATATATTCTTGGGCGGTGAACAGGGGGTGTTGAGTCCAGTTCACTGAGCAAGGAGTAGGTCTTGTCTATTACATATTGCGTTTATGGAACGGTATCTGAGCTAATTTGAAACCCTTGTTTTATGCATCACCCACCTCACCTTTCCCGTTAAGCAGCCATAGTGTGTCTTCTAAACGTGTGACGCTGTTCTGTTTTGTAATTCAGTTCAAGTGTAGCGGTTTTTACATTCCCTCTCTAAGTGATATCTTATGATAAGTGTCTTTTTCTGTGTGACTTATTTCACTTAGAATCGTCGTACCTAAATCCTCTCATCATGCTGCTACTAGCCTTATGACGTTAATTTCATGGCTGAGTGATATGCCATTGTACATAAGGACCACAACTTCCTTATCCATTTTTCTCTTTCCTGGGATATTTAAGGTGTAACGAAGTGGAGGTTCTTGTCAACAGAGCAGCCCTAAACTTTGGGGTGCCTGTGTCTTGCTGATTTTTAGTTTTCCCAATTTCTACGCCCATGAGTGGAAGTGCCTTATGCTCTCTATGCTGAGTTTTTTAGATGTTTCAGGAAACACCGTACACTTCTCCAGAGTGGCTGTTGGCAATTTACATCCCGCCCATCAGCGTAGTAAGGCTCCCGTTTCTCCATGGCCTGTCCTGCATTTCTGGTTTTGACACTTTATTCAGCATGGCCCTTTTGACCGATGGGAAGCGAGACTTCTTTGTAGCGCTGATTTGCCTTTCCAGGTTGCTTGGTTGGCCAAAAAGGGCGTATGCGTTTTTTCCTGAATATATTCAGGAAAAAACGCATACGCCCTTTTTGGCCAAGGGCATCGTTGTCGAGGTTTTGCCGCTTTTCCTGTGCTTTAAAGGCGATTCGACTCTACCTCCTGAAATCTGTTTCCTGCAATTCTGCCTTGCTTTCAAATCCTCCTCGTTGCCTTCCCTCAATATATTTGTGGACGAGAGTTATCATTTCTAACTCTGCAGGTTTGTGAATTGCAGTGCCCCTGAGCTCGATTTTTCAACTCGCTTTTTTGGGAGCTGGCCGCAAAAGCGCAGGATTGCTTCAGGCCCTGTTCTGCTTCCGGGCGGCAGGCTGAGCCTGTGGTTAATTCTTCTTCCTGATGGGAAAATAGAGTGACCTGTGCCTGTCCCAACACCTAGAGCTAGTCTCTCACTGGTTCCCCCTCTTCCCGTTCATCCTCAGGACAAATTGCAACCTGTACGGAACAGGAGGTTAAAGGTGCTGATTCTCGAAGGAGGGAGATTGCTAGTAAAGCGGCTGTAATGGCCAACCCGAGCACAAGGAGATGAGAAATGAGGTGCGTTTTAGAAACCTTTCCCGATCACACGGTGTACCATCTTCTGGGTTTCTCATGCATGTTTTCGATGTAGGAAGATGCCCTTGAACCTGGAGATTTTGGACCCATGGGATGGATACCACGCAGTATTACTTTAAAGGGTCTGCGTTTGCTCACCCAACCTCACCAAACCTCTCAGCCCCAAGAGTGTCCACCCTTATGTCTCAATCAGCTGTGGGTCTAGAGATGGTCAATCCAGGTGGCATCACAGCCCCTGAACGAATTTTGTAAGAATTTCTCTCTCTTTCACTGTCTTTGTTTCACGGGTTTTTAAAAGTAATTGATTTTTATAATGGGGTTTAGCTGCTTTTCACTGCTGTGTTTATGCCGCTTTACACCCACTTGACTCACTTACAGAGGGATATCAATACATTGGTTTTAAGATTCTTCCTAGTCAGATATATTCTTGGGCGGTGAACAGGGGGTGTTGAGTCCAGTTCACTGAGCAAGGAGTAGGTCTTGTCTATTACATATTGGGTTTATGGAACGGTATCTGAGCTAATTTGAAACCCTTGTTTTATGCATCACCCACCTCACCTTTCCCGTTAAGCAGCCATAGTGTGTCTTCTAAACGTGTGACGCTGTTCTGTTTTGTAATTCAGTTCAAGTGTAGCGGTTTTTACATTCCCTCTCTAAGTGATATCTTATGATAAGTGTCTTTTTCTGTGTGACTTATTTCACTTAGAATCCTCGTACCTAAATCCTCTCATCATGCTGCTACTAGCCTTATGACGTTAATTTCATGGCTGAGTGATATGCCATTGTACATAAGGACCACAACTTCCTTATCCATTTTTCTCTTTCCTGGGATATTTAAGGTGTAACGAAGTGGAGGTTCTTGTCAACAGAGCAGCCCTAAACTTTGGGGTGCCTGTGTCTTGCTGATTTTTAGTTTTCCCAATTTCTACGCCCATGAGTGGAAGTGCCTTATGCTCTCTATGCTGAGTTTTTTAGATGTTTCAGGAAACACCGTACACTTCTCCAGAGTGGCTGTTGGCAATTTACATCCTGCCCATCAGCGTAGTAAGGCTCCCGTTTCTCCATGGCCTGTCCTGCATTTCTGGTTTTGACACTTTATTCAGCATGGCCCTTTTGACCGATGGGAAGCGAGACTTCTTTGTAGCGCTGATTTGCCTTTCCAGGTTGCTTGGTTGGCCAAAAAGGGCGTATGCGTTTTTTCCTGAATATATTCAGGAAAAAACGCATACGCCCTTTTTGGCCAAGGGCATCGTTGTCGAGGTTTTGCCGCTTTTCCTGTGCTTTAAAGGCGATTCGACTCTACCTCCTGAAATCTGTTTCCTGCAATTCTGCCTTGCTTTCAAATCCTCCTCGTTGCCTTCCCTCAATATATTTGTGGACGAGAGTTATCATTTCTAACTCTGCAGGTTTGTGAATTGCAGTGCCCCTGAGCTCGATTTTTCAACTCGCTTTTTTGGGAGCTGGCCGCAAAAGCGCAGGATTGCTTCAGGCCCTGTTCTGCTTCCGGGCGGCAGGCTGAGCCTGTGGTTAATTCTTCTTCCTGATGGGAAAATAGAGTGACCTGTGCCTGTCCCAACACCTAGAGCTAGTCTCTCACTGGTTCCCCCTCTTCCCGTTCATCCTCAGGACAAATTGCAACCTGTACGGAACAGGAGGTTAAAGGTGCTGATTCTCGAAGGAGGGAGATTGCTAGTAAAGCGGCTGTAATGGCCAACCCGAGCACAAGGAGATGAGAAAAGAGGTGCGTTTTAGAAACCTTTCCCGATCACAGGGTGTACCATCTTCTGGGTTTCTCATGCATGTTTTCGATGTAGGAAGATGCCCTTGAACCTGGAGATTTTGGACCCATGGGATGGATACCACGCAGTATTACTTTAAAGGGTCTGCGTTTGCTCACCCAACCTCACCAAACCTCTCAGCCCCAAGAGTGTCCACCCTTATGTCTCAATCAGCTGTGGGTCTAGAGATGGTCAATCCAGGTGGCATCACAGCCCCTGAACGAATTTTGTAAGAATTTCTCTCTCTTTCACTGTCTTTGTTTCACGGGTTTTTAAAAGTAATTGATTTTTATAATGGGGTTTAGCTGCTTTTCACTGCTGTGTTTATGCCGCTTTACACCCACTTGACTCACTTACAGAGGGATATCAATACATTGGTTTTAAGATTCTTCCTAGTCAGATATATTCTTGGGCGGTGAACAGGGGGTGTTGAGTCCAGTTCACTGAGCAAGGAGTAGGTCTTGTCTATTACATATTGGGTTTATGGAACGGTATCTGAGCTAATTTGAAACCCTTGTTTTATGCATCACCCACCTCACCTTTCCCGTTAAGCAGCCATAGTGTGTCTTCTAAACGTGTGACGCTGTTCTGTTTTGTAATTCAGTTCAAGTGTAGCGGTTTTTACATTCCCTCTCTAAGTGATATCTTATGATAAGTGTCTTTTTCTGTGTGACTTATTTCACTTAGAATCGTCGTACCTAAATCCTCTCATCATGCTGCTACTAGCCTTATGACGTTAATTTCATGGCTGAGTGATATGCCATTGTACATAAGGACCACAACTTCCTTATCCATTTTTCTCTTTCCTGGGATATTTAAGGTGTAACGAAGTGGAGGTTCTTGTCAACAGAGCAGCCCTAAACTTTGGGGTGCCTGTGTCTTGCTGATTTTTAGTTTTCCCAATTTATACGCCCATGAGTGGAAGTGCCCTATGCTCTCTAAGCTGAGTTTTTTAGATGTTTCAGGACACACCGTACACTTCTCCAGAGTGGCTGTTGGCAATTTACATCCCGCCCATCAGCGTAGCAAGGCTCCCGTTTCTCCATGGCCTGTCCTGCATTTCTGGTTTTGACACTTTTTTCAGCATGGACCTTTTGACCGATGGGAAGCGAGACTTCTTTGTAGCACTGATTTGCCTTTCCAGGTTGCTTGGTTGGCCAAAAAGGGCGTATGCGTTTTTTCCTGAATATATTCAGGAAAAAACGCATACGCCCTTTTTGGCCAAGGGCATCATGGTCGAGGTTTTGCCGCTTTTCCTGTGCTTTAAAGGCGATTCGAATCTACCTCCTGAAATCTGTTTCCTGCAATTCTGCCTTGCTTTCAAATCCTCCTCGTTGCCTTCCCTCAATATATTTGTGGACGAGAGTTATCGTTTCTAACTCTGCAGGTTTGTGAATTGCAGGGCCGCTGAGCTCCATTTTTCAACTCGCTTTCTTGGGAGCTGGCCGCAAAAGCGCAGGATTGCTTCAGGCCCTATTGTGGTTCCGGGCGGCAGGCTGAGCCTGTGGTTAATTCTTCTTCCTGATGGGAAAATAGAGTGACCTGTGCCTGTCCCCACACCTAGACCTAGTCTCTCATTGGTTCCCCCTCTTCCCATTCATCCTCAGGACAAAGTTGCAACCTGTACGGAACAGGAGGTTAAAGGTGCTGATTCTCGAAGGAGGGAGATTGCTAGTAAAGCGGCTGTAATGGCGAGCCCGAGCACAAGGAGATGAGAAATGAGGTGCGTTTTAGAAAACTTTCCCGATCACACGGTGTACCGTCTTCTGGGTTTCTCATGCATGTTTTCGATGTAGGAAGATGCCCTTGAACCTGGAGATTTTGGACCCATGGGATGGATACCACGCAGTATTACTTTAAAGGGTCTGCGTTTGCTCACCCAACCTCACCAAACGTCTCAGCCCCAAGAGTGTCCACACTTATGTCTCAATCAGCTGTGGGTCTAGAGGTGGTCAATCCAGGTGGCATCACAGCCCCTGAACGAATTTTGTAAGAATTTCTCTCTCTTTCACTGTCTTTGTTTCACGGGTTTTTAAAAGTAATTGATTTTTATAATGGGGTTTAGCTGCTTTTCACTGCTGTGTTTATGCCGCTTTACACCCACTTGACTCACTTACAAAGGGATATCAATACATTGGTTTTAAGAGTCTTACTAGTCAGATATATTCTTGGGCGGTGAACAGGGGGTGTTGAGTCCAGTTCACTGAGCAAGGAGTAGGTCTTGTCTATTACATATTGGGTTTATGGAACGGTATCTGAGCTGATTTGAAACCCTTGTTTTCTGCATCACCCCACCTCACCTTTCCCGTTAAGCAGCCATAGTGTGTCTTCTAAACGTGTGACGCTGTTCTGTTTTGTAATTCAGTTCAAGTGTAGCGGTTTTTACATTCCCTCTCTAAGTGATATCTTATGATAAGTGTCTTTTTCTGTGTGACTTATTTCACTTAGAATCCTCGTACCTAAATCCTCTCATCATGCTGCTACTAGCCTTATGACGTTAATTTCATGGCTGAGTGATATGCCATTGTACATAAGGACCACAACTTCCTTATCCATTTTTCTATTTCCTGGGATATTTAAGGTGTAACGAAGTGGAGGTTCTTGTCAACAGAGCAGCCCTAACCTTTGGGGTGCCTGTGTCTTGCTGATTTTTAGTTTTCCCAATTTATACGCCCATGAGTGGAAGTGCCCTATGCTCTCTAAGGTGAGTTTTTTAGATGTTTCAGGACACACCGTATACTTCTCCAGAGTGGCTGTTGGCAATTTACATGCCGCCCATCAGCGTAGCAAGGCTCCCGTTTCTCCATGGCCTGTCCTGCATTTCTGGTTTTGACACTTTATTCAGCATGGCCCTTTTGACCGATGGGAAGCGAGACTTCTTTGTAGCGCTGATTTGCCTTTCCAGGTTGCTTGGTTGGCCAAAAAGGGCGTATGCGTTTTTTCCTGAATATATTCAGGAAAAAACGCATACGCCCTTTTTGGCCAAGGGCATCATGGTCGAGGTTTTGCCGCTTTTCCTGTGCTTTAAAGGCGATTCGAATCTACCTCCTGAAATCTGTTTCCTGCAATTCTGCCTTGCTTTCAAATCCTCTTCGTTGCCTTCCCTCAATATATTTGTGGACGAGAGTTATCATTTATAACTCTGCAGGTTTGTGAATTGCAGTGCCCCTGAGCTCCATTTTTCAACTCGCTTTCTTGGGAGCTGGCCGCAAAAGCGCAGGATTGCTTCAGGCCCTATTGTGGTTCCGAGCGGCAGGCTGAGCCTGTGGTTAATTCTTCTTCCTGATGGGAAAATAGAGTGACCTGTGCCTGTCCCCACACCTAGACCTAGTCTCTCATTGGTTCCCCCTCTTCCCGTTCATCCTCAGGACAAATTGCAACCTGTACGGAACAGGAGGTTAAAGGTGCTCATTCTCCAAGGAGGGAGATTGCTAGTAAAGCGGCTGGAATGGCGAACCCGAGCACAAGGAGATGAGAAATGAGGTGCGTTTTAGAAATCTTTCCCGATCACACGGTGTACCATCTTCTGGGTTTCTCATGCATGTTTTCGATGTAGGAAGATGCCCTTGAAGCTGGAGATTTGGGACCTATGTGATGGGTACCACGCAGTATTACTTTAAAGGGTCTGCGTTTGCTCACCCAACCTCACCAAACCTCTCAGCCCCAAGAGTGTCCACCCTTATGTCTCAATCAGCTGTGGGTCTAGATATGGTCAATCCAGGTGGCATCACAGCCCCTGAACGAATTTTGTAAGAATTTCTCTCTCTTTCACTGTCTTTGTTTCACGGGTTTTTAAAAGTAATTGATTTTTATAATGGGGTTTAGCTGCTTTTCACTGCTGTTTTTATGGTGCTTTACACCCACTTGACTCACTTACAGAGAGATATCAATACATAGCTTTGAAGATTCTTCCTAGTCAGATATATTCTTGGGCGGTGAATAGGGGGTTTTTGCGTCCAGTTCACTGAGCAAGGAGTAGGTCTTGTCTATTACATATTGGGTTTATGACAAGCTATCTGAGCTAATTTGAAACCCTTGTTTTATGCGTCACCCCACCTCACCGTTCCCGTTAAGCAGCCATAGTGTGTTTTCTAAACGTGGGACTCTGTTCTGTTTTGTAATTCAGTTCAAGTGTAGCGGTTTTTACATTCCCTCTCTAAGTGATATCTTATGATAAGTGTCTTTTTCTGTGTGACTTATTTCACTTAGAATCGTCGTACCTAAATCCTCTCATCATGCTGCTACTAGCCTTATGACGTTAATTTCATGGCTGAGTGATATGCCATTGTACATAAGGACCACAACTTCCTTATCCATTTTTCTCTTTCCTGGGATATTTAAGGTGTAACGAAGTGGAGGTTCTTGTCAACAGAGCAGCCCTAACCTTTGGGGTGCCTGTGTCTTGCTGATTTTTAGTTTTCCCAATTTCTACGCCCATGAGTGGAAGTGCCTTATGCTCTCTATGCTGAGTTTTTTAGATGTTTCAGGAAACACCGTACACTTCTCCAGAGTGGCTGTTGGCAATTTACATCCCGCCCATCAGCGTAGTAAGGCTCCCGTTTCTCCATGGCCTCTCCTGCATTTCTGGTTTTGACACTTTATTCAGCATGGCCCTTTTGACCGATGGGAAGCGAGACTTCTTTGTAGCGCTGATTTGCCTTTCCAGGTTGCTTGGTTGGCCAAAAAGGGCGTATGCGTTTTTTCCTGAATATATTCAGGAAAAAACGCATACGCCCTTTTTGGCCAAGGGCATCGTTGTCGAGGTTTTGCCGCTTTTCCTGTGCTTTAAAGGCGATTCGACTCTACCTCCTGAAATCTGTTTCCTGCAATTCTGCCTTGCTTTCAAATCCTCCTCGTTGCCTTCCCTCAATATATTTGTGGACGAGAGTTATCATTTCTAACTCTGCAGGTTTGTGAATTGCAGTGCCCCTGAGCTCGATTTTTCAACTCGCTTTTTTGGGAGCTGGCCGCAAAAGCGCAGGATTGCTTCAGGCCCTGTTCTGCTTCCGGGCGGCAGGCTGAGCCTGTGGTTAATTCTTCTTCCTGATGGGAAAATAGAGTGACCTGTGCCTGTCCCAACACCTAGAGCTAGTCTCTCACTGGTTCCCCCTCTTCCCGTTCATCCTCAGGACAAATTGCAACCTGTACGGAACAGGAGGTTAAAGGTGCTGATTCTCGAAGGAGGGAGATTGCTAGTAAAGCGGCTGTAATGGCCAACCCGAGCACAAGGAGATGAGAAAAGAGGTGCGTTTTAGAAACCTTTCCCGATCACACGGTGTACCATCTTCTGGGTTTCTCATGCATGTTTTCGATGTAGGAAGATGCCCTTGAACCTGGAGATTTTGGACCCATGGGATGGATACCACGCAGTATTACTTTAAAGGGTCTGCGTTTGCTCACCCAACCTCACCAAACCTCTCAGCCCCAAGAGTGTCCACCCTTATGTCTCAATCACCTGTGGGTCTAGAGATGGTCAATCCAGGTGGCATCACAGCCCCTGAACGAATTTTGTAAGAATTTCTCTCTCTTTCACTGTCTTTGTTTCACGGGTTTTTAAAAGTAATTGATTTTTATAATGGGGTTTAGCTGCTTTTCACTGCTGTGTTTATGCCGCTTTACACCCACTTGACTCACTTACAGAGGGATATCAATACATTGGTTTTAAGATTCTTCCTAGTCAGATATATTCTTGGGCGGTGAACAGGGGGTGTTGAGTCCAGTTCACTGAGCAAGGAGTAGGTCTTGTCTATTACATATTGGGTTTATGGAACGGTATCTGAGCTAATTTGAAACCCTTGTTTTATGCATCACCCACCTCACCTTTCCCGTTAAGCAGCCATAGTGTGTCTTCTAAACGTGTGACGCTGTTCTGTTTTGTAATTCAGTTCAAGTGTAGCGGTTTTTACATTCCCTCTCTAAGTGATATCTTATGATAAGTGTCTTTTTCTGTGTGACTTATTTCACTTAGAATCGTCGTACCTAAATCCTCTCATCATGCTGCTACTAGCCTTATGACGTTAATTTCATGGCTGAGTGATATGCCATTGTACATAAGGACCACAACTTCCTTATCCATTTTTCTCTTTCCTGGGATATTTAAGGTGTAACGAAGTGGAGGTTCTTGTCAACAGAGCAGCCCTAACCTTTGGGGTGCCTGTGTCTTGCTGATTTTTAGTTTTCCCAATTTCTACGCCCATGAGTGGAAGTGCCTTATGCTCTCTATGCTGAGTTTTTTAGATGTTTCAGGAAACACCGTACACTTCTCCAGAGTGGCTGTTGGCAATTTACATCCCGCCCATCAGCGTAGTAAGGCTCCCGTTTCTCCATGGCCTGTCCTGCATTTCTGGTTTTGACACTTTATTCAGCATGGCCCTTTTGACCGATGGGATGCGAGACTTCTTTGTAGCGCTGATTTGCCTTTCCAGGTTGCTTGGTTGGCCAAAAAGGGCGTATGCGTTTTTTCCTGAATATATTCAGGAAAAAACGCATACGCCCTTTTTGGCCAAGGGCATCGTTGTCGAGGTTTTGCCGCTTTTCCTGTGCTTTAAAGGCGATTCGACTCTACCTCCTGAAATCTGTTTCCTGCAATTCTGCCTTGCTTTCAAATCCTCCTCGTTGCCTTCCCTCAATATATTTGTGGACGAGAGTTATCATTTCTAACTCTGCAGGTTTGTGAATTGCAGTGCCCCTGAGCTCGATTTTTCAACTCGCTTTTTTGGGAGCTGGCCGCAAAAGCGCAGGATTGCTTCAGGCCCTGTTCTGCTTCCGGGCGGCAGGCTGAGCCTGTGGTTAATTCTTCTTCCTGATGGGAAAATAGAGTGACCTGTGCCTGTCCCAACACCTAGAGCTAGTCTCTCACTGGTTCCCCCTCTTCCCGTTCATCCTCAGGACAAATTGCAACCTGTACGGAACAGGAGGTTAAAGGTGCTCATTCTCCAAGGAGGGAGATTGCTAGTAAAGCGGCTGTAATGGCCAACCCGAGCACAAGGAGATGAGAAAAGAGGTGCGTTTTAGAAACCTTTCCCGATCACACGGTGTACCATCTTCTGGGTTTCTCATGCATGTTTTCGATGTAGGAAGATGCCCTTGAACCTGGAGATTTTGGACCCATGGGATGGATACCACGCAGTATTACTTTAAAGGGTCTGCGTTTGCTCACCCAACCTCACCAAACCTCTCAGCCCCAAGAGTGTCCACCCTTATGTCTCAATCACCTGTGGGTCTAGAGATGGTCAATCCAGGTGGCATCACAGCCCCTGAACGAATTTTGTAAGAATTTCTCTCTCTTTCACTGTCTTTGTTTCACGGGTTTTTAAAAGTAATTGATTTTTATAATGGGGTTTAGCTGCTTTTCACTGCTGTGTTTATGCCGCTTTACACCCACTTGACTCACTTACAGAGGGATATCAATACATTGGTTTTAAGATTCTTCCTAGTCAGATATATTCTTGGGCGGTGAACAGGGGGTGTTGAGTCCAGTTCACTGAGCAAGGAGTAGGTCTTGTCTATTACATATTGGGTTTATGGAACGGTATCTGAGCTAATTTGAAACCCTTGTTTTATGCATCACCCACCTCACCTTTCCCGTTAAGCAGCCATAGTGTGTCTTCTAAACGTGTGACGCTGTTCTGTTTTGTAATTCAGTTCAAGTGTAGCGGTTTTTACATTCCCTCTCTAAGTGATATCTTATGATAAGTGTCTTTTTCTGTGTGACTTATTTCACTTAGAATCGTCGTACCTAAATCCTCTCATCATGCTGCTACTAGCCTTATGACGTTAATTTCATGGCTGAGTGATATGCCATTGTACATAAGGACCACAACTTCCTTATCCATTTTTCTCTTTCCTGGGATATTTAAGGTGTAACGAAGTGGAGGTTCTTGTCAACAGAGCAGCCCTAACCTTTGGGGTGCCTGTGTCTTGCTGATTTTTAGTTTTCCCAATTTCTACGCCCATGAGTGGAAGTGCCTTATGCTCTCTATGCTGAGTTTTTTAGATGTTTCAGGAAACACCGTACACTTCTCCAGAGTGGCTGTTGGCAATTTACATCCCGCCCATCAGCGTAGTAAGGCTCCCGTTTCTCCATGGCCTGTCCTGCATTTCTGGTTTTGACACTTTATTCAGCATGGCCCTTTTGACCGATGGGAAGCGAGACTTCTTTGTAGCGCTGATTTGCCTTTCCAGGTTGCTTGCTTGGCCAAAAAGGGCGTATGCGTTTTTTCCTGAATATATTCAGGAAAAAACGCATACGCCCTTTTTGGCCAAGGGCATCATGGTCGAGGTTTTGCCGCTTTTCCTGTGCTTTAAAGGCGATTCGACTCTACCTCCTGAAATCTGTTTCCTGCAATTCTGCCTTGCTTTCAAATCCTCCTCGTTGCCTTCCCTCAATATATTTGTGGACGAGAGTTATCATTTCTAACTCTGCAGGTTTGTGAATTGCAGTGCCCCTGAGCTCGATTTTTCAACTCGCTTTTTTGGGAGCTGGCCGCAAAAGCGCAGGATTGCTTCAGGCCCTGTTCTGCTTCCGGGCGGCAGGCTGAGCCTGTGGTTAATTCTTCTTCCTGATGGGAAAATAGAGTGACCTGTGCCTGTCCCAACACCTAGAGCTAGTCTCTCACTGGTTCCCCCTCTTCCCGTTCATCCTCAGGACAAATTGCAACCTGTACGGAACAGGAGGTTAAAGGTGCTGATTCTCGAAGGAGGGAGATTGCTAGTAAAGCGGCTGTAATGGCCAACCCGAGCACAAGGAGATGAGAAAAGAGGTGCGTTTTAGAAACCTTTCCCGATCACACGGTGTACCATCTTCTGGGTTTCTCATGCATGTTTTCGATGTAGGAAGATGCCCTTGAACCTGGAGATTTTGGACCCATGGGATGGATACCACGCAGTATTACTTTAAAGGGTGTGCGTTTGCTCACCCAACCTCACCAAACCTCTCAGCCCCAAGAGTGTCCACCCTTATGTCTCAATCAGCTGTGGGTCTAGAGATGGTCAATCCAGGTGGCATCACAGCCCCTGAACGAATTTTGTAAGAATTTCTCTCTCTTTCACTGTCTTTGTTTCACGGGTTTTTAAAAGTAATTGATTTTTATAATGGGGTTTAGCTGCTTTTCACTGCTGTGTTTATGCCGCTTTACACCCACTTGACTCACTTACAGAGGGATATCAATACATTGGTTTTAAGATTCTTCCTAGTCAGATATATTCTTGGGCGGTGAACAGGGGGTGTTGAGTCCAGTTCACTGAGCAAGGAGTAGGTCTTGTCTATTACATATTGGGTTTATGGAACGGTATCTGAGCTAATTTGAAACCCTTGTTTTATGCATCACCCACCTCACCTTTCCCGTTAAGCAGCCATAGTGTGTCTTCTAAACGTGTGACGCTGTTCTGTTTTGTAATTCAGTTCAAGTGTAGCGGTTTTTACATTCCCTCTCTAAGTGATATCTTATGATAAGTGTCTTTTTCTGTGTGACTTATTTCACTTAGAATCGTCGTACCTAAATCCTCTCATCATGCTGCTACTAGCCTTATGACGTTAATTTCATGGCTGAGTGATATGCCATTGTACATAAGGACCACAACTTCCTTATCCATTTTTCTCTTTCCTGGGATATTTAAGGTGTAACGAAGTGGAGGTTCTTGTCAACAGAGCAGCCCTAACCTTTGGGGTGCCTGTGTCTTGCTGATTTTTAGTTTTCCCAATTTCTACGCCCATGAGTGGAAGTGCCTTATGCTCTCTATGCTGAGTTTTTTAGATGTTTCAGGAAACACCGTACACTTCTCCAGAGTGGCTGTTGGCAATTTACATCCCGCCCATCAGCGTAGTAAGGCTCCCGTTTCTCCATGGCCTGTCCTGCATTTCTGGTTTTGACACTTTATTCAGCATGGCCCTTTTGACCGATGGGAAGCGAGACTTCTTTGTAGCGCTGATTTGCCTTTCCAGGTTGCTTGCTTGGCCAAAAAGGGCGTATGCGTTTTTTCCTGAATATATTCAGGAAAAAACGCATACGCCCTTTTTGGCCAAGGGCATCGTTGTCGAGGTTTTGCCGCTTTTCCTGTGCTTTAAAGGCGATTCGACTCTACCTCCTGAAATCTGTTTCCTGCAATTCTGCCTTGCTTTCAAATCCTCCTCGTTGCCTTCCCTCAATATATTTGTGGACGAGAGTTATCATTTCTAACTCTGCAGGTTTGTGAATTGCAGTGCCCCTGAGCTCGATTTTTCAACTCGCTTTTTTGGGAGCTGGCCGCAAAAGCGCAGGATTGCTTCAGGCCCTGTTCTGCTTCCGGGCGGCAGGCTGAGCCTGTGGTTAATTCTTCTTCCTGATGGGAAAATAGAGTGACCTGTGCCTGTCCCAACACCTAGAGCTAGTCTCTCACTGGTTCCCCCTCTTCCCGTTCATCCTCAGGACAAATTGCAACCTGTACGGAACAGGAGGTTAAAGGTGCTGATTCTCGAAGGAGGGAGATTGCTAGTAAAGCGGCTGTAATGGCCAACCCGAGCACAAGGAGATGAGAAAAGAGGTGCGTTTTAGAAACCTTTCCCGATCACAGGGTGTACCATCTTCTGGGTTTCTCATGCATGTTTTCGATGTAGGAAGATGCCCTTGAACCTGGAGATTTTGGACCCATGGGATGGATACCATGCAGTATTACTTTAAAGGGTCTGCGTTTGCTCACCCAACCTCACCAAACCTCTCAGCCCCAAGAGTGTCCACCCTTATGTCTCAATCAGCTGTGGGTCTAGAGATGGTCAATCCAGGTGGCATCACAGCCCCTGAACGAATTTTGTAAGAATTTCTCTCTCTTTCACTGTCTTTGTTTCACGGGTTTTTAAAAGTAATTGATTTTTATAATGGGGTTTAGCTGCTTTTCACTGCTGTGTTTATGCCGCTTTACACCCACTTGACTCACTTACAGAGGGATATCAATACATTGGTTTTAAGATTCTTCCTAGTCAGATATATTCTTGGGCGGTGAACAGGGGGTGTTGAGTCCAGTTCACTGAGCAAGGAGTAGGTCTTGTCTATTACATATTGGGTTTATGGAACGGTATCTGAGCTAATTTGAAACCCTTGTTTTATGCATCACCCACCTCACCTTTCCCGTTAAGCAGCCATAGTGTGTCTTCTAAACGTGTGACGCTGTTCTGTTTTGTAATTCAGTTCAAGTGTAGCGGTTTTTACATTCCCTCTCTAAGTGATATCTTATGATAAGTGTCTTTTTCTGTGTGACTTATTTCACTTAGAATCGTCGTACCTAAATCCTCTCATCATGCTGCTACTAGCCTTATGACGTTAATTTCATGGCTGAGTGATATGCCATTGTACATAAGGACCACAACTTCCTTATCCATTTTTCTCTTTCCTGGGATATTTAAGGTGTAACGAAGTGGAGGTTCTTGTCAACAGAGCAGCCCTAAACTTTGGGGTGCCTGTGTCTTGCTGATTTTTAGTTTTCCCAATTTCTACGCCCATGAGTGGAAGTGCCTTATGCTCTCTATGCTGAGTTTTTTAGATGTTTCAGGAAACACCGTACACTTCTCCAGAGTGGCTGTTGGCAATTTACATCCCGCCCATCAGCGTAGTAAGGCTCCCGTTTCTCCATGGCCTGTCCTGCATTTCTGGTTTTGACACTTTATTCAGCATGGCCCTTTTGACCGATGGGAAGCGAGACTTCTTTGTAGCGCTGATTTGCCTTTCCAGGTTGCTTGCTTGGCCAAAAAGGGCGTATGCGTTTTTTCCTGAATATATTCAGGAAAAAACGCATACGCCCTTTTTGGCCAAGGGCATCATGGTCGAGGTTTTGCCGCTTTTCCTGTGCTTTAAAGGCGATTCGACTCTACCTCCTGAAATCTGTTTCCTGCAATTCTGCCTTGCTTTCAAATCCTCCTCGTTGCCTTCCCTCAATATATTTGTGGACGAGAGTTATCATTTCTAACTCTGCAGGTTTGTGAATTGCAGTGCCCCTGAGCTCGATTTTTCAACTCGCTTTTTTGGGAGCTGGCCGCAAAAGCGCAGGATTGCTTCAGGCCCTGTTCTGCTTCCGGGCGGCAGGCTGAGCCTGTGGTTAATTCTTCTTCCTGATGGGAAAATAGAGTGACCTGTGCCTGTCCCCACACCTAGACCTAGTCTCTCATTGGTTCCCCCTCTTCCCATTCATCCTCAGGACAAAGTTGCAACCTGTACGGAACAGGAGGTTAAAGGTGCTGATTCTCGAAGGAGGGAGATTGCTAGTAAAGCGGCTGTAATGGCGAGCCCGAGCACAAGGAGATGAGAAATGAGGTGCGTTTTAGAAAACTTTCCCGATCACACGGTGTACCGTCTTCTGGGTTTCTCATGCATGTTTTCGATGTAGGAAGATGCCCTTGAACCTGGAGATTTTGGACCCATGGGATGGATACCACGCAGTATTACTTTAAAGGGTCTGCGTTTGCTCACCCAACCTCACCAAACGTCTCAGCCCCAAGAGTGTCCACACTTATGTCTCAATCAGCTGTGGGTCTAGAGGTGGTCAATCCAGGTGGCATCACAGCCCCTGAACGAATTTTGTAAGAATTTCTCTCTCTTTCACTGTCTTTGTTTCACGGGTTTTTAAAAGTAATTGATTTTTATAATGGGGTTTAGCTGCTTTTCACTGCTGTGTTTATGCCGCTTTACACCCACTTGACTCACTTACAAAGGGATATCAATACATTGGTTTTAAGAGTCTTACTAGTCAGATATATTCTTGGGCGGTGAACAGGGGGTGTTGAGTCCAGTTCACTGAGCAAGGAGTAGGTCTTGTCTATTACATATTGGGTTTATGGAACGGTATCTGAGCTGATTTGAAACCCTTGTTTTCTGCATCACCCCACCTCACCTTTCCCGTTAAGCAGCCATAGTGTGTCTTCTAAACGTGTGACGCTGTTCTGTTTTGTAATTCAGTTCAAGTGTAGCGGTTTTTACATTCCCTCTCTAAGTGATATCTTATGATAAGTGTCTTTTTCTGTGTGACTTATTTCACTTAGAATCCTCGTACCTAAATCCTCTCATCATGCTGCTACTAGCCTTATGACGTTAATTTCATGGCTGAGTGATATGCCATTGTACATAAGGACCACAACTTCCTTATCCATTTTTCTATTTCCTGGGATATTTAAGGTGTAACGAAGTGGAGGTTCTTGTCAACAGAGCAGCCCTAACCTTTGGGGTGCCTGTGTCTTGCTGATTTTTAGTTTTCCCAATTTATACGCCCATGAGTGGAAGTGCCCTATGCTCTCTAAGGTGAGTTTTTTAGATGTTTCAGGACACACCGTATACTTCTCCAGAGTGGCTGTTGGCAATTTACATGCCGCCCATCAGCGTAGCAAGGCTCCCGTTTCTCCATGGCCTGTCCTGCATTTCTGGTTTTGACACTTTATTCAGCATGGCCCTTTTGACCGATGGGAAGCGAGACTTCTTTGTAGCGCTGATTTGCCTTTCCAGGTTGCTTGGTTGGCCAAAAAGGGCGTATGCGTTTTTTCCTGAATATATTCAGGAAAAAACGCATACGCCCTTTTTGGCCAAGGGCATCATGGTCGAGGTTTTGCCGCTTTTCCTGTGCTTTAAAGGCGATTCGAATCTACCTCCTGAAATCTGTTTCCTGCAATTCTGCCTTGCTTTCAAATCCTCTTCGTTGCCTTCCCTCAATATATTTGTGGACGAGAGTTATCATTTATAACTCTGCAGGTTTGTGAATTGCAGTGCCCCTGAGCTCCATTTTTCAACTCGCTTTCTTGGGAGCTGGCCGCAAAAGCGCAGGATTGCTTCAGGCCCTATTGTGGTTCCGAGCGGCAGGCTGAGCCTGTGGTTAATTCTTCTTCCTGATGGGAAAATAGAGTGACCTGTGCCTGTCCCCACACCTAGACCTAGTCTCTCATTGGTTCCCCCTCTTCCCGTTCATCCTCAGGACAAATTGCAACCTGTACGGAACAGGAGGTTAAAGGTGCTCATTCTCCAAGGAGGGAGATTGCTAGTAAAGCGGCTGGAATGGCGAACCCGAGCACAAGGAGATGAGAAATGAGGTGCGTTTTAGAAATCTTTCCCGATCACACGGTGTACCATCTTCTGGGTTTCTCATGCATGTTTTCGATGTAGGAAGATGCCCTTGAAGCTGGAGATTTGGGACCTATGTGATGGGTACCACGCAGTATTACTTTAAAGGGTCTGCGTTTGCTCACCCAACCTCACCAAACCTCTCAGCCCCAAGAGTGTCCACCCTTATGTCTCAATCAGCTGTGGGTCTAGATATGGTCAATCCAGGTGGCATCACAGCCCCTGAACGAATTTTGTAAGAATTTCTCTCTCTTTCACTGTCTTTGTTTCACGGGTTTTTAAAAGTAATTGATTTTTATAATGGGGTTTAGCTGCTTTTCACTGCTGTTTTTATGGTGCTTTACACCCACTTGACTCACTTACAGAGAGATATCAATACATAGCTTTGAAGATTCTTCCTAGTCAGATATATTCTTGGGCGGTGAATAGGGGGTTTTTGCGTCCAGTTCACTGAGCAAGGAGTAGGTCTTGTCTATTACATATTGGGTTTATGACAAGCTATCTGAGCTAATTTGAAACCCTTGTTTTATGCGTCACCCCACCTCACCGTTCCCGTTAAGCAGCCATAGTGTGTTTTCTAAACGTGGGACTCTGTTCTGTTTTGTAATTCAGTTCAAGTGTAGCGGTTTTTACATTCCCTCTCTAAGTGATATCTTATGATAAGTGTCTTTTTCTGTGTGACTTATTTCACTTAGAATCGTCGTACCTAAATCCTCTCATCATGCTGCTACTAGCCTTATGACGTTAATTTCATGGCTGAGTGATATGCCATTGTACATAAGGACCACAACTTCCTTATCCATTTTTCTCTTTCCTGGGATATTTAAGGTGTAACGAAGTGGAGGTTCTTGTCAACAGAGCAGCCCTAACCTTTGGGGTGCCTGTGTCTTGCTGATTTTTAGTTTTCCCAATTTCTACGCCCATGAGTGGAAGTGCCTTATGCTCTCTATGCTGAGTTTTTTAGATGTTTCAGGAAACACCGTACACTTCTCCAGAGTGGCTGTTGGCAATTTACATCCCGCCCATCAGCGTAGTAAGGCTCCCGTTTCTCCATGGCCTGTCCTGCATTTCTGGTTTTGACACTTTATTCAGCATGGCCCTTTTGACCGATGGGAAGCGAGACTTCTTTGTAGCGCTGATTTGCCTTTCCAGGTTGCTTGGTTGGCCAAAAAGGGCGTATGCGTTTTTTCCTGAATATATTCAGGAAAAAACGCATACGCCCTTTTTGGCCAAGGGCATCGTTGTCGAGGTTTTGCCGCTTTTCCTGTGCTTTAAAGGCGATTCGACTCTACCTCCTGAAATCTGTTTCCTGCAATTCTGCCTTGCTTTCAAATCCTCCTCGTTGCCTTCCCTCAATATATTTGTAGACGAGAGTTATCATTTCTAACTCTGCAGGTTTGTGAATTGCAGTGCCCCTGAGCTCGATTTTTCAACTCGCTTTTTTGGGAGCTGGCCGCAAAAGCGCAGGATTGCTTCAGGCCCTGTTCTGCTTCCGGGCGGCAGGCTGAGCCTGTGGTTAATTCTTCTTCCTGATGGGAAAATAGAGTGACCTGTGCCTGTCCCAACACCTAGAGCTAGTCTCTCACTGGTTCCCCCTCTTCCCGTTCATCCTCAGGACAAATTGCAACCTGTACGGAACAGGAGGTTAAAGGTGCTGATTCTCGAAGGAGGGAGATTGCTAGTAAAGCGGCTGTAATGGCCAACCCGAGCACAAGGAGATGAGAAAAGAGGTGCGTTTTAGAAACCTTTCCCGATCACACGGTGTACCATCTTCTGGGTTTCTCATGCATGTTTTCGATGTAGGAAGATGCCCTTGAACCTGGAGATTTTGGACCCATGGGATGGATACCACGCAGTATTACTTTAAAGGGTCTGCGTTTGCTCACCCAACCTCACCAAACCTCTCAGCCCCAAGAGTGTCCACCCTTATGTCTCAATCAGCTGTGGGTCTAGAGATGGTCAATCCAGGTGGCATCACAGCCCCTGAACGAATTTTGTAAGAATTTCTCTCTCTTTCACTGTCTTTGTTTCACGGGTTTTTAAAAGTAATTGATTTTTATAATGGGGTTTAGCTGCTTTTCACTGCTGTGTTTATGCCGCTTTACACCCACTTGACTCACTTACAGAGGGATATCAATACATTGGTTTTAAGATTCTTCCTAGTCAGATATATTCTTGGGCGGTGAACAGGGGGTGTTGAGTCCAGTTCACTGAGCAAGGAGTAGGTCTTGTCTATTACATATTGGGTTTATGGAACGGTATCTGAGCTAATTTGAAACCCTTGTTTTATGCATCACCCACCTCACCTTTCCCGTTAAGCAGCCATAGTGTGTCTTCTAAACGTGTGACGCTGTTCTGTTTTGTAATTCAGTTCAAGTGTAGCGGTTTTTACATTCCCTCTCTAAGTGATATCTTATGATAAGTGTCTTTTTCTGTGTGACTTATTTCACTTAGAATCGTCGTACCTAAATCCTCTCATCATGCTGCTACTAGCCTTATGACGTTAATTTCATGGCTGAGTGATATGCCATTGTACATAAGGACCACAACTTCCTTATCCATTTTTCTCTTTCCTGGGATATTTAAGGTGTAACGAAGTGGAGGTTCTTGTCAACAGAGCAGCCCTAACCTTTGGGGTGCCTGTGTCTTGCTGATTTTTAGTTTTCCCAATTTCTACGCCCATGAGTGGAAGTGCCTTATGCTCTCTATGCTGAGTTTTTTAGATGTTTCAGGAAACACCGTACACTTCTCCAGAGTGGCTGTTGGCAATTTACATCCCGCCCATCAGCGTAGTAAGGCTCCCGTTTCTCCATGGCCTGTCCTGCATTTCTGGTTTTGACACTTTATTCAGCATGGCCCTTTTGACCGATGGGAAGCGAGACTTCTTTGTAGCGCTGATTTGCCTTTCCAGGTTGCTTGGTTGGCCAAAAAGGGCGTATGCGTTTTTTCCTGAATATATTCAGGAAAAAACGCATACGCCCTTTTTGGCCAAGGGCATCGTTGTCGAGGTTTTGCCGCTTTTCCTGTGCTTTAAAGGCGATTCGACTCTACCTCCTGAAATCTGTTTCCTGCAATTCTGCCTTGCTTTCAAATCCTCCTCGTTGCCTTCCCTCAATATATTTGTGGACGAGAGTTATCATTTCTAACTCTGCAGGTTTGTGAATTGCAGTGCCCCTGAGCTCGATTTTTCAACTCGCTTTTTTGGGAGCTGGCCGCAAAAGCGCAGGATTGCTTCAGGCCCTGTTCTGCTTCCGGGCGGCAGGCTGAGCCTGTGGTTAATTCTTCTTCCTGATGGGAAAATAGAGTGACCTGTGCCTGTCCCAACACCTAGAGCTAGTCTCTCACTGGTTCCCCCTCTTCCCGTTCATCCTCAGGACAAATTGCAACCTGTACGGAACAGGAGGTTAAAGGTGCTCATTCTCCAAGGAGGGAGATTGCTAGTAAAGCGGCTGTAATGGCCAACCCGAGCACAAGGAGATGAGAAAAGAGGTGCGTTTTAGAAACCTTTCCCGATCACACGGTGTACCATCTTCTGGGTTTCTCATGCATGTTTTCGATGTAGGAAGATGCCCTTGAACCTGGAGATTTTGGACCCATGGGATGGATACCACGCAGTATTACTTTAAAGGGTCTGCGTTTGCTCACCCAACCTCACCAAACCTCTCAGCCCCAAGAGTGTCCACCCTTATGTCTCAATCACCTGTGGGTCTAGAGATGGTCAATCCAGGTGGCATCACAGCCCCTGAACGAATTTTGTAAGAATTTCTCTCTCTTTCACTGTCTTTGTTTCACGGGTTTTTAAAAGTAATTGATTTTTATAATGGGGTTTAGCTGCTTTTCACTGCTGTGTTTATGCCGCTTTACACCCACTTGACTCACTTACAGAGGGATATCAATACATTGGTTTTAAGATTCTTCCTAGTCAGATATATTCTTGGGCGGTGAACAGGGGGTGTTGAGTCCAGTTCACTGAGCAAGGAGTAGGTCTTGTCTATTACATATTGGGTTTATGGAACGGTATCTGAGCTAATTTGAAACCCTTGTTTTATGCATCACCCACCTCACCTTTCCCGTTAAGCAGCCATAGTGTGTCTTCTAAACGTGTGACGCTGTTCTGTTTTGTAATTCAGTTCAAGTGTAGCGGTTTTTACATTCCCTCTCTAAGTGATATCTTATGATAAGTGTCTTTTTCTGTGTGACTTATTTCACTTAGAATCGTCGTACCTAAATCCTCTCATCATGCTGCTACTAGCCTTATGACGTTAATTTCATGGCTGAGTGATATGCCATTGTACATAAGGACCACAACTTCCTTATCCATTTTTCTCTTTCCTGGGATATTTAAGGTGTAACGAAGTGGAGGTTCTTGTCAACAGAGCAGCCCTAACCTTTGGGGTGCCTGTGTCTTGCTGATTTTTAGTTTTCCCAATTTCTACGCCCATGAGTGGAAGTGCCTTATGCTCTCTATGCTGAGTTTTTTAGATGTTTCAGGAAACACCGTACACTTCTCCAGAGTGGCTGTTGGCAATTTACATCCCGCCCATCAGCGTAGTAAGGCTCCCGTTTCTCCATGGCCTGTCCTGCATTTCTGGTTTTGACACTTTATTCAGCATGGCCCTTTTGACCGATGGGAAGCGAGACTTCTTTGTAGCGCTGATTTGCCTTTCCAGGTTGCTTGGTTGGCCAAAAAGGGCGTATGCGTTTTTTCCTGAATATATTCAGGAAAAAACGCATACGCCCTTTTTGGCCAAGGGCATCATGGTCGAGGTTTTGCCGCTTTTCCTGTGCTTTAAAGGCGATTCGACTCTACCTCCTGAAATCTGTTTCCTGCAATTCTGCCTTGCTTTCAAATCCTCCTCGTTGCCTTCCCTCAATATATTTGTGGACGAGAGTTATCATTTCTAACTCTGCAGGTTTGTGAATTGCAGTGCCCCTGAGCTCGATTTTTCAACTCGCTTTTTTGGGAGCTGGCCGCAAAAGCGCAGGATTGCTTCAGGCCCTGTTCTGCTTCCGGGCGGCAGGCTGAGCCTGTGGTTAATTCTTCTTCCTGATGGGAAAATAGAGTGACCTGTGCCTGTCCCAACACCTAGAGCTAGTCTCTCACTGGTTCCCCCTCTTCCCGTTCATCCTCAGGACAAATTGCAACCTGTACGGAACAGGAGGTTAAAGGTGCTGATTCTCGAAGGAGGGAGATTGCTAGTAAAGCGGCTGTAATGGCCAACCCGAGCACAAGGAGATGAGAAAAGAGGTGCGTTTTAGAAACCTTTCCCGATCACACGGTGTACCATCTTCTGGGTTTCTCATGCATGTTTTCGATGTAGGAAGATGCCCTTGAACCTGGAGATTTTGGACCCATGGGATGGATACCACGCAGTATTACTTTAAAGGGTCTGCGTTTGCTCACCCAACCTCACCAAACCTCTCAGCCCCAAGAGTGTCCACCCTTATGTCTCAATCAGCTGTGGGTCTAGAGATGGTCAATCCAGGTGGCATCACAGCCCCTGAACGAATTTTGTAAGAATTTCTCTCTCTTTCACTGTCTTTGTTTCACGGGTTTTTAAAAGTAATTGATTTTTATAATGGTGTTTAGCTGCTTTTCACTGCTGTGTTTATGCCGCTTTACACCCACTTGACTCACTTACAGAGGGATATCAATACATTGGTTTTAAGATTCTTCCTAGTCAGATATATTCTTGGGCGGTGAACAGGGGGTGTTGAGTCCAGTTCACTGAGCAAGGAGTAGGTCTTGTCTATTACATATTGGGTTTATGGAACGGTATCTGAGCTAATTTGAAACCCTTGTTTTATGCATCACCCACCTCACCTTTCCCGTTAAGCAGCCATAGTGTGTCTTCTAAACGTGTGACGCTGTTCTGTTTTGTAATTCAGTTCAAGTGTAGCGGTTTTTACATTCCCTCTCTAAGTGATATCTTATGATAAGTGTCTTTTTCTGTGTGACTTATTTCACTTAGAATCGTCGTACCTAAATCCTCTCATCATGCTGCTACTAGCCTTATGACGTTAATTTCATGGCTGAGTGATATGCCATTGTACATAAGGACCACAACTTCCTTATCCATTTTTCTCTTTCCTGGGATATTTAAGGTGTAACGAAGTGGAGGTTCTTGTCAACAGAGCAGCCCTAACCTTTGGGGTGCCTGTGTCTTGCTGATTTTTAGTTTTCCCAATTTCTACGCCCATGAGTGGAAGTGCCTTATGCTCTCTATGCTGAGTTTTTTAGATGTTTCAGGAAACACCGTACACTTCTCCAGAGTGGCTGTTGGCAATTTACATCCCGCCCATCAGCGTAGTAAAGCTCCCGTTTCTCCATGGCCTGTCCTGCATTTCTGGTTTTGACACTTTATTCAGCATGGCCCTTTTGACCGATGGGAAGCGAGACTTCTTTGTAGCGCTGATTTGCCTTTCCAGGTTGCTTGGTTGGCCAAAAAGGGCGTATGCGTTTTTTCCTGAATATATTCAGGAAAAAACGCATACGCCCTTTTTGGCCAAGGGCATCATTGTCGAGGTTTTGCCGCTTTTCCTGTGCTTTAAAGGCGATTCGACTCTACCTCCTGAAATCTGTTTCCTGCAATTCTGCCTTGCTTTCAAATCCTCCTCGTTGCCTTCCCTCAATATATTTGTGGACGAGAGTTATCATTTCTAACTCTGCAGGTTTGTGAATTGCAGTGCCCCTGAGCTCGATTTTTCAACTCGCTTTTTTGGGAGCTGGCCGCAAAAGCGCAGGATTGCTTCAGGCCCTGTTCTGCTTCCGGGCGGCAGGCTGAGCCTGTGGTTAATTCTTCTTCCTGATGGGAAAATAGAGTGACCTGTGCCTGTCCCAACACCTAGAGCTAGTCTCTCACTGGTTCCCCCTCTTCCCGTTCATCCTCAGGACAAATTGCAACCTGTATGGAACAGGAGGTTAAAGGTGCTGATTCTCGAAGGAGGGAGATTGCTAGTAAAGCGGCTGTAATGGCCAACCCGAGCACAAGGAGATGAGAAAAGAGGTGCGTTTTAGAAACCTTTCCCGATCACACGGTGTACCATCTTCTGGGTTTCTCATGCATGTTTTCGATGTAGGAAGATGCCCTTGAACCTGGAGATTTTGGACCCATGGGATGGATACCACGCAGTATTACTTTAAAGGGTGTGCGTTTGCTCACCCAACCTCACCAAACCTCTCAGCCCCAAGAGTGTCCACCCTTATGTCTCAATCAGCTGTGGGTCTAGAGATGGTCAATCCAGGTGGCATCACAGCCCCTGAACGAATTTTGTAAGAATTTCTCTCTCTTTCACTGTCTTTGTTTCACGGGTTTTTAAAAGTAATTGATTTTTATAATGGGGTTTAGCTGCTTTTCACTGCTGTGTTTATGCCGCTTTACACCCACTTGACTCACTTACAGAGGGATATCAATACATTGGTTTTAAGATTCTTCCTAGTCAGATATATTCTTGGGCGGTGAACAGGGGGTGTTGAGTCCAGTTCACTGAGCAAGGAGTAGGTCTTGTCTATTACATATTGGGTTTATGGAACGGTATCTGAGCTAATTTGAAACCCTTGTTTTATGCATCACCCACCTCACCTTTCCCGTTAAGCAGCCATAGTGTGTCTTCTAAACGTGTGACGCTGTTCTGTTTTGTAATTCAGTTCAAGTGTAGCGGTTTTTACATTCCCTCTCTAAGTGATATCTTATGATAAGTGTCTTTTTCTGTGTGACTTATTTCACTTAGAATCGTCGTACCTAAATCCTCTCATCATGCTGCTACTAGCCTTATGACGTTAATTTCATGGCTGAGTGATATGCCATTGTACATAAGGACCACAACTTCCTTATCCATTTTTCTCTTTCCTGGGATATTTAAGGTGTAACGAAGTGGAGGTTCTTGTCAACAGAGCAGCCCTAACCTTTGGGGTGCCTGTGTCTTGCTGATTTTTAGTTTTCCCAATTTCTACGCCCATGAGTGGAAGTGCCTTATGCTCTCTATGCTGAGTTTTTTAGATGTTTCAGGAAACACCGTACACTTCTCCAGAGTGGCTGTTGGCAATTTACATCCCGCCCATCAGCGTAGTAAGGCTCCCGTTTCTCCATGGCCTGTCCTGCATTTCTGGTTTTGACACTTTATTCAGCATGGCCCTTTTGACCGATGGGAAGCGAGACTTCTTTGTAGCGCTGATTTGCCTTTCCAGGTTGCTTGGTTGGCCAAAAAGGGCGTATGCGTTTTTTCCTGAATATATTCAGGAAAAAACGCATACGCCCTTTTTGGCCAAGGGCATCATTGTCGAGGTTTTGCCGCTTTTCCTGTGCTTTAAAGGCGATTCGACTCTACCTCCTGAAATCTGTTTCCTGCAATTCTGCCTTGCTTTCAAATCCTCCTCGTTGCCTTCCCTCAATATATTTGTGGACGAGAGTTATCATTTCTAACTCTGCAGGTTTGTGAATTGCAGTGCCCCTGAGCTCGATTTTTCAACTCGCTTTTTTGGGAGCTGGCCGCAAAAGCGCAGGATTGCTTCAGGCCCTGTTCTGCTTCCGGGCGGCAGGCTGAGCCTGTGGTTAATTCTTCTTCCTGATGGGAAAATAGAGTGACCTGTGCCTGTCCCAACACCTAGAGCTAGTCTCTCACTGGTTCCCCCTCTTCCCGTTCATCCTCAGGACAAATTGCAACCTGTATGGAACAGGAGGTTAAAGGTGCTGATTCTCGAAGGAGGGAGATTGCTAGTAAAGCGGCTGTAATGGCCAACCCGAGCACAAGGAGATGAGAAAAGAGGTGCGTTTTAGAAACCTTTCCCGATCACACGGTGTACCATCTTCTGGGTTTCTCATGCATGTTTTCGATGTAGGAAGATGCCCTTGAACCTGGAGATTTTGGACCCATGGGATGGATACCACGCAGTATTACTTTAAAGGGTGTGCGTTTGCTCACCCAACCTCACCAAACCTCTCAGCCCCAAGAGTGTCCACCCTTATGTCTCAATCAGCTGTGGGTCTAGAGATGGTCAATCCAGGTGGCATCACAGCCCCTGAACGAATTTTGTAAGAATTTCTCTCTCTTTCACTGTCTTTGTTTCACGGGTTTTTAAAAGTAATTGATTTTTATAATGGGGTTTAGCTGCTTTTCACTGCTGTGTTTATGCCGCTTTACACCCACTTGACTCACTTACAGAGGGATATCAATACATTGGTTTTAAGATTCTTCCTAGTCAGATATATTCTTGGGCGGTGAACAGGGGGTGTTGAGTCCAGTTCACTGAGCAAGGAGTAGGTCTTGTCTATTACATATTGGGTTTATGGAACGGTATCTGAGCTAATTTGAAACCCTTGTTTTATGCATCACCCACCTCACCTTTCCCGTTAAGCAGCCATAGTGTGTCTTCTAAACGTGTGACGCTGTTCTGTTTTGTAATTCAGTTCAAGTGTAGCGGTTTTTACATTCCCTCTCTAAGTGATATCTTATGATAAGTGTCTTTTTCTGTGTGACTTATTTCACTTAGAATCGTCGTACCTAAATCCTCTCATCATGCTGCTACTAGCCTTATGACGTTAATTTCATGGCTGAGTGATATGCCATTGTACATAAGGACCACAACTTCCTTATCCATTTTTCTCTTTCCTGGGATATTTAAGGTGTAACGAAGTGGAGGTTCTTGTCAACAGAGCAGCCCTAAACTTTGGGGTGCCTGTGTCTTGCTGATTTTTAGTTTTCCCAATTTCTACGCCCATGAGTGGAAGTGCCTTATGCTCTCTATGCTGAGTTTTTTAGATGTTTCAGGAAACACCGTACACTTCTCCAGAGTGGCTGTTGGCAATTTACATCCCGCCCATCAGCGTAGTAAGGCTCCCGTTTCTCCATGGCCTGTCCTGCATTTCTGGTTTTGACACTTTATTCAGCATGGCCCTTTTGACCGATGGGAAGCGAGACTTCTTTGTAGCGCTGATTTGCCTTTCCAGGTTGCTTGCTTGGCCAAAAAGGGCGTATGCGTTTTTTCCTGAATATATTCAGGAAAAAACGCATACGCCCTTTTTGGCCAAGGGCATCGTTGTCGAGGTTTTGCCGCTTTTCCTGTGCTTTAAAGGCGATTCGACTCTACCTCCTGAAATCTGTTTCCTGCAATTCTGCCTTGCTTTCAAATCCTCCTCGTTGCCTTCCCTCAATATATTTGTGGACGAGAGTTATCATTTCTAACTCTGCAGGTTTGTGAATTGCAGTGCCCCTGAGCTCGATTTTTCAACTCGCTTTTTTGGGAGCTGGCCGCAAAAGCGCAGGATTGCTTCAGGCCCTGTTCTGCTTCCGGGCGGCAGGCTGAGCCTGTGGTTAATTCTTCTTCCTGATGGGAAAATAGAGTGACCTGTGCCTGTCCCAACACCTAGAGCTAGTCTCTCACTGGTTCCCCCTCTTCCCGTTCATCCTCAGGACAAATTGCAACCTGTACGGAACAGGAGGTTAAAGGTGCTGATTCTCGAAGGAGGGAGATTGCTAGTAAAGCGGCTGTAATGGCCAACCCGAGCACAAGGAGATGAGAAAAGAGGTGCGTTTTAGAAACCTTTCCCGATCACAGGGTGTACCATCTTCTGGGTTTCTCATGCATGTTTTCGATGTAGGAAGATGCCCTTGAACCTGGAGATTTTGGACCCATGGGATGGATACCATGCAGTATTACTTTAAAGGGTCTGCGTTTGCTCACCCAACCTCACCAAACCTCTCAGCCCCAAGAGTGTCCACCCTTATGTCTCAATCAGCTGTGGGTCTAGAGATGGTCAATCCAGGTGGCATCACAGCCCCTGAACGAATTTTGTAAGAATTTCTCTCTCTTTCACTGTCTTTGTTTCACGGGTTTTTAAAAGTAATTGATTTTTATAATGGGGTTTAGCTGCTTTTCACTGCTGTGTTTATGCCGCTTTACACCCACTTGACTCACTTACAGAGGGATATCAATACATTGGTTTTAAGATTCTTCCTAGTCAGATATATTCTTGGGCGGTGAACAGGGGGTGTTGAGTCCAGTTCACTGAGCAAGGAGTAGGTCTTGTCTATTACATATTGGGTTTATGGAACGGTATCTGAGCTAATTTGAAACCCTTGTTTTATGCATCACCCACCTCACCTTTCCCGTTAAGCAGCCATAGTGTGTCTTCTAAACGTGTGACGCTGTTCTGTTTTGTAATTCAGTTCAAGTGTAGCGGTTTTTACATTCCCTCTCTAAGTGATATCTTATGATAAGTGTCTTTTTCTGTGTGACTTATTTCACTTAGAATCGTCGTACCTAAATCCTCTCATCATGCTGCTACTAGCCTTATGACGTTAATTTCATGGCTGAGTGATATGCCATTGTACATAAGGACCACAACTTCCTTATCCATTTTTCTCTTTCCTGGGATATTTAAGGTGTAACGAAGTGGAGGTTCTTGTCAACAGAGCAGCCCTAAACTTTGGGGTGCCTGTGTCTTGCTGATTTTTAGTTTTCCCAATTTCTACGCCCATGAGTGGAAGTGCCTTATGCTCTCTATGCTGAGTTTTTTAGATGTTTCAGGAAACACCGTACACTTCTCCAGAGTGGCTGTTGGCAATTTACATCCCGCCCATCAGCGTAGTAAGGCTCCCGTTTCTCCATGGCCTGTCCTGCATTTCTGGTTTTGACACTTTATTCAGCATGGCCCTTTTGACCGATGGGAAGCGAGACTTCTTTGTAGCGCTGATTTGCCTTTCCAGGTTGCTTGCTTGGCCAAAAAGGGCGTATGCGTTTTTTCCTGAATATATTCAGGAAAAAACGCATACGCCCTTTTTGGCCAAGGGCATCATGGTCGAGGTTTTGCCGCTTTTCCTGTGCTTTAAAGGCGATTCGACTCTACCTCCTGAAATCTGTTTCCTGCAATTCTGCCTTGCTTTCAAATCCTCCTCGTTGCCTTCCCTCAATATATTTGTGGACGAGAGTTATCATTTCTAACTCTGCAGGTTTGTGAATTGCAGTGCCCCTGAGCTCGATTTTTCAACTCGCTTTTTTGGGAGCTGGCCGCAAAAGCGCAGGATTGCTTCAGGCCCTGTTCTGCTTCCGGGCGGCAGGCTGAGCCTGTGGTTAATTCTTCTTCCTGATGGGAAAATAGAGTGACCTGTGCCTGTCCCAACACCTAGAGCTAGTCTCTCACTGGTTCCCCCTCTTCCCGTTCATCCTCAGGACAAATTGCAACCTGTACGGAACAGGAGGTTAAAGGTGCTGATTCTCGAAGGAGGGAGATTGCAAGTAAAGCGGCTGTAATGGCCAACCCGAGCACAAGGAGATGAGAAAAGAGGTGCGTTTTAGAAACCTTTCCCGATCACACGGTGTACCATCTTCTGGGTTTCTCATGCATGTTTTCGATGTAGGAAGATGCCCTTGAACCTGGAGATTTTGGACCCATGGGATGGATACCATGCAGTATTACTTTAAAGGGTCTGCGTTTGCTCACCCAACCTCACCAAACCTCTCAGCCCCAAGAGTGTCCACCCTTATGTCTCAATCAGCTGTGGGTCTAGAGATGGTCAATCCAGGTGGCATCACAGCCCCTGAACGAATTTTGTAAGAATTTCTCTCTCTTTCACTGTCTTTGTTTCACGGGTTTTTAAAAGTAATTGATTTTTATAATGGGGTTTAGCTGCTTTTCACTGCTGTGTTTATGCCGCTTTACACCCACTTGACTCACTTACAGAGGGATATCAATACATTGGTTTTAAGATTCTTCCTAGTCAGATATATTCTTGGGCGGTGAACAGGGGGTGTTGAGTCCAGTTCACTGAGCAAGGAGTAGGTCTTGTCTATTACATATTGGGTTTATGGAACGGTATCTGAGCTAATTTGAAACCCTTGTTTTATGCATCACCCACCTCACCTTTCCCGTTAAGCAGCCATAGTGTGTCTTCTAAACGTGTGACGCTGTTCTGTTTTGTAATTCAGTTCAAGTGTAGCGGTTTTTACATTCCCTCTCTAAGTGATATCTTATGATAAGTGTCTTTTTCTGTGTGACTTATTTCACTTAGAATCGTCGTACCTAAATCCTCTCATCATGCTGCTACTAGCCTTATGACGTTAATTTCATGGCTGAGTGATATGCCATTGTACATAAGGACCACAACTTCCTTATCCATTTTTCTCTTTCCTGGGATATTTAAGGTGTAACGAAGTGGAGGTTCTTGTCAACAGAGCAGCCCTAAACTTTGGGGTGCCTGTGTCTTGCTGATTTTTAGTTTTCCCAATTTCTACGCCCATGAGTGGAAGTGCCTTATGCTCTCTATGCTGAGTTTTTTAGATGTTTCAGGAAACACCGTACACTTCTCCAGAGTGGCTGTTGGCAATTTACATCCCGCCCATCAGCGTAGTAAGGCTCCCGTTTCTCCATGGCCTGTCCTGCATTTCTGGTTTTGACACTTTATTCAGCATGGCCCTTTTGACCGATGGGAAGCGAGACTTCTTTGTAGCGCTGATTTGCCTTTCCAGGTTGCTTGCTTGGCCAAAAAGGGCGTATGCGTTTTTTCCTGAATATATTCAGGAAAAAACGCATACGCCCTTTTTGGCCAAGGGCATCATGGTCGAGGTTTTGCCGCTTTTCCTGTGCTTTAAAGGCGATTCGACTCTACCTCCTGAAATCTGTTTCCTGCAATTCTGCCTTGCTTTCAAATCCTCCTCGTTGCCTTCCCTCAATATATTTGTGGACGAGAGTTATCATTTCTAACTCTGCAGGTTTGTGAATTGCAGTGCCCCTGAGCTCGATTTTTCAACTCGCTTTTTTGGGAGCTGGCCGCAAAAGCGCAGGATTGCTTCAGGCCCTGTTCTGCTTCCGGGCGGCAGGCTGAGCCTGTGGTTAATTCTTCTTCCTGATGGGAAAATAGAGTGACCTGTGCCTGTCCCAACACCTAGAGCTAGTCTCTCACTGGTTCCCCCTCTTCCCGTTCATCCTCAGGACAAATTGCAACCTGTACGGAACAGGAGGTTAAAGGTGCTGATTCTCGAAGGAGGGAGATTGCTAGTAAAGCGGCTGTAATGGCCAACCCGAGCACAAGGAGATGAGAAAAGAGGTGCGTTTTAGAAACCTTTCCCGATCACACGGTGTACCATCTTCTGGGTTTCTCATGCATGTTTTCGATGTAGGAAGATGCCCTTGAACCTGGAGATTTTGGACCCATGGGATGGATACCACGCAGTATTACTTTAAAGGGTCTGCGTTTGCTCACCCAACCTCACCAAACCTCTCAGCCCCAAGAGTGTCCACCCTTATGTCTCAATCAGCTGTGGGTCTAGAGATGGTCAATCCAGGTGGCATCACAGCCCCTGAACGAATTTTGTAAGAATTTCTCTCTCTTTCACTGTCTTTGTTTCACGGGTTTTTAAAAGTAATTGATTTTTATAATGGGGTTTAGCTGCTTTTCACTGCTGTGTTTATGCCGCTTTACACCCACTTGACTCACTTACAGAGGGATATCAATACATTGGTTTTAAGATTCTTCCTAGTCAGATATATTCTTGGGCGGTGAACAGGGGGTGTTGAGTCCAGTTCACTGAGCAAGGAGTAGGTCTTGTCTATTACATATTGGGTTTATGGAACGGTATCTGAGCTAATTTGAAACCCTTGTTTTATGCATCACCCACCTCACCTTTCCCGTTAAGCAGCCATAGTGTGTCTTCTAAACGTGTGACGCTGTTCTGTTTTGTAATTCAGTTCAAGTGTAGCGGTTTTTACATTCCCTCTCTAAGTGATATCTTATGATAAGTGTCTTTTTCTGTGTGACTTATTTCACTTAGAATCGTCGTACCTAAATCCTCTCATCATGCTGCTACTAGCCTTATGACGTTAATTTCATGGCTGAGTGATATGCCATTGTACATAAGGACCACAACTTCCTTATCCATTTTTCTCTTTCCTGGGATATTTAAGGTGTAACGAAGTGGAGGTTCTTGTCAACAGAGCAGCCCTAACCTTTGGGGTGCCTGTGTCTTGCTGATTTTTAGTTTTCCCAATTTCTACGCCCATGAGTGGAAGTGCCTTATGCTCTCTATGCTGAGTTTTTTAGATGTTTCAGGAAACACCGTACACTTCTCCAGAGTGGCTGTTGGCAATTTACATCCCGCCCATCAGCGTAGTAAGGCTCCCGTTTCTCCATGGCCTGTCCTGCATTTCTGGTTTTGACACTTTATTCAGCATGGCCCTTTTGACCGATGGGAAGCGAGACTTCTTTGTAGCGCTGATTTGCCTTTCCAGGTTGCTTGGTTGGCCAAAAAGGGCGTATGCGTTTTTCCCTGAATATATTCAGGAAAAAACGCATACGCCCTTTTTGGCCAAGGGCATCGTTGTCGAGGTTTTGCCGCTTTTCCTGTGCTTTAAAGGCGATTCGACTCTACCTCCTGAAATCTGTTTCCTGCAATTCTGCCTTGCTTTCAAATCCTCCTCGTTGCCTTCCCTCAATATATTTGTGGACGAGAGTTATCATTTCTAACTCTGCAGGTTTGTGAATTGCAGTGCCCCTGAGCTCGATTTTTCAACTCGCTTTTTTGGGAGCTGGCCGCAAAAGCGCAGGATTGCTTCAGGCCCTGTTCTGCTTCCGGGCGGCAGGCTGAGCCTGTGGTTAATTCTTCTTCCTGATGGGAAAATAGAGTGACCTGTGCCTGTCCCAACACCTAGAGCTAGTCTCTCACTGGTTCCCCCTCTTCCCGTTCATCCTCAGGACAAATTGCAACCTGTACGGAACAGGAGGTTAAAGGTGCTGATTCTCGAAGGAGGGAGATTGCTAGTAAAGCGGCTGTAATGGCCAACCCGAGCACAAGGAGATGAGAAAAGAGGTGCGTTTTAGAAACCTTTCCCGATCACACGGTGTACCATCTTCTGGGTTTCTCATGCATGTTTTCGATGTAGGAAGATGCCCTTGAACCTGGAGATTTTGGACCCATGGGATGGATACCACGCAGTATTACTTTAAAGGGTGTGCGTTTGCTCACCCAACCTCACCAAACCCCTCAGCCCCAAGAGTGTCCACCCTTATGTCTCAATCAGCTGTGGGTCTAGAGATGGTCAATAAAGGTGGCCTCCCAGCCCCTGAACGAATTTTGTAAGAATTTCTCTCTCTTTCACTGTCTTTGTTTCACGGGTTTTTAAAAGTAATTGATTTTTATAATGGGGTTTAGCTGCTTTTCACTGCTGTGTTTATGCCGCTTTACACCCACTTGACTCACTTACAGAGGGATATCAATACATTGGTTTTAAGATTCTTCCTAGTCAGATATATTCTTGGGCGGTGAACAGGGGGTGTTGAGTCCAGTTCACTGAGCAAGGAGTAGGTCTTGTCTATTACATATTGGGTTTATGGAACGGTATCTGAGCTAATTTGAAACCCTTGTTTTATGCATCACCCACCTCACCTTTCCCGTTAAGCAGCCATAGTGTGTCTTCTAAACGTGTGACGCTGTTCTGTTTTGTAATTCAGTTCAAGTGTAGCGGTTTTTACATTCCCTCTCTAAGTGATATCTTATGATAAGTGTCTTTTTCTGTGTGACTTATTTCACTTAGAATCGTCGTACCTAAATCCTCTCATCATGCTGCTACTAGCCTTATGACGTTAATTTCATGGCTGAGTGATATGCCATTGTACATAAGGACCACAACTTCCTTATCCATTTTTCTCTTTCCTGGGATATTTAAGGTGTAACGAAGTGGAGGTTCTTGTCAACAGAGCAGCCCTAAACTTTGGGGTGCCTGTGTCTTGCTGATTTTTAGTTTTCCCAATTTATACGCTCATGAGTGGAAGTGCCCTATGCTCTCTAAGCTGAGTTTTTTAGATGTTTCAGGACACACCGTACACTTCTCCAGAGTGGCTGTTGGCAATTTACATCCCGCCCATCAGCGTAGCAAGGCTCCCGTTTCTCCATGGCCTGTCCTGCATTTCTGGTTTTGACACTTTTTTCAGCATGGACCTTTTGACCGATGGGAAGCGAGACTTCTTTGTAGCACTGATTTGCCTTTCCAGGTTGCTTGGTTGGCCAAAAAGGGCGTATGCGTTTTTTCCTGAATATATTCAGGAAAAAACGCATACGCCCTTTTTGGCCAAGGGCATCATGGTCGAGGTTTTGCCGCTTTTCCTGTGCTTTAAAGGCGATTCGAATCTACCTCCTGAAATCTGTTTCCTGCAATTCTGCCTTGCTTTCAAATCCTCCTCGTTGCCTTCCCTCAATATATTTGTGGACGAGAGTTATCGTTTCTAACTCTGCAGGTTTGTGAATTGCAGGGCCGCTGAGCTCCATTTTTCAACTCGCTTTCTTGGGAGCTGGCCGCAAAAGCGCAGGATTGCTTCAGGCCCTATTGTGGTTCCGGGCGGCAGGCTGAGCCTGTGGTTAATTCTTCTTCCTGATGGGAAAATAGAGTGACCTGTGCCTGTCCCCACACCTAGACCTAGTCTCTCATTGGTTACCCCTCTTCCCGTTCATCCTCAGGACAAAGTTGCAACCTGTACGGAACAGGAGGTTAAAGGTGCTGATTCTCGAAGGAGGGAGATTGCTAGTAAAGCGGCTGTAATGGCGAGCCCGAGCACAAGGAGATGAGAAATGAGGTGCGTTTTAGAAAACTTTCCCGATCACACGGTGTACCGTCTTCTGGGTTTCTCATGCATGTTTTCGATGTAGGAAGATGCCCTTGAACCTGGAGATTTTGGACCCATGGGATGGATACCACGCAGTATTACTTTAAAGGGTCTGCGTTTGCTCACCCAACCTCACCAAACGTCTCAGCCCCAAGAGTGTCCACAGTTATGTCTCAATCAGCTGTGGGTCTAGAGGTGGTCAATAAAGGTGGCATCACAGCCCCTGAACGAATTTTGTAAGAATTTCTCTCTCTTTCACTGTCTTTGTTTCACGGGTTTTTAAAAGTAATTGATTTTTATAATGGGGTTTAGCTGCTTTTCACTGCTGTGTTTATGCCGCTTTACACCCACTTGACTCACTTACAAAGGGATATCAATACATTGGTTTTAAGAGTCTTACTAGTCAGATATATTCTTGGGCGGTGAACAGGGGGTGTTGAGTCCAGTTCACTGAGCAAGGAGTAGGTCTTTTCTATTACATATTGGGTTTATGGAACGGTATCTGAGCTGATTTGAAACCCTTGTTTTCTGCATCACCCCACCTCACCTTTCCCGTTAAGCAGCCATAGTGTGTCTTCTAAACGTGTGACGCTGTTCTGTTTTGTAATTCAGTTCAAGTGTAGCGGTTTTTACATTCCCTCTCTAAGTGATATCTTATGATAAGTGTCTTTTTCTGTGTGACTTATTTCACTTAGAATCCTCGTACCTAAATCCTCTCATCATGCTGCTACTAGCCTTATGACGTTAATTTCATGGCTGAGTGATATGCCATTGTACATAAGGACCACAACTTCCTTATCCATTTTTCTCTTTCCTGGGATATTTAAGGTGTAACGAAGTGGAGGTTCTTGTCAACAGAGCAGCCCTAAACTTTGGGGTGCCTGTGTCTTGCTGATTTTTAGTTTTCCCAATTTATACGCCCATGAGTGGAAGTGCCTTATGCTCTCTATGCTGAGTTTTTTAGATGTTTCAGGAAACACCGTATACTTCTCCAGAGTGGCTGTTGGCAATTTACATGCCGCCCATCAGCGTAGCAAGGCTCCCGTTTCTCCATGGCCTGTCCTGCATTTCTGGTTTTGACACTTTATTCAGCATGGCCCTTTTGACCGATGGGAAGCGAGACTTCTTTGTAGCGCTGATTTGCCTTTCCAGGTTGCTTGGTTGGCCAAAAAGGGCGTATGCGTTTTTTCCTGAATATATTCAGGAAAAAACGCATACGCCCTTTTTGGCCAAGGGCATCATGGTCGAGGTTTTGCCGCTTTTCCTGTGCTTTAAAGGCGATTCGAATCTACCTCCTGAAATCTGTTTCCTGCAATTCTGCCTTGCTTTCAAATCCTCTTCGTTGCCTTCCCTCAATATATTTGTGGACGAGAGTTATCATTTCTAACTCTGCAGGTTTGTGAATTGCAGTGCCCCTGAGCTCCATTTTTCAACTCGCTTTCTTGGGAGCTGGCCGCAAAAGCGCAGGATTGCTTCAGGCCCTATTGTGGTTCCGAGCGGCAGGCTGAGCCTGTGGTTAATTCTTCTTCCTGATGGGAAAATAGAGTGACCTGTGCCTGTCCCCACACCTAGACCTAGTCTCTCATTGGTTCCCCCTCTTCCCGTTCATCCTCAGGACAAATTGCAACCTGTACGGAACAGGAGGTTAAAGGTGCTCATTCTCCAAGGAGGGAGATTGCTAGTAAAGCGGCTGGAATGGCGAACCCGAGCACAAGGAGATGAGAAATGAGGTGCGTTTTAGAAATCTTTCCCGATCACACGGTGTACCATCTTCTGGGTTTCTCATGCATGTTTTCGATGTAGGAAGATGCCCTTGAAGCTGGAGATTTGGGACCTATGGGATGGGTACCACGCAGTATTACTTTAAAGGGTCTGCGTTTGCTCACCCAACCTCACCAAACCTCTCAGCCCCAAGAGTGTCCACCCTTATGTCTCAATCAGCTGTGGGTCTAGATATGGTCAATCCAGGTGGCATCACAGCCCCTGAACGAATTTTGTAAGAATTTCTCTCTCTTTCACTGTCTTTGTTTCACGGGTTTTTAAAAGTAATTGATTTTTATAATGGGGTTTAGCTGCTTTTCACTGCTGTTTTTATGGTGCTTTACACCCACTTGACTCACTTACAGAGAGATATCAATACATAGCTTTGAAGATTCTTCCTAGTCAGATATATTCTTGGGCGGTGAATAGGGGGTTTTTGCGTCCAGTTCACTGAGCAAGGAGTAGGTCTTGTCTATTACATATTGGGTTTATGACAAGCTATCTGAGCTAATTTGAAACCCTTGTTTTATGCATCACCCCACCTCACCGTTCCCGTTAAGCAGCCATAGTGTGTTTTCTAAACGTGGGACTCTGTTCTGTTTTGTAATTCAGTTCAAGTGTAGCGGTTTTTACATTCCCTCTATAAGTGATACCTTACGATAAGTGTCTTTCTGTGTGACTTATTTCACTTAGAATCGTCGTACCTAAATCCACTCATCATGCTGCTACTAGCCTTATGACGTTGATTTCATGCCTGAGTGATATTCCATTGTACATAAGGACCACAACTTCTTTATCCATTTTTCTCTTTCCTGGGATATTTAAGGTGTAATGAAGTGGAGGTTCTTGTCAACAGAGCAGCCCTAAACTTTGGGGTGCCTGTGTCTTGCTGATTTTTAGTTTTCCCAATTTATACGCCCATGAGTGGAAGTGCCCTATGCTCTCTAAGCTGAGTTTTTAAGATGTTTCAGGACACACCGTACACTTCTCCAGAGTGGCTGTTGGCAATTTACATCCCGCCCATCAGCGTAGCAAGGCTCCCGTTTCTCCATGGCCTGTCCTGCATTTCTGGTTTTGACACTTTTTTCAGCATGGCCCTTTTGACCGATGGGAAGCGAGACTTCTTTGTAGCACTGATTTGCCTTTCCAGGTTGCTTGGTTGGCCAAAAAGGGCGTATGCGTTTTTTCCTGAATATATTCAGGAAAAAACGCATACGCCCTTTTTGGCCAAGGGCATCATGGTCGAGGTTTTGCCGCTTTTCCTGTGCTTTAAAGGCGATTCGAATCTACCTCCTGAAATCTGTTTCCTGCAATTCTGCCTTGCTTTCAAATCCTCTTCGTTGCCTTCCCTCAATATATTTGTGGACGAGAGTTATCATTTCTAACTCTGCAGGTTTGTGAATTGCAGGGCCGCTGAGCTCCATTTTTCAACTCGCTTTCTTGGGAGCTGGCCGCAAAAGCGCAGGATTGCTTCAGGCCCTATTGTGGTTCCGAGCGGCAGGCTGAGCCTGTGGTTAATTCTTCTTCCTGATGGGAAAATAGAGTGACCTGTGCCTGTCCCCACACCTAGACCTAGTCTCTCATTGGTTCCCCCTCTTCCCGTTCATCCTCAGGACAAATTGCAACCTGTACGGAACAGGAGGTTAAAGGTGCTCATTCTCCAAGGAGGGAGATTGCTAGTAAAGCGGCTGGAATGGCGAACCCGAGCACAAGGAGATGAGAAATGAGGTGCGTTTTAGAAATCTTTCCCGATCACACGGTGTACCATCTTCTGGGTTTCTCATGCATGTTTTCGATGTAGGAAGATGCCCTTGAAGCTGGAGATTTGGGACCTATGGGATGGGTACCACGCAGTATTACTTTAAAGGGTCTGCGTTTGCTCACCCAACCTCACCAAACCTCTCAGCCCCAAGAGTGTCCACCCTTATGTCTCAATCAGCTGTGGGTCTAGATATGGTCAATCCAGGTGGCATCACAGCCCCTGAACGAATTTTGTAAGAATTTCTCTCTCTTTCACTGTCTTTGTTTCACGGGTTTTTAAAAGTAATTGATTTTTATAATGGGGTTTAGCTGCTTTTCACTGCTGTTTTTATGGTGCTTTACACCCACTTGACTCACTTACAGAGAGATATCAATACATAGCTTTGAAGATTCTTCCTAGTCAGATATATTCTTGGGCGGTGAATAGGGGGTTTTTGCGTCCAGTTCACTGAGCAAGGAGTAGGTCTTGTCTATTACATATTGGGTTTATGACAAGCTATCTGAGCTAATTTGAAACCCTTGTTTTATGCGTCACCCCACCTCACCGTTCCCGTTAAGCAGCCATAGTGTGTTTTCTAAACGTGGGACTCTGTTCTGTTTTGTAATTCAGTTCAAGTGTAGCGGTTTTTACATTCCCTCTATAAGTGATACCTTACGATAAGTGTCTTTCTGTGTGACTTATTTCACTTAGAATCGTCGTACCTAAATCCACTCATCATGCTGCTACTAGCCTTATGACGTTGATTTCATGCCTGAGTGATATTCCATTGTACATAAGGACCACAACTTCTTTATCCATTTTTCTCTTTCCTGGGATATTTAAGGTGTAATGAAGTGGAGGTTCTTGTCAACAGAGCAGCCCTAAACTTTGGGGTGCCTGTGTCTTGCTGATTTTTAGTTTTCCCAATTTATACGCCCATGAGTGGAAGTGCCCTATGCTCTCTAAGCTGAGTTTTTAAGATGTTTCAGGACACACCGTACACTTCTCCAGAGTGGCTGTTGGCAATTTACATCCCGCCCATCAGCGTAGCAAGGCTCCCGTTTCTCCATGGCCTGTCCTGCATTTCTGGTTTTGACACTTTTTTCAGCATGGCCCTTTTGACCGATGGGAAGCGAGACTTCTTTGTAGCACTGATTTGCCTTTCCAGGTTGCTTGCTTGGCCAAAAAGGGCGTATGCGTTTTTTCCTGAATATATTCAGGAAAAAACGCATACGCCCTTTTTGGCCAAGGGCATCATGGTCGAGGTTTTGCCGCTTTTCCTGTGCTTTAAAGGCGATTCGAATCTACCTCCTGAAATCTGTTTCCTGCAATTCTGCCTTGCTTTCAAATCCTCTTCGTTGCCTTCCCTCAATATATTTGTGGACGAGAGTTATCATTTCTAACTCTGCAGGTTTGTGAATTGCAGGGCCGCTGAGCTCCATTTTTCAACTCGCTTTCTTGGGAGCTGGCCGCAAAAGCGCAGGATTGCTTCAGGCCGTATTGTGGTTCCGGGCGGCAGGCTGAGCCTGTGGTTAATTCTTCTTCCTGATGGGAAAATAGAGTGACCTGTGCCTGTCCCCACACCTAGACCTAGTCTCTCATTGGTTCCCCCTCTTCCCGTTCATCCTCAGGACAAATTTGCAACCTGTACGGAACAGGAGGTTAAAGGTGCTCATTCTCCAAGGAGGGAGATTGCTAGTAAAGCGGCTATAATGGCGAGCCCGAGCACAAGGAGATGAGAAATGAGGTGCGTTTTAGAAACCTTTCCCGATCACACGGTGTACCGTCTTCTGGGTTTCTCATGCATGTTTTCGATGTAGAAAGATGCCCTTGAAGCTGGAGATTTGGGACCCATGGGATGGGTACCACGCAGTATTACTTTAAAGGGTCTGCGTTTGCTCACCCAACCTCACCAAACCTCTCAGCCCCAAGAGTGTCCACCCTTATGTCTCAATCAGCTGTGGGTCTAGAGATGGTCAATAAAGGTGGCATCCTAGCCCCTGAACGAATTCTGTATGAATTTCTCTCTCTTTCACTGTCTTTGTTTCACGGGTTTTTAAAAGTAATTGATTTTTATAATGGGGTTTAGCTGCTTTTCACTGCTGTGTTTATGCCGCTTTACAGCCACTTGACTCACTTACAGAGAGATATCAATACATTGGTTTTAAGAGTCTTACTAGTCAGATATATTCTTGGGCGGTGAACAGGGGGTGTTGAATCCAGTTCACTGAGCAAGGAGTAGGTCTTGTCTGTTACATATTGGGTTTATGGAACAGTATCTGAGCTAATTTGAAACCCTTGTTTTATGCGTCACCCCACCTCACCGTTCCCGTTAAGCAGCCATAGTGTGTTTTCTAAACGTGGGACTCTGTTCTGTTTTGTAATTCAGTTCAAGTGTAGCGGTTTTTACATTCCCTCTATAAGTGATACCTTACGATAAGTGTCTTTCTGTGTGACTTATTTCACTTAGAATCGTCGTACCTAAATCCACTCATCATGCTGCTACTAGCCTTATGACGTTGATTTCATGCCTGAGTGATATTCCATTGTACATAAGGACCACAACTTCTTTATCCATTTTTCTCTTTCCTGGGATATTTAAGGTGTAATGAAGTGGAGGTTCTTGTCAACAGAGCAGCCCTAAACTTTGGGGTGCCTGTGTCTTGCTGATTTTTAGTTTTCCCAATTTATACGCCCATGAGTGGAAGTGCCCTATGCTCTCTAAGCTGAGTTTTTTAGATGTTTCAGGACACACCGTACACTTCTCCAGAGTGGCTGTTGGCAATTTACATCCCGCCCATCAGCGTAGCAAGGCTCCCGTTTCTCCATGGCCTGTCCTGCATTTCTGGTTTTGACACTTTTTTCAGCATGGCCCTTTTGACCGATGGGAAGCGAGACTTCTTTGTAGCACTGATTTGCCTTTCCAGGTTGCTTGGTTGGCCAAAAAGGGCGTATGCGTTTTTTCCTGAATATATTCAGGAAAAAACGCATACGCCCTTTTTGGCCAAGGGCATCATGGTCGAGGTTTTGCCGCTTTTCCTGTGCTTTAAAGGCGATTCAAATCTACCTCCTGAAATCTGTTTCCTGCAATTCTGCCTTGCTTTCAAATCCTCTTCGTTGCCTTCCCTCAATATATTTGTGGACGAGAGTTATCGTTTCTAACTCTGCAGGTTTGTGAATTGCAGGGCCGCTGAGCTCCATTTTTCAACTCGCTTTCTTGGGAGCTGGCCGCAAAAGTGCAGGATTGCTTCAGGCCCTATTGTGGTTCCGGGCGGCAGGCTGAGCCTGTGGTTAATTCTTCTTCCTGATGGGAAAATAGAGTGACCTGTGCCTGTCCCCACACCTAGACCTAGTCTCTCATTGGTTCCCCCTCTTCCCGTTCATCCTCAGGACAAATTTGCAACCTGTACGGAACAGGAGGTTAAAGGTGCTCATTCTCCAAGGAGGGAGATTGCTAGTAAAGCGGCTGTAATGGCGAGCCCGAGCACAAGGAGATGAGAAATGAGGTGCGTTTTAGAAACCTTTCCCGATCACACGGTGTACCGTCTTCTGGGTTTCTCATGCATGTTTTCGATGTAGAAAGATGCCCTTGAACCTGGAGATTTTGGACCCATGGGATGGGTACCACGCAGTATTACTTTAAAGGGTCTGCGTTTGCTCACCCAACCTCACCAAACCTCTCAGCCCCAAGAGTGTCCACCCTTATGTCTCAATCAGCTGTGGGTCTAGAGATGGTCAATAAAGGTGGCATCCCAGCCCCTGAACGAATTTTGTAAGAATTTCTCTCTCTTTCACTGTCTTTGTTTCACAGGTTTTTAAAAGTAATTGATTTTTATAATGGGGTTTAGCTGCTTTTCACTGCTGTGTTTATGCCGCTTTACACCCACTTGACTCACTTACAGAGGGATATCAATACATTGGTTTTAAGATTCTTCCTAGTCAGATATATTCTTGGGCGGTGAACAGGGGGTGTTGAGTCCAGTTCACTGAGCAAGGAGTAGGTCTTGTCTATTACATATTGCGTTTATGGAACGGTATCTGAGCTAATTTGAAACCCTTGTTTTATGCATCACCCACCTCACCTTTCCCGTTAAGCAGCCATAGTGTGTCTTCTAAACGTGTGACGCTGTTCTGTTTTGTAATTCAGTTCAAGTGTAGCGGTTTTTACATTCCCTCTCTAAGTGATATCTTATGATAAGTGTCTTTTTCTGTGTGACTTATTTCACTTAGAATCGTCGTACCTAAATCCTCTCATCATGCTGCTACTAGCCTTATGACGTTAATTTCATGGCTGAGTGATATGCCATTGTACATAAGGACCACAACTTCCTTATCCATTTTTCTCTTTCCTGGGATATTTAAGGTGTAACGAAGTGGAGGTTCTTGTCAACAGAGCAGCCCTAAACTTTGGGGTGCCTGTGTCTTGCTGATTTTTAGTTTTCCCAATTTCTACGCCCATGAGTGGAAGTGCCTTATGCTCTCTATGCTGAGTTTTTTAGATGTTTCAGGAAACACCGTACACTTCTCCAGAGTGGCTGTTGGCAATTTACATCCCGCCCATCAGCGTAGTAAGGCTCCCGTTTCTCCATGGCCTGTCCTGCATTTCTGGTTTTGACACTTTATTCAGCATGGCCCTTTTGACCGATGGGAAGCGAGACTTCTTTGTAGCGCTGATTTGCCTTTCCAGGTTGCTTGGTTGGCCAAAAAGGGCGTATGCGTTTTTTCCTGAATATATTCAGGAAAAAACGCATACGCCCTTTTTGGCCAAGGGCATCGTTGTCGAGGTTTTGCCGCTTTTCCTGTGCTTTAAAGGCGATTCGACTCTACCTCCTGAAATCTGTTTCCTGCAATTCTGCCTTGCTTTCAAATCCTCCTCGTTGCCTTCCCTCAATATATTTGTGGACGAGAGTTATCATTTCTAACTCTGCAGGTTTGTGAATTGCAGTGCCCCTGAGCTCGATTTTTCAACTCGCTTTCTTGGGAGCTGGCCGCAAAAGCGCAGGATTGCTTCAGGCCCTGTTCTGCTTCCGGGCGGCAGGCTGAGCCTGTGGTTAATTCTTCTTCCTGATGGGAAAATAGAGTGACCTGTGCCTGTCCCAACACCTAGAGCTAGTCTCTCACTGGTTCCCCCTCTTCCCGTTCATCCTCAGGACAAATTGCAACCTGTACGGAACAGGAGGTTAAAGGTGCTGATTCTCGAAGGAGGGAGATTGCTAGTAAAGCGGCTGTAATGGCCAACCCGAGCACAAGGAGATGAGAAATGAGGTGCGTTTTAGAAACCTTTCCCGATCACACGGTGTACCATCTTCTGGGTTTCTCATGCATGTTTTCGATGTAGGAAGATGCCCTTGAACCTGGAGATTTTGGACCCATGGGATGGATACCACGCAGTATTACTTTAAAGGGTCTGCGTTTGCTCACCCAACCTCACCAAACCTCTCAGCCCCAAGAGTGTCCACCCTTATGTCTCAATCAGCTGTGGGTCTAGAGATGGTCAATCCAGGTGGCATCACAGCCCCTGAACGAATTTTGTAAGAATTTCTCTCTCTTTCACTGTCTTTGTTTCACGGGTTTTTAAAAGTAATTGATTTTTATAATGGGGTTTAGCTGCTTTTCACTGCTGTGTTTATGCCGCTTTACACCCACTTGACTCACTTACAGAGGGATATCAATACATTGGTTTTAAGATTCTTCCTAGTCAGATATATTCTTGGGCGGTGAACAGGGGGTGTTGAGTCCAGTTCACTGAGCAAGGAGTAGGTCTTGTCTATTACATATTGGGTTTATGGAACGGTATCTGAGCTAATTTGAAACCCTTGTTTTATGCATCACCCACCTCACCTTTCCCGTTAAGCAGCCATAGTGTGTCTTCTAAACGTGTGACGCTGTTCTGTTTTGTAATTCAGTTCAAGTGTAGCGGTTTTTACATTCCCTCTCTAAGTGATATCTTATGATAAGTGTCTTTTTCTGTGTGACTTATTTCACTTAGAATCCTCGTACCTAAATCCTCTCATCATGCTGCTACTAGCCTTATGACGTTAATTTCATGGCTGAGTGATATCCCATTGTACATAAGGACCACAACTTCCTTATCCATTTTTCTCTTTCCTGGGATATTTAAGGTGTAACGAAGTGGAGGTTCTTGTCAACAGAGCAGCCCTAAACTTTGGGGTGCCTGTGTCTTGCTGATTTTTAGTTTTCCCAATTTATACGCCCATGAGTGGAAGTGCCCTATGCTCTCTAAGCTGAGTTTTTTAGATGTTTCAGGACACACCGTACACTTCTCCAGAGTGGCTGTTGGCAATTTACATCCCGCCCATCAGCGTAGCAAGGCTCCCGTTTCTCCATGGCCTGTCCTGCATTTCTGGTTTTGACACTTTTTTCAGCATGGACCTTTTGACCGATGGGAAGCGAGACTTCTTTGTAGCACTGATTTGCCTTTCCAGGTTGCTTGGTTGGCCAAAAAGGGCGTATGCGTTTTTTCCTGAATATATTCAGGAAAAAACGCATACGCCCTTTTTGGCCAAGGGCATCATGGTCGAGGTTTTGCCGCTTTTCCTGTGCTTTAAAGGCGATTCGAATCTACCTCCTGAAATCTGTTTCCTGCAATTCTGCCTTGCTTTCAAATCCTCCTCGTTGCCTTCCCTCAATATATTTGTGGACGAGAGTTATCGTTTCTAACTCTGCAGGTTTGTGAATTGCAGGGCCGCTGAGCTCCATTTTTCAACTCGCTTTCTTGGGAGCTGGCCGCAAAAGCGCAGGATTGCTTCAGGCCCTATTGTGGTTCCGGGCGGCAGGCTGAGCCTGTGGTTAATTCTTCTTCCTGATGGGAAAATAGAGTGACCTGTGCCTGTCCCCACACCTAGACCTAGTCTCTCATTGGTTCCCCCTCTTCCCATTCATCCTCAGGACAAAGTTGCAACCTGTACGGAACAGGAGGTTAAAGGTGCTGATTCTCGAAGGAGGGAGATTGCTAGTAAAGCGGCTGTAATGGCGAGCCCGAGCACAAGGAGATGAGAAATGAGGTGCGTTTTAGAAAACTTTCCCGATCACACGGTGTACCGTCTTCTGGGTTTCTCATGCATGTTTTCGATGTAGGAAGATGCCCTTGAACCTGGAGATTTTGGACCCATGGGATGGATACCACGCAGTATTACTTTAAAGGGTCTGCGTTTGCTCACCCAACCTCACCAAACCTCTCAGCCCCAAGAGTGTCCACCCTTATGTCTCAATCAGCTGTGGGTCTAGAGATGGTCAATCCAGGTGGCATCACAGCCCCTGAACGAATTTTGTAAGAATTTCTCTCTCTTTCACTGTCTTTGTTTCACGGGTTTTTAAAAGTAATTGATTTTTATAATGGGGTTTAGCTGCTTTTCACTGCTGTGTTTATGCCGCTTTACACCCACTTGACTCACTTACAGAGGGATATCAATACATTGGTTTTAAGATTCTTCCTAGTCAGATATATTCTTGGGCGGTGAACAGGGGGTGTTGAGTCCAGTTCACTGAGCAAGGAGTAGGTCTTGTCTATTACATATTGGGTTTATGGAACGGTATCTGAGCTAATTTGAAACCCTTGTTTTATGCATCACCCACCTCACCTTTCCCGTTAAGCAGCCATAGTGTGTCTTCTAAACGTGTGACGCTGTTCTGTTTTGTAATTCAGTTCAAGTGTAGCGGTTTTTACATTCCCTCTCTAAGTGATATCTTATGATAAGTGTCTTTTTCTGTGTGACTTATTTCACTTAGAATCGTCGTACCTAAATCCTCTCATCATGCTGCTACTAGCCTTATGACGTTAATTTCATGGCTGAGTGATATGCCATTGTACATAAGGACCACAACTTCCTTATCCATTTTTCTCTTTCCTGGGATATTTAAGGTGTAACGAAGTGGAGGTTCTTGTCAACAGAGCAGCCCTAAACTTTGGGGTGCCTGTGTCTTGCTGATTTTTAGTTTTCCCAATTTCTACGCCCATGAGTGGAAGTGCCTTATGCTCTCTATGCTGAGTTTTTTAGATGTTTCAGGAAACACCGTACACTTCTCCAGAGTGGCTGTTGGCAATTTACATCCCGCCCATCAGCGTAGTAAGGCTCCCGTTTCTCCATGGCCTGTCCTGCATTTCTGGTTTTGACACTTTATTCAGCATGGCCCTTTTGACCGATGGGAAGCGAGACTTCTTTGTAGCGCTGATTTGCCTTTCCAGGTTGCTTGGTTGGCCAAAAAGGGCGTATGCGTTTTTTCCTGAATATATTCAGGAAAAAACGCATACGCCCTTTTTGGCCAAGGGCATCGTTGTCGAGGTTTTGCCGCTTTTCCTGTGCTTTAAAGGCGATTCGACTCTACCTCCTGAAATCTGTTTCCTGCAATTCTGCCTTGCTTTCAAATCCTCCTCGTTGCCTTCCCTCAATATATTTGTGGACGAGAGTTATCATTTCTAACTCTGCAGGTTTGTGAATTGCAGTGCCCCTGAGCTCGATTTTTCAACTCGCTTTTTTGGGAGCTGGCCGCAAAAGCGCAGGATTGCTTCAGGCCCTGTTCTGCTTCCGGGCGGCAGGCTGAGCCTGTGGTTAATTCTTCTTCCTGATGGGAAAATAGAGTGACCTGTGCCTGTCCCAACACCTAGAGCTAGTCTCTCACTGGTTCCCCCTCTTCCCGTTCATCCTCAGGACAAATTGCAACCTGTACGGAACAGGAGGTTAAAGGTGCTGATTCTCGAAGGAGGGAGATTGCTAGTAAAGCGGCTGTAATGGCCAACCCGAGCACAAGGAGATGAGAAAAGAGGTGCGTTTTAGAAACCTTTCCCGATCACACGGTGTACCATCTTCTGGGTTTCTCATGCATGTTTTCGATGTAGGAAGATGCCCTTGAACCTGGAGATTTTGGACCCATGGGATGGATACCACGCAGTATTACTTTAAAGGGTCTGCGTTTGCTCACCCAACCTCACCAAACCTCTCAGCCCCAAGAGTGTCCACCCTTATGTCTCAATCAGCTGTGGGTCTAGAGATGGTCAATCCAGGTGGCATCACAGCCCCTGAACGAATTTTGTAAGAATTTCTCTCTCTTTCACTGTCTTTGTTTCACGGGTTTTTAAAAGTAATTGATTTTTATAATGGGGTTTAGCTGCTTTTCACTGCTGTGTTTATGCCGCTTTACACCCACTTGACTCACTTACAGAGGGATATCAATACATTGGTTTTAAGATTCTTCCTAGTCAGATATATTCTTGGGCGGTGAACAGGGGGTGTTGAGTCCAGTTCACTGAGCAAGGAGTAGGTCTTGTCTATTACATATTGGGTTTATGGAACGGTATCTGAGCTAATTTGAAACCCTTGTTTTATGCATCACCCACCTCACCTTTCCCGTTAAGCAGCCATAGTGTGTCTTCTAAACGTGTGACGCTGTTCTGTTTTGTAATTCAGTTCAAGTGTAGCGGTTTTTACATTCCCTCTCTAAGTGATATCTTATGATAAGTGTCTTTTTCTGTGTGACTTATTTCACTTAGAATCGTCGTACCTAAATCCTCTCATCATGCTGCTACTAGCCTTATGACGTTAATTTCATGGCTGAGTGATATGCCATTGTACATAAGGACCACAACTTCCTTATCCATTTTTCTCTTTCCTGGGATATTTAAGGTGTAACGAAGTGGAGGTTCTTGTCAACAGAGCAGCCCTAAACTTTGGGGTGCCTGTGTCTTGCTGATTTTTAGTTTTCCCAATTTATACGCCCATGAGTGGAAGTGCCCTATGCTCTCTAAGCTGAGTTTTTTAGATGTTTCAGGACACACCGTACACTTCTCCAGAGTGGCTGTTGGCAATTTACATCCCGCCCATCAGCGTAGCAAGGCTCCCGTTTCTCCATGGCCTGTCCTGCATTTCTGGTTTTGACACTTTTTTCAGCATGGACCTTTTGACCGATGGGAAGCGAGACTTCTTTGTAGCACTGATTTGCCTTTCCAGGTTGCTTGGTTGGCCAAAAAGGGCGTATGCGTTTTTTCCTGAATATATTCAGGAAAAAACGCATACGCCCTTTTTGGCCAAGGGCATCATGGTCGAGGTTTTGCCGCTTTTCCTGTGCTTTAAAGGCGATTCGAATCTACCTCCTGAAATCTGTTTCCTGCAATTCTGCCTTGCTTTCAAATCCTCCTCGTTGCCTTCCCTCAATATATTTGTGGACGAGAGTTATCGTTTCTAACTCTGCAGGTTTGTGAATTGCAGGGCCGCTGAGCTCCATTTTTCAACTCGCTTTCTTGGGAGCTGGCCGCAAAAGTGCAGGATTGCTTCAGGCCCTATTGTGGTTCCGGGCGGCAGGCTGAGCCTGTGGTTAATTCTTCTTCCTGATGGGAAAATAGAGTGACCTGTGCCTGTCCCCACACCTAGACCTAGTCTCTCATTGGTTCCCCCTCTTCCCGTTCATCCTCAGGACAAATTTGCAACCTGTACGGAACAGGAGGTTAAAGGTGCTCATTCTCCAAGGAGGGAGATTGCTAGTAAAGCGGCTGTAATGGCGAGCCCGAGCACAAGGAGATGAGAAATGAGGTGCGTTTTAGAAACCTTTCCCGATCACACGGTGTACCGTCTTCTGGGTTTCTCATGCATGTTTTCGATGTAGAAAGATGCCCTTGAACCTGGAGATTTTGGACCCATGGGATGGGTACCACGCAGTATTACTTTAAAGGGTCTGCGTTTGCTCACCCAACCTCACCAAACCTCTCAGCCCCAAGAGTGTCCACCCTTATGTCTCAATCAGCTGTGGGTCTAGAGATGGTCAATAAAGGTGGCATCCCAGCCCCTGAACGAATTTTGTAAGAATTTCTCTCTCTTTCACTGTCTTTGTTTCACAGGTTTTTAAAAGTAATTGATTTTTATAATGGGGTTTAGCTGCTTTTCACTGCTGTGTTTATGCCGCTTTACACCCACTTGACTCACTTACAGAGGGATATCAATACATTGGTTTTAAGATTCTTCCTAGTCAGATATATTCTTGGGCGGTGAACAGGGGGTGTTGAGTCCAGTTCACTGAGCAAGGAGTAGGTCTTGTCTATTACATATTGCGTTTATGGAACGGTATCTGAGCTAATTTGAAACCCTTGTTTTATGCATCACCCACCTCACCTTTCCCGTTAAGCAGCCATAGTGTGTCTTCTAAACGTGTGACGCTGTTCTGTTTTGTAATTCAGTTCAAGTGTAGCGGTTTTTACATTCCCTCTCTAAGTGATATCTTATGATAAGTGTCTTTTTCTGTGTGACTTATTTCACTTAGAATCGTCGTACCTAAATCCTCTCATCATGCTGCTACTAGCCTTATGACGTTAATTTCATGGCTGAGTGATATGCCATTGTACATAAGGACCACAACTTCCTTATCCATTTTTCTCTTTCCTGGGATATTTAAGGTGTAACGAAGTGGAGGTTCTTGTCAACAGAGCAGCCCTAAACTTTGGGGTGCCTGTGTCTTGCTGATTTTTAGTTTTCCCAATTTCTACGCCCATGAGTGGAAGTGCCTTATGCTCTCTATGCTGAGTTTTTTAGATGTTTCAGGAAACACCGTACACTTCTCCAGAGTGGCTGTTGGCAATTTACATCCCGCCCATCAGCGTAGTAAGGCTCCCGTTTCTCCATGGCCTGTCCTGCATTTCTGGTTTTGACACTTTATTCAGCATGGCCCTTTTGACCGATGGGAAGCGAGACTTCTTTGTAGCGCTGATTTGCCTTTCCAGGTTGCTTGGTTGGCCAAAAAGGGCGTATGCGTTTTTTCCTGAATATATTCAGGAAAAAACGCATACGCCCTTTTTGGCCAAGGGCATCGTTGTCGAGGTTTTGCCGCTTTTCCTGTGCTTTAAAGGCGATTCGACTCTACCTCCTGAAATCTGTTTCCTGCAATTCTGCCTTGCTTTCAAATCCTCCTCGTTGCCTTCCCTCAATATATTTGTGGACGAGAGTTATCATTTCTAACTCTGCAGGTTTGTGAATTGCAGTGCCCCTGAGCTCGATTTTTCAACTCGCTTTTTTGGGAGCTGGCCGCAAAAGCGCAGGATTGCTTCAGGCCCTGTTCTGCTTCCGGGCGGCAGGCTGAGCCTGTGGTTAATTCTTCTTCCTGATGGGAAAATAGAGTGACCTGTGCCTGTCCCAACACCTAGAGCTAGTCTCTCACTGGTTCCCCCTCTTCCCGTTCATCCTCAGGACAAATTGCAACCTGTACGGAACAGGAGGTTAAAGGTGCTGATTCTCGAAGGAGGGAGATTGCTAGTAAAGCGGCTGTAATGGCCAACCCGAGCACAAGGAGATGAGAAATGAGGTGCGTTTTAGAAACCTTTCCCGATCACACGGTGTACCATCTTCTGGGTTTCTCATGCATGTTTTCGATGTAGGAAGATGCCCTTGAACCTGGAGATTTTGGACCCATGGGATGGATACCACGCAGTATTACTTTAAAGGGTCTGCGTTTGCTCACCCAACCTCACCAAACCTCTCAGCCCCAAGAGTGTCCACCCTTATGTCTCAATCAGCTGTGGGTCTAGAGATGGTCAATCCAGGTGGCATCACAGCCCCTGAACGAATTTTGTAAGAATTTCTCTCTCTTTCACTGTCTTTGTTTCACGGGTTTTTAAAAGTAATTGATTTTTATAATGGGGTTTAGCTGCTTTTCACTGCTGTGTTTATGCCGCTTTACACCCACTTGACTCACTTACAGAGGGATATCAATACATTGGTTTTAAGATTCTTCCTAGTCAGATATATTCTTGGGCGGTGAACAGGGGGTGTTGAGTCCAGTTCACTGAGCAAGGAGTAGGTCTTGTCTATTACATATTGGGTTTATGGAACGGTATCTGAGCTAATTTGAAACCCTTGTTTTATGCATCACCCACCTCACCTTTCCCGTTAAGCAGCCATAGTGTGTCTTCTAAACGTGTGACGCTGTTCTGTTTTGTAATTCAGTTCAAGTGTAGCGGTTTTTACATTCCCTCTCTAAGTGATATCTTATGATAAGTGTCTTTTTCTGTGTGACTTATTTCACTTAGAATCCTCGTACCTAAATCCTCTCATCATGCTGCTACTAGCCTTATGACGTTAATTTCATGGCTGAGTGATATCCCATTGTACATAAGGACCACAACTTCCTTATCCATTTTTCTCTTTCCTGGGATATTTAAGGTGTAACGAAGTGGAGGTTCTTGTCAACAGAGCAGCCCTAAACTTTGGGGTGCCTGTGTCTTGCTGATTTTTAGTTTTCCCAATTTATACGCCCATGAGTGGAAGTGCCCTATGCTCTCTAAGCTGAGTTTTTTAGATGTTTCAGGACACACCGTACACTTCTCCAGAGTGGCTGTTGGCAATTTACATCCCGCCCATCAGCGTAGCAAGGCTCCCGTTTCTCCATGGCCTGTCCTGCATTTCTGGTTTTGACACTTTTTTCAGCATGGACCTTTTGACCGATGGGAAGCGAGACTTCTTTGTAGCACTGATTTGCCTTTCCAGGTTGCTTGGTTGGCCAAAAAGGGCGTATGCGTTTTTTCCTGAATATATTCAGGAAAAAACGCATACGCCCTTTTTGGCCAAGGGCATCATGGTCGAGGTTTTGCCGCTTTTCCTGTGCTTTAAAGGCGATTCGAATCTACCTCCTGAAATCTGTTTCCTGCAATTCTGCCTTGCTTTCAAATCCTCCTCGTTGCCTTCCCTCAATATATTTGTGGACGAGAGTTATCGTTTCTAACTCTGCAGGTTTGTGAATTGCAGGGCCGCTGAGCTCCATTTTTCAACTCGCTTTCTTGGGAGCTGGCCGCAAAAGCGCAGGATTGCTTCAGGCCCTATTGTGGTTCCGGGCGGCAGGCTGAGCCTGTGGTTAATTCTTCTTCCTGATGGGAAAATAGAGTGACCTGTGCCTGTCCCCACACCTAGACCTAGTCTCTCATTGGTTCCCCCTCTTCCCATTCATCCTCAGGACAAAGTTGCAACCTGTACGGAACAGGAGGTTAAAGGTGCTGATTCTCGAAGGAGGGAGATTGCTAGTAAAGCGGCTGTAATGGCGAGCCCGAGCACAAGGAGATGAGAAATGAGGTGCGTTTTAGAAACCTTTCCCGATCACACGGTGTACCGTCTTCTGGGTTTCTCATGCATGTTTTCGATGTAGGAAGATGCCCTTGAACCTGGAGATTTTGGACCCATGGGATGGATACCACGCAGTATTACTTTAAAGGGTCTGCGTTTGCTCACCCAACCTCACCAAACCTCTCAGCCCCAAGAGTGTCCACCCTTATGTCTCAATCAGCTGTGGGTCTAGAGATGGTCAATCCAGGTGGCATCACAGCCCCTGAACGAATTTTGTAAGAATTTCTCTCTCTTTCACTGTCTTTGTTTCACGGGTTTTTAAAAGTAATTGATTTTTATAATGGGGTTTAGCTGCTTTTCACTGCTGTGTTTATGCCGCTTTACACCCACTTGACTCACTTACAGAGGGATATCAATACATTGGTTTTAAGATTCTTCCTAGTCAGATATATTCTTGGGCGGTGAACAGGGGGTGTTGAGTCCAGTTCACTGAGCAAGGAGTAGGTCTTGTCTATTACATATTGGGTTTATGGAACGGTATCTGAGCTAATTTGAAACCCTTGTTTTATGCATCACCCACCTCACCTTTCCCGTTAAGCAGCCATAGTGTGTCTTCTAAACGTGTGACGCTGTTCTGTTTTGTAATTCAGTTCAAGTGTAGCGGTTTTTACATTCCCTCTCTAAGTGATATCTTATGATAAGTGTCTTTTTCTGTGTGACTTATTTCACTTAGAATCGTCGTACCTAAATCCTCTCATCATGCTGCTACTAGCCTTATGACGTTAATTTCATGGCTGAGTGATATGCCATTGTACATAAGGACCACAACTTCCTTATCCATTTTTCTCTTTCCTGGGATATTTAAGGTGTAACGAAGTGGAGGTTCTTGTCAACAGAGCAGCCCTAAACTTTGGGGTGCCTGTGTCTTGCTGATTTTTAGTTTTCCCAATTTCTACGCCCATGAGTGGAAGTGCCTTATGCTCTCTATGCTGAGTTTTTTAGATGTTTCAGGAAACACCGTACACTTCTCCAGAGTGGCTGTTGGCAATTTACATCCCGCCCATCAGCGTAGTAAGGCTCCCGTTTCTCCATGGCCTGTCCTGCATTTCTGGTTTTGACACTTTATTCAGCATGGCCCTTTTGACCGATGGGAAGCGAGACTTCTTTGTAGCGCTGATTTGCCTTTCCAGGTTGCTTGGTTGGCCAAAAAGGGCGTATGCGTTTTTTCCTGAATATATTCAGGAAAAAACGCATACGCCCTTTTTGGCCAAGGGCATCGTTGTCGAGGTTTTGCCGCTTTTCCTGTGCTTTAAAGGCGATTCGACTCTACCTCCTGAAATCTGTTTCCTGCAATTCTGCCTTGCTTTCAAATCCTCCTCGTTGCCTTCCCTCAATATATTTGTGGACGAGAGTTATCATTTCTAACTCTGCAGGTTTGTGAATTGCAGTGCCCCTGAGCTCGATTTTTCAACTCGCTTTTTTGGGAGCTGGCCGCAAAAGCGCAGGATTGCTTCAGGCCCTGTTCTGCTTCCGGGCGGCAGGCTGAGCCTGTGGTTAATTCTTCTTCCTGATGGGAAAATAGAGTGACCTGTGCCTGTCCCAACACCTAGAGCTAGTCTCTCACTGGTTCCCCCTCTTCCCGTTCATCCTCAGGACAAATTGCAACCTGTACGGAACAGGAGGTTAAAGGTGCTGATTCTCGAAGGAGGGAGATTGCTAGTAAAGCGGCTGTAATGGCCAACCCGAGCACAAGGAGATGAGAAAAGAGGTGCGTTTTAGAAACCTTTCCCGATCACACGGTGTACCATCTTCTGGGTTTCTCATGCATGTTTTCGATGTAGGAAGATGCCCTTGAACCTGGAGATTTTGGACCCATGGGATGGATACCACGCAGTATTACTTTAAAGGGTCTGCGTTTGCTCACCCAACCTCACCAAACCTCTCAGCCCCAAGAGTGTCCACCCTTATGTCTCAATCAGCTGTGGGTCTAGAGATGGTCAATCCAGGTGGCATCACAGCCCCTGAACGAATTTTGTAAGAATTTCTCTCTCTTTCACTGTCTTTGTTTCACGGGTTTTTAAAAGTAATTGATTTTTATAATGGGGTTTAGCTGCTTTTCACTGCTGTGTTTATGCCGCTTTACACCCACTTGACTCACTTACAGAGGGATATCAATACATTGGTTTTAAGATTCTTCCTAGTCAGATATATTCTTGGGCGGTGAACAGGGGGTGTTGAGTCCAGTTCACTGAGCAAGGAGTAGGTCTTGTCTATTACATATTGGGTTTATGGAACGGTATCTGAGCTAATTTGAAACCCTTGTTTTATGCATCACCCACCTCACCTTTCCCGTTAAGCAGCCATAGTGTGTCTTCTAAACGTGTGACGCTGTTCTGTTTTGTAATTCAGTTCAAGTGTAGCGGTTTTTACATTCCCTCTCTAAGTGATATCTTATGATAAGTGTCTTTTTCTGTGTGACTTATTTCACTTAGAATCGTCGTACCTAAATCCTCTCATCATGCTGCTACTAGCCTTATGACGTTAATTTCATGGCTGAGTGATATGCCATTGTACATAAGGACCACAACTTCCTTATCCATTTTTCTCTTTCCTGGGATATTTAAGGTGTAACGAAGTGGAGGTTCTTGTCAACAGAGCAGCCCTAAACTTTGGGGTGCCTGTGTCTTGCTGATTTTTAGTTTTCCCAATTTCTACGCCCATGAGTGGAAGTGCCTTATGCTCTCTATGCTGAGTTTTTTAGATGTTTCAGGAAACACCGTACACTTCTCCAGAGTGGCTGTTGGCAATTTACATCCCGCCCATCAGCGTAGTAAGGCTCCCGTTTCTCCATGGCCTGTCCTGCATTTCTGGTTTTGACACTTTATTCAGCATGGCCCTTTTGACCGATGGGAAGCGAGACTTCTTTGTAGCGCTGATTTGCCTTTCCAGGTTGCTTGGTTGGCCAAAAAGGGCGTATGCGTTTTTTCCTGAATATATTCAGGAAAAAACGCATACGCCCTTTTTGGCCAAGGGCATCGTTGTCGAGGTTTTGCCGCTTTTCCTGTGCTTTAAAGGCGATTCGACTCTACCTCCTGAAATCTGTTTCCTGCAATTCTGCCTTGCTTTCAAATCCTCCTCGTTGCCTTCCCTCAATATATTTGTGGACGAGAGTTATCATTTCTAACTCTGCAGGTTTGTGAATTGCAGTGCCCCTGAGCTCGATTTTTCAACTCGCTTTTTTGGGAGCTGGCCGCAAAAGCGCAGGATTGCTTCAGGCCCTGTTCTGCTTCCGGGCGGCAGGCTGAGCCTGTGGTTAATTCTTCTTCCTGATGGGAAAATAGAGTGACCTGTGCCTGTCCCAACACCTAGAGCTAGTCTCTCACTGGTTCCCCCTCTTCCCGTTCATCCTCAGGACAAATTGCAACCTGTACGGAACAGGAGGTTAAAGGTGCTGATTCTCGAAGGAGGGAGATTGCTAGTAAAGCGGCTGTAATGGCCAACCCGAGCACAAGGAGATGAGAAAAGAGGTGCGTTTTAGAAACCTTTCCCGATCACACGGTGTACCATCTTCTGGGTTTCTCATGCATGTTTTCGATGTAGGAAGATGCCCTTGAACCTGGAGATTTTGGACCCATGGGATGGATACCACGCAGTATTACTTTAAAGGGTCTGCGTTTGCTCACCCAACCTCACCAAACCTCTCAGCCCCAAGAGTGTCCACCCTTATGTCTCAATCACCTGTGGGTCTAGAGATGGTCAATCCAGGTGGCATCACAGCCCCTGAACGAATTTTGTAAGAATTTCTCTCTCTTTCACTGTCTTTGTTTCACGGGTTTTTAAAAGTAATTGATTTTTATAATGGGGTTTAGCTGCTTTTCACTGCTGTGTTTATGCCGCTTTACACCCACTTGACTCACTTACAGAGGGATATCAATACATTGGTTTTAAGATTCTTCCTAGTCAGATATATTCTTGGGCGGTGAACAGGGGGTGTTGAGTCCAGTTCACTGAGCAAGGAGTAGGTCTTGTCTATTACATATTGGGTTTATGGAACGGTATCTGAGCTAATTTGAAACCCTTGTTTTATGCATCACCCACCTCACCTTTCCCGTTAAGCAGCCATAGTGTGTCTTCTAAACGTGTGACGCTGTTCTGTTTTGTAATTCAGTTCAAGTGTAGCGGTTTTTACATTCCCTCTCTAAGTGATATCTTATGATAAGTGTCTTTTTCTGTGTGACTTATTTCACTTAGAATCGTCGTACCTAAATCCTCTCATCATGCTGCTACTAGCCTTATGACGTTAATTTCATGGCTGAGTGATATGCCATTGTACATAAGGACCACAACTTCCTTATCCATTTTTCTCTTTCCTGGGATATTTAAGGTGTAACGAAGTGGAGGTTCTTGTCAACAGAGCAGCCCTAAACTTTGGGGTGCCTGTGTCTTGCTGATTTTTAGTTTTCCCAATTTCTACGCCCATGAGTGGAAGTGCCTTATGCTCTCTATGCTGAGTTTTTTAGATGTTTCAGGAAACACCGTACACTTCTCCAGAGTGGCTGTTGGCAATTTACATCCCGCCCATCAGCGTAGTAAGGCTCCCGTTTCTCCATGGCCTGTCCTGCATTTCTGGTTTTGACACTTTATTCAGCATGGCCCTTTTGACCGATGGGAAGCGAGACTTCTTTGTAGCGCTGATTTGCCTTTCCAGGTTGCTTGGTTGGCCAAAAAGGGCGTATGCGTTTTTTCCTGAATATATTCAGGAAAAAACGCATACGCCCTTTTTGGCCAAGGGCATCGTTGTCGAGGTTTTGCCGCTTTTCCTGTGCTTTAAAGGCGATTCGACTCTACCTCCTGAAATCTGTTTCCTGCAATTCTGCCTTGCTTTCAAATCCTCCTCGTTGCCTTCCCTCAATATATTTGTGGACGAGAGTTATCATTTCTAACTCTGCAGGTTTGTGAATTGCAGTGCCCCTGAGCTCGATTTTTCAACTCGCTTTTTTGGGAGCTGGCCGCAAAAGCGCAGGATTGCTTCAGGCCCTGTTCTGCTTCCGGGCGGCAGGCTGAGCCTGTGGTTAATTCTTCTTCCTGATGGGAAAATAGAGTGACCTGTGCCTGTCCCAACACCTAGAGCTAGTCTCTCACTGGTTCCCCCTCTTCCCGTTCATCCTCAGGACAAATTGCAACCTGTACGGAACAGGAGGTTAAAGGTGCTGATTCTCGAAGGAGGGAGATTGCTAGTAAAGCGGCTGTAATGGCCAACCCGAGCACAAGGAGATGAGAAAAGAGGTGCGTTTTAGAAACCTTTCCCGATCACACGGTGTACCATCTTCTGGGTTTCTCATGCATGTTTTCGATGTAGGAAGATGCCCTTGAACCTGGAGATTTTGGACCCATGGGATGGATACCACGCAGTATTACTTTAAAGGGTCTGCGTTTGCTCACCCAACCTCACCAAACCTCTCAGCCCCAAGAGTGTCCACCCTTATGTCTCAATCAGCTGTGGGTCTAGAGATGGTCAATCCAGGTGGCATCACAGCCCCTGAACGAATTTTGTAAGAATTTCTCTCTCTTTCACTGTCTTTGTTTCACGGGTTTTTAAAAGTAATTGATTTTTATAATGGGGTTTAGCTGCTTTTCACTGCTGTGTTTATGCCGCTTTACACCCACTTGACTCACTTACAGAGGGATATCAATACATTGGTTTTAAGATTCTTCCTAGTCAGATATATTCTTGGGCGGTGAACAGGGGGTGTTGAGTCCAGTTCACTGAGCAAGGAGTAGGTCTTGTCTATTACATATTGGGTTTATGGAACGGTATCTGAGCTAATTTGAAACCCTTGTTTTATGCATCACCCACCTCACCTTTCCCGTTAAGCAGCCATAGTGTGTCTTCTAAACGTGTGACGCTGTTCTGTTTTGTAATTCAGTTCAAGTGTAGCGGTTTTTACATTCCCTCTCTAAGTGATATCTTATGATAAGTGTCTTTTTCTGTGTGACTTATTTCACTTAGAATCGTCGTACCTAAATCCTCTCATCATGCTGCTACTAGCCTTATGACGTTAATTTCATGGCTGAGTGATATGCCATTGTACATAAGGACCACAACTTCCTTATCCATTTTTCTCTTTCCTGGGATATTTAAGGTGTAACGAAGTGGAGGTTCTTGTCAACAGAGCAGCCCTAAACTTTGGGGTGCCTGTGTCTTGCTGATTTTTAGTTTTCCCAATTTCTACGCCCATGAGTGGAAGTGCCTTATGCTCTCTATGCTGAGTTTTTTAGATGTTTCAGGAAACACCGTACACTTCTCCAGAGTGGCTGTTGGCAATTTACATCCCGCCCATCAGCGTAGTAAGGCTCCCGTTTCTCCATGGCCTGTCCTGCATTTCTGGTTTTGACACTTTATTCAGCATGGCCCTTTTGACCGATGGGAAGCGAGACTTCTTTGTAGCGCTGATTTGCCTTTCCAGGTTGCTTGGTTGGCCAAAAAGGGCGTATGCGTTTTTTCCTGAATATATTCAGGAAAAACGCATACGCCCTTTTTGGCCAAGGGCATCGTTGTCGAGGTTTTGCCGCTTTTCCTGTGCTTTAAAGGCGATTCGACTCTACCTCCTGAAATCTGTTTCCTGCAATTCTGCCTTGCTTTCAAATCCTCCTCGTTGCCTTCCCTCAATATATTTGTGGACGAGAGTTATCATTTCTAACTCTGCAGGTTTGTGAATTGCAGTGCCCCTGAGCTCGATTTTTCAACTCGCTTTTTTGGGAGCTGGCCGCAAAAGCGCAGGATTGCTTCAGGCCCTGTTCTGCTTCCGGGCGGCAGGCTGAGCCTGTGGTTAATTCTTCTTCCTGATGGGAAAATAGAGTGACCTGTGCCTGTCCCAACACCTAGAGCTAGTCTCTCACTGGTTCCCCCTCTTCCCGTTCATCCTCAGGACAAATTGCAACCTGTACGGAACAGGAGGTTAAAGGTGCTGATTCTCGAAGGAGGGAGATTGCTAGTAAAGCGGCTGTAATGGCCAACCCGAGCACAAGGAGATGAGAAAAGAGGTGCGTTTTAGAAACCTTTCCCGATCACACGGTGTACCATCTTCTGGGTTTCTCATGCATGTTTTCGATGTAGGAAGATGCCCTTGAACCTGGAGATTTTGGACCCATGGGATGGATACCACGCAGTATTACTTTAAAGGGTCTGCGTTTGCTCACCCAACCTCACCAAACCTCTCAGCCCCAAGAGTGTCCACCCTTATGTCTCAATCACCTGTGGGTCTAGAGATGGTCAATCCAGGTGGCATCACAGCCCCTGAACGAATTTTGTAAGAATTTCTCTCTCTTTCACTGTCTTTGTTTCACGGGTTTTTAAAAGTAATTGATTTTTATAATGGGGTTTAGCTGCTTTTCACTGCTGTGTTTATGCCGCTTTACACCCACTTGACTCACTTACAGAGGGATATCAATACATTGGTTTTAAGATTCTTCCTAGTCAGATATATTCTTGGGCGGTGAACAGGGGGTGTTGAGTCCAGTTCACTGAGCAAGGAGTAGGTCTTGTCTATTACATATTGGGTTTATGGAACGGTATCTGAGCTAATTTGAAACCCTTGTTTTATGCATCACCCACCTCACCTTTCCCGTTAAGCAGCCATAGTGTGTCTTCTAAACGTGTGACGCTGTTCTGTTTTGTAATTCAGTTCAAGTGTAGCGGTTTTTACATTCCCTCTCTAAGTGATATCTTATGATAAGTGTCTTTTTCTGTGTGACTTATTTCACTTAGAATCGTCGTACCTAAATCCTCTCATCATGCTGCTACTAGCCTTATGACGTTAATTTCATGGCTGAGTGATATGCCATTGTACATAAGGACCACAACTTCCTTATCCATTTTTCTCTTTCCTGGGATATTTAAGGTGTAACGAAGTGGAGGTTCTTGTCAACAGAGCAGCCCTAAACTTTGGGGTGCCTGTGTCTTGCTGATTTTTAGTTTTCCCAATTTCTACGCCCATGAGTGGAAGTGCCTTATGCTCTCTATGCTGAGTTTTTTAGATGTTTCAGGAAACACCGTACACTTCTCCAGAGTGGCTGTTGGCAATTTACATCCCGCCCATCAGCGTAGTAAGGCTCCCGTTTCTCCATGGCCTGTCCTGCATTTCTGGTTTTGACACTTTATTCAGCATGGCCCTTTTGACCGATGGGAAGCGAGACTTCTTTGTAGCGCTGATTTGCCTTTCCAGGTTGCTTGGTTGGCCAAAAAGGGCGTATGCGTTTTTTCCTGAATATATTCAGGAAAAAACGCATACGCCCTTTTTGGCCAAGGGCATCGTTGTCGAGGTTTTGCCGCTTTTCCTGTGCTTTAAAGGCGATTCGACTCTACCTCCTGAAATCTGTTTCCTGCAATTCTGCCTTGCTTTCAAATCCTCCTCGTTGCCTTCCCTCAATATATTTGTGGACGAGAGTTATCATTTCTAACTCTGCAGGTTTGTGAATTGCAGTGCCCCTGAGCTCGATTTTTCAACTCGCTTTTTTGGGAGCTGGCCGCAAAAGCGCAGGATTGCTTCAGGCCCTGTTCTGCTTCCGGGCGGCAGGCTGAGCCTGTGGTTAATTCTTCTTCCTGATGGGAAAATAGAGTGACCTGTGCCTGTCCCAACACCTAGAGCTAGTCTCTCACTGGTTCCCCCTCTTCCCGTTCATCCTCAGGACAAATTGCAACCTGTACGGAACAGGAGGTTAAAGGTGCTGATTCTCGAAGGAGGGAGATTGCTAGTAAAGCGGCTGTAATGGCCAACCCGAGCACAAGGAGATGAGAAAAGAGGTGCGTTTTAGAAACCTTTCCCGATCACACGGTGTACCATCTTCTGGGTTTCTCATGCATGTTTTCGATGTAGGAAGATGCCCTTGAACCTGGAGATTTTGGACCCATGGGATGGATACCACGCAGTATTACTTTAAAGGGTCTGCGTTTGCTCACCCAACCTCACCAAACCTCTCAGCCCCAAGAGTGTCCACCCTTATGTCTCAATCAGCTGTGGGTCTAGAGATGGTCAATCCAGGTGGCATCACAGCCCCTGAACGAATTTTGTAAGAATTTCTCTCTCTTTCACTGTCTTTGTTTCACGGGTTTTTAAAAGTAATTGATTTTTATAATGGGGTTTAGCTGCTTTTCACTGCTGTGTTTATGCCGCTTTACACCCACTTGACTCACTTACAGAGGGATATCAATACATTGGTTTTAAGATTCTTCCTAGTCAGATATATTCTTGGGCGGTGAACAGGGGGTGTTGAGTCCAGTTCACTGAGCAAGGAGTAGGTCTTGTCTATTACATATTGGGTTTATGGAACGGTATCTGAGCTAATTTGAAACCCTTGTTTTATGCATCACCCACCTCACCTTTCCCGTTAAGCAGCCATAGTGTGTCTTCTAAACGTGTGACGCTGTTCTGTTTTGTAATTCAGTTCAAGTGTAGCGGTTTTTACATTCCCTCTCTAAGTGATATCTTATGATAAGTGTCTTTTTCTGTGTGACTTATTTCACTTAGAATCGTCGTACCTAAATCCTCTCATCATGCTGCTACTAGCCTTATGACGTTAATTTCATGGCTGAGTGATATGCCATTGTACATAAGGACCACAACTTCCTTATCCATTTTTCTCTTTCCTGGGATATTTAAGGTGTAACGAAGTGGAGGTTCTTGTCAACAGAGCAGCCCTAAACTTTGGGGTGCCTGTGTCTTGCTGATTTTTAGTTTTCCCAATTTATACGCCCATGAGTGGAAGTGCCCTATGCTCTCTAAGCTGAGTTTTTTAGATGTTTCAGGACACACCGTACACTTCTCCAGAGTGGCTGTTGGCAATTTACATCCCGCCCATCAGCGTAGCAAGGCTCCCGTTTCTCCATGGCCTGTCCTGCATTTCTGGTTTTGACACTTTTTTCAGCATGGACCTTTTGACCGATGGGAAGCGAGACTTCTTTGTAGCACTGATTTGCCTTTCCAGGTTGCTTGGTTGGCCAAAAAGGGCGTATGCGTTTTTTCCTGAATATATTCAGGAAAAAACGCATACGCCCTTTTTGGCCAAGGGCATCATGGTCGAGGTTTTGCCGCTTTTCCTGTGCTTTAAAGGCGATTCGAATCTACCTCCTGAAATCTGTTTCCTGCAATTCTGCCTTGCTTTCAAATCCTCCTCGTTGCCTTCCCTCAATATATTTGTGGACGAGAGTTATCGTTTCTAACTCTGCAGGTTTGTGAATTGCAGGGCCGCTGAGCTCCATTTTTCAACTCGCTTTCTTGGGAGCTGGCCGCAAAAGCGCAGGATTGCTTCAGGCCCTATTGTGGTTCCGGGCGGCAGGCTGAGCCTGTGGTTAATTCTTCTTCCTGATGGGAAAATAGAGTGACCTGTGCCTGTCCCCACACCTAGACCTAGTCTCTCATTGGTTCCCCCTCTTCCCATTCATCCTCAGGACAAAGTTGCAACCTGTACGGAACAGGAGGTTAAAGGTGCTGATTCTCGAAGGAGGGAGATTGCTAGTAAAGCGGCTGTAATGGCGAGCCCGAGCACAAGGAGATGAGAAATGAGGTGCGTTTTAGAAAACTTTCCCGATCACACGGTGTACCGTCTTCTGGGTTTCTCATGCATGTTTTCGATGTAGGAAGATGCCCTTGAACCTGGAGATTTTGGACCCATGGGATGGATACCACGCAGTATTACTTTAAAGGGTCTGCGTTTGCTCACCCAACCTCACCAAACCTCTCAGCCCCAAGAGTGTCCACCCTTATGTCTCAATCAGCTGTGGGTCTAGAGATGGTCAATCCAGGTGGCATCACAGCCCCTGAACGAATTTTGTAAGAATTTCTCTCTCTTTCACTGTCTTTGTTTCACGGGTTTTTAAAAGTAATTGATTTTTATAATGGGGTTTAGCTGCTTTTCACTGCTGTGTTTATGCCGCTTTACACCCACTTGACTCACTTACAGAGGGATATCAATACATTGGTTTTAAGATTCTTCCTAGTCAGATATATTCTTGGGCGGTGAACAGGGGGTGTTGAGTCCAGTTCACTGAGCAAGGAGTAGGTCTTGTCTATTACATATTGGGTTTATGGAACGGTATCTGAGCTAATTTGAAACCCTTGTTTTATGCATCACCCACCTCACCTTTCCCGTTAAGCAGCCATAGTGTGTCTTCTAAACGTGTGACGCTGTTCTGTTTTGTAATTCAGTTCAAGTGTAGCGGTTTTTACATTCCCTCTCTAAGTGATATCTTATGATAAGTGTCTTTTTCTGTGTGACTTATTTCACTTAGAATCGTCGTACCTAAATCCTCTCATCATGCTGCTACTAGCCTTATGACGTTAATTTCATGGCTGAGTGATATGCCATTGTACATAAGGACCACAACTTCCTTATCCATTTTTCTCTTTCCTGGGATATTTAAGGTGTAACGAAGTGGAGGTTCTTGTCAACAGAGCAGCCCTAAACTTTGGGGTGCCTGTGTCTTGCTGATTTTTAGTTTTCCCAATTTCTACGCCCATGAGTGGAAGTGCCTTATGCTCTCTATGCTGAGTTTTTTAGATGTTTCAGGAAACACCGTACACTTCTCCAGAGTGGCTGTTGGCAATTTACATCCCGCCCATCAGCGTAGTAAGGCTCCCGTTTCTCCATGGCCTGTCCTGCATTTCTGGTTTTGACACTTTATTCAGCATGGCCCTTTTGACCGATGGGAAGCGAGACTTCTTTGTAGCGCTGATTTGCCTTTCCAGGTTGCTTGCTTGGCCAAAAAGGGCGTATGCGTTTTTTCCTGAATATATTCAGGAAAAAACGCATACGCCCTTTTTGGCCAAGGGCATCATGGTCGAGGTTTTGCCGCTTTTCCTGTGCTTTAAAGGCGATTCGACTCTACCTCCTGAAATCTGTTTCCTGCAATTCTGCCTTGCTTTCAAATCCTCCTCGTTGCCTTCCCTCAATATATTTGTGGACGAGAGTTATCATTTCTAACTCTGCAGGTTTGTGAATTGCAGTGCCCCTGAGCTCGATTTTTCAACTCGCTTTTTTGGGAGCTGGCCGCAAAAGCGCAGGATTGCTTCAGGCCCTGTTCTGCTTCCGGGCGGCAGGCTGAGCCTGTGGTTAATTCTTCTTCCTGATGGGAAAATAGAGTGACCTGTGCCTGTCCCAACACCTAGAGCTAGTCTCTCACTGGTTCCCCCTCTTCCCGTTCATCCTCAGGACAAATTGCAACCTGTACGGAACAGGAGGTTAAAGGTGCTGATTCTCGAAGGAGGGAGATTGCTAGTAAAGCGGCTGTAATGGCCAACCCGAGCACAAGGAGATGAGAAAAGAGGTGCGTTTTAGAAACCTTTCCCGATCACACGGTGTACCATCTTCTGGGTTTCTCATGCATGTTTTCGATGTAGGAAGATGCCCTTGAACCTGGAGATTTTGGACCCATGGGATGGATACCACGCAGTATTACTTTAAAGGGTCTGCGTTTGCTCACCCAACCTCACCAAACCTCTCAGCCCCAAGAGTGTCCACCCTTATGTCTCAATCACCTGTGGGTCTAGAGATGGTCAATCCAGGTGGCATCACAGCCCCTGAACGAATTTTGTAAGAATTTCTCTCTCTTTCACTGTCTTTGTTTCACGGGTTTTTAAAAGTAATTGATTTTTATAATGGGGTTTAGCTGCTTTTCACTGCTGTGTTTATGCCGCTTTACACCCACTTGACTCACTTACAGAGGGATATCAATACATTGGTTTTAAGATTCTTCCTAGTCAGATATATTCTTGGGCGGTGAACAGGGGGTGTTGAGTCCAGTTCACTGAGCAAGGAGTAGGTCTTGTCTATTACATATTGGGTTTATGGAACGGTATCTGAGCTAATTTGAAACCCTTGTTTTATGCATCACCCACTTCACCTTTCCCGTTAAGCAGCCATAGTGTGTCTTCTAAACGTGTGACGCTGTTCTGTTTTGTAATTCAGTTCAAGTGTAGCGGTTTTTACATTCCCTCTCTAAGTGATATCTTATGATAAGTGTCTTTTTCTGTGTGACTTATTTCACTTAGAATCGTCGTACCTAAATCCTCTCATCATGCTGCTACTAGCCTTATGACGTTAATTTCATGGCTGAGTGATATGCCATTGTACATAAGGACCACAACTTCCTTATCCATTTTTCTCTTTCCTGGGATATTTAAGGTGTAACGAAGTGGAGGTTCTTGTCAACAGAGCAGCCCTAAACTTTGGGGTGCCTGTGTCTTGCTGATTTTTAGTTTTCCCAATTTCTACGCCCATGAGTGGAAGTGCCTTATGCTCTCTATGCTGAGTTTTTTAGATGTTTCAGGAAACACCGTACACTTCTCCAGAGTGGCTGTTGGCAATTTACATCCCGCCCATCAGCGTAGTAAGGCTCCCGTTTCTCCATGGCCTGTCCTGCATTTCTGGTTTTGACACTTTATTCAGCATGGCCCTTTTGACCGATGGGAAGCGAGACTTCTTTGTAGCGCTGATTTGCCTTTCCAGGTTGCTTGGTTGGCCAAAAAGGGCGTATGCGTTTTTTCCTGAATATATTCAGGAAAAAACGCATACGCCCTTTTTGGCCAAGGGCATCGTTGTCGAGGTTTTGCCGCTTTTCCTGTGCTTTAAAGGCGATTCGACTCTACCTCCTGAAATCTGTTTCCTGCAATTCTGCCTTGCTTTCAAATCCTCCTCGTTGCCTTCCCTCAATATATTTGTGGACGAGAGTTATCATTTCTAACTCTGCAGGTTTGTGAATTGCAGTGCCCCTGAGCTCGATTTTTCAACTCGCTTTTTTGGGAGCTGGCCGCAAAAGCGCAGGATTGCTTCAGGCCCTGTTCTGCTTCCGGGCGGCAGGCTGAGCCTGTGGTTAATTCTTCTTCCTGATGGGAAAATAGAGTGACCTGTGCCTGTCCCAACACCTAGAGCTAGTCTCTCACTGGTTCCCCCTCTTCCCGTTCATCCTCAGGACAAATTGCAACCTGTACGGAACAGGAGGTTAAAGGTGCTGATTCTCGAAGGAGGGAGATTGCTAGTAAAGCGGCTGTAATGGCCAACCCGAGCACAAGGAGATGAGAAAAGAGGTGCGTTTTAGAAACCTTTCCCGATCACACGGTGTACCATCTTCTGGGTTTCTCATGCATGTTTTCGATGTAGGAAGATGCCCTTGAACCTGGAGATTTTGGACCCATGGGATGGATACCACGCAGTATTACTTTAAAGGGTCTGCGTTTGCTCACCCAACCTCACCAAACCTCTCAGCCCCAAGAGTGTCCACCCTTATGTCTCAATCAGCTGTGGGTCTAGAGATGGTCAATCCAGGTGGCATCACAGCCCCTGAACGAATTTTGTAAGAATTTCTCTCTCTTTCACTGTCTTTGTTTCACGGGTTTTTAAAAGTAATTGATTTTTATAATGGGGTTTAGCTGCTTTTCACTGCTGTGTTTATGCCGCTTTACACCCACTTGACTCACTTACAGAGGGATATCAATACATTGGTTTTAAGATTCTTCCTAGTCAGATATATTCTTGGGCGGTGAACAGGGGGTGTTGAGTCCAGTTCACTGAGCAAGGAGTAGGTCTTGTCTATTACATATTGGGTTTATGGAACGGTATCTGAGCTAATTTGAAACCCTTGTTTTATGCATCACCCACCTCACCTTTCCCGTTAAGCAGCCATAGTGTGTCTTCTAAACGTGTGACGCTGTTCTGTTTTGTAATTCAGTTCAAGTGTAGCGGTTTTTACATTCCCTCTCTAAGTGATATCTTATGATAAGTGTCTTTTTCTGTGTGACTTATTTCACTTAGAATCGTCGTACCTAAATCCTCTCATCATGCTGCTACTAGCCTTATGACGTTAATTTCATGGCTGAGTGATATGCCATTGTACATAAGGACCACAACTTCCTTATCCATTTTTCTCTTTCCTGGGATATTTAAGGTGTAACGAAGTGGAGGTTCTTGTCAACAGAGCAGCCCTAAACTTTGGGGTGCCTGTGTCTTGCTGATTTTTAGTTTTCCCAATTTCTACGCCCATGAGTGGAAGTGCCTTATGCTCTCTATGCTGAGTTTTTTAGATGTTTCAGGAAACACCGTACACTTCTCCAGAGTGGCTGTTGGCAATTTACATCCCGCCCATCAGCGTAGTAAGGCTCCCGTTTCTCCATGGCCTGTCCTGCATTTCTGGTTTTGACACTTTATTCAGCATGGCCCTTTTGACCGATGGGAAGCGAGACTTCTTTGTAGCGCTGATTTGCCTTTCCAGGTTGCTTGGTTGGCCAAAAAGGGCGTATGCGTTTTTTCCTGAATATATTCAGGAAAAAACGCATACGCCCTTTTTGGCCAAGGGCATCGTTGTCGAGGTTTTGCCGCTTTTCCTGTGCTTTAAAGGCGATTCGACTCTACCTCCTGAAATCTGTTTCCTGCAATTCTGCCTTGCTTTCAAATCCTCCTCGTTGCCTTCCCTCAATATATTTGTGGACGAGAGTTATCATTTCTAACTCTGCAGGTTTGTGAATTGCAGTGCCCCTGAGCTCGATTTTTCAACTCGCTTTTTTGGGAGCTGGCCGCAAAAGCGCAGGATTGCTTCAGGCCCTGTTCTGCTTCCGGGCGGCAGGCTGAGCCTGTGGTTAATTCTTCTTCCTGATGGGAAAATAGAGTGACCTGTGCCTGTCCCAACACCTAGAGCTAGTCTCTCACTGGTTCCCCCTCTTCCCGTTCATCCTCAGGACAAATTGCAACCTGTACGGAACAGGAGGTTAAAGGTGCTCATTCTCCAAGGAGGGAGATTGCTAGTAAAGCGGCTGTAATGGCCAACCCGAGCACAAGGAGATGAGAAAAGAGGTGCGTTTTAGAAACCTTTCCCGATCACACGGTGTACCATCTTCTGGGTTTCTCATGCATGTTTTCGATGTAGGAAGATGCCCTTGAACCTGGAGATTTTGGACCCATGGGATGGATACCACGCAGTATTACTTTAAAGGGTCTGCGTTTGCTCACCCAACCTCACCAAACCTCTCAGCCCCAAGAGTGTCCACCCTTATGTCTCAATCACCTGTGGGTCTAGAGATGGTCAATCCAGGTGGCATCACAGCCCCTGAACGAATTTTGTAAGAATTTCTCTCTCTTTCACTGTCTTTGTTTCACGGGTTTTTAAAAGTAATTGATTTTTATAATGGGGTTTAGCTGCTTTTCACTGCTGTGTTTATGCCGCTTTACACCCACTTGACTCACTTACAGAGGGATATCAATACATTGGTTTTAAGATTCTTCCTAGTCAGATATATTCTTGGGCGGTGAACAGGGGGTGTTGAGTCCAGTTCACTGAGCAAGGAGTAGGTCTTGTCTATTACATATTGGGTTTATGGAACGGTATCTGAGCTAATTTGAAACCCTTGTTTTATGCATCACCCACCTCACCTTTCCCGTTAAGCAGCCATAGTGTGTCTTCTAAACGTGTGACGCTGTTCTGTTTTGTAATTCAGTTCAAGTGTAGCGGTTTTTACATTCCCTCTCTAAGTGATATCTTATGATAAGTGTCTTTTTCTGTGTGACTTATTTCACTTAGAATCGTCGTACCTAAATCCTCTCATCATGCTGCTACTAGCCTTATGACGTTAATTTCATGGCTGAGTGATATGCCATTGTACATAAGGACCACAACTTCCTTATCCATTTTTCTCTTTCCTGGGATATTTAAGGTGTAACGAAGTGGAGGTTCTTGTCAACAGAGCAGCCCTAAACTTTGGGGTGCCTGTGTCTTGCTGATTTTTAGTTTTCCCAATTTATACGCCCATGAGTGGAAGTGCCTTATGCTCTCTATGCTGAGTTTTTTAGATGTTTCAGGAAACACCGTACACTTCTCCAGAGTGGCTGTTGGCAATTTACATCCCGCCCATCAGCGTAGTAAGGCTCCCGTTTCTCCATGGCCTGTCCTGCATTTCTGGTTTTGACACTTTATTCAGCATGGCCCTTTTGACCGATGGGAAGCGAGACTTCTTTGTAGCGCTGATTTGCCTTTCCAGGTTGCTTGCTTGGCCAAAAAGGGCGTATGCGTTTTTTCCTGAATATATTCAGGAAAAAACGCATACGCCCTTTTTGGCCAAGGGCATCGTTGTCGAGGTTTTGCCGCTTTTCCTGTGCTTTAAAGGCGATTCGACTCTACCTCCTGAAATCTGTTTCCTGCAATTCTGCCTTGCTTTCAAATCCTCCTCGTTGCCTTCCCTCAATATATTTGTGGACGAGAGTTATCATTTCTAACTCTGCAGGTTTGTGAATTGCAGTGCCCCTGAGCTCGATTTTTCAACTCGCTTTTTTGGGAGCTGGCCGCAAAAGCGCAGGATTGCTTCAGGCCCTGTTCTGCTTCCGGGCGGCAGGCTGAGCCTGTGGTTAATTCTTCTTCCTGATGGGAAAATAGAGTGACCTGTGCCTGTCCCAACACCTAGAGCTAGTCTCTCACTGGTTCCCCCTCTTCCCGTTCATCCTCAGGACAAATTGCAACCTGTACGGAACAGGAGGTTAAAGGTGCTGATTCTCGAAGGAGGGAGATTGCTAGTAAAGCGGCTGTAATGGCCAACCCGAGCACAAGGAGATGAGAAAAGAGGTGCGTTTTAGAAACCTTTCCCGATCACACGGTGTACCATCTTCTGGGTTTCTCATGCATGTTTTCGATGTAGGAAGATGCCCTTGAACCTGGAGATTTTGGACCCATGGGATGGATACCACGCAGTATTACTTTAAAGGGTCTGCGTTTGCTCACCCAACCTCACCAAACCTCTCAGCCCCAAGAGTGTCCACCCTTATGTCTCAATCACCTGTGGGTCTAGAGATGGTCAATCCAGGTGGCATCACAGCCCCTGAACGAATTTTGTAAGAATTTCTCTCTCTTTCACTGTCTTTGTTTCACGGGTTTTTAAAAGTAATTGATTTTTATAATGGGGTTTAGCTGCTTTTCACTGCTGTGTTTATGCCGCTTTACACCCACTTGACTCACTTACAGAGGGATATCAATACATTGGTTTTAAGATTCTTCCTAGTCAGATATATTCTTGGGCGGTGAACAGGGGGTGTTGAGTCCAGTTCACTGAGCAAGGAGTAGGTCTTGTCTATTACATATTGGGTTTATGGAACGGTATCTGAGCTAATTTGAAACCCTTGTTTTATGCATCACCCACCTCACCTTTCCCGTTAAGCAGCCATAGTGTGTCTTCTAAACGTGTGACGCTGTTCTGTTTTGTAATTCAGTTCAAGTGTAGCGGTTTTTACATTCCCTCTCTAAGTGATATCTTATGATAAGTGTCTTTTTCTGTGTGACTTATTTCACTTAGAATCGTCGTACCTAAATCCTCTCATCATGCTGCTACTAGCCTTATGACGTTAATTTCATGGCTGAGTGATATGCCATTGTACATAAGGACCACAACTTCCTTATCCATTTTTCTCTTTCCTGGGATATTTAAGGTGTAACGAAGTGGAGGTTCTTGTCAACAGAGCAGCCCTAAACTTTGGGGTGCCTGTGTCTTGCTGATTTTTAGTTTTCCCAATTTCTACGCCCATGAGTGGAAGTGCCTTATGCTCTCTATGCTGAGTTTTTTAGATGTTTCAGGAAACACCGTACACTTCTCCAGAGTGGCTGTTGGCAATTTACATCCCGCCCATCAGCGTAGTAAGGCTCCCGTTTCTCCATGGCCTGTCCTGCATTTCTGGTTTTGACACTTTATTCAGCATGGCCCTTTTGACCGATGGGAAGCGAGACTTCTTTGTAGCGCTGATTTGCCTTTCCAGGTTGCTTGGTTGGCCAAAAAGGGCGTATGCGTTTTTTCCTGAATATATTCAGGAAAAAACGCATACGCCCTTTTTGGCCAAGGGCATCGTTGTCGAGGTTTTGCCGCTTTTCCTGTGCTTTAAAGGCGATTCGACTCTACCTCCTGAAATCTGTTTCCTGCAATTCTGCCTTGCTTTCAAATCCTCCTCGTTGCCTTCCCTCAATATATTTGTGGACGAGAGTTATCATTTCTAACTCTGCAGGTTTGTGAATTGCAGTGCCCCTGAGCTCGATTTTTCAACTCGCTTTTTTGGGAGCTGGCCGCAAAAGCGCAGGATTGCTTCAGGCCCTGTTCTGCTTCCGGGCGGCAGGCTGAGCCTGTGGTTAATTCTTCTTCCTGATGGGAAAATAGAGTGACCTGTGCCTGTCCCAACACCTAGAGCTAGTCTCTCACTGGTTCCCCCTCTTCCCGTTCATCCTCAGGACAAATTGCAACCTGTACGGAACAGGAGGTTAAAGGTGCTGATTCTCGAAGGAGGGAGATTGCTAGTAAAGCGGCTGTAATGGCCAACCCGAGCACAAGGAGATGAGAAAAGAGGTGCGTTTTAGAAACCTTTCCCGATCACACGGTGTACCATCTTCTGGGTTTCTCATGCATGTTTTCGATGTAGGAAGATGCCCTTGAACCTGGAGATTTTGGACCCATGGGATGGATACCACGCAGTATTACTTTAAAGGGTCTGCGTTTGCTCACCCAACCTCACCAAACCTCTCAGCCCCAAGAGTGTCCACCCTTATGTCTCAATCAGCTGTGGGTCTAGAGATGGTCAATCCAGGTGGCATCACAGCCCCTGAACGAATTTTGTAAGAATTTCTCTCTCTTTCACTGTCTTTGTTTCACGGGTTTTTAAAAGTAATTGATTTTTATAATGGGGTTTAGCTGCTTTTCACTGCTGTGTTTATGCCGCTTTACACCCACTTGACTCACTTACAGAGGGATATCAATACATTGGTTTTAAGATTCTTCCTAGTCAGATATATTCTTGGGCGGTGAACAGGGGGTGTTGAGTCCAGTTCACTGAGCAAGGAGTAGGTCTTGTCTATTACATATTGGGTTTATGGAACGGTATCTGAGCTAATTTGAAACCCTTGTTTTATGCATCACCCACCTCACCTTTCCCGTTAAGCAGCCATAGTGTGTCTTCTAAACGTGTGACGCTGTTCTGTTTTGTAATTCAGTTCAAGTGTAGCGGTTTTTACATTCCCTCTCTAAGTGATATCTTATGATAAGTGTCTTTTTCTGTGTGACTTATTTCACTTAGAATCGTCGTACCTAAATCCTCTCATCATGCTGCTACTAGCCTTATGACGTTAATTTCATGGCTGAGTGATATGCCATTGTACATAAGGACCACAACTTCCTTATCCATTTTTCTCTTTCCTGGGATATTTAAGGTGTAACGAAGTGGAGGTTCTTGTCAACAGAGCAGCCCTAAACTTTGGGGTGCCTGTGTCTTGCTGATTTTTAGTTTTCCCAATTTCTACGCCCATGAGTGGAAGTGCCTTATGCTCTCTATGCTGAGTTTTTTAGATGTTTCAGGAAACACCGTACACTTCTCCAGAGTGGCTGTTGGCAATTTACATCCCGCCCATCAGCGTAGTAAGGCTCCCGTTTCTCCATGGCCTGTCCTGCATTTCTGGTTTTGACACTTTATTCAGCATGGCCCTTTTGACCGATGGGAAGCGAGACTTCTTTGTAGCGCTGATTTGCCTTTCCAGGTTGCTTGGTTGGCCAAAAAGGGCGTATGCGTTTTTTCCTGAATATATTCAGGAAAAAACGCATACGCCCTTTTTGGCCAAGGGCATCGTTGTCGAGGTTTTGCCGCTTTTCCTGTGCTTTAAAGGCGATTCGACTCTACCTCCTGAAATCTGTTTCCTGCAATTCTGCCTTGCTTTCAAATCCTCCTCGTTGCCTTCCCTCAATATATTTGTGGACGAGAGTTATCATTTCTAACTCTGCAGGTTTGTGAATTGCAGTGCCCCTGAGCTCGATTTTTCAACTCGCTTTTTTGGGAGCTGGCCGCAAAAGCGCAGGATTGCTTCAGGCCCTGTTCTGCTTCCGGGCGGCAGGCTGAGCCTGTGGTTAATTCTTCTTCCTGATGGGAAAATAGAGTGACCTGTGCCTGTCCCAACACCTAGAGCTAGTCTCTCACTGGTTCCCCCTCTTCCCGTTCATCCTCAGGACAAATTGCAACCTGTACGGAACAGGAGGTTAAAGGTGCTCATTCTCCAAGGAGGGAGATTGCTAGTAAAGCGGCTGTAATGGCCAACCCGAGCACAAGGAGATGAGAAAAGAGGTGCGTTTTAGAAACCTTTCCCGATCACACGGTGTACCATCTTCTGGGTTTCTCATGCATGTTTTCGATGTAGGAAGATGCCCTTGAACCTGGAGATTTTGGACCCATGGGATGGATACCACGCAGTATTACTTTAAAGGGTCTGCGTTTGCTCACCCAACCTCACCAAACCTCTCAGCCCCAAGAGTGTCCACCCTTATGTCTCAATCAGCTGTGGGTCTAGAGATGGTCAATCCAGGTGGCATCACAGCCCCTGAACGAATTTTGTAAGAATTTCTCTCTCTTTCACTGTCTTTGTTTCACGGGTTTTTAAAAGTAATTGATTTTTATAATGGGGTTTAGCTGCTTTTCACTGCTGTGTTTATGCCGCTTTACACCCACTTGACTCACTTACAGAGGGATATCAATACATTGGTTTTAAGATTCTTCCTAGTCAGATATATTCTTGGGCGGTGAACAGGGGGTGTTGAGTCCAGTTCACTGAGCAAGGAGTAGGTCTTGTCTATTACATATTGGGTTTATGGAACGGTATCTGAGCTAATTTGAAACCCTTGTTTTATGCATCACCCACCTCACCTTTCCCGTTAAGCAGCCATAGTGTGTCTTCTAAACGTGTGACGCTGTTCTGTTTTGTAATTCAGTTCAAGTGTAGCGGTTTTTACATTCCCTCTCTAAGTGATATCTTATGATAAGTGTCTTTTTCTGTGTGACTTATTTCACTTAGAATCGTCGTACCTAAATCCTCTCATCATGCTGCTACTAGCCTTATGACGTTAATTTCATGGCTGAGTGATATGCCATTGTACATAAGGACCACAACTTCCTTATCCATTTTTCTCTTTCCTGGGATATTTAAGGTGTAACGAAGTGGAGGTTCTTGTCAACAGAGCAGCCCTAAACTTTGGGGTGCCTGTGTCTTGCTGATTTTTAGTTTTCCCAATTTCTACGCCCATGAGTGGAAGTGCCTTATGCTCTCTATGCTGAGTTTTTTAGATGTTTCAGGAAACACCGTACACTTCTCCAGAGTGGCTGTTGGCAATTTACATCCCGCCCATCAGCGTAGTAAGGCTCCCGTTTCTCCATGGCCTGTCCTGCATTTCTGGTTTTGACACTTTATTCAGCATGGCCCTTTTGACCGATGGGAAGCGAGACTTCTTTGTAGCGCTGATTTGCCTTTCCAGGTTGCTTGGTTGGCCAAAAAGGGCGTATGCGTTTTTTCCTGAATATATTCAGGAAAAAACGCATACGCCCTTTTTGGCCAAGGGCATCGTTGTCGAGGTTTTGCCGCTTTTCCTGTGCTTTAAAGGCGATTCGACTCTACCTCCTGAAATCTGTTTCCTGCAATTCTGCCTTGCTTTCAAATCCTCCTCGTTGCCTTCCCTCAATATATTTGTGGACGAGAGTTATCATTTCTAACTCTGCAGGTTTGTGAATTGCAGTGCCCCTGAGCTCGATTTTTCAACTCGCTTTTTTGGGAGCTGGCCGCAAAAGCGCAGGATTGCTTCAGGCCCTGTTCTGCTTCCGGGCGGCAGGCTGAGCCTGTGGTTAATTCTTCTTCCTGATGGGAAAATAGAGTGACCTGTGCCTGTCCCAACACCTAGAGCTAGTCTCTCACTGGTTCCCCCTCTTCCCGTTCATCCTCAGGACAAATTGCAACCTGTACGGAACAGGAGGTTAAAGGTGCTCATTCTCCAAGGAGGGAGATTGCTAGTAAAGCGGCTGTAATGGCCAACCCGAGCACAAGGAGATGAGAAAAGAGGTGCGTTTTAGAAACCTTTCCCGATCACACGGTGTACCATCTTCTGGGTTTCTCATGCATGTTTTCGATGTAGGAAGATGCCCTTGAACCTGGAGATTTTGGACCCATGGGATGGATACCACGCAGTATTACTTTAAAGGGTCTGTGTTTGCTCACCCAACCTCACCAAACCTCTCAGCCCCAAGAGTGTCCACCCTTATGTCTCAATCACCTGTGGGTCTAGAGATGGTCAATCCAGGTGGCATCACAGCCCCTGAACGAATTTTGTAAGAATTTCTCTCTCTTTCACTGTCTTTGTTTCACGGGTTTTTAAAAGTAATTGATTTTTATAATGGGGTTTAGCTGCTTTTCACTGCTGTGTTTATGCCGCTTTACACCCACTTGACTCACTTACAGAGGGATATCAATACATTGGTTTTAAGATTCTTCCTAGTCAGATATATTCTTGGGCGGTGAACAGGGGGTGTTGAGTCCAGTTCACTGAGCAAGGAGTAGGTCTTGTCTATTACATATTGGGTTTATGGAACGGTATCTGAGCTAATTTGAAACCCTTGTTTTATGCATCACCCACCTCACCTTTCCCGTTAAGCAGCCATAGTGTGTCTTCTAAACGTGTGACGCTGTTCTGTTTTGTAATTCAGTTCAAGTGTAGCGGTTTTTACATTCCCTCTCTAAGTGATATCTTATGATAAGTGTCTTTTTCTGTGTGACTTATTTCACTTAGAATCGTCGTACCTAAATCCTCTCATCATGCTGCTACTAGCCTTATGACGTTAATTTCATGGCTGAGTGATATGCCATTGTACATAAGGACCACAACTTCCTTATCCATTTTTCTCTTTCCTGGGATATTTAAGGTGTAACGAAGTGGAGGTTCTTGTCAACAGAGCAGCCCTAAACTTTGGGGTGCCTGTGTCTTGCTGATTTTTAGTTTTCCCAATTTCTACGCCCATGAGTGGAAGTGCCTTATGCTCTCTATGCTGAGTTTTTTAGATGTTTCAGGAAACACCGTACACTTCTCCAGAGTGGCTGTTGGCAATTTACATCCCGCCCATCAGCGTAGTAAGGCTCCCGTTTCTCCATGGCCTGTCCTGCATTTCTGGTTTTGACACTTTATTCAGCATGGCCCTTTTGACCGATGGGAAGCGAGACTTCTTTGTAGCGCTGATTTGCCTTTCCAGGTTGCTTGCTTGGCCAAAAAGGGCGTATGCGTTTTTTCCTGAATATATTCAGGAAAAAACGCATACGCCCTTTTTGGCCAAGGGCATCATGGTCGAGGTTTTGCCGCTTTTCCTGTGCTTTAAAGGCGATTCGACTCTACCTCCTGAAATCTGTTTCCTGCAATTCTGCCTTGCTTTCAAATCCTCCTCGTTGCCTTCCCTCAATATATTTGTGGACGAGAGTTATCATTTCTAACTCTGCAGGTTTGTGAATTGCAGTGCCCCTGAGCTCGATTTTTCAACTCGCTTTTTTGGGAGCTGGCCGCAAAAGCGCAGGATTGCTTCAGGCCCTGTTCTGCTTCCGGGCGGCAGGCTGAGCCTGTGGTTAATTCTTCTTCCTGATGGGAAAATAGAGTGACCTGTGCCTGTCCCAACACCTAGAGCTAGTCTCTCACTGGTTCCCCCTCTTCCCGTTCATCCTCAGGACAAATTGCAACCTGTACGGAACAGGAGGTTAAAGGTGCTGATTCTCGAAGGAGGGAGATTGCTAGTAAAGCGGCTGTAATGGCCAACCCGAGCACAAGGAGATGAGAAAAGAGGTGCGTTTTAGAAACCTTTCCCGATCACACGGTGTACCATCTTCTGGGTTTCTCATGCATGTTTTCGATGTAGGAAGATGCCCTTGAACCTGGAGATTTTGGACCCATGGGATGGATACCACGCAGTATTACTTTAAAGGGTCTGCGTTTGCTCACCCAACCTCACCAAACCTCTCAGCCCCAAGAGTGTCCACCCTTATGTCTCAATCAGCTGTGGGTCTAGAGATGGTCAATCCAGGTGGCATCACAGCCCCTGAACGAATTTTGTAAGAATTTCTCTCTCTTTCACTGTCTTTGTTTCACAGGTTTTTAAAAGTAATTGATTTTTATAATGGGGTTTAGCTGCTTTTCACTGCTGTGTTTATGCCGCTTTACACCCACTTGACTCACTTACAGAGGGATATCAATACATTGGTTTTAAGATTCTTCCTAGTCAGATATATTCTTGGGCGGTGAACAGGGGGTGTTGAGTCCAGTTCACTGAGCAAGGAGTAGGTCTTGTCTATTACATATTGGGTTTATGGAACGGTATCTGAGCTAATTTGAAACCCTTGTTTTATGCATCACCCACCTCACCTTTCCCGTTAAGCAGCCATAGTGTGTCTTCTAAACGTGTGACGCTGTTCTGTTTTGTAATTCAGTTCAAGTGTAGCGGTTTTTACATTCCCTCTCTAAGTGATATCTTATGATAAGTGTCTTTTTCTGTGTGACTTATTTCACTTAGAATCGTCGTACCTAAATCCTCTCATCATGCTGCTACTAGCCTTATGACGTTTATTTCATGGCTGAGTGATATGCCATTGTACATAAGGACCACAACTTCCTTATCCATTTTTCTCTTTCCTGGGATATTTAAGGTGTAACGAAGTGGAGGTTCTTGTCAACAGAGCAGCCCTAACCTTTGGGGTGCCTGTGTCTTGCTGATTTTTAGTTTTCCCAATTTCTACGCCCATGAGTGGAAGTGCCTTATGCTCTCTATGCTGAGTTTTTTAGATGTTTCAGGAAACACCGTACACTTCTCCAGAGTGGCTGTTGGCAATTTACATCCCGCCCATCAGCGTAGTAAGGCTCCCGTTTCTCCATGGCCTGTCCTGCATTTCTGGTTTTGACACTTTATTCAGCATGGCCCTTTTGACCGATGGGAAGCGAGACTTCTTTGTAGCGCTGATTTGCCTTTCCAGGTTGCTTGGTTGGCCAAAAAGGGCGTATGCATTTTTCCCTGAATATATTCAGGAAAAAACGCATACGCCCTTTTTGGCCAAGGGCATCGTTGTCGAGGTTTTGCCGCTTTTCCTGTGCTTTAAAGGCGATTCGACTCTACCTCCTGAAATCTGTTTCCTGCAATTCTGCCTTGCTTTCAAATCCTCCTCGTTGCCTTCCCTCAATATATTTGTGGACGAGAGTTATCATTTCTAACTCTGCAGGTTTGTGAATTGCAGTGCCCCTGAGCTCGATTTTTCAACTCGCTTTTTTGGCAGCTGGCCGCAAAAGCGCAGGATTGCTTCAGGCCCTGTTCTGCGTCCGGGCGGCAGGCTGAGCCTGTGGTTAATTCTTCTTCCTGATGGGAAAATAGAGTGACCTGTGCCTGTCCCAACACCTAGAGCTAGTCTCTCACTGGTTCCCCCTCTTCCCGTTCATCCTCAGGACAAATTGCAACCTGTACGGAACAGGAGGTTAAAGGTGCTGATTCTCGAAGGAGGGAGATTGCTAGTAAAGCGGCTGTAATGGCCAACCCGAGCACAAGGAGATGAGAAAAGAGGTGCGTTTTAGAAACCTTTCCCGATCACACGGTGTACCATCTTCTGGGTTTCTCATGCATGTTTTCGATGTAGGAAGATGCCCTTGAACCTGGAGATTTTGGACCCATGGGATGGATACCACGCAGTATTACTTTAAAGGGTGTGCGTTTGCTCACCCAACCTCACCAAACCCCTCAGCCCCAAGAGTGTCCACCCTTATGTCTCAATCAGCTGTGGGTCTAGAGATGGTCAATCCAGGTGGCATCACAGCCCCTGAACGAATTTTGTAAGAATTTCTCTCTCTTTCACTGTCTTTGTTTCACGGGTTTTTAAAAGTAATTGATTTTTATAATGGGGTTTAGCTGCTTTTCACTGCTGTGTTTATGCCGCTTTACACCCACTTGACTCACTTACAGAGGGATATCAATACATTGGTTTTAAGATTCTTCCTAGTCAGATATATTCTTGGGCGGTGAACAGGGGGTGTTGAGTCCAGTTCACTGAGCAAGGAGTAGGTCTTGTCTATTACATATTGGGTTTATGGAACGGTATCTGAGCTAATTTGAAACCCTTGTTTTATGCATCACCCACCTCACCTTTCCCGTTAAGCAGCCATAGTGTGTCTTCTAAACGTGTGACGCTGTTCTGTTTTGTAATTCAGTTCAAGTGTAGCGGTTTTTACATTCCCTCTCTAAGTGATATCTTATGATAAGTGTCTTTTTCTGTGTGACTTATTTCACTTAGAATCGTCGTACCTAAATCCTCTCATCATGCTGCTACTAGCCTTATGACGTTAATTTCATGGCTGAGTGATATGCCATTGTACATAAGGACCACAACTTCCTTATCCATTTTTCTCTTTCCTGGGATATTTAAGGTGTAACGAAGTGGAGGTTCTTGTCAACAGAGCAGCCCTAAACTTTGGGGTGCCTGTGTCTTGCTGATTTTTAGTTTTCCCAATTTCTACGCCCATGAGTGGAAGTGCCTTATGCTCTCTATGCTGAGTTTTTTAGATGTTTCAGGAAACACCGTACACTTCTCCAGAGTGGCTGTTGGCAATTTACATCCCGCCCATCAGCGTAGTAAGGCTCCCGTTTCTCCATGGCCTGTCCTGCATTTCTGGTTTTGACACTTTATTCAGCATGGCCCTTTTGACCGATGGGAAGCGAGACTTCTTTGTAGCGCTGATTTGCCTTTCCAGGTTGCTTGCTTGGCCAAAAAGGGCGTATGCGTTTTTTCCTGAATATATTCAGGAAAAAACGCATACGCCCTTTTTGGCCAAGGGCATCGTTGTCGAGGTTTTGCCGCTTTTCCTGTGCTTTAAAGGCGATTCGACTCTACCTCCTGAAATCTGTTTCCTGCAATTCTGCCTTGCTTTCAAATCCTCCTCGTTGCCTTCCCTCAATATATTTGTGGACGAGAGTTATCATTTCTAACTCTGCAGGTTTGTGAATTGCAGTGCCCCTGAGCTCGATTTTTCAACTCGCTTTTTTGGGAGCTGGCCGCAAAAGCGCAGGATTGCTTCAGGCCCTGTTCTGCTTCCGGGCGGCAGGCTGAGCCTGTGGTTAATTCTTCTTCCTGATGGGAAAATAGAGTGACCTGTGCCTGTCCCAACACCTAGAGCTAGTCTCTCACTGGTTCCCCCTCTTCCCGTTCATCCTCAGGACAAATTGCAACCTGTACGGAACAGGAGGTTAAAGGTGCTGATTCTCGAAGGAGGGAGATTGCTAGTAAAGCGGCTGTAATGGCCAACCCGAGCACAAGGAGATGAGAAAAGAGGTGCGTTTTAGAAACCTTTCCCGATCACAGGGTGTACCATCTTCTGGGTTTCTCATGCATGTTTTCGATGTAGGAAGATGCCCTTGAACCTGGAGATTTTGGACCCATGGGATGGATACCATGCAGTATTACTTTAAAGGGTCTGCGTTTGCTCACCCAACCTCACCAAACCTCTCAGCCCCAAGAGTGTCCACCCTTATGTCTCAATCAGCTGTGGGTCTAGAGATGGTCAATCCAGGTGGCATCACAGCCCCTGAACGAATTTTGTAAGAATTTCTCTCTCTTTCACTGTCTTTGTTTCACGGGTTTTTAAAAGTAATTGATTTTTATAATGGGGTTTAGCTGCTTTTCACTGCTGTGTTTATGCCGCTTTACACCCACTTGACTCACTTACAGAGGGATATCAATACATTGGTTTTAAGATTCTTCCTAGTCAGATATATTCTTGGGCGGTGAACAGGGGGTGTTGAGTCCAGTTCACTGAGCAAGGAGTAGGTCTTGTCTATTACATATTGGGTTTATGGAACGGTATCTGAGCTAATTTGAAACCCTTGTTTTATGCATCACCCACCTCACCTTTCCCGTTAAGCAGCCATAGTGTGTCTTCTAAACGTGTGACGCTGTTCTGTTTTGTAATTCAGTTCAAGTGTAGCGGTTTTTACATTCCCTCTCTAAGTGATATCTTATGATAAGTGTCTTTTTCTGTGTGACTTATTTCACTTAGAATCGTCGTACCTAAATCCTCTCATCATGCTGCTACTAGCCTTATGACGTTAATTTCATGGCTGAGTGATATGCCATTGTACATAAGGACCACAACTTCCTTATCCATTTTTCTCTTTCCTGGGATATTTAAGGTGTAACGAAGTGGAGGTTCTTGTCAACAGAGCAGCCCTAAACTTTGGGGTGCCTGTGTCTTGCTGATTTTTAGTTTTCCCAATTTCTACGCCCATGAGTGGAAGTGCCTTATGCTCTCTATGCTGAGTTTTTTAGATGTTTCAGGAAACACCGTACACTTCTCCAGAGTGGCTGTTGGCAATTTACATCCCGCCCATCAGCGTAGTAAGGCTCCCGTTTCTCCATGGCCTGTCCTGCATTTCTGGTTTTGACACTTTATTCAGCATGGCCCTTTTGACCGATGGGAAGCGAGACTTCTTTGTAGCGCTGATTTGCCTTTCCAGGTTGCTTGGTTGGCCAAAAAGGGCGTATGCATTTTTCCCTGAATATATTCAGGAAAAAACGCATACGCCCTTTTTGGCCAAGGGCATCGTTGTCGAGGTTTTGCCGCTTTTCCTGTGCTTTAAAGGCGATTCGACTCTACCTCCTGAAATCTGTTTCCTGCAATTCTGCCTTGCTTTCAAATCCTCCTCGTTGCCTTCCCTCAATATATTTGTGGACGAGAGTTATCATTTCTAACTCTGCAGGTTTGTGAATTGCAGTGCCCCTGAGCTCGATTTTTCAACTCGCTTTTTTGGCAGCTGGCCGCAAAAGCGCAGGATTGCTTCAGGCCCTGTTCTGCTTCCGGGCGGCAGGCTGAGCCTGTGGTTAATTCTTCTTCCTGATGGGAAAATAGAGTGACCTGTGCCTGTCCCAACACCTAGAGCTAGTCTCTCACTGGTTCCCCCTCTTCCCGTTCATCCTCAGGACAAATTGCAACCTGTACGGAACAGGAGGTTAAAGGTGCTGATTCTCGAAGGAGGGAGATTGCTAGTAAAGCGGCTGTAATGGCCAACCCGAGCACAAGGAGATGAGAAAAGAGGTGCGTTTTAGAAACCTTTCCCGATCACACGGTGTACCATCTTCTGGGTTTCTCATGCATGTTTTCGATGTAGGAAGATGCCCTTGAACCTGGAGATTTTGGACCCATGGGATGGATACCACGCAGTATTACTTTAAAGGGTGTGCGTTTGCTCACCCAACCTCACCAAACCCCTCAGCCCCAAGAGTGTCCACCCTTATGTCTCAATCAGCTGTGGGTCTAGAGATGGTCAATCCAGGTGGCATCACAGCCCCTGAACGAATTTTGTAAGAATTTCTCTCTCTTTCACTGTCTTTGTTTCACGGGTTTTTAAAAGTAATTGATTTTTATAATGGGGTTTAGCTGCTTTTCACTGCTGTGTTTATGCCGCTTTACACCCACTTGACTCACTTACAGAGGGATATCAATACATTGGTTTTAAGATTCTTCCTAGTCAGATATATTCTTGGGCGGTGAACAGGGGGTGTTGAGTCCAGTTCACTGAGCAAGGAGTAGGTCTTGTCTATTACATATTGGGTTTATGGAACGGTATCTGAGCTAATTTGAAACCCTTGTTTTATGCATCACCCACCTCACCTTTCCCGTTAAGCAGCCATAGTGTGTCTTCTAAACGTGTGACGCTGTTCTGTTTTGTAATTCAGTTCAAGTGTAGCGGTTTTTACATTCCCTCTCTAAGTGATATCTTATGATAAGTGTCTTTTTCTGTGTGACTTATTTCACTTAGAATCGTCGTACCTAAATCCTCTCATCATGCTGCTACTAGCCTTATGACGTTAATTTCATGGCTGAGTGATATGCCATTGTACATAAGGACCACAACTTCCTTATCCATTTTTCTCTTTCCTGGGATATTTAAGGTGTAACGAAGTGGAGGTTCTTGTCAACAGAGCAGCCCTAAACTTTGGGGTGCCTGTGTCTTGCTGATTTTTAGTTTTCCCAATTTCTACGCCCATGAGTGGAAGTGCCTTATGCTCTCTATGCTGAGTTTTTTAGATGTTTCAGGAAACACCGTACACTTCTCCAGAGTGGCTGTTGGCAATTTACATCCCGCCCATCAGCGTAGTAAGGCTCCCGTTTCTCCATGGCCTGTCCTGCATTTCTGGTTTTGACACTTTATTCAGCATGGCCCTTTTGACCGATGGGAAGCGAGACTTCTTTGTAGCGCTGATTTGCCTTTCCAGGTTGCTTGGTTGGCCAAAAAGGGCGTATGCGTTTTTTCCTGAATATATTCAGGAAAAAACGCATACGCCCTTTTTGGCCAAGGGCATCATGGTCGAGGTTTTGCCGCTTTTCCTGTGCTTTAAAGGCGATTCGACTCTACCTCCTGAAATCTGTTTCCTGCAATTCTGCCTTGCTTTCAAATCCTCCTCGTTGCCTTCCCTCAATATATTTGTGGACGAGAGTTATCATTTCTAACTCTGCAGGTTTGTGAATTGCAGTGCCCCTGAGCTCGATTTTTCAACTCGCTTTTTTGGGAGCTGGCCGCAAAAGCGCAGGATTGCTTCAGGCCCTGTTCTGCTTCCGGGCGGCAGGCTGAGCCTGTGGTTAATTCTTCTTCCTGATGGGAAAATAGAGTGACCTGTGCCTGTCCCAACACCTAGAGCTAGTCTCTCACTGGTTCCCCCTCTTCCCGTTCATCCTCAGGACAAATTGCAACCTGTACGGAACAGGAGGTTAAAGGTGCTGATTCTCGAAGGAGGGAGATTGCTAGTAAAGCGGCTGTAATGGCCAACCCGAGCACAAGGAGATGAGAAAAGAGGTGCGTTTTAGAAACCTTTCCCGATCACAGGGTGTACCATCTTCTGGGTTTCTCATGCATGTTTTCGATGTAGGAAGATGCCCTTGAACCTGGAGATTTTGGACCCATGGGATGGATACCACGCAGTATTACTTTAAAGGGTCTGCGTTTGCTCACCCAACCTCACCAAACCTCTCAGCCCCAAGAGTGTCCACCCTTATGTCTCAATCAGCTGTGGGTCTAGAGATGGTCAATCCAGGTGGCATCACAGCCCCTGAACGAATTTTGTAAGAATTTCTCTCTCTTTCACTGTCTTTGTTTCACAGGTTTTTAAAAGTAATTGATTTTTATAATGGGGTTTAGCTGCTTTTCACTGCTGTGTTTATGCCGCTTTACACCCACTTGACTCACTTACAGAGGGATATCAATACATTGGTTTTAAGATTCTTCCTAGTCAGATATATTCTTGGGCGGTGAACAGGGGGTGTTGAGTCCAGTTCACTGAGCAAGGAGTAGGTCTTGTCTATTACATATTGGGTTTATGGAACGGTATCTGAGCTAATTTGAAACCCTTGTTTTATGCATCACCCACCTCACCTTTCCCGTTAAGCAGCCATAGTGTGTCTTCTAAACGTGTGACGCTGTTCTGTTTTGTAATTCAGTTCAAGTGTAGCGGTTTTTACATTCCCTCTCTAAGTGATATCTTATGATAAGTGTCTTTTTCTGTGTGACTTATTTCACTTAGAATCGTCGTACCTAAATCCTCTCATCATGCTGCTACTAGCCTTATGACGTTAATTTCATGGCTGAGTGATATGCCATTGTACATAAGGACCACAACTTCCTTATCCATTTTTCTCTTTCCTGGGATATTTAAGGTGTAACGAAGTGGAGGTTCTTGTCAACAGAGCAGCCCTAACCTTTGGGGTGCCTGTGTCTTGCTGATTTTTAGTTTTCCCAATTTCTACGCCCATGAGTGGAAGTGCCTTATGCTCTCTATGCTGAGTTTTTTAGATGTTTCAGGAAACACCGTACACTTCTCCAGAGTGGCTGTTGGCAATTTACATCCCGCCCATCAGCGTAGTAAGGCTCCCGTTTCTCCATGGCCTGTCCTGCATTTCTGGTTTTGACACTTTATTCAGCATGGCCCTTTTGACCGATGGGAAGCGAGACTTCTTTGTAGCGCTGATTTGCCTTTCCAGGTTGCTTGCTTGGCCAAAAAGGGCGTATGCGTTTTTTCCTGAATATATTCAGGAAAAAACGCATACGCCCTTTTTGGCCAAGGGCATCATGGTCGAGGTTTTGCCGCTTTTCCTGTGCTTTAAAGGCGATTCGACTCTACCTCCTGAAATCTGTTTCCTGCAATTCTGCCTTGCTTTCAAATCCTCCTCGTTGCCTTCCCTCAATATATTTGTGGACGAGAGTTATCATTTCTAACTCTGCAGGTTTGTGAATTGCAGTGCCCCTGAGCTCGATTTTTCAACTCGCTTTTTTGGGAGCTGGCCGCAAAAGCGCAGGATTGCTTCAGGCCCTGTTCTGCTTCCGGGCGGCAGGCTGAGCCTGTGGTTAATTCTTCTTCCTGATGGGAAAATAGAGTGACCTGTGCCTGTCCCAACACCTAGAGCTAGTCTCTCACTGGTTCCCCCTCTTCCCGTTCATCCTCAGGACAAATTGCAACCTGTACGGAACAGGAGGTTAAAGGTGCTGATTCTCGAAGGAGGGAGATTGCTAGTAAAGCGGCTGTAATGGCCAACCCGAGCACAAGGAGATGAGAAAAGAGGTGCGTTTTAGAAACCTTTCCCGATCACACGGTGTACCATCTTCTGGGTTTCTCATGCATGTTTTCGATGTAGGAAGATGCCCTTGAACCTGGAGATTTTGGACCCATGGGATGGATACCACGCAGTATTACTTTAAAGGGTGTGCGTTTGCTCACCCAACCTCACCAAACCCCTCAGCCCCAAGAGTGTCCACCCTTATGTCTCAATCAGCTGTGGGTCTAGAGATGGTCAATCCAGGTGGCATCACAGCCCCTGAACGAATTTTGTAAGAATTTCTCTCTCTTTCACTGTCTTTGTTTCACGGGTTTTTAAAAGTAATTGATTTTTATAATGGGGTTTAGCTGCTTTTCACTGCTGTGTTTATGCCGCTTTACACCCACTTGACTCACTTACAGAGGGATATCAATACATTGGTTTTAAGATTCTTCCTAGTCAGATATATTCTTGGGCGGTGAACAGGGGGTGTTGAGTCCAGTTCACTGAGCAAGGAGTAGGTCTTGTCTATTACATATTGGGTTTATGGAACGGTATCTGAGCTAATTTGAAACCCTTGTTTTATGCATCACCCACCTCACCTTTCCCGTTAAGCAGCCATAGTGTGTCTTCTAAACGTGTGACGCTGTTCTGTTTTGTAATTCAGTTCAAGTGTAGCGGTTTTTACATTCCCTCTCTAAGTGATATCTTATGATAAGTGTCTTTTTCTGTGTGACTTATTTCACTTAGAATCGTCGTACCTAAATCCTCTCATCATGCTGCTACTAGCCTTATGACGTTAATTTCATGGCTGAGTGATATGCCATTGTACATAAGGACCACAACTTCCTTATCCATTTTTCTCTTTCCTGGGATATTTAAGGTGTAACGAAGTGGAGGTTCTTGTCAACAGAGCAGCCCTAAACTTTGGGGTGCCTGTGTCTTGCTGATTTTTAGTTTTCCCAATTTCTACGCCCATGAGTGGAAGTGCCTTATGCTCTCTATGCTGAGTTTTTTAGATGTTTCAGGAAACACCGTACACTTCTCCAGAGTGGCTGTTGGCAATTTACATCCCGCCCATCAGCGTAGTAAGGCTCCCGTTTCTCCATGGCCTGTCCTGCATTTCTGGTTTTGACACTTTATTCAGCATGGCCCTTTTGACCGATGGGAAGCGAGACTTCTTTGTAGCGCTGATTTGCCTTTCCAGGTTGCTTGGTTGGCCAAAAAGGGCGTATGCGTTTTTTCCTGAATATATTCAGGAAAAAACGCATACGCCCTTTTTGGCCAAGGGCATCGTTGTCGAGGTTTTGCCGCTTTTCCTGTGCTTTAAAGGCGATTCGACTCTACCTCCTGAAATCTGTTTCCTGCAATTCTGCCTTGCTTTCAAATCCTCCTCGTTGCCTTCCCTCAATATATTTGTGGACGAGAGTTATCATTTCTAACTCTGCAGGTTTGTGAATTGCAGTGCCCCTGAGCTCGATTTTTCAACTCGCTTTTTTGGGAGCTGGCCGCAAAAGCGCAGGATTGCTTCAGGCCCTGTTCTGCTTCCGGGCGGCAGGCTGAGCCTGTGGTTAATTCTTCTTCCTGATGGGAAAATAGAGTGACCTGTGCCTGTCCCAACACCTAGAGCTAGTCTCTCACTGGTTCCCCCTCTTCCCGTTCATCCTCAGGACAAATTGCAACCTGTACGGAACAGGAGGTTAAAGGTGCTGATTCTCGAAGGAGGGAGATTGCTAGTAAAGCGGCTGTAATGGCCAACCCGAGCACAAGGAGATGAGAAAAGAGGTGCGTTTTAGAAACCTTTCCCGATCACACGGTGTACCATCTTCTGGGTTTCTCATGCATGTTTTCGATGTAGGAAGATGCCCTTGAACCTGGAGATTTTGGACCCATGGGATGGATACCACGCAGTATTACTTTAAAGGGTCTGCGTTTGCTCACCCAACCTCACCAAACCTCTCAGCCCCAAGAGTGTCCACCCTTATGTCTCAATCAGCTGTGGGTCTAGAGATGGTCAATCCAGGTGGCATCACAGCCCCTGAACGAATTTTGTAAGAATTTCTCTCTCTTTCACTGTCTTTGTTTCACGGGTTTTTAAAAGTAATTGATTTTTATAATGGGGTTTAGCTGCTTTTCACTGCTGTGTTTATGCCGCTTTACACCCACTTGACTCACTTACAGAGGGATATCAATACATTGGTTTTAAGATTCTTCCTAGTCAGATATATTCTTGGGCGGTGAACAGGGGGTGTTGAGTCCAGTTCACTGAGCAAGGAGTAGGTCTTGTCTATTACATATTGGGTTTATGGAACGGTATCTGAGCTAATTTGAAACCCTTGTTTTATGCATCACCCACCTCACCTTTCCCGTTAAGCAGCCATAGTGTGTCTTCTAAACGTGTGACGCTGTTCTGTTTTGTAATTCAGTTCAAGTGTAGCGGTTTTTACATTCCCTCTCTAAGTGATATCTTATGATAAGTGTCTTTTTCTGTGTGACTTATTTCACTTAGAATCGTCGTACCTAAATCCTCTCATCATGCTGCTACTAGCCTTATGACGTTAATTTCATGGCTGAGTGATATGCCATTGTACATAAGGACCACAACTTCCTTATCCATTTTTCTCTTTCCTGGGATATTTAAGGTGTAACGAAGTGGAGGTTCTTGTCAACAGAGCAGCCCTAACCTTTGGGGTGCCTGTGTCTTGCTGATTTTTAGTTTTCCCAATTTCTACGCCCATGAGTGGAAGTGCCTTATGCTCTCTATGCTGAGTTTTTTAGATGTTTCAGGAAACACCGTACACTTCTCCAGAGTGGCTGTTGGCAATTTACATCCCGCCCATCAGCGTAGTAAGGCTCCCGTTTCTCCATGGCCTGTCCTGCATTTCTGGTTTTGACACTTTATTCAGCATGGCCCTTTTGACCGATGGGAAGCGAGACTTCTTTGTAGCGCTGATTTGCCTTTCCAGGTTGCTTGCTTGGCCAAAAAGGGCGTATGCGTTTTTTCCTGAATATATTCAGGAAAAAACGCATACGCCCTTTTTGGCCAAGGGCATCATGGTCGAGGTTTTGCCGCTTTTCCTGTGCTTTAAAGGCGATTCGACTCTACCTCCTGAAATCTGTTTCCTGCAATTCTGCCTTGCTTTCAAATCCTCCTCGTTGCCTTCCCTCAATATATTTGTGGACGAGAGTTATCATTTCTAACTCTGCAGGTTTGTGAATTGCAGTGCCCCTGAGCTCGATTTTTCAACTCGCTTTTTTGGGAGCTGGCCGCAAAAGCGCAGGATTGCTTCAGGCCCTGTTCTGCTTCCGGGCGGCAGGCTGAGCCTGTGGTTAATTCTTCTTCCTGATGGGAAAATAGAGTGACCTGTGCCTGTCCCAACACCTAGAGCTAGTCTCTCACTGGTTCCCCCTCTTCCCGTTCATCCTCAGGACAAATTGCAACCTGTACGGAACAGGAGGTTAAAGGTGCTGATTCTCGAAGGAGGGAGATTGCTAGTAAAGCGGCTGTAATGGCCAACCCGAGCACAAGGAGATGAGAAAAGAGGTGCGTTTTAGAAACCTTTCCCGATCACAGGGTGTACCATCTTCTGGGTTTCTCATGCATGTTTTCGATGTAGGAAGATGCCCTTGAACCTGGAGATTTTGGACCCATGGGATGGATACCACGCAGTATTACTTTAAAGGGTGTGCGTTTGCTCACCCAACCTCACCAAACCCCTCAGCCCCAAGAGTGTCCACCCTTATGTCTCAATCAGCTGTGGGTCTAGAGATGGTCAATCCAGGTGGCATCACAGCCCCTGAACGAATTTTGTAAGAATTTCTCTCTCTTTCACTGTCTTTGTTTCACGGGTTTTTAAAAGTAATTGATTTTTATAATGGGGTTTAGCTGCTTTTCACTGCTGTGTTTATGCCGCTTTACACCCACTTGACTCACTTACAGAGGGATATCAATACATTGGTTTTAAGATTCTTCCTAGTCAGATATATTCTTGGGCGGTGAACAGGGGGTGTTGAGTCCAGTTCACTGAGCAAGGAGTAGGTCTTGTCTATTACATATTGGGTTTATGGAACGGTATCTGAGCTAATTTGAAACCCTTGTTTTATGCATCACCCACCTCACCTTTCCCGTTAAGCAGCCATAGTGTGTCTTCTAAACGTGTGACGCTGTTCTGTTTTGTAATTCAGTTCAAGTGTAGCGGTTTTTACATTCCCTCTCTAAGTGATATCTTATGATAAGTGTCTTTTTCTGTGTGACTTATTTCACTTAGAATCGTCGTACCTAAATCCTCTCATCATGCTGCTACTAGCCTTATGACGTTAATTTCATGGCTGAGTGATATGCCATTGTACATAAGGACCACAACTTCCTTATCCATTTTTCTCTTTCCTGGGATATTTAAGGTGTAACGAAGTGGAGGTTCTTGTCAACAGAGCAGCCCTAAACTTTGGGGTGCCTGTGTCTTGCTGATTTTTAGTTTTCCCAATTTCTACGCCCATGAGTGGAAGTGCCTTATGCTCTCTATGCTGAGTTTTTTAGATGTTTCAGGAAACACCGTACACTTCTCCAGAGTGGCTGTTGGCAATTTACATCCCGCCCATCAGCGTAGTAAGGCTCCCGTTTCTCCATGGCCTGTCCTGCATTTCTGGTTTTGACACTTTATTCAGCATGGCCCTTTTGACCGATGGGAAGCGAGACTTCTTTGTAGCGCTGATTTGCCTTTCCAGGTTGCTTGGTTGGCCAAAAAGGGCGTATGCGTTTTTTCCTGAATATATTCAGGAAAAAACGCATACGCCCTTTTTGGCCAAGGGCATCGTTGTCGAGGTTTTGCCGCTTTTCCTGTGCTTTAAAGGCGATTCGACTCTACCTCCTGAAATCTGTTTCCTGCAATTCTGCCTTGCTTTCAAATCCTCCTCGTTGCCTTCCCTCAATATATTTGTGGACGAGAGTTATCATTTCTAACTCTGCAGGTTTGTGAATTGCAGTGCCCCTGAGCTCGATTTTTCAACTCGCTTTTTTGGGAGCTGGCCGCAAAAGCGCAGGATTGCTTCAGGCCCTGTTCTGCTTCCGGGCGGCAGGCTGAGCCTGTGGTTAATTCTTCTTCCTGATGGGAAAATAGAGTGACCTGTGCCTGTCCCAACACCTAGAGCTAGTCTCTCACTGGTTCCCCCTCTTCCCGTTCATCCTCAGGACAAATTGCAACCTGTACGGAACAGGAGGTTAAAGGTGCTCATTCTCCAAGGAGGGAGATTGCTAGTAAAGCGGCTGTAATGGCCAACCCGAGCACAAGGAGATGAGAAAAGAGGTGCGTTTTAGAAACCTTTCCCGATCACACGGTGTACCATCTTCTGGGTTTCTCATGCATGTTTTCGATGTAGGAAGATGCCCTTGAACCTGGAGATTTTGGACCCATGGGATGGATACCACGCAGTATTACTTTAAAGGGTCTGCGTTTGCTCACCCAACCTCACCAAACCTCTCAGCCCCAAGAGTGTCCACCCTTATGTCTCAATCAGCTGTGGGTCTAGAGATGGTCAATCCAGGTGGCATCACAGCCCCTGAACGAATTTTGTAAGAATTTCTCTCTCTTTCACTGTCTTTGTTTCACGGGTTTTTAAAAGTAATTGATTTTTATAATGGGGTTTAGCTGCTTTTCACTGCTGTGTTTATGCCGCTTTACACCCACTTGACTCACTTACAGAGGGATATCAATACATTGGTTTTAAGATTCTTCCTAGTCAGATATATTCTTGGGCGGTGAACAGGGGGTGTTGAGTCCAGTTCACTGAGCAAGGAGTAGGTCTTGTCTATTACATATTGGGTTTATGGAACGGTATCTGAGCTAATTTGAAACCCTTGTTTTATGCATCACCCACCTCACCTTTCCCGTTAAGCAGCCATAGTGTGTCTTCTAAACGTGTGACGCTGTTCTGTTTTGTAATTCAGTTCAAGTGTAGCGGTTTTTACATTCCCTCTCTAAGTGATATCTTATGATAAGTGTCTTTTTCTGTGTGACTTATTTCACTTAGAATCGTCGTACCTAAATCCTCTCATCATGCTGCTACTAGCCTTATGACGTTAATTTCATGGCTGAGTGATATGCCATTGTACATAAGGACCACAACTTCCTTATCCATTTTTCTCTTTCCTGGGATATTTAAGGTGTAACGAAGTGGAGGTTCTTGTCAACAGAGCAGCCCTAAACTTTGGGGTGCCTGTGTCTTGCTGATTTTTAGTTTTCCCAATTTCTACGCCCATGAGTGGAAGTGCCTTATGCTCTCTATGCTGAGTTTTTTAGATGTTTCAGGAAACACCGTACACTTCTCCAGAGTGGCTGTTGGCAATTTACATCCCGCCCATCAGCGTAGTAAGGCTCCCGTTTCTCCATGGCCTGTCCTGCATTTCTGGTTTTGACACTTTATTCAGCATGGCCCTTTTGACCGATGGGAAGCGAGACTTCTTTGTAGCGCTGATTTGCCTTTCCAGGTTGCTTGCTTGGCCAAAAAGGGCGTATGCGTTTTTTCCTGAATATATTCAGGAAAAAACGCATACGCCCTTTTTGGCCAAGGGCATCATGGTCGAGGTTTTGCCGCTTTTCCTGTGCTTTAAAGGCGATTCGACTCTACCTCCTGAAATCTGTTTCCTGCAATTCTGCCTTGCTTTCAAATCCTCCTCGTTGCCTTCCCTCAATATATTTGTGGACGAGAGTTATCATTTCTAACTCTGCAGGTTTGTGAATTGCAGTGCCCCTGAGCTCGATTTTTCAACTCGCTTTTTTGGGAGCTGGCCGCAAAAGCGCAGGATTGCTTCAGGCCCTGTTCTGCTTCCGGGCGGCAGGCTGAGCCTGTGGTTAATTCTTCTTCCTGATGGGAAAATAGAGTGACCTGTGCCTGTCCCAACACCTAGAGCTAGTCTCTCACTGGTTCCCCCTCTTCCCGTTCATCCTCAGGACAAATTGCAACCTGTACGGAACAGGAGGTTAAAGGTGCTGATTCTCGAAGGAGGGAGATTGCTAGTAAAGCGGCTGTAATGGCCAACCCGAGCACAAGGAGATGAGAAAAGAGGTGCGTTTTAGAAACCTTTCCCGATCACAGGGTGTACCATCTTCTGGGTTTCTCATGCATGTTTTCGATGTAGGAAGATGCCCTTGAACCTGGAGATTTTGGACCCATGGGATGGATACCACGCAGTATTACTTTAAAGGGTCTGCGTTTGCTCACCCAACCTCACCAAACCTCTCAGCCCCAAGAGTGTCCACCCTTATGTCTCAATCAGCTGTGGGTCTAGAGATGGTCAATCCAGGTGGCATCACAGCCCCTGAACGAATTTTGTAAGAATTTCTCTCTCTTTCACTGTCTTTGTTTCACGGGTTTTTAAAAGTAATTGATTTTTATAATGGGGTTTAGCTGCTTTTCACTGCTGTGTTTATGCCGCTTTACACCCACTTGACTCACTTACAGAGGGATATCAATACATTGGTTTTAAGATTCTTCCTAGTCAGATATATTCTTGGGCGGTGAACAGGGGGTGTTGAGTCCAGTTCACTGAGCAAGGAGTAGGTCTTGTCTATTACATATTGGGTTTATGGAACGGTATCTGAGCTAATTTGAAACCCTTGTTTTATGCATCACCCACCTCACCTTTCCCGTTAAGCAGCCATAGTGTGTCTTCTAAACGTGTGACGCTGTTCTGTTTTGTAATTCAGTTCAAGTGTAGCGGTTTTTACATTCCCTCTCTAAGTGATATCTTATGATAAGTGTCTTTTTCTGTGTGACTTATTTCACTTAGAATCGTCGTACCTAAATCCTCTCATCATGCTGCTACTAGCCTTATGACGTTAATTTCATGGCTGAGTGATATGCCATTGTACATAAGGACCACAACTTCCTTATCCATTTTTCTCTTTCCTGGGATATTTAAGGTGTAACGAAGTGGAGGTTCTTGTCAACAGAGCAGCCCTAAACTTTGGGGTGCCTGTGTCTTGCTGATTTTTAGTTTTCCCAATTTCTACGCCCATGAGTGGAAGTGCCTTATGCTCTCTATGCTGAGTTTTTTAGATGTTTCAGGAAACACCGTACACTTCTCCAGAGTGGCTGTTGGCAATTTACATCCCGCCCATCAGCGTAGTAAGGCTCCCGTTTCTCCATGGCCTGTCCTGCATTTCTGGTTTTGACACTTTATTCAGCATGGCCCTTTTGACCGATGGGAAGCGAGACTTCTTTGTAGCGCTGATTTGCCTTTCCAGGTTGCTTGGTTGGCCAAAAAGGGCGTATGCGTTTTTTCCTGAATATATTCAGGAAAAAACGCATACGCCCTTTTTGGCCAAGGGCATCGTTGTCGAGGTTTTGCCGCTTTTCCTGTGCTTTAAAGGCGATTCGACTCTACCTCCTGAAATCTGTTTCCTGCAATTCTGCCTTGCTTTCAAATCCTCCTCGTTGCCTTCCCTCAATATATTTGTGGACGAGAGTTATCATTTCTAACTCTGCAGGTTTGTGAATTGCAGTGCCCCTGAGCTCGATTTTTCAACTCGCTTTTTTGGGAGCTGGCCGCAAAAGCGCAGGATTGCTTCAGGCCCTGTTCTGCTTCCGGGCGGCAGGCTGAGCCTGTGGTTAATTCTTCTTCCTGATGGGAAAATAGAGTGACCTGTGCCTGTCCCAACACCTAGAGCTAGTCTCTCACTGGTTCCCCCTCTTCCCGTTCATCCTCAGGACAAATTGCAACCTGTACGGAACAGGAGGTTAAAGGTGCTGATTCTCGAAGGAGGGAGATTGCTAGTAAAGCGGCTGTAATGGCCAACCCGAGCACAAGGAGATGAGAAAAGAGGTGCGTTTTAGAAACCTTTCCCGATCACACGGTGTACCATCTTCTGGGTTTCTCATGCATGTTTTCGATGTAGGAAGATGCCCTTGAACCTGGAGATTTTGGACCCATGGGATGGATACCACGCAGTATTACTTTAAAGGGTCTGCGTTTGCTCACCCAACCTCACCAAACCTCTCAGCCCCAAGAGTGTCCACCCTTATGTCTCAATCAGCTGTGGGTCTAGAGATGGTCAATCCAGGTGGCATCACAGCCCCTGAACGAATTTTGTAAGAATTTCTCTCTCTTTCACTGTCTTTGTTTCACGGGTTTTTAAAAGTAATTGATTTTTATAATGGGGTTTAGCTGCTTTTCACTGCTGTGTTTATGCCGCTTTACACCCACTTGACTCACTTACAGAGGGATATCAATACATTGGTTTTAAGATTCTTACTAGTCAGATATATTCTTGGGCGGTGAACAGGGGGTGTTGAGTCCAGTTCACTGAGCAAGGAGTAGGTCTTGTCTATTACATATTGGGTTTATGGAACGGTATCTGAGCTAATTTGAAACCCTTGTTTTATGCATCACCCACCTCACCTTTCCCGTTAAGCAGCCATAGTGTGTCTTCTAAACGTGTGACGCTGTTCTGTTTTGTAATTCAGTTCAAGTGTAGCGGTTTTTACATTCCCTCTCTAAGTGATATCTTATGATAAGTGTCTTTTTCTGTGTGACTTATTTCACTTAGAATCGTCGTACCTAAATCCTCTCATCATGCTGCTACTAGCCTTATGACGTTAATTTCATGGCTGAGTGATATGCCATTGTACATAAGGACCACAACTTCCTTATCCATTTTTCTCTTTCCTGGGATATTTAAGGTGTAACGAAGTGGAGGTTCTTGTCAACAGAGCAGCCCTAAACTTTGGGGTGCCTGTGTCTTGCTGATTTTTAGTTTTCCCAATTTCTACGCCCATGAGTGGAAGTGCCTTATGCTCTCTATGCTGAGTTTTTTAGATGTTTCAGGAAACACCGTACACTTCTCCAGAGTGGCTGTTGGCAATTTACATCCCGCCCATCAGCGTAGTAAGGCTCCCGTTTCTCCATGGCCTGTCCTGCATTTCTGGTTTTGACACTTTATTCAGCATGGCCCTTTTGACCGATGGGAAGCGAGACTTCTTTGTAGCGCTGATTTGCCTTTCCAGGTTGCTTGGTTGGCCAAAAAGGGCGTATGCGTTTTTTCCTGAATATATTCAGGGAAAAACGCATACGCCCTTTTTGGCCAAGGGCATCATGGTCGAGGTTTTGCCGCTTTTCCTGTGCTTTAAAGGCGATTCGACTCTACCTCCTGAAATCTGTTTCCTGCAATTCTGCCTTGCTTTCAAATCCTCCTCGTTGCCTTCCCTCAATATATTTGTGGACGAGAGTTATCATTTCTAACTCTGCAGGTTTGTGAATTGCAGTGCCCCTGAGCTCGATTTTTCAACTCGCTTTTTTGGGAGCTGGCCGCAAAAGCGCAGGATTGCTTCAGGCCCTGTTCTGCTTCCGGGCGGCAGGCTGAGCCTGTGGTTAATTCTTCTTCCTGATGGGAAAATAGAGTGACCTGTGCCTGTCCCAACACCTAGAGCTAGTCTCTCACTGGTTCCCCCTCTTCCCGTTCATCCTCAGGACAAATTGCAACCTGTACGGAACAGGAGGTTAAAGGTGCTGATTCTCGAAGGAGGGAGATTGCTAGTAAAGCGGCTGTAATGGCCAACCCGAGCACAAGGAGATGAGAAAAGAGGTGCGTTTTAGAAACCTTTCCCGATCACACGGTGTACCATCTTCTGGGTTTCTCATGCATGTTTTCGATGTAGGAAGATGCCCTTGAACCTGGAGATTTTGGACCCATGGGATGGATACCACGCAGTATTACTTTAAAGGGTCTGCGTTTGCTCACCCAACCTCACCAAACCTCTCAGCCCCAAGAGTGTCCACCCTTATGTCTCAATCACCTGTGGGTCTAGAGATGGTCAATCCAGGTGGCATCACAGCCCCTGAACGAATTTTGTAAGAATTTCTCTCTCTTTCACTGTCTTTGTTTCACGGGTTTTTAAAAGTAATTGATTTTTATAATGGGGTTTAGCTGCTTTTCACTGCTGTGTTTATGCCGCTTTACACCCACTTGACTCACTTACAGAGGGATATCAATACATTGGTTTTAAGATTCTTCCTAGTCAGATATATTCTTGGGCGGTGAACAGGGGGTGTTGAGTCCAGTTCACTGAGCAAGGAGTAGGTCTTGTCTATTACATATTGGGTTTATGGAACGGTATCTGAGCTAATTTGAAACCCTTGTTTTATGCATCACCCACCTCACCTTTCCCGTTAAGCAGCCATAGTGTGTCTTCTAAACGTGTGACGCTGTTCTGTTTTGTAATTCAGTTCAAGTGTAGCGGTTTTTACATTCCCTCTCTAAGTGATATCTTATGATAAGTGTCTTTTTCTGTGTGACTTATTTCACTTAGAATCGTCGTACCTAAATCCTCTCATCATGCTGCTACTAGCCTTATGACGTTAATTTCATGGCTGAGTGATATGCCATTGTACATAAGGACCACAACTTCCTTATCCATTTTTCTCTTTCCTGGGATATTTAAGGTGTAACGAAGTGGAGGTTCTTGTCAACAGAGCAGCCCTAAACTTTGGGGTGCCTGTGTCTTGCTGATTTTTAGTTTTCCCAATTTATACGCCCATGAGTGGAAGTGCCTTATGCTCTCTATGCTGAGTTTTTTAGATGTTTCAGGAAACACCGTACACTTCTCCAGAGTGGCTGTTGGCAATTTACATCCCGCCCATCAGCGTAGTAAGGCTCCCGTTTCTCCATGGCCTGTCCTGCATTTCTGGTTTTGACACTTTATTCAGCATGGCCCTTTTGACCGATGGGAAGCGAGACTTCTTTGTAGCGCTGATTTGCCTTTCCAGGTTGCTTGCTTGGCCAAAAAGGGCGTATGCGTTTTTTCCTGAATATATTCAGGGAAAAACGCATACGCCCTTTTTGGCCAAGGGCATCATGGTCGAGGTTTTGCCGCTTTTCCTGTGCTTTAAAGGCGATTCGACTCTACCTCCTGAAATCTGTTTCCTGCAATTCTGCCTTGCTTTCAAATCCTCCTCGTTGCCTTCCCTCAATATATTTGTGGACGAGAGTTATCATTTCTAACTCTGCAGGTTTGTGAATTGCAGTGCCCCTGAGCTCGATTTTTCAACTCGCTTTTTTGGGAGCTGGCCGCAAAAGCGCAGGATTGCTTCAGGCCCTGTTCTGCTTCCGGGCGGCAGGCTGAGCCTGTGGTTAATTCTTCTTCCTGATGGGAAAATAGAGTGACCTGTGCCTGTCCCAACACCTAGAGCTAGTCTCTCACTGGTTCCCCCTCTTCCCGTTCATCCTCAGGACAAATTGCAACCTGTACGGAACAGGAGGTTAAAGGTGCTGATTCTCGAAGGAGGGAGATTGCTAGTAAAGCAGCTGTAATGGCCAACCCGAGCACAAGGAGATGAGAAAAGAGGTGCGTTTTAGAAACCTTTCCCGATCACACGGTGTACCATCTTCTGGGTTTCTCATGCATGTTTTCGATGTAGGAAGATGCCCTTGAACCTGGAGATTTTGGACCCATGGGATGGATACCACGCAGTATTACTTTAAAGGGTCTGCGTTTGCTCACCCAACCTCACCAAACCTCTCAGCCCCAAGAGTGTCCACCCTTATGTCTCAATCAGCTGTGGGTCTAGAGATGGTCAATCCAGGTGGCATCACAGCCCCTGAACGAATTTTGTAAGAATTTCTCTCTCTTTCACTGTCTTTGTTTCACGGGTTTTTAAAAGTAATTGATTTTTATAATGGGGTTTAGCTGCTTTTCACTGCTGTGTTTATGCCGCTTTACACCCACTTGACTCACTTACAGAGGGATATCAATACATTGGTTTTAAGATTCTTCCTAGTCAGATATATTCTTGGGCGGTGAACAGGGGGTGTTGAGTCCAGTTCACTGAGCAAGGAGTAGGTCTTGTCTATTACATATTGGGTTTATGGAACGGTATCTGAGCTAATTTGAAACCCTTGTTTTATGCATCACCCACCTCACCTTTCCCGTTAAGCAGCCATAGTGTGTCTTCTAAACGTGTGACGCTGTTCTGTTTTGTAATTCAGTTCAAGTGTAGCGGTTTTTACATTCCCTCTCTAAGTGATATCTTATGATAAGTGTCTTTTTCTGTGTGACTTATTTCACTTAGAATCGTCGTACCTAAATCCTCTCATCATGCTGCTACTAGCCTTATGACGTTAATTTCATGGCTGAGTGATATGCCATTGTACATAAGGACCACAACTTCCTTATCCATTTTTCTCTTTCCTGGGATATTTAAGGTGTAACGAAGTGGAGGTTCTTGTCAACAGAGCAGCCCTAAACTTTGGGGTGCCTGTGTCTTGCTGATTTTTAGTTTTCCCAATTTCTACGCCCATGATTGGAAGTGCCTTATGCTCTCTATGCTGAGTTTTTTAGATGTTTCAGGAAACACCGTACACTTCTCCAGAGTGGCTGTTGGCAATTTACATCCCGCCCATCAGCGTAGTAAGGCTCCCGTTTCTCCATGGCCTGTCCTGCATTTCTGGTTTTGACACTTTATTCAGCATGGCCCTTTTGACCGATGGGAAGCGAGACTTCTTTGTAGCGCTGATTTGCCTTTCCAGGTTGCTTGGTTGGCCAAAAAGGGCGTATGCGTTTTTTCCTGAATATATTCAGGAAAAAACGCATACGCCCTTTTTGGCCAAGGGCATCATGGTCGAGGTTTTGCCGCTTTTCCTGTGCTTTAAAGGCGATTCGACTCTACCTCCTGAAATCTGTTTCCTGCAATTCTGCCTTGCTTTCAAATCCTCCTCGTTGCCTTCCCTCAATATATTTGTGGACGAGAGTTATCATTTCTAACTCTGCAGGTTTGTGAATTGCAGTGCCCCTGAGCTCGATTTTTCAACTCGCTTTTTTGGGAGCTGGCCGCAAAAGCGCAGGATTGCTTCAGGCCCTGTTCTGCTTCCGGGCGGCAGGCTGAGCCTGTGGTTAATTCTTCTTCCTGATGGGAAAATAGAGTGACCTGTGCCTGTCCCAACACCTAGAGCTAGTCTCTCACTGGTTCCCCCTCTTCCCGTTCATCCTCAGGACAAATTGCAACCTGTACGGAACAGGAGGTTAAAGGTGCTGATTCTCGAAGGAGGGAGATTGCTAGTAAAGCGGCTGTAATGGCCAACCCGAGCACAAGGAGATGAGAAAAGAGGTGCGTTTTAGAAACCTTTCCCGATCACACGGTGTACCATCTTCTGGGTTTCTCATGCATGTTTTCGATGTAGGAAGATGCCCTTGAACCTGGAGATTTTGGACCCATGGGATGGATACCACGCAGTATTACTTTAAAGGGTCTGCGTTTGCTCACCCAACCTCACCAAACCTCTCAGCCCCAAGAGTGTCCACCCTTATGTCTCAATCAGCTGTGGGTCTAGAGATGGTCAATCCAGGTGGCATCACAGCCCCTGAACGAATTTTGTAAGAATTTCTCTCTCTTTCACTGTCTTTGTTTCACGGGTTTTTAAAAGTAATTGATTTTTATAATGGGGTTTAGCTGCTTTTCACTGCTGTGTTTATGCCGCTTTACACCCACTTGACTCACTTACAGAGGGATATCAATACATTGGTTTTAAGATTCTTCCTAGTCAGATATATTCTTGGGCGGTGAACAGGGGGTGTTGAGTCCAGTTCACTGAGCAAGGAGTAGGTCTTGTCTATTACATATTGGGTTTATGGAACGGTATCTGAGCTAATTTGAAACCCTTGTTTTATGCATCACCCACCTCACCTTTCCCGTTAAGCAGCCATAGTGTGTCTTCTAAACGTGTGACGCTGTTCTGTTTTGTAATTCAGTTCAAGTGTAGCGGTTTTTACATTCCCTCTCTAAGTGATATCTTATGATAAGTGTCTTTTTCTGTGTGACTTATTTCACTTAGAATCGTCGTACCTAAATCCTCTCATCATGCTGCTACTAGCCTTATGACGTTAATTTCATGGCTGAGTGATATGCCATTGTACATAAGGACCACAACTTCCTTATCCATTTTTCTCTTTCCTGGGATATTTAAGGTGTAACGAAGTGGAGGTTCTTGTCAACAGAGCAGCCCTAAACTTTGGGGTGCCTGTGTCTTGCTGATTTTTAGTTTTCCCAATTTCTACGCCCATGAGTGGAAGTGCCTTATGCTCTCTATGCTGAGTTTTTTAGATGTTTCAGGAAACACCGTACACTTCTCCAGAGTGGCTGTTGGCAATTTACATCCCGCCCATCAGCGTAGTAAGGCTCCCGTTTCTCCATGGCCTGTCCTGCATTTCTGGTTTTGACACTTTATTCAGCATGGCCCTTTTGACCGATGGGAAGCGAGACTTCTTTGTAGCGCTGATTTGCCTTTCCAGGTTGCTTGCTTGGCCAAAAAGGGCGTATGCGTTTTTTCCTGAATATATTCAGGGAAAAACGCATACGCCCTTTTTGGCCAAGGGCATCATGGTCGAGGTTTTGCCGCTTTTCCTGTGCTTTAAAGGCGATTCGACTCTACCTCCTGAAATCTGTTTCCTGCAATTCTGCCTTGCTTTCAAATCCTCCTCGTTGCCTTCCCTCAATATATTTGTGGACGAGAGTTATCATTTCTAACTCTGCAGGTTTGTGAATTGCAGTGCCCCTGAGCTCGATTTTTCAACTCGCTTTTTTGGGAGCTGGCCGCAAAAGCGCAGGATTGCTTCAGGCCCTGTTCTGCTTCCGGGCGGCAGGCTGAGCCTGTGGTTAATTCTTCTTCCTGATGGGAAAATAGAGTGACCTGTGCCTGTCCCAACACCTAGAGCTAGTCTCTCACTGGTTCCCCCTCTTCCCGTTCATCCTCAGGACAAATTGCAACCTGTACGGAACAGGAGGTTAAAGGTGCTGATTCTCGAAGGAGGGAGATTGCTAGTAAAGCGGCTGTAATGGCCAACCCGAGCACAAGGAGATGAGAAAAGAGGTGCGTTTTAGAAACCTTTCCCGATCACAGGGTGTACCATCTTCTGGGATTCTCATGCATGTTTTCGATGTAGGAAGATGCCCTTGAACCTGGAGATTTTGGACCCATGGGATGGATACCACGCAGTATTACTTTAAAGGGTCTGCGTTTGCTCACCCAACCTCACCAAACCTCTCAGCCCCAAGAGTGTCCACCCTTATGTCTCAATCAGCTGTGGGTCTAGAGATGGTCAATCCAGGTGGCATCACAGCCCCTGAACGAATTTTGTAAGAATTTCTCTCTCTTTCACTGTCTTTGTTTCACGGGTTTTTAAAAGTAATTGATTTTTATAATGGGGTTTAGCTGCTTTTCACTGCTGTGTTTATGCCGCTTTACACCCACTTGACTCACTTACAGAGGGATATCAATACATTGGTTTTAAGATTCTTCCTAGTCAGATATATTCTTGGGCGGTGAACAGGGGGTGTTGAGTCCAGTTCACTGAGCAAGGAGTAGGTCTTGTCTATTACATATTGGGTTTATGGAACGGTATCTGAGCTAATTTGAAACCCTTGTTTTATGCATCACCCACCTCACCTTTCCCGTTAAGCAGCCATAGTGTGTCTTCTAAACGTGTGACGCTGTTCTGTTTTGTAATTCAGTTCAAGTGTAGCGGTTTTTACATTCCCTCTCTAAGTGATATCTTATGATAAGTGTCTTTTTCTGTGTGACTTATTTCACTTAGAATCGTCGTACCTAAATCCTCTCATCATGCTGCTACTAGCCTTATGACGTTAATTTCATGGCTGAGTGATATTCCATTGTACATAAGGACCACAACTTCCTTATCCATTTTTCTCTTTCCTGGGATATTTAAGGTGTAACGAAGTGGAGGTTCTTGTCAACAGAGCAGCCCTAAACTTTGGGGTGCCTGTGTCTTGCTGATTTTTACTTTTCCCAATTTCTACGCCCATGAGTGGAAGTGCCTTATGCTCTCTATGCTGAGTTTTTTAGATGTTTCAGGAAACACCGTACACTTCTCCAGAGTGGCTGTTGGCAATTTACATCCCGCCCATCAGCGTAGTAAGGCTCCCGTTTCTCCATGGCCTGTCCTGCATTTCTGGTTTTGACACTTTATTCAGCATGGCCCTTTTGACCGATGGGAAGCGAGACTTCTTTGTAGCGCTGATTTGCCTTTCCAGGTTGCTTGCTTGGCCAAAAAGGGCGTATGCGTTTTTTCCTGAATATATTCAGGAAAAAACGCATATGCCCTTTTTGGCCAAGGGCATCGTTGTCGAGGTTTTGCCGCTTTTCCTGTGCTTTAAAGGCGATTCGACTCTACCTCCTGAAATCTGTTTCCTGCAATTCTGCCTTGCTTTCAAATCCTCCTCGTTGCCTTCCCTCAATATATTTGTGGACGAGAGTTATCATTTCTAACTCTGCAGGTTTGTGAATTGCAGTGCCCCTGAGCTCGATTTTTCAACTCGCTTTTTTGGGAGCTGGCCGCAAAAGCGCAGGATTGCTTCAGGCCCTGTTCTGCTTCCGGGCGGCAGGCTGAGCCTGTGGTTAATTCTTCTTCCTGATGGGAAAATAGAGTGACCTGTGCCTGTCCCAACACCTAGAGCTAGTCTCTCACTGGTTCCCCCTCTTCCCGTTCATCCTCAGGACAAATTGCAACCTGTACGGAACAGGAGGTTAAAGGTGCTGATTCTCGAAGGAGGGAGATTGCTAGTAAAGCGGCTGTAATGGCCAACCCGAGCACAAGGAGATGAGAAAAGAGGTGCGTTTTAGAAACCTTTCCCGATCACACGGTGTACCATCTTCTGGGTTTCTCATGCATGTTTTCGATGTAGGAAGATGCCCTTGAACCTGGAGATTTTGGACCCATGGGATGGATACCACGCAGTATTACTTTAAAGGGTCTGCGTTTGCTCACCCAACCTCACCAAACCTCTCAGCCCCAAGAGTGTCCACCCTTATGTCTCAATCAGCTGTGGGTCTAGAGATGGTCAATCCAGGTGGCATCACAGCCCCTGAACGAATTTTGTAAGAATTTCTCTCTCTTTCACTGTCTTTGTTTCACGGGTTTTTAAAAGTAATTGATTTTTATAATGGGGTTTAGCTGCTTTTCACTGCTGTGTTTATGCCGCTTTACACCCACTTGACTCACTTACAGAGGGATATCAATACATTGGTTTTAAGATTCTTCCTAGTCAGATATATTCTTGGGCGGTGAACAGGGGGTGTTGAGTCCAGTTCACTGAGCAAGGAGTAGGTCTTGTCTATTACATATTGGGTTTATGGAACGGTATCTGAGCTAATTTGAAACCCTTGTTTTATGCATCACCCACCTCACCTTTCCCGTTAAGCAGCCATAGTGTGTCTTCTAAACGTGTGACGCTGTTCTGTTTTGTAATTCAGTTCAAGTGTAGCGGTTTTTACATTCCCTCTCTAAGTGATATCTTATGATAAGTGTCTTTTTCTGTGTGACTTATTTCACTTAGAATCGTCGTACCTAAATCCTCTCATCATGCTGCTACTAGCCTTATGACGTTAATTTCATGGCTGAGTGATATGCCATTGTACATAAGGACCACAACTTCCTTATCCATTTTTCTCTTTCCTGGGATATTTAAGGTGTAACGAAGTGGAGGTTCTTGTCAACAGAGCAGCCCTAAACTTTGGGGTGCCTGTGTCTTGCTGATTTTTAGTTTTCCCAATTTCTACGCCCATGAGTGGAAGTGCCTTATGCTCTCTATGCTGAGTTTTTTAGATGTTTCAGGAAACACCGTACACTTCTCCAGAGTGGCTGTTGGCAATTTACATCCCGCCCATCAGCGTAGTAAGGCTCCCGTTTCTCCATGGCCTGTCCTGCATTTCTGGTTTTGACACTTTATTCAGCATGGCCCTTTTGACCGATGGGAAGCGAGACTTCTTTGTAGCGCTGATTTGCCTTTCCAGGTTGCTTGGTTGGCCAAAAAGGGCGTATGCGTTTTTTCCTGAATATATTCAGGGAAAAACGCATACGCCCTTTTTGGCCAAGGGCATCATGGTCGAGGTTTTGCCGCTTTTCCTGTGCTTTAAAGGCGATTCGACTCTACCTCCTGAAATCTGTTTCCTGCAATTCTGCCTTGCTTTCAAATCCTCCTCGTTGCCTTCCCTCAATATATTTGTGGACGAGAGTTATCATTTCTAACTCTGCAGGTTTGTGAATTGCAGTGCCCCTGAGCTCGATTTTTCAACTCGCTTTTTTGGGAGCTGGCCGCAAAAGCGCAGGATTGCTTCAGGCCCTGTTCTGCTTCCGGGCGGCAGGCTGAGCCTGTGGTTAATTCTTCTTCCTGATGGGAAAATAGAGTGACCTGTGCCTGTCCCAACACCTAGAGCTAGTCTCTCACTGGTTCCCCCTCTTCCCGTTCATCCTCAGGACAAATTGCAACCTGTACGGAACAGGAGGTTAAAGGTGCTGATTCTCGAAGGAGGGAGATTGCTAGTAAAGCGGCTGTAATGGCCAACCCGAGCACAAGGAGATGAGAAAAGAGGTGCGTTTTAGAAACCTTTCCCGATCACACGGTGTACCATCTTCTGGGTTTCTCATGCATGTTTTCGATGTAGGAAGATGCCCTTGAACCTGGAGATTTTGGACCCATGGGATGGATACCACGCAGTATTACTTTAAAGGGTCTGCGTTTGCTCACCCAACCTCACCAAACCTCTCAGCCCCAAGAGTGTCCACCCTTATGTCTCAATCACCTGTGGGTCTAGAGATGGTCAATCCAGGTGGCATCACAGCCCCTGAACGAATTTTGTAAGAATTTCTCTCTCTTTCACTGTCTTTGTTTCACGGGTTTTTAAAAGTAATTGATTTTTATAATGGGGTTTAGCTGCTTTTCACTGCTCTGTTTATGCCGCTTTCCACCCACTTGACTCACTTACAGAGGGATATCAATACATTGGTTTTAAGATTCTTCCTAGTCAGATATATTCTTGGGCGGTGAACAGGGGGTGTTGAGTCCAGTTCACTGAGCAAGGAGTAGGTCTTGTCTATTACATATTGGGTTTATGGAACGGTATCTGAGCTAATTTGAAACCCTTGTTTTATGCATCACCCACCTCACCTTTCCCGTTAAGCAGCCATAGTGTGTCTTCTAAACGTGTGACGCTGTTCTGTTTTGTAATTCAGTTCAAGTGTAGCGGTTTTTACATTCCCTCTCTAAGTGATATCTTTTGATAAGTGTCTTTTTCTGTGTGACTTATTTCACTTAGAATCGTCGTACCTAAATCCTCTCATCATGCTGCTACTAGCCTTATGACGTTAATTTCATGGCTGAGTGATATGCCATTGTACATAAGGACCACAACTTCCTTATCCATTTTTCTCTTTCCTGGGATATTTAAGGTGTAACGAAGTGGAGGTTCTTGTCAACAGAGCAGCCCTAAACTTTGGGGTGCCTGTGTCTTGCTGATTTTTAGTTTTCCCAATTTCTACGCCCATGAGTGGAAGTGCCTTATGCTCTCTATGCTGAGTTTTTTAGATGTTTCAGGAAACACCGTACACTTCTCCAGAGTGGCTGTTGGCAATTTACATCCCGCCCATCAGCGTAGTAAGGCTCCCGTTTCTCCATGGCCTGTCCTGCATTTCTGGTTTTGACACTTTATTCAGCATGGCCCTTTTGACCGATGGGAAGCGAGACTTCTTTGTAGCGCTGATTTGCCTTTCCAGGTTGCTTGGTTGGCCAAAAAGGGCGTATGCGTTTTTTCCTGAATATATTCAGGAAAAAACGCATACGCCCTTTTTGGCCAAGGGCATCATGGTCGAGGTTTTGCCGCTTTTCCTGTGCTTTAAAGGCGATTCGACTCTACCTCCTGAAATCTGTTTCCTGCAATTCTGCCTTGCTTTCAAATCCTCCTCGTTGCCTTCCCTCAATATATTTGTGGACGAGAGTTATCATTTCTAACTCTGCAGGTTTGTGAATTGCAGTGCCCCTGAGCTCGATTTTTCAACTCGCTTTTTTGGGAGCTGGCCGCAAAAGCGCAGGATTGCTTCAGGCCCTGTTCTGCTTCCGGGCGGCAGGCTGAGCCTGTGGTTAATTCTTCTTCCTGATGGGAAAATAGAGTGACCTGTGCCTGTCCCAACACCTAGAGCTAGTCTCTCACTGGTTCCCCCTCTTCCCGTTCATCCTCAGGACAAATTGCAACCTGTACGGAACAGGAGGTTAAAGGTGCTGATTCTCGAAGGAGGGAGATTGCTAGTAAAGCGGCTGTAATGGCCAACCCGAGCACAAGGAGATGAGAAAAGAGGTGCGTTTTAGAAACCTTTCCCGATCACAGGGTGTACCATCTTCTGGGTTTCTCATGCATGTTTTCGATGTAGGAAGATGCCCTTGAACCTGGAGATTTTGGACCCATGGGATGGATACCACGCAGTATTACTTTAAAGGGTCTGCGTTTGCTCACCCAACCTCACCAAACCCCTCAGCCCCAAGAGTGTCCACCCTTATGTCTCAATCAGCTGTGGGTCTAGAGATGGTCAATCCAGGTGGCATCACAGCCCCTGAACGAATTTTGTAAGAATTTCTCTCTCTTTCACTGTCTTTGTTTCACGGGTTTTTAAAAGTAATTGATTTTTATAATGGGGTTTAGCTGCTTTTCACTGCTGTGTTTATGCCGCTTTACACCCACTTGACTCACTTACAGAGGGATATCAATACATTGGTTTTAAGATTCTTCCTAGTCAGATATATTCTTGGGCGGTGAACAGGGGGTGTTGAGTCCAGTTCACTGAGCAAGGAGTAGGTCTTGTCTATTACATATTGGGTTTATGGAACGGTATCTGAGCTAATTTGAAACCCTTGTTTTATGCATCACCCACCTCACCTTTCCCGTTAAGCAGCCATAGTGTGTCTTCTAAACGTGTGACGCTGTTCTGTTTTGTAATTCAGTTCAAGTGTAGCGGTTTTTACATTCCCTCTCTAAGTGATATCTTATGATAAGTGTCTTTTTCTGTGTGACTTATTTCACTTAGAATCGTCGTACCTAAATCCTCTCATCATGCTGCTACTAGCCTTATGACGTTAATTTCATGGCTGAGTGATATGCCATTGTACATAAGGACCACAACTTCCTTATCCATTTTTCTCTTTCCTGGGATATTTAAGGTGTAACGAAGTGGAGGTTCTTGTCAACAGAGCAGCCCTAAACTTTGGGGTGCCTGTGTCTTGCTGATTTTTAGTTTTCCCAATTTCTACGCCCATGAGTGGAAGTGCCTTATGCTCTCTATGCTGAGTTTTTTAGATGTTTCAGGAAACACCGTACACTTCTCCAGAGTGGCTGTTGGCAATTTACATCCCGCCCATCAGCGTAGTAAGGCTCCCGTTTCTCCATGGCCTGTCCTGCATTTCTGGTTTTGACACTTTATTCAGCATGGCCCTTTTGACCGATGGGAAGCGAGACTTCTTTGTAGCGCTGATTTGCCTTTCCAGGTTGCTTGGTTGGCCAAAAAGGGCGTATGCGTTTTTTCCTGAATATATTCAGGAAAAAACGCATACGCCCTTTTTGGCCAAGGGCATCGTTGTCGAGGTTTTGCCGCTTTTCCTGTGCTTTAAAGGCGATTCGACTCTACCTCCTGAAATCTGTTTCCTGCAATTCTGCCTTGCTTTCAAATCCTCCTCGTTGCCTTCCCTCAATATATTTGTGGACGAGAGTTATCATTTCTAACTCTGCAGGTTTGTGAATTGCAGTGCCCCTGAGCTCGATTTTTCAACTCGCTTTTTTGGGAGCTGGCCGCAAAAGCGCAGGATTGCTTCAGGCCCTGTTCTGCTTCCGGGCGGCAGGCTGAGCCTGTGGTTAATTCTTCTTCCTGATGGGAAAATAGAGTGACCTGTGCCTGTCCCAACACCTAGAGCTAGTCTCTCACTGGTTCCCCCTCTTCCCGTTCATCCTCAGGACAAATTGCAACCTGTACGGAACAGGAGGTTAAAGGTGCTGATTCTCGAAGGAGGGAGATTGCTAGTAAAGCGGCTGTAATGGCCAACCCGAGCACAAGGAGATGAGAAAAGAGGTGCGTTTTAGAAACCTTTCCCGATCACACGGTGTACCATCTTCTGGGTTTCTCATGCATGTTTTCGATGTAGGAAGATGCCCTTGAACCTGGAGATTTTGGACCCATGGGATGGATACCACGCAGTATTACTTTAAAGGGTCTGCGTTTGCTCACCCAACCTCACCAAACCTCTCAGCCCCAAGAGTGTCCACCCTTATGTCTCAATCACCTGTGGGTCTAGAGATGGTCAATCCAGGTGGCATCACAGCCCCTGAACGAATTTTGTAAGAATTTCTCTCTCTTTCACTGTCTTTGTTTCACGGGTTTTTAAAAGTAATTGATTTTTATAATGGGGTTTAGCTGCTTTTCACTGCTCTGTTTATGCCGCTTTCCACCCACTTGACTCACTTACAGAGGGATATCAATACATTGGTTTTAAGATTCTTCCTAGTCAGATATATTCTTGGGCGGTGAACAGGGGGTGTTGAGTCCAGTTCACTGAGCAAGGAGTAGGTCTTGTCTATTACATATTGGGTTTATGGAACGGTATCTGAGCTAATTTGAAACCCTTGTTTTATGCATCACCCACCTCACCTTTCCCGTTAAGCAGCCATAGTGTGTCTTCTAAACGTGTGACGCTGTTCTGTTTTGTAATTCAGTTCAAGTGTAGCGGTTTTTACATTCCCTCTCTAAGTGATATCTTATGATAAGTGTCTTTTTCTGTGTGACTTATTTCACTTAGAATCGTCGTACCTAAATCCTCTCATCATGCTGCTACTAGCCTTATGACGTTAATTTCATGGCTGAGTGATATGCCATTGTACATAAGGACCACAACTTCCTTATCCATTTTTCTCTTTCCTGGGATATTTAAGGTGTAACGAAGTGGAGGTTCTTGTCAACAGAGCAGCCCTAAACTTTGGGGTGCCTGTGTCTTGCTGATTTTTAGTTTTCCCAATTTCTACGCCCATGAGTAGAAGTGCCTTATGCTCTCTATGCTGAGTTTTTTAGATGTTTCAGGAAACACCGTACACTTCTCCAGAGTGGCTGTTGGCAATTTACATCCCGCCCATCAGCGTAGTAAGGCTCCCGTTTCTCCATGGCCTGTCCTGCATTTCTGGTTTTGACACTTTATTCAGCATGGCCCTTTTGACCGATGGGAAGCGAGACTTCTTTGTAGCGCTGATTTGCCTTTCCAGGTTGCTTGGTTGGCCAAAAAGGGCGTATGCGTTTTTTCCTGAATATATTCAGGAAAAAACGCATACGCCCTTTTTGGCCAAGGGCATCGTTGTCGAGGTTTGGCCGCTTTTCCTGTGCTTTAAAGGCGATTCGACTCTACCTCCTGAAATCTGTTTCCTGCAATTCTGCCTTGCTTTCAAATCCTCCTCGTTGCCTTCCCTCAATATATTTGTGGACGAGAGTTATCATTTCTAACTCTGCAGGTTTGTGAATTGCAGTGCCCCTGAGCTCGATTTTTCAACTCGCTTTTTTGGGAGCTGGCCGCAAAAGCGCAGGATTGCTTCAGGCCCTGTTCTGCTTCCGGGCGGCAGGCTGAGCCTGTGGTTAATTCTTCTTCCTGATGGGAAAATAGAGTGACCTGTGCCTGTCCCAACACCTAGAGCTAGTCTCTCACTGGTTCCCCCTCTTCCCGTTCATCCTCAGGACAAATTGCAACCTGTACGGAACAGGAGGTTAAAGGTGCTGATTCTCGAAGGAGGGAGATTGCTAGTAAAGCGGCTGTAATGGCCAACCCGAGCACAAGGAGATGAGAAAAGAGGTGCGTTTTAGAAACCTTTCCCGATCACAGGGTGTACCATCTTCTGGGTTTCTCATGCATGTTTTCGATGTAGGAAGATGCCCTTGAACCTGGAGATTTTGGACCCATGGGATGGATACCACGCAGTATTACTTTAAAGGGTCTGCGTTTGCTCACCCAACCTCACCAAACCCCTCAGCCCCAAGAGTGTCCACCCTTATGTCTCAATCAGCTGTGGGTCTAGAGATGGTCAATCCAGGTGGCATCACAGCCCCTGAACGAATTTTGTAAGAATTTCTCTCTCTTTCACTGTCTTTGTTTCACGGGTTTTTAAAAGTAATTGATTTTTATAATGGGGTTTAGCTGCTTTTCACTGCTGTGTTTATGCCGCTTTACACCCACTTGACTCACTTACAGAGGGATATCAATACATTGGTTTTAAGATTCTTCCTAGTCAGATATATTCTTGGGCGGTGAACAGGGGGTGTTGAGTCCAGTTCACTGAGCAAGGAGTAGGTCTTGTCTATTACATATTGGGTTTATGGAACGGTATCTGAGCTAATTTGAAACCCTTGTTTTATGCATCACCCACCTCACCTTTCCCGTTAAGCAGCCATAGTGTGTCTTCTAAACGTGTGACGCTGTTCTGTTTTGTAATTCAGTTCAAGTGTAGCGGTTTTTACATTCCCTCTCTAAGTGATATCTTATGATAAGTGTCTTTTTCTGTGTGACTTATTTCACTTAGAATCGTCGTACCTAAATCCTCTCATCATGCTGCTACTAGCCTTATGACGTTAATTTCATGGCTGAGTGATATGCCATTGTACATAAGGACCACAACTTCCTTATCCATTTTTCTCTTTCCTGGGATATTTAAGGTGTAACGAAGTGGAGGTTCTTGTCAACAGAGCAGCCCTAAACTTTGGGGTGCCTGTGTCTTGCTGATTTTTAGTTTTCCCAATTTCTACGCCCATGAGTGGAAGTGCCTTATGCTCTCTATGCTGAGTTTTTTAGATGTTTCAGGAAACACCGTACACTTCTCCAGAGTGGCTGTTGGCAATTTACATCCCGCCCATCAGCGTAGTAAGGCTCCCGTTTCTCCATGGCCTGTCCTGCATTTCTGGTTTTGACACTTTATTCAGCATGGCCCTTTTGACCGATGGGAAGCGAGACTTCTTTGTAGCGCTGATTTGCCTTTCCAGGTTGCTTGGTTGGCCAAAAAGGGCGTATGCGTTTTTTCCTGAATATATTCAGGAAAAAACGCATACGCCCTTTTTGGCCAAGGGCATCGTTGTCGAGGTTTTGCCGCTTTTCCTGTGCTTTAAAGGCGATTCGACTCTACCTCCTGAAATCTGTTTCCTGCAATTCTGCCTTGCTTTCAAATCCTCCTCGTTGCCTTCCCTCAATATATTTGTGGACGAGAGTTATCATTTCTAACTCTGCAGGTTTGTGAATTGCAGTGCCCCTGAGCTCGATTTTTCAACTCGCTTTTTTGGGAGCTGGCCGCAAAAGCGCAGGATTGCTTCAGGCCCTGTTCTGCTTCCGGGCGGCAGGCTGAGCCTGTGGTTAATTCTTCTTCCTGATGGGAAAATAGAGTGACCTGTGCCTGTCCCAACACCTAGAGCTAGTCTCTCACTGGTTCCCCCTCTTCCCGTTCATCCTCAGGACAAATTGCAACCTGTACGGAACAGGAGGTTAAAGGTGCTGATTCTCGAAGGAGGGAGATTGCTAGTAAAGCGGCTGTAATGGCCAACCCGAGCACAAGGAGATGAGAAAAGAGGTGCGTTTTAGAAACCTTTCCCGATCACAGGGTGTACCATCTTCTGGGTTTCTCATGCATGTTTTCGATGTAGGAAGATGCCCTTGAACCTGGAGATTTTGGACCCATGGGATGGATACCACGCAGTATTACTTTAAAGGGTCTGCGTTTGCTCACCCAACCTCACCAAACCCCTCAGCCCCAAGAGTGTCCACCCTTATGTCTCAATCAGCTGTGGGTCTAGAGATGGTCAATCCAGGTGGCATCACAGCCCCTGAACGAATTTTGTAAGAATTTCTCTCTCTTTCACTGTCTTTGTTTCACGGGTTTTTAAAAGTAATTGATTTTTATAATGGGGTTTAGCTGCTTTTCACTGCTGTGTTTATGCCGCTTTACACCCACTTGACTCACTTACAGAGGGATATCAATACATTGGTTTTAAGATTCTTCCTAGTCAGATATATTCTTGGGCGGTGAACAGGGGGTGTTGAGTCCAGTTCACTGAGCAAGGAGTAGGTCTTGTCTATTACATATTGGGTTTATGGAACGGTATCTGAGCTAATTTGAAACCCTTGTTTTATGCATCACCCACCTCACCTTTCCCGTTAAGCAGCCATAGTGTGTCTTCTAAACGTGTGACGCTGTTCTGTTTTGTAATTCAGTTCAAGTGTAGCGGTTTTTACATTCCCTCTCTAAGTGATATCTTATGATAAGTGTCTTTTTCTGTGTGACTTATTTCACTTAGAATCGTCGTACCTAAATCCTCTCATCATGCTGCTACTAGCCTTATGACGTTAATTTCATGGCTGAGTGATATGCCATTGTACATAAGGACCACAACTTCCTTATCCATTTTTCTCTTTCCTGGGATATTTAAGGTGTAACGAAGTGGAGGTTCTTGTCAACAGAGCAGCCCTAAACTTTGGGGTGCCTGTGTCTTGCTGATTTTTAGTTTTCCCAATTTCTACGCCCATGATTGGAAGTGCCTTATGCTCTCTATGCTGAGTTTTTTAGATGTTTCAGGAAACACCGTACACTTCTCCAGAGTGGCTGTTGGCAATTTACATCCCGCCCATCAGCGTAGTAAGGCTCCCGTTTCTCCATGGCCTGTCCTGCATTTCTGGTTTTGACACTTTATTCAGCATGGCCCTTTTGACCGATGGGAAGCGAGACTTCTTTGTAGCGCTGATTTGCCTTTCCAGGTTGCTTGGTTGGCCAAAAAGGGCGTATGCGTTTTTTCCTGAATATATTCAGGAAAAAACGCATACGCCCTTTTTGGCCAAGGGCATCGTTGTCGAGGTTTTGCCGCTTTTCCTGTGCTTTAAAGGCGATTCGACTCTACCTCCTGAAATCTGTTTCCTGCAATTCTGCCTTGCTTTCAAATCCTCCTCGTTGCCTTCCCTCAATATATTTGTGGACGAGAGTTATCATTTCTAACTCTGCAGGTTTGTGAATTGCAGTGCCCCTGAGCTCGATTTTTCAACTCGCTTTTTTGGGAGCTGGCCGCAAAAGCGCAGGATTGCTTCAGGCCCTGTTCTGCTTCCGGGCGGCAGGCTGAGCCTGTGGTTAATTCTTCTTCCTGATGGGAAAATAGAGTGACCTGTGCCTGTCCCAACACCTAGAGCTAGTCTCTCACTGGTTCCCCCTCTTCCCGTTCATCCTCAGGACAAATTGCAACCTGTACGGAACAGGAGGTTAAAGGTGCTGATTCTCGAAGGAGGGAGATTGCTAGTAAAGCGGCTGTAATGGCCAACCCGAGCACAAGGAGATGAGAAAAGAGGTGCGTTTTAGAAACCTTTCCCGATCACAGGGTGTACCATCTTCTGGGTTTCTCATGCATGTTTTCGATGTAGGAAGATGCCCTTGAACCTGGAGATTTTGGACCCATGGGATGGATACCACGCAGTATTACTTTAAAGGGTCTGCGTTTGCTCACCCAACCTCACCAAACCTCTCAGCCCCAAGAGTGTCCACCCTTATGTCTCAATCAGCTGTGGGTCTAGAGATGGTCAATCCAGGTGGCATCACAGCCCCTGAACGAATTTTGTAAGAATTTCTCTCTCTTTCACTGTCTTTGTTTCACGGGTTTTTAAAAGTAATTGATTTTTATAATGGGGTTTAGCTGCTTTTCACTGCTGTGTTTATGCCGCTTTACACCCACTTGACTCACTTACAGAGGGATATCAATACATTGGTTTTAAGATTCTTCCTAGTCAGATATATTCTTGGGCGGTGAACAGGGGGTGTTGAGTCCAGTTCACTGAGCAAGGAGTAGGTCTTGTCTATTACATATTGGGTTTATGGAACGGTATCTGAGCTAATTTGAAACCCTTGTTTTATGCATCACCCACCTCACCTTTCCCGTTAAGCAGCCATAGTGTGTCTTCTAAACGTGTGACGCTGTTCTGTTTTGTAATTCAGTTCAAGTGTAGCGGTTTTTACATTCCCTCTCTAAGTGATATCTTATGATAAGTGTCTTTTTCTGTGTGACTTATTTCACTTAGAATCGTCGTACCTAAATCCTCTCATCATGCTGCTACTAGCCTTATGACGTTAATTTCATGGCTGAGTGATATGCCATTGTACATAAGGACCACAACTTCCTTATCCATTTTTCTCTTTCCTGGGATATTTAAGGTGTAACGAAGTGGAGGTTCTTGTCAACAGAGCAGCCCTAACCTTTGGGGTGCCTGTGTCTTGCTGATTTTTAGTTTTCCCAATTTCTACGCCCATGAGTGGAAGTGCCTTATGCTCTCTATGCTGAGTTTTTTAGATGTTTCAGGAAACACCGTACACTTCTCCAGAGTGGCTGTTGGCAATTTACATCCCGCCCATCAGCGTAGTAAGGCTCCCGTTTCTCCATGGCCTGTCCTGCATTTCTGGTTTTGACACTTTATTCAGCATGGCCCTTTTGACCGATGGGAAGCGAGACTTCTTTGTAGCGCTGATTTGCCTTTCCAGGTTGCTTGGTTGGCCAAAAAGGGCGTATGCGTTTTTTCCTGAATATATTCAGGAAAAAACGCATACGCCCTTTTTGGCCAAGGGCATCGTTGTCGAGGTTTTGCCGCTTTTCCTGTGCTTTAAAGGCGATTCGACTCTACCTCCTGAAATCTGTTTCCTGCAATTCTGCCTTGCTTTCAAATCCTCCTCGTTGCCTTCCCTCAATATATTTGTGGACGAGAGTTATCATTTCTAACTCTGCAGGTTTGTGAATTGCAGTGCCCCTGAGCTCGATTTTTCAACTCGCTTTTTTGGGAGCTGGCCGCAAAAGCGCAGGATTGCTTCAGGCCCTGTTCTGCTTCCGGGCGGCAGGCTGAGCCTGTGGTTAATTCTTCTTCCTGATGGGAAAATAGAGTGACCTGTGCCTGTCCCAACACCTAGAGCTAGTCTCTCACTGGTTCCCCCTCTTCCCGTTCATCCTCAGGACAAATTGCAACCTGTACGGAACAGGAGGTTAAAAGTGCTGATTCTCGAAGGAGGGAGATTGCTAGTAAAGCGGCTGTAATGGCCAACCCGAGCACAAGGAGATGAGAAAAGAGGTGCGTTTTAGAAACCTTTCCCGATCACACGGTGTACCATCTTCTGGGTTTCTCATGCATGTTTTCGATGTAGGAAGATGCCCTTGAACCTGGAGATTTTGGACCCATGGGATGGATACCACGCAGTATTACTTTAAAGGGTCTGCGTTTGCTCACCCAACCTCACCAAACCCCTCAGCCCCAAGAGTGTCCACCCTTATGTCTCAATCAGCTGTGGGTCTAGAGGTGGTCAATCCAGGTGGCATCACAGCCCCTGAACGAATTTTGTAAGAATTTCTCTCTCTTTCACTGTCTTTGTTTCACGGGTTTTTAAAAGTAATTGATTTTTATAATGGGGTTTAGCTGCTTTTCACTGCTGTGTTTATGCCGCTTTACACCCACTTGACTCACTTACAGAGGGATATCAATACATTGGTTTTAAGATTCTTCCTAGTCAGATATATTCTTGGGCGGTGAACAGGGGGTGTTGAGTCCAGTTCACTGAGCAAGGAGTAGGTCTTGTCTATTACATATTGGGTTTATGGAACGGTATCTGAGCTAATTTGAAACCCTTGTTTTATGCATCACCCACCTCACCTTTCCCGTTAAGCAGCCATAGTGTGTCTTCTAAACGTGTGACGCTGTTCTGTTTTGTAATTCAGTTCAAGTGTAGCGGTTTTTACATTCCCTCTCTAAGTGATATCTTATGATAAGTGTCTTTTTCTGTGTGACTTATTTCACTTAGAATCGTCGTACCTAAATCCTCTCATCATGCTGCTACTAGCCTTATGACGTTAATTTCATGGCTGAGTGATATGCCATTGTACATAAGGACCACAACTTCCTTATCCATTTTTCTCTTTCCTGGGATATTTAAGGTGTAACGAAGTGGAGGTTCTTGTCAACAGAGCAGCCCTAAACTTTGGGGTGCCTGTGTCTTGCTGATTTTTAGTTTTCCCAATTTCTACGCCCATGATTGGAAGTGCCTTATGCTCTCTATGCTGAGTTTTTTAGATGTTTCAGGAAACACCGTACACTTCTCCAGAGTGGCTGTTGGCAATTTACATCCCGCCCATCAGCGTAGTAAGGCTCCCGTTTCTCCATGGCCTGTCCTGCATTTCTGGTTTTGACACTTTATTCAGCATGGCCCTTTTGACCGATGGGAAGCGAGACTTCTTTGTAGCGCTGATTTGCCTTTCCAGGTTGCTTGGTTGGCCAAAAAGGGCGTATGCGTTTTTTCCTGAATATATTCAGGAAAAAACGCATACGCCCTTTTTGGCCAAGGGCATCGTTGTCGAGGTTTTGCCGCTTTTCCTGTGCTTTAAAGGCGATTCGACTCTACCTCCTGAAATCTGTTTCCTGCAATTCTGCCTTGCTTTCAAATCCTCCTCGTTGCCTTCCCTCAATATATTTGTGGACGAGAGTTATCATTTCTAACTCTGCAGGTTTGTGAATTGCAGTGCCCCTGAGCTCGATTTTTCAACTCGCTTTTTTGGGAGCTGGCCGCAAAAGCGCAGGATTGCTTCAGGCCCTGTTCTGCTTCCGGGCGGCAGGCTGAGCCTGTGGTTAATTCTTCTTCCTGATGGGAAAATAGAGTGACCTGTGCCTGTCCCAACACCTAGAGCTAGTCTCTCACTGGTTCCCCCTCTTCCCGTTCATCCTCAGGACAAATTGCAACCTGTACGGAACAGGAGGTTAAAGGTGCTGATTCTCGAAGGAGGGAGATTGCTAGTAAAGCGGCTGTAATGGCCAACCCGAGCACAAGGAGATGAGAAAAGAGGTGCGTTTTAGAAACCTTTCCCGATCACACGGTGTACCATCTTCTGGGTTTCTCATGCATGTTTTCGATGTAGGAAGATGCCCTTGAACCTGGAGATTTTGGACCCATGGGATGGATACCACGCAGTATTACTTTAAAGGGTCTGCGTTTGCTCACCCAACCTCACCAAACCTCTCAGCCCCAAGAGTGTCCACCCTTATGTCTCAATCAGCTGTGGGTCTAGAGGTGGTCAATCCAGGTGGCATCACAGCCCCTGAACGAATTTTGTAAGAATTTCTCTCTCTTTCACTGTCTTTGTTTCACGGGTTTTTAAAAGTAATTGATTTTTATAATGGGGTTTAGCTGCTTTTCACTGCTGTGTTTATGCCGCTTTACACCCACTTGACTCACTTACAGAGGGATATCAATACATTGGTTTTAAGATTCTTCCTAGTCAGATATATTCTTGGGCGGTGAACAGGGGGTGTTGAGTCCAGTTCACTGAGCAAGGAGTAGGTCTTGTCTATTACATATTGGGTTTATGGAACGGTATCTGAGCTAATTTGAAACCCTTGTTTTATGCATCACCCACCTCACCTTTCCCGTTAAGCAGCCATAGTGTGTCTTCTAAACGTGTGACGCTGTTCTGTTTTGTAATTCAGTTCAAGTGTAGCGGTTTTTACATTCCCTCTCTAAGTGATATCTTATGATAAGTGTCTTTTTCTGTGTGACTTATTTCACTTAGAATCGTCGTACCTAAATCCTCTCATCATGCTGCTACTAGCCTTATGACGTTAATTTCATGGCTGAGTGATATGCCATTGTACATAAGGACCACAACTTCCTTATCCATTTTTCTCTTTCCTGGGATATTTAAGGTGTAACGAAGTGGAGGTTCTTGTCAACAGAGCAGCCCTAAACTTTGGGGTGCCTGTGTCTTGCTGATTTTTAGTTTTCCCAATTTCTACGCCCATGAGTGGAAGTGCCTTATGCTCTCTATGCTGAGTTTTTTAGATGTTTCAGGAAACACCGTACACTTCTCCAGAGTGGCTGTTGGCAATTTACATCCCGCCCATCAGCGTAGTAAGGCTCCCGTTTCTCCATGGCCTGTCCTGCATTTCTGGTTTTGACACTTTATTCAGCATGGCCCTTTTGACCGATGGGAAGCGAGACTTCTTTGTAGCGCTGATTTGCCTTTCCAGGTTGCTTGCTTGGCCAAAAAGGGCGTATGCGTTTTTTCCTGAATATATTCAGGAAAAAACGCATACGCCCTTTTTGGCCAAGGGCATCGTTGTCGAGGTTTTGCCGCTTTTCCTGTGCTTTAAAGGCGATTCGACTCTACCTCCTGAAATCTGTTTCCTGCAATTCTGCCTTGCTTTCAAATCCTCCTCGTTGCCTTCCCTCAATATATTTGTGGACGAGAGTTATCATTTCTAACTCTGCAGGTTTGTGAATTGCAGTGCCCCTGAGCTCGATTTTTCAACTCGCTTTTTTGGGAGCTGGCCGCAAAAGCGCAGGATTGCTTCAGGCCCTGTTCTGCTTCCGGGCGGCAGGCTGAGCCTGTGGTTAATTCTTCTTCCTGATGGGAAAATAGAGTGACCTGTGCCTGTCCCAACACCTAGAGCTAGTCTCTCACTGGTTCCCCCTCTTCCCGTTCATCCTCAGGACAAATTGCAACCTGTACGGAACAGGAGGTTAAAGGTGCTGATTCTCGAAGGAGGGAGATTGCTAGTAAAGCGGCTGTAATGGCCAACCCGAGCACAAGGAGATGAGAAAAGAGGTGCGTTTTAGAAACCTTTCCCGATCACACGGTGTACCATCTTCTGGGTTTCTCATGCATGTTTTCGATGTAGGAAGATGCCCTTGAACCTGGAGATTTTGGACCCATGGGATGGATACCACGCAGTATTACTTTAAAGGGTCTGCGTTTGCTCACCCAACCTCACCAAACCTCTCAGCCCCAAGAGTGTCCACCCTTATGTCTCAATCAGCTGTGGGTCTAGAGATGGTCAATCCAGGTGGCATCACAGCCCCTGAACGAATTTTGTAAGAATTTCTCTCTCTTTCACTGTCTTTGTTTCACGGGTTTTTAAAAGTAATTGATTTTTATAATGGGGTTTAGCTGCTTTTCACTGCTGTGTTTATGCCGCTTTACACCCACTTGACTCACTTACAGAGGGATATCAATACATTGGTTTTAAGATTCTTCCTAGTCAGATATATTCTTGGGCGGTGAACAGGGGGTGTTGAGTCCAGTTCACTGAGCAAGGAGTAGGTCTTGTCTATTACATATTGGGTTTATGGAACGGTATCTGAGCTAATTTGAAACCCTTGTTTTATGCATCACCCACCTCACCTTTCCCGTTAAGCAGCCATAGTGTGTCTTCTAAACGTGTGACGCTGTTCTGTTTTGTAATTCAGTTCAAGTGTAGCGGTTTTTACATTCCCTCTCTAAGTGATATCTTATGATAAGTGTCTTTTTCTGTGTGACTTATTTCACTTAGAATCGTCGTACCTAAATCCTCTCATCATGCTGCTACTAGCCTTATGACGTTAATTTCATGGCTGAGTGATATGCCATTGTACATAAGGACCACAACTTCCTTATCCATTTTTCTCTTTCCTGGGATATTTAAGGTGTAACGAAGTGGAGGTTCTTGTCAACAGAGCAGCCCTAAACTTTGGGGTGCCTGTGTCTTGCTGATTTTTAGTTTTCCCAATTTCTACGCCCATGAGTGGAAGTGCCTTATGCTCTCTATGCTGAGTTTTTTAGATGTTTCAGGAAACACCGTACACTTCTCCAGAGTGGCTGTTGGCAATTTACATCCCGCCCATCAGCGTAGTAAGGCTCCCGTTTCTCCATGGCCTGTCCTGCATTTCTGGTTTTGACACTTTATTCAGCATGGCCCTTTTGACCGATGGGAAGCGAGACTTCTTTGTAGCGCTGATTTGCCTTTCCAGGTTGCTTGGTTGGCCAAAAAGGGCGTATGCGTTTTTTCCTGAATATATTCAGGAAAAAACGCATACGCCCTTTTTGGCCAAGGGCATCATGGTCGAGGTTTTGCCGCTTTTCCTGTGCTTTAAAGGCGATTCGACTCTACCTCCTGAAATCTGTTTCCTGCAATTCTGCCTTGCTTTCAAATCCTCCTCGTTGCCTTCCCTCAATATATTTGTGGACGAGAGTTATCATTTCTAACTCTGCAGGTTTGTGAATTGCAGTGCCCCTGAGCTCGATTTTTCAACTCGCTTTTTTGGGAGCTGGCCGCAAAAGCGCAGGATTGCTTCAGGCCCTGTTCTGCTTCCGGGCGGCAGGCTGAGCCTGTGGTTAATTCTTCTTCCTGATGGGAAAATAGAGTGACCTGTGCCTGTCCCAACACCTAGAGCTAGTCTCTCACTGGTTCCCCCTCTTCCCGTTCATCCTCAGGACAAATTGCAACCTGTACGGAACAGGAGGTTAAAGGTGCTGATTCTCGAAGGAGGGAGATTGCTAGTAAAGCGGCTGTAATGGCCAACCCGAGCACAAGGAGATGAGAAAAGAGGTGCGTTTTAGAAACCTTTCCCGATCACACGGTGTACCATCTTCTGGGTTTCTCATGCATGTTTTCGATGTAGGAAGATGCCCTTGAACCTGGAGATTTTGGACCCATGGGATGGATACCACGCAGTATTACTTTAAAGGGTCTGCGTTTGCTCACCCAACCTCACCAAACCTCTCAGCCCCAAGAGTGTCCACCCTTATGTCTCAATCAGCTGTGGGTCTAGAGATGGTCAATCCAGGTGGCATCACAGCCCCTGAACGAATTTTGTAAGAATTTCTCTCTCTTTCACTGTCTTTGTTTCACGGGTTTTTAAAAGTAATTGATTTTTATAATGGGGTTTAGCTGCTTTTCACTGCTGTGTTTATGCCGCTTTACACCCACTTGACTCACTTACAGAGGGATATCAATACATTGGTTTTAAGATTCTTCCTAGTCAGATATATTCTTGGGCGGTGAACAGGGGGTGTTGAGTCCAGTTCACTGAGCAAGGAGTAGGTCTTGTCTATTACATATTGGGTTTATGGAACGGTATCTGAGCTAATTTGAAACCCTTGTTTTATGCATCACCCACCTCACCTTTCCCGTTAAGCAGCCATAGTGTGTCTTCTAAACGTGTGACGCTGTTCTGTTTTGTAATTCAGTTCAAGTGTAGCGGTTTTTACATTCCCTCTCTAAGTGATATCTTATGATAAGTGTCTTTTTCTGTGTGACTTATTTCACTTAGAATCGTCGTACCTAAATCCTCTCATCATGCTGCTACTAGCCTTATGACGTTAATTTCATGGCTGAGTGATATGCCATTGTACATAAGGACCACAACTTCCTTATCCATTTTTCTCTTTCCTGGGATATTTAAGGTGTAACGAAGTGGAGGTTCTTGTCAACAGAGCAGCCCTAAACTTTGGGGTGCCTGTGTCTTGCTGATTTTTAGTTTTCCCAATTTCTACGCCCATGAGTGGAAGTGCCTTATGCTCTCTATGCTGAGTTTTTTAGATGTTTCAGGAAACACCGTACACTTCTCCAGAGTGGCTGTTGGCAATTTACATCCCGCCCATCAGCGTAGTAAGGCTCCCGTTTCTCCATGGCCTGTCCTGCATTTCTGGTTTTGACACTTTATTCAGCATGGCCCTTTTGACCGATGGGAAGCGAGACTTCTTTGTAGCGCTGATTTGCCTTTCCAGGTTGCTTGGTTGGCCAAAAAGGGCGTATGCGTTTTTTCCTGAATATATTCAGGAAAAAACGCATACGCCCTTTTTGGCCAAGGGCATCGTTGTCGAGGTTTTGCCGCTTTTCCTGTGCTTTAAAGGCGATTCGACTCTACCTCCTGAAATCTGTTTCCTGCAATTCTGCCTTGCTTTCAAATCCTCCTCGTTGCCTTCCCTCAATATATTTGTGGACGAGAGTTATCATTTCTAACTCTGCAGGTTTGTGAATTGCAGTGCCCCTGAGCTCGATTTTTCAACTCGCTTTTTTGGGAGCTGGCCGCAAAAGCGCAGGATTGCTTCAGGCCCTGTTCTGCTTCCGGGCGGCAGGCTGAGCCTGTTGTTAATTCTTCTTCCTGATGGGAAAATAGAGTGACCTGTGCCTGTCCCAACACCTAGAGCTAGTCTCTCACTGGTTCCCCCTCTTCCCGTTCATCCTCAGGACAAATTGCAACCTGTACGGAACAGGAGGTTAAAGGTGCTGATTCTCGAAGGAGGGAGATTGCTAGTAAAGCGGCTGTAATGGCCAACCCGAGCACAAGGAGATGAGAAAAGAGGTGCGTTTTAGAAACCTTTCCCGATCACACGGTGTACCATCTTCTGGGTTTCTCATGCATGTTTTCGATGTAGGAAGATGCCCTTGAACCTGGAGATTTTGGACCCATGGGATGGATACCACGCAGTATTACTTTAAAGGGTCTGCGTTTGCTCACCCAACCTCACCAAACCTCTCAGCCCCAAGAGTGTCCACCCTTATGTCTCAATCAGCTGTGGGTCTAGAGATGGTCAATCCAGGTGGCATCACAGCCCCTGAACGAATTTTGTAAGAATTTCTCTCTCTTTCACTGTCTTTGTTTCACGGGTTTTTAAAAGTAATTGATTTTTATAATGGGGTTTAGCTGCTTTTCACTGCTGTGTTTATGCCGCTTTACACCCACTTGACTCACTTACAGAGGGATATCAATACATTGGTTTTAAGATTCTTCCTAGTCAGATATATTCTTGGGCGGTGAACAGGGGGTGTTGAGTCCAGTTCACTGAGCAAGGAGTAGGTCTTGTCTATTACATATTGGGTTTATGGAACGGTATCTGAGCTAATTTGAAACCCTTGTTTTATGCATCACCCACCTCACCTTTCCCGTTAAGCAGCCATAGTGTGTCTTCTAAACGTGTGACGCTGTTCTGTTTTGTAATTCAGTTCAAGTGTAGCGGTTTTTACATTCCCTCTCTAAGTGATATCTTATGATAAGTGTCTTTTTCTGTGTGACTTATTTCACTTAGAATCGTCGTACCTAAATCCTCTCATCATGCTGCTACTAGCCTTATGACGTTAATTTCATGGCTGAGTGATATGCCATTGTACATAAGGACCACAACTTCCTTATCCATTTTTCTCTTTCCTGGGATATTTAAGGTGTAACGAAGTGGAGGTTCTTGTCAACAGAGCAGCCCTAAACTTTGGGGTGCCTGTGTCTTGCTGATTTTTACTTTTCCCAATTTCTACGCCCATGAGTGGAAGTGCCTTATGCTCTCTATGCTGAGTTTTTTAGATGTTTCAGGAAACACCGTACACTTCTCCAGAGTGGCTGTTGGCAATTTACATCCCGCCCATCAGCGTAGTAAGGCTCCCGTTTCTCCATGGCCTGTCCTGCATTTCTGGTTTTGACACTTTATTCAGCATGGCCCTTTTGACCGATGGGAAGCGAGACTTCTTTGTAGCGCTGATTTGCCTTTCCAGGTTGCTTGCTTGGCCAAAAAGGGCGTATGCGTTTTTTCCTGAATATATTCAGGAAAAAACGCATACGCCCTTTTTGGCCAAGGGCATCGTTGTCGAGGTTTTGCCGCTTTTCCTGTGCTTTAAAGGCGATTCGACTCTACCTCCTGAAATCTGTTTCCTGCAATTCTGCCTTGCTTTCAAATCCTCCTCGTTGCCTTCCCTCAATATATTTGTGGACGAGAGTTATCATTTCTAACTCTGCAGGTTTGTGAATTGCAGTGCCCCTGAGCTCGATTTTTCAACTCGCTTTTTTGGGAGCTGGCCGCAAAAGCGCAGGATTGCTTCAGGCCCTGTTCTGCTTCCGGGCGGCAGGCTGAGCCTGTGGTTAATTCTTCTTCCTGATGGGAAAATAGAGTGACCTGTGCCTGTCCCAACACCTAGAGCTAGTCTCTCACTGGTTCCCCCTCTTCCCGTTCATCCTCAGGACAAATTGCAACCTGTACGGAACAGGAGGTTAAAGGTGCTGATTCTCGAAGGAGGGAGATTGCTAGTAAAGCGGCTGTAATGGCCAACCCGAGCACAAGGAGATGAGAAAAGAGGTGCGTTTTAGAAACCTTTCCCGATCACAGGGTGTACCATCTTCTGGGTTTCTCATGCATGTTTTCGATGTAGGAAGATGCCCTTGAACCTGGAGATTTTGGACCCATGGGATGGATACCACGCAGTATTACTTTAAAGGGTCTGCGTTTGCTCACCCAACCTCACCAAACCTCTCAGCCCCAAGAGTGTCCACCCTTATGTCTCAATCAGCTGTGGGTCTAGAGGTGGTCAATCCAGGTGGCATCACAGCCCCTGAACGAATTTTGTAAGAATTTCTCTCTCTTTCACTGTCTTTGTTTCACGGGTTTTTAAAAGTAATTGATTTTTATAATGGGGTTTAGCTGCTTTTCACTGCTGTGTTTATGCCGCTTTACACCCACTTGACTCACTTACAGAGGGATATCAATACATTGGTTTTAAGATTCTTCCTAGTCAGATATATTCTTGGGCGGTGAACAGGGGGTGTTGAGTCCAGTTCACTGAGCAAGGAGTAGGTCTTGTCTATTACATATTGGGTTTATGGAACGGTATCTGAGCTAATTTGAAACCCTTGTTTTATGCATCACCCACCTCACCTTTCCCGTTAAGCAGCCATAGTGTGTCTTCTAAACGTGTGACGCTGTTCTGTTTTGTAATTCAGTTCAAGTGTAGCGGTTTTTACATTCCCTCTCTAAGTGATATCTTATGATAAGTGTCTTTTTCTGTGTGACTTATTTCACTTAGAATCGTCGTACCTAAATCCTCTCATCATGCTGCTACTAGCCTTATGACGTTAATTTCATGGCTGAGTGATATGCCATTGTACATAAGGACCACAACTTCCTTATCCATTTTTCTCTTTCCTGGGATATTTAAGGTGTAACGAAGTGGAGGTTCTTGTCAACAGAGCAGCCCTAAACTTTGGGGTGCCTGTGTCTTGCTGATTTTTAGTTTTCCCAATTTCTACGCCCATGAGTGGAAGTGCCTTATGCTCTCTATGCTGAGTTTTTTAGATGTTTCAGGAAACACCGTACACTTCTCCAGAGTGGCTGTTGGCAATTTACATCCCGCCCATCAGCGTAGTAAGGCTCCCGTTTCTCCATGGCCTGTCCTGCATTTCTGGTTTTGACACTTTATTCAGCATGGCCCTTTTGACCGATGGGAAGCGAGACTTCTTTGTAGCGCTGATTTGCCTTTCCAGGTTGCTTGCTTGGCCAAAAAGGGCGTATGCGTTTTTTCCTGAATATATTCAGGAAAAAACGCATACGCCCTTTTTGGCCAAGGGCATCGTTGTCGAGGTTTTACCGCTTTTCCTGTGCTTTAAAGGCGATTCGACTCTACCTCCTGAAATCTGTTTCCTGCAATTCTGCCTTGCTTTCAAATCCTCCTCGTTGCCTTCCCTCAATATATTTGTGGACGAGAGTTATCATTTCTAACTCTGCAGGTTTGTGAATTGCAGTGCCCCTGAGCTCGATTTTTCAACTCGCTTTTTTGGGAGCTGGCCGCAAAAGCGCAGGATTGCTTCAGGCCCTGTTCTGCTTCCGGGCGGCAGGCTGAGCCTGTGGTTAATTCTTCTTCCTGATGGGAAAATAGAGTGACCTGTGCCTGTCCCAACACCTAGAGCTAGTCTCTCACTGGTTCCCCCTCTTCCCGTTCATCCTCAGGACAAATTGCAACCTGTACGGAACAGGAGGTTAAAGGTGCTGATTCTCGAAGGAGGGAGATTGCTAGTAAAGCGGCTGTAATGGCCAACCCGAGCACAAGGAGATGAGAAAAGAGGTGCGTTTTAGAAACCTTTCCCGATCACACGGTGTACCATCTTCTGGGTTTCTCATGCATGTTTTCGATGTAGGAAGATGCCCTTGAACCTGGAGATTTTGGACCCATGGGATGGATACCACGCAGTATTACTTTAAAGGGTCTGCGTTTGCTCACCCAACCTCACCAAACCCCTCAGCCCCAAGAGTGTCCACCCTTATGTCTCAATCAGCTGTGGGTCTAGAGGTGGTCAATCCAGGTGGCATCACAGCCCCTGAACGAATTTTGTAAGAATTTCTCTCTCTTTCACTGTCTTTGTTTCACGGGTTTTTAAAAGTAATTGATTTTTATAATGGGGTTTAGCTGCTTTTCACTGCTGTGTTTATGCCGCTTTACACCCACTTGACTCACTTACAGAGGGATATCAATACATTGGTTTTAAGATTCTTACTAGTCAGATATATTCTTGGGCGGTGAACAGGGGGTGTTGAGTCCAGTTCACTGAGCAAGGAGTAGGTCTTGCCTATTACATATTGGGTTTATGGAACGGTATCTGAGCTAATTTGAAACCCTTGTTTTATGCATCACCCACCTCACCTTTCCCGTTAAGCAGCCATAGTGTGTCTTCTAAACGTGTGACGCTGTTCTGTTTTGTAATTCAGTTCAAGTGTAGCGGTTTTTACATTCCCTCTCTAAGTGATATCTTATGATAAGTGTCTTTTTCTGTGTGACTTATTTCACTTAGAATCGTCGTACCTAAATCCTCTCATCATGCTGCTACTAGCCTTATGACGTTAATTTCATGGCTGAGTGATATGCCATTGTACATAAGGACCACAACTTCCTTATCCATTTTTCTCTTTCCTGGGATATTTAAGGTGTAACGAAGTGGAGGTTCTTGTCAACAGAGCAGCCCTAAACTTTGGGGTGCCTGTGTCTTGCTGATTTTTACTTTTCCCAATTTCTACGCCCATGAGTGGAAGTGCCTTATGCTCTCTATGCTGAGTTTTTTAGATGTTTCAGGAAACACCGTACACTTCTCCAGAGTGGCTGTTGGCAATTTACATCCCGCCCATCAGCGTAGTAAGGCTCCCGTTTCTCCATGGCCTGTCCTGCATTTCTGGTTTTGACACTTTATTCAGCATGGCCCTTTTGACCGATGGGAAGCGAGACTTCTTTGTAGCGCTGATTTGCCTTTCCAGGTTGCTTGCTTGGCCAAAAAGGGCGTATGCGTTTTTTCCTGAATATATTCAGGAAAAAACGCATACGCCCTTTTTGGCCAAGGGCATCGTTGTCGAGGTTTTGCCGCTTTTCCTGTGCTTTAAAGGCGATTCGACTCTACCTCCTGAAATCTGTTTCCTGCAATTCTGCCTTGCTTTCAAATCCTCCTCGTTGCCTTCCCTCAATATATTTGTGGACGAGAGTTATCATTTCTAACTCTGCAGGTTTGTGAATTGCAGTGCCCCTGAGCTCGATTTTTCAACTCGCTTTTTTGGGAGCTGGCCGCAAAAGCGCAGGATTGCTTCAGGCCCTGTTCTGCTTCCGGGCGGCAGGCTGAGCCTGTGGTTAATTCTTCTTCCTGATGGGAAAATAGAGTGACCTGTGCCTGTCCCAACACCTAGAGCTAGTCTCTCACTGGTTCCCCCTCTTCCCGTTCATCCTCAGGACAAATTGCAACCTGTACGGAACAGGAGGTTAAAGGTGCTGATTCTCGAAGGAGGGAGATTGCTAGTAAAGCGGCTGTAATGGCCAACCCGAGCACAAGGAGATGAGAAAAGAGGTGCGTTTTAGAAACCTTTCCCGATCACACGGTGTACCATCTTCTGGGTTTCTCATGCATGTTTTCGATGTAGGAAGATGCCCTTGAACCTGGAGATTTTGGACCCATGGGATGGATACCACGCAGTATTACTTTAAAGGGTCTGCGTTTGCTCACCCAACCTCACCAAACCTCTCAGCCCCAAGAGTGTCCACCCTTATGTCTCAATCAGCTGTGGGTCTAGAGGTGGTCAATCCAGGTGGCATCACAGCCCCTGAACGAATTTTGTAAGAATTTCTCTCTCTTTCACTGTCTTTGTTTCACGGGTTTTTAAAAGTAATTGATTTTTATAATGGGGTTTAGCTGCTTTTCACTGCTGTGTTTATGCCGCTTTACACCCACTTGACTCACTTACAGAGGGATATCAATACATTGGTTTTAAGATTCTTCCTAGTCAGATATATTCTTGGGCGGTGAACAGGGGGTGTTGAGTCCAGTTCACTGAGCAAGGAGTAGGTCTTGTCTATTACATATTGGGTTTATGGAACGGTATCTGAGCTAATTTGAAACCCTTGTTTTATGCATCACCCACCTCACCTTTCCCGTTAAGCAGCCATAGTGTGTCTTCTAAACGTGTGACGCTGTTCTGTTTTGTAATTCAGTTCAAGTGTAGCGGTTTTTACATTCCCTCTCTAAGTGATATCTTATGATAAGTGTCTTTTTCTGTGTGACTTATTTCACTTAGAATCGTCGTACCTAAATCCTCTCATCATGCTGCTACTAGCCTTATGACGTTAATTTCATGGCTGAGTGATATGCCATTGTACATAAGGACCACAACTTCCTTATCCATTTTTCTCTTTCCTGGGATATTTAAGGTGTAACGAAGTGGAGGTTCTTGTCAACAGAGCAGCCCTAAACTTTGGGGTGCCTGTGTCTTGCTGATTTTTAGTTTTCCCAATTTCTACGCCCATGAGTGGAAGTGCCTTATGCTCTCTATGCTGAGTTTTTTAGATGTTTCAGGAAACACCGTACACTTCTCCAGAGTGGCTGTTGGCAATTTACATCCCGCCCATCAGCGTAGTAAGGCTCCCGTTTCTCCATGGCCTGTCCTGCATTTCTGGTTTTGACACTTTATTCAGCATGGCCCTTTTGACCGATGGGAAGCGAGACTTCTTTGTAGCGCTGATTTGCCTTTCCAGGTTGCTTGGTTGGCCAAAAAGGGCGTATGCGTTTTTTCCTGAATATATTCAGGAAAAAACGCATACGCCCTTTTTGGCCAAGGGCATCATTGTCGAGGTTTTGCCGCTTTTCCTGTGCTTTAAAGGCGATTCGACTCTACCTCCTGAAATCTGTTTCCTGCAATTCTGCCTTGCTTTCAAATCCTCCTCGTTGCCTTCCCTCAATATATTTGTGGACGAGAGTTATCATTTCTAACTCTGCAGGTTTGTGAATTGCAGTGCCCCTGAGCTCGATTTTTCAACTCGCTTTTTTGGGAGCTGGCCGCAAAAGCGCAGGATTGCTTCAGGCCCTGTTCTGCTTCCGGGCGGCAGGCTGAGCCTGTGGTTAATTCTTCTTCCTGATGGGAAAATAGAGTGACCTGTGCCTGTCCCAACACCTAGAGCTAGTCTCTCACTGGTTCCCCCTCTTCCCGTTCATCCTCAGGACAAATTGCAACCTGTACGGAACAGGAGGTTAAAGGTGCTGATTCTCGAAGGAGGGAGATTGCTAGTAAAGCGGCTGTAATGGCCAACCCGAGCACAAGGAGATGAGAAAAGAGGTGCGTTTTAGAAACCTTTCCCGATCACACGGTGTACCATCTTCTGGGTTTCTCATGCATGTTTTCGATGTAGGAAGATGCCCTTGAACCTGGAGATTTTGGACCCATGGGATGGATACCACGCAGTATTACTTTAAAGGGTCTGCGTTTGCTCACCCAACCTCACCAAACCTCTCAGCCCCAAGAGTGTCCACCCTTATGTCTCAATCACCTGTGGGTCTAGAGATGGTCAATCCAGGTGGCATCACAGCCCCTGAACGAATTTTGTAAGAATTTCTCTCTCTTTCACTGTCTTTGTTTCACGGGTTTTTAAAAGTAATTGATTTTTATAATGGGGTTTAGCTGCTTTTCACTGCTGTGTTTATGCCGCTTTACACCCACTTGACTCACTTACAGAGGGATATCAATACATTGGTTTTAAGATTCTTCCTAGTCAGATATATTCTTGGGCGGTGAACAGGGGGTGTTGAGTCCAGTTCACTGAGCAAGGAGTAGGTCTTGTCTATTACATATTGGGTTTATGGAACGGTATCTGAGCTAATTTGAAACCCTTGTTTTATGCATCACCCACCTCACCTTTCCCGTTAAGCAGCCATAGTGTGTCTTCTAAACGTGTGACGCTGTTCTGTTTTGTAATTCAGTTCAAGTGTAGCGGTTTTTACATTCCCTCTCTAAGTGATATCTTATGATAAGTGTCTTTTTCTGTGTGACTTATTTCACTTAGAATCGTCGTACCTAAATCCTCTCATCATGCTGCTACTAGCCTTATGACGTTAATTTCATGGCTGAGTGATATGCCATTGTACATAAGGACCACAACTTCCTTATCCATTTTTCTCTTTCCTGGGATATTTAAGGTGTAACGAAGTGGAGGTTCTTGTCAACAGAGCAGCCCTAAACTTTGGGGTGCCTGTGTCTTGCTGATTTTTAGTTTTCCCAATTTCTACGCCCATGAGTGGAAGTGCCTTATGCTCTCTATGCTGAGTTTTTTAGATGTTTCAGGAAACACCGTACACTTCTCCAGAGTGGCTGTTGGCAATTTACATCCCGCCCATCAGCGTAGTAAGGCTCCCGTTTCTCCATGGCCTGTCCTGCATTTCTGGTTTTGACACTTTATTCAGCATGGCCCTTTTGACCGATGGGAAGCGAGACTTCTTTGTAGCGCTGATTTGCCTTTCCAGGTTGCTTGGTTGGCCAAAAAGGGCGTATGCGTTTTTTCCTGAATATATTCAGGAAAAAACGCATACGCCCTTTTTGGCCAAGGGCATCATGGTCGAGGTTTTGCCGCTTTTCCTGTGCTTTAAAGGCGATTCGACTCTACCTCCTGAAATCTGTTTCCTGCAATTCTGCCTTGCTTTCAAATCCTCCTCGTTGCCTTCCCTCAATATATTTGTGGACGAGAGTTATCATTTCTAACTCTGCAGGTTTGTGAATTGCAGTGCCCCTGAGCTCGATTTTTCAACTCGCTTTTTTGGGAGCTGGCCGCAAAAGCGCAGGATTGCTTCAGGCCCTGTTCTGCTTCCGGGCGGCAGGCTGAGCCTGTGGTTAATTCTTCTTCCTGATGGGAAAATAGAGTGACCTGTGCCTGTCCCAACACCTAGAGCTAGTCTCTCACTGGTTCCCCCTCTTCCCGTTCATCCTCAGGACAAATTGCAACCTGTACGGAACAGGAGGTTAAAGGTGCTGATTCTCGAAGGAGGGAGATTGCTAGTAAAGCGGCTGTAATGGCCAACCCGAGCACAAGGAGATGAGAAAAGAGGTGCGTTTTAGAAACCTTTCCCGATCACACGGTGTACCATCTTCTGGGTTTCTCATGCATGTTTTCGATGTAGGAAGATGCCCTTGAACCTGGAGATTTTGGACCCATGGGATGGATACCACGCAGTATTACTTTAAAGGGTCTGCGTTTGCTCACCCAACCTCACCAAACCTCTCAGCCCCAAGAGTGTCCACCCTTATGTCTCAATCACCTGTGGGTCTAGAGATGGTCAATCCAGGTGGCATCACAGCCCCTGAACGAATTTTGTAAGAATTTCTCTCTCTTTCACTGTCTTTGTTTCACGGGTTTTTAAAAGTAATTGATTTTTATAATGGGGTTTAGCTGCTTTTCACTGCTGTGTTTATGCCGCTTTACACCCACTTGACTCACTTACAGAGGGATATCAATACATTGGTTTTAAGATTCTTCCTAGTCAGATATATTCTTGGGCGGTGAACAGGGGGTGTTGAGTCCAGTTCACTGAGCAAGGAGTAGGTCTTGTCTATTACATATTGGGTTTATGGAACGGTATCTGAGCTAATTTGAAACCCTTGTTTTATGCATCACCCACCTCACCTTTCCCGTTAAGCAGCCATAGTGTGTCTTCTAAACGTGTGACGCTGTTCTGTTTTGTAATTCAGTTCAAGTGTAGCGGTTTTTACATTCCCTCTCTAAGTGATATCTTATGATAAGTGTCTTTTTCTGTGTGACTTATTTCACTTAGAATCGTCGTACCTAAATCCTCTCATCATGCTGCTACTAGCCTTATGACGTTAATTTCATGGCTGAGTGATATGCCATTGTACATAAGGACCACAACTTCCTTATCCATTTTTCTCTTTCCTGGGATATTTAAGGTGTAACGAAGTGGAGGTTCTTGTCAACAGAGCAGCCCTAAACTTTGGGGTGCCTGTGTCTTGCTGATTTTTAGTTTTCCCAATTTCTACGCCCATGAGTGGAAGTGCCTTATGCTCTCTATGCTGAGTTTTTTAGATGTTTCAGGAAACACCGTACACTTCTCCAGAGTGGCTGTTGGCAATTTACATCCCGCCCATCAGCGTAGTAAGGCTCCCGTTTCTCCATGGCCTGTCCTGCATTTCTGGTTTTGACACTTTATTCAGCATGGCCCTTTTGACCGATGGGAAGCGAGACTTCTTTGTAGCGCTGATTTGCCTTTCCAGGTTGCTTGGTTGGCCAAAAAGGGCGTATGCGTTTTTTCCTGAATATATTCAGGAAAAAACGCATACGCCCTTTTTGGCCAAGGGCATCATGGTCGAGGTTTTGCCGCTTTTCCTGTGCTTTAAAGGCGATTCGACTCTACCTCCTGAAATCTGTTTCCTGCAATTCTGCCTTGCTTTCAAATCCTCCTCGTTGCCTTCCCTCAATATATTTGTGGACGAGAGTTATCATTTCTAACTCTGCAGGTTTGTGAATTGCAGTGCCCCTGAGCTCGATTTTTCAACTCGCTTTTTTGGGAGCTGGCCGCAAAAGCGCAGGATTGCTTCAGGCCCTGTTCTGCTTCCGGGCGGCAGGCTGAGCCTGTGGTTAATTCTTCTTCCTGATGGGAAAATAGAGTGACCTGTGCCTGTCCCAACACCTAGAGCTAGTCTCTCACTGGTTCCCCCTCTTCCCGTTCATCCTCAGGACAAATTGCAACCTGTACGGAACAGGAGGTTAAAGGTGCTGATTCTCGAAGGAGGGAGATTGCTAGTAAAGCGGCTGTAATGGCCAACCCGAGCACAAGGAGATGAGAAAAGAGGTGCGTTTTAGAAACCTTTCCCGATCACACGGTGTACCATCTTCTGGGTTTCTCATGCATGTTTTCGATGTAGGAAGATGCCCTTGAACCTGGAGATTTTGGACCCATGGGATGGATACCACGCAGTATTACTTTAAAGGGTCTGCGTTTGCTCACCCAACCTCACCAAACCTCTCAGCCCCAAGAGTGTCCACCCTTATGTCTCAATCACCTGTGGGTCTAGAGATGGTCAATCCAGGTGGCATCACAGCCCCTGAACGAATTTTGTAAGAATTTCTCTCTCTTTCACTGTCTTTGTTTCACGGGTTTTTAAAAGTAATTGATTTTTATAATGGGGTTTAGCTGCTTTTCACTGCTGTGTTTATGCCGCTTTACACCCACTTGACTCACTTACAGAGGGATATCAATACATTGGTTTTAAGATTCTTCCTAGTCAGATATATTCTTGGGCGGTGAACAGGGGGTGTTGAGTCCAGTTCACTGAGCAAGGAGTAGGTCTTGTCTATTACATATTGGGTTTATGGAACGGTATCTGAGCTAATTTGAAACCCTTGTTTTATGCATCACCCACCTCACCTTTCCCGTTAAGCAGCCATAGTGTGTCTTCTAAACGTGTGACGCTGTTCTGTTTTGTAATTCAGTTCAAGTGTAGCGGTTTTTACATTCCCTCTCTAAGTGATATCTTATGATAAGTGTCTTTTTCTGTGTGACTTATTTCACTTAGAATCGTCGTACCTAAATCCTCTCATCATGCTGCTACTAGCCTTATGACGTTAATTTCATGGCTGAGTGATATGCCATTGTACATAAGGACCACAACTTCCTTATCCATTTTTCTCTTTCCTGGGATATTTAAGGTGTAACGAAGTGGAGGTTCTTGTCAACAGAGCAGCCCTAAACTTTGGGGTGCCTGTGTCTTGCTGATTTTTAGTTTTCCCAATTTCTACGCCCATGAGTGGAAGTGCCTTATGCTCTCTATGCTGAGTTTTTTAGATGTTTCAGGAAACACCGTACACTTCTCCAGAGTGGCTGTTGGCAATTTACATCCCGCCCATCAGCGTAGTAAGGCTCCCGTTTCTCCATGGCCTGTCCTGCATTTCTGGTTTTGACACTTTATTCAGCATGGCCCTTTTGACCGATGGGAAGCGAGACTTCTTTGTAGCGCTGATTTGCCTTTCCAGGTTGCTTGGTTGGCCAAAAAGGGCGTATGCGTTTTTTCCTGAATATATTCAGGAAAAAACGCATACGCCCTTTTTGGCCAAGGGCATCATGGTCGAGGTTTTGCCGCTTTTCCTGTGCTTTAAAGGCGATTCGACTCTACCTCCTGAAATCTGTTTCCTGCAATTCTGCCTTGCTTTCAAATCCTCCTCGTTGCCTTCCCTCAATATATTTGTGGACGAGAGTTATCATTTCTAACTCTGCAGGTTTGTGAATTGCAGTGCCCCTGAGCTCGATTTTTCAACTCGCTTTTTTGGGAGCTGGCCGCAAAAGCGCAGGATTGCTTCAGGCCCTGTTCTGCTTCCGGGCGGCAGGCTGAGCCTGTGGTTAATTCTTCTTCCTGATGGGAAAATAGAGTGACCTGTGCCTGTCCCAACACCTAGAGCTAGTCTCTCACTGGTTCCCCCTCTTCCCGTTCATCCTCAGGACAAATTGCAACCTGTACGGAACAGGAGGTTAAAGGTGCTGATTCTCGAAGGAGGGAGATTGCTAGTAAAGCGGCTGTAATGGCCAACCCGAGCACAAGGAGATGAGAAAAGAGGTGCGTTTTAGAAACCTTTCCCGATCACAGGGTGTACCATCTTCTGGGTTTCTCATGCATGTTTTCGATGTAGGAAGATGCCCTTGAACCTGGAGATTTTGGACCCATGGGATGGATACCACGCAGTATTACTTTAAAGGGTCTGCGTTTGCTCACCCAACCTCACCAAACCTCTCAGCCCCAAGAGTGTCCACCCTTATGTCTCAATCAGCTGTGGGTCTAGAGGTGGTCAATCCAGGTGGCATCACAGCCCCTGAACGAATTTTGTAAGAATTTCTCTCTCTTTCACTGTCTTTGTTTCACGGGTTTTTAAAAGTAATTGATTTTTATAATGGGGTTTAGCTGCTTTTCACTGCTGTGTTTATGCCGCTTTACACCCACTTGACTCACTTACAGAGGGATATCAATACATTGGTTTTAAGATTCTTACTAGTCAGATATATTCTTGGGCGGTGAACAGGGGGTGTTGAGTCCAGTTCACTGAGCAAGGAGTAGGTCTTGCCTATTACATATTGGGTTTATGGAACGGTATCTGAGCTAATTTGAAACCCTTGTTTTATGCATCACCCACCTCACCTTTCCCGTTAAGCAGCCATAGTGTGTCTTCTAAACGTGTGACGCTGTTCTGTTTTGTAATTCAGTTCAAGTGTAGCGGTTTTTACATTCCCTCTCTAAGTGATATCTTATGATAAGTGTCTTTTTCTGTGTGACTTATTTCACTTAGAATCGTCGTACCTAAATCCTCTCATCATGCTGCTACTAGCCTTATGACGTTAATTTCATGGCTGAGTGATATGCCATTGTACATAAGGACCACAACTTCCTTATCCATTTTTCTCTTTCCTGGGATATTTAAGGTGTAACGAAGTGGAGGTTCTTGTCAACAGAGCAGCCCTAAACTTTGGGGTGCCTGTGTCTTGCTGATTTTTAGTTTTCCCAATTTCTACACCCATGAGTGGAAGTGCCTTATGCTCTCTATGCTGAGTTTTTTAGATGTTTCAGGAAACACCGTACACTTCTCCAGAGTGGCTGTTGGCAATTTACATCCCGCCCATCAGCGTAGTAAGGCTCCCGTTTCTCCATGGCCTGTCCTGCATTTCTGGTTTTGACACTTTATTCAGCATGGCCCTTTTGACCGATGGGAAGCGAGACTTCTTTGTAGCGCTGATTTGCCTTTCCAGGTTGCTTGCTTGGCCAAAAAGGGCGTATGCGTTTTTTCCTGAATATATTCAGGAAAAAACGCATACGCCCTTTTTGGCCAAGGGCATCGTTGTCGAGGTTTTGCCGCTTTTCCTGTGCTTTAAAGGCGATTCGACTCTACCTCCTGAAATCTGTTTCCTGCAATTCTGCCTTGCTTTCAAATCCTCCTCGTTGCCTTCCCTCAATATATTTGTGGACGAGAGTTATCATTTCTAACTCTGCAGGTTTGTGAATTGCAGTGCCCCTGAGCTCGATTTTTCAACTCGCTTTTTTGGGAGCTGGCCGCAAAAGCGCAGGATTGCTTCAGGCCCTGTTCTGCTTCCGGGCGGCAGGCTGAGCCTGTGGTTAATTCTTCTTCCTGATGGGAAAATAGAGTGACCTGTGCCTGTCCCAACACCTAGAGCTAGTCTCTCACTGGTTCCCCCTCTTCCCGTTCATCCTCAGGACAAATTGCAACCTGTACGGAACAGGAGGTTAAAGGTGCTGATTCTCGAAGGAGGGAGATTGCTAGTAAAGCGGCTGTAATGGCCAACCCGAGCACAAGGAGATGAGAAAAGAGGTGCGTTTTAGAAACCTTTCCCGATCACACGGTGTACCATCTTCTGGGTTTCTCATGCATGTTTTCGATGTAGGAAGATGCCCTTGAACCTGGAGATTTTGGACCCATGGGATGGATACCACGCAGTATTACTTTAAAGGGTCTGCGTTTGCTCACCCAACCTCACCAAACCTCTCAGCCCCAAGAGTGTCCACCCTTATGTCTCAATCAGCTGTGGGTCTAGAGATGGTCAATCCAGGTGGCATCACAGCCCCTGAACGAATTTTGTAAGAATTTCTCTCTCTTTCACTGTCTTTGTTTCACGGGTTTTTAAAAGTAATTGATTTTTATAATGGGGTTTAGCTGCTTTTCACTGCTGTGTTTATGCCGCTTTACACCCACTTGACTCACTTACAGAGGGATATCAATACATTGGTTTTAAGATTCTTCCTAGTCAGATATATTCTTGGGCGGTGAACAGGGGGTGTTGAGTCCAGTTCACTGAGCAAGGAGTAGGTCTTGTCTATTACATATTGGGTTTATGGAACGGTATCTGAGCTAATTTGAAACCCTTGTTTTATGCATCACCCACCTCACCTTTCCCGTTAAGCAGCCATAGTGTGTCTTCTAAACGTGTGACGCTGTTCTGTTTTGTAATTCAGTTCAAGTGTAGCGGTTTTTACATTCCCTCTCTAAGTGATATCTTATGATAAGTGTCTTTTTCTGTGTGACTTATTTCACTTAGAATCGTCGTACCTAAATCCTCTCATCATGCTGCTACTAGCCTTATGACGTTAATTTCATGGCTGAGTGATATGCCATTGTACATAAGGACCACAACTTCCTTATCCATTTTTCTCTTTCCTGGGATATTTAAGGTGTAACGAAGTGGAGGTTCTTGTCAACAGAGCAGCCCTAAACTTTGGGGTGCCTGTGTCTTGCTGATTTTTAGTTTTCCCAATTTCTACGCCCATGAGTGGAAGTGCCTTATGCTCTCTATGCTGAGTTTTTTAGATGTTTCAGGAAACACCGTACACTTCTCCAGAGTGGCTGTTGGCAATTTACATCCCGCCCATCAGCGTAGTAAGGCTCCCGTTTCTCCATGGCCTGTCCTGCATTTCTGGTTTTGACACTTTATTCAGCATGGCCCTTTTGACCGATGGGAAGCGAGACTTCTTTGTAGCGCTGATTTGCCTTTCCAGGTTGCTTGCTTGGCCAAAAAGGGCGTATGCGTTTTTTCCTGAATATATTCAGGAAAAAACGCATACGCCCTTTTTGGCCAAGGGCATCGTTGTCGAGGTTTTGCCGCTTTTCCTGTGCTTTAAAGGCGATTCGACTCTACCTCCTGAAATCTGTTTCCTGCAATTCTGCCTTGCTTTCAAATCCTCCTCGTTGCCTTCCCTCAATATATTTGTGGACGAGAGTTATCATTTCTAACTCTGCAGGTTTGTGAATTGCAGTGCCCCTGAGCTCGATTTTTCAACTCGCTTTTTTGGGAGCTGGCCGCAAAAGCGCAGGATTGCTTCAGGCCCTGTTCTGCTTCCGGGCGGCAGGCTGAGCCTGTGGTTAATTCTTCTTCCTGATGGGAAAATAGAGTGACCTGTGCCTGTCCCAACACCTAGAGCTAGTCTCTCACTGGTTCCCCCTCTTCCCGTTCATCCTCAGGACAAATTGCAACCTGTACGGAACAGGAGGTTAAAGGTGCTGATTCTCGAAGGAGGGAGATTGCTAGTAAAGCGGCTGTAATGGCCAACCCGAGCACAAGGAGATGAGAAAAGAGGTGCGTTTTAGAAACCTTTCCCGATCACACGGTGTACCATCTTCTGGGTTTCTCATGCATGTTTTCGATGTAGGAAGATGCCCTTGAACCTGGAGATTTTGGACCCATGGGATGGATACCACGCAGTATTACTTTAAAGGGTCTGCGTTTGCTCACCCAACCTCACCAAACCCCTCAGCCCCAAGAGTGTCCACCCTTATGTCTCAATCAGCTGTGGGTCTAGAGGTGGTCAATCCAGGTGGCATCACAGCCCCTGAACGAATTTTGTAAGAATTTCTCTCTCTTTCACTGTCTTTGTTTCACGGGTTTTTAAAAGTAATTGATTTTTATAATGGGGTTTAGCTGCTTTTCACTGCTGTGTTTATGCCGCTTTACACCCACTTGACTCACTTACAGAGGGATATCAATACATTGGTTTTAAGATTCTTACTAGTCAGATATATTCTTGGGCGGTGAACAGGGGGTGTTGAGTCCAGTTCACTGAGCAAGGAGTAGGTCTTGCCTATTACATATTGGGTTTATGGAACGGTATCTGAGCTAATTTGAAACCCTTGTTTTATGCATCACCCACCTCACCTTTCCCGTTAAGCAGCCATAGTGTGTCTTCTAAACGTGTGACGCTGTTCTGTTTTGTAATTCAGTTCAAGTGTAGCGGTTTTTACATTCCCTCTCTAAGTGATATCTTATGATAAGTGTCTTTTTCTGTGTGACTTATTTCACTTAGAATCGTCGTACCTAAATCCTCTCATCATGCTGCTACTAGCCTTATGACGTTAATTTCATGGCTGAGTGATATGCCATTGTACATAAGGACCACAACTTCCTTATCCATTTTTCTCTTTCCTGGGATATTTAAGGTGTAACGAAGTGGAGGTTCTTGTCAACAGAGCAGCCCTAAACTTTGGGGTGCCTGTGTCTTGCTGATTTTTAGTTTTCCCAATTTCTACGCCCATGAGTGGAAGTGCCTTATGCTCTCTATGCTGAGTTTTTTAGATGTTTCAGGAAACACCGTACACTTCTCCAGAGTGGCTGTTGGCAATTTACATCCCGCCCATCAGCGTAGTAAGGCTCCCGTTTCTCCATGGCCTGTCCTGCATTTCTGGTTTTGACACTTTATTCAGCATGGCCCTTTTGACCGATGGGAAGCGAGACTTCTTTGTAGCGCTGATTTGCCTTTCCAGGTTGCTTGCTTGGCCAAAAAGGGCGTATGCGTTTTTTCCTGAATATATTCAGGAAAAAACGCATACGCCCTTTTTGGCCAAGGGCATCGTTGTCGAGGTTTTGCCGCTTTTCCTGTGCTTTAAAGGCGATTCGACTCTACCTCCTGAAATCTGTTTCCTGCAATTCTGCCTTGCTTTCAAATCCTCCTCGTTGCCTTCCCTCAATATATTTGTGGACGAGAGTTATCATTTCTAACTCTGCAGGTTTGTGAATTGCAGTGCCCCTGAGCTCGATTTTTCAACTCGCTTTTTTGGGAGCTGGCCGCAAAAGCGCAGGATTGCTTCAGGCCCTGTTCTGCTTCCGGGCGGCAGGCTGAGCCTGTGGTTAATTCTTCTTCCTGATGGGAAAATAGAGTGACCTGTGCCTGTCCCAACACCTAGAGCTAGTCTCTCACTGGTTCCCCCTCTTCCCGTTCATCCTCAGGACAAATTGCAACCTGTACGGAACAGGAGGTTAAAGGTGCTGATTCTCGAAGGAGGGAGATTGCTAGTAAAGCGGCTGTAATGGCCAACCCGAGCACAAGGAGATGAGAAAAGAGGTGCGTTTTAGAAACCTTTCCCGATCACACGGTGTACCATCTTCTGGGTTTCTCATGCATGTTTTCGATGTAGGAAGATGCCCTTGAACCTGGAGATTTTGGACCCATGGGATGGATACCACGCAGTATTACTTTAAAGGGTCTGCGTTTGCTCACCCAACCTCACCAAACCTCTCAGCCCCAAGAGTGTCCACCCTTATGTCTCAATCACCTGTGGGTCTAGAGATGGTCAATCCAGGTGGCATCACAGCCCCTGAACGAATTTTGTAAGAATTTCTCTCTCTTTCACTGTCTTTGTTTCACGGGTTTTTAAAAGTAATTGATTTTTATAATGGGGTTTAGCTGCTTTTCACTGCTGTGTTTATGCCGCTTTACACCCACTTGACTCACTTACAGAGGGATATCAATACATTGGTTTTAAGATTCTTCCTAGTCAGATATATTCTTGGGCGGTGAACAGGGGGTGTTGAGTCCAGTTCACTGAGCAAGGAGTAGGTCTTGTCTATTACATATTGGGTTTATGGAACGGTATCTGAGCTAATTTGAAACCCTTGTTTTATGCATCACCCACCTCACCTTTCCCGTTAAGCAGCCATAGTGTGTCTTCTAAACGTGTGACGCTGTTCTGTTTTGTAATTCAGTTCAAGTGTAGCGGTTTTTACATTCCCTCTCTAAGTGATATCTTATGATAAGTGTCTTTTTCTGTGTGACTTATTTCACTTAGAATCGTCGTACCTAAATCCTCTCATCATGCTGCTACTAGCCTTATGACGTTAATTTCATGGCTGAGTGATATGCCATTGTACATAAGGACCACAACTTCCTTATCCATTTTTCTCTTTCCTGGGATATTTAAGGTGTAACGAAGTGGAGGTTCTTGTCAACAGAGCAGCCCTAAACTTTGGGGTGCCTGTGTCTTGCTGATTTTTAGTTTTCCCAATTTCTACGCCCATGAGTGGAAGTGCCTTATGCTCTCTATGCTGAGTTTTTTAGATGTTTCAGGAAACACCGTACACTTCTCCAGAGTGGCTGTTGGCAATTTACATCCCGCCCATCAGCGTAGTAAGGCTCCCGTTTCTCCATGGCCTGTCCTGCATTTCTGGTTTTGACACTTTATTCAGCATGGCCCTTTTGACCGATGGGAAGCGAGACTTCTTTGTAGCGCTGATTTGCCTTTCCAGGTTGCTTGGTTGGCCAAAAAGGGCGTATGCGTTTTTTCCTGAATATATTCAGGAAAAAACGCATACGCCCTTTTTGGCCAAGGGCATCATGGTCGAGGTTTTGCCGCTTTTCCTGTGCTTTAAAGGCGATTCGACTCTACCTCCTGAAATCTGTTTCCTGCAATTCTGCCTTGCTTTCAAATCCTCCTCGTTGCCTTCCCTCAATATATTTGTGGACGAGAGTTATCATTTCTAACTCTGCAGGTTTGTGAATTGCAGTGCCCCTGAGCTCGATTTTTCAACTCGCTTTTTTGGGAGCTGGCCGCAAAAGCGCAGGATTGCTTCAGGCCCTGTTCTGCTTCCGGGCGGCAGGCTGAGCCTGTGGTTAATTCTTCTTCCTGATGGGAAAATAGAGTGACCTGTGCCTGTCCCAACACCTAGAGCTAGTCTCTCACTGGTTCCCCCTCTTCCCGTTCATCCTCAGGACAAATTGCAACCTGTACGGAACAGGAGGTTAAAGGTGCTGATTCTCGAAGGAGGGAGATTGCTAGTAAAGCGGCTGTAATGGCCAACCCGAGCACAAGGAGATGAGAAAAGAGGTGCGTTTTAGAAACCTTTCCCGATCACACGGTGTACCATCTTCTGGGTTTCTCATGCATGTTTTCGATGTAGGAAGATGCCCTTGAACCTGGAGATTTTGGACCCATGGGATGGATACCACGCAGTATTACTTTAAAGGGTCTGCGTTTGCTCACCCAACCTCACCAAACCTCTCAGCCCCAAGAGTGTCCACCCTTATGTCTCAATCACCTGTGGGTCTAGAGATGGTCACTCCAGGTGGCATCACAGCCCCTGAACGAATTTTGTAAGAATTTCTCTCTCTTTCACTGTCTTTGTTTCACGGGTTTTTAAAAGTAATTGATTTTTATAATGGGGTTTAGCTGCTTTTCACTGCTGTGTTTATGCCGCTTTACACCCACTTGACTCACTTACAGAGGGATATCAATACATTGGTTTTAAGATTCTTCCTAGTCAGATATATTCTTGGGCGGTGAACAGGGGGTGTTGAGTCCAGTTCACTGAGCAAGGAGTAGGTCTTGTCTATTACATATTGGGTTTATGGAACGGTATCTGAGCTAATTTGAAACCCTTGTTTTATGCATCACCCACCTCACCTTTCCCGTTAAGCAGCCATAGTGTGTCTTCTAAACGTGTGACGCTGTTCTGTTTTGTAATTCAGTTCAAGTGTAGCGGTTTTTACATTCCCTCTCTAAGTGATATCTTATGATAAGTGTCTTTTTCTGTGTGACTTATTTCACTTAGAATCGTCGTACCTAAATCCTCTCATCATGCTGCTACTAGCCTTATGACGTTAATTTCATGGCTGAGTGATATGCCATTGTACATAAGGACCACAACTTCCTTATCCATTTTTCTCTTTCCTGGGATATTTAAGGTGTAACGAAGTGGAGGTTCTTGTCAACAGAGCAGCCCTAAACTTTGGGGTGCCTGTGTCTTGCTGATTTTTAGTTTTCCCAATTTCTACGCCCATGAGTGGAAGTGCCTTATGCTCTCTATGCTGAGTTTTTTAGATGTTTCAGGAAACACCGTACACTTCTCCAGAGTGGCTGTTGGCAATTTACATCCCGCCCATCAGCGTAGTAAGGCTCCCGTTTCTCCATGGCCTGTCCTGCATTTCTGGTTTTGACACTTTATTCAGCATGGCCCTTTTGACCGATGGGAAGCGAGACTTCTTTGTAGCGCTGATTTGCCTTTCCAGGTTGCTTGGTTGGCCAAAAAGGGCGTATGCGTTTTTTCCTGAATATATTCAGGAAAAAACGCATACGCCCTTTTTGGCCAAGGGCATCATGGTCGAGGTTTTGCCGCTTTTCCTGTGCTTTAAAGGCGATTCGACTCTACCTCCTGAAATCTGTTTCCTGCAATTCTGCCTTGCTTTCAAATCCTCCTCGTTGCCTTCCCTCAATATATTTGTGGACGAGAGTTATCATTTCTAACTCTGCAGGTTTGTGAATTGCAGTGCCCCTGAGCTCGATTTTTCAACTCGCTTTTTTGGGAGCTGGCCGCAAAAGCGCAGGATTGCTTCAGGCCCTGTTCTGCTTCCGGGCGGCAGGCTGAGCCTGTGGTTAATTCTTCTTCCTGATGGGAAAATAGAGTGACCTGTGCCTGTCCCAACACCTAGAGCTAGTCTCTCACTGGTTCCCCCTCTTCCCGTTCATCCTCAGGACAAATTGCAACCTGTACGGAACAGGAGGTTAAAGGTGCTGATTCTCGAAGGAGGGAGATTGCTAGTAAAGCGGCTGTAATGGCCAACCCGAGCACAAGGAGATGAGAAAAGAGGTGCGTTTTAGAAACCTTTCCCGATCACACGGTGTACCATCTTCTGGGTTTCTCATGCATGTTTTCGATGTAGGAAGATGCCCTTGAACCTGGAGATTTTGGACCCATGGGATGGATACCACGCAGTATTACTTTAAAGGGTCTGCGTTTGCTCACCCAACCTCACCAAACCTCTCAGCCCCAAGAGTGTCCACCCTTATGTCTCAATCACCTGTGGGTCTAGAGATGGTCACTCCAGGTGGCATCACAGCCCCTGAACGAATTTTGTAAGAATTTCTCTCTCTTTCACTGTCTTTGTTTCACGGGTTTTTAAAAGTAATTGATTTTTATAATGGGGTTTAGCTGCTTTTCACTGCTGTGTTTATGCCGCTTTACACCCACTTGACTCACTTACAGAGGGATATCAATACATTGGTTTTAAGATTCTTCCTAGTCAGATATATTCTTGGGCGGTGAACAGGGGGTGTTGAGTCCAGTTCACTGAGCAAGGAGTAGGTCTTGTCTATTACATATTGGGTTTATGGAACGGTATCTGAGCTAATTTGAAACCCTTGTTTTATGCATCACCCACCTCACCTTTCCCGTTAAGCAGCCATAGTGTGTCTTCTAAACGTGTGACGCTGTTCTGTTTTGTAATTCAGTTCAAGTGTAGCGGTTTTTACATTCCCTCTCTAAGTGATATCTTATGATAAGTGTCTTTTTCTGTGTGACTTATTTCACTTAGAATCGTCGTACCTAAATCCTCTCATCATGCTGCTACTAGCCTTATGACGTTAATTTCATGGCTGAGTGATATGCCATTGTACATAAGGACCACAACTTCCTTATCCATTTTTCTCTTTCCTGGGATATTTAAGGTGTAACGAAGTGGAGGTTCTTGTCAACAGAGCAGCCCTAAACTTTGGGGTGCCTGTGTCTTGCTGATTTTTAGTTTTCCCAATTTCTACGCCCATGAGTGGAAGTGCCTTATGCTCTCTATGCTGAGTTTTTTAGATGTTTCAGGAAACACCGTACACTTCTCCAGAGTGGCTGTTGGCAATTTACATCCCGCCCATCAGCGTAGTAAGGCTCCCGTTTCTCCATGGCCTGTCCTGCATTTCTGGTTTTGACACTTTATTCAGCATGGCCCTTTTGACCGATGGGAAGCGAGACTTCTTTGTAGCGCTGATTTGCCTTTCCAGGTTGCTTGGTTGGCCAAAAAGGGCGTATGCGTTTTTTCCTGAATATATTCAGGAAAAAACGCATACGCCCTTTTTGGCCAAGGGCATCATGGTCGAGGTTTTGCCGCTTTTCCTGTGCTTTAAAGGCGATTCGACTCTACCTCCTGAAATCTGTTTCCTGCAATTCTGCCTTGCTTTCAAATCCTCCTCGTTGCCTTCCCTCAATATATTTGTGGACGAGAGTTATCATTTCTAACTCTGCAGGTTTGTGAATTGCAGTGCCCCTGAGCTCGATTTTTCAACTCGCTTTTTTGGGAGCTGGCCGCAAAAGCGCAGGATTGCTTCAGGCCCTGTTCTGCTTCCGGGCGGCAGGCTGAGCCTGTGGTTAATTCTTCTTCCTGATGGGAAAATAGAGTGACCTGTGCCTGTCCCAACACCTAGAGCTAGTCTCTCACTGGTTCCCCCTCTTCCCGTTCATCCTCAGGACAAATTGCAACCTGTACGGAACAGGAGGTTAAAGGTGCTGATTCTCGAAGGAGGGAGATTGCTAGTAAAGCGGCTGTAATGGCCAACCCGAGCACAAGGAGATGAGAAAAGAGGTGCGTTTTAGAAACCTTTCCCGATCACACGGTGTACCATCTTCTGGGTTTCTCATGCATGTTTTCGATGTAGGAAGATGCCCTTGAACCTGGAGATTTTGGACCCATGGGATGGATACCACGCAGTATTACTTTAAAGGGTCTGCGTTTGCTCACCCAACCTCACCAAACCTCTCAGCCCCAAGAGTGTCCACCCTTATGTCTCAATCACCTGTGGGTCTAGAGATGGTCAATCCAGGTGGCATCACAGCCCCTGAACGAATTTTGTAAGAATTTCTCTCTCTTTCACTGTCTTTGTTTCACGGGTTTTTAAAAGTAATTGATTTTTATAATGGGGTTTAGCTGCTTTTCACTGCTGTGTTTATGCCGCTTTACACCCACTTGACTCACTTACAGAGGGATATCAATACATTGGTTTTAAGATTCTTCCTAGTCAGATATATTCTTGGGCGGTGAACAGGGGGTGTTGAGTCCAGTTCACTGAGCAAGGAGTAGGTCTTGTCTATTACATATTGGGTTTATGGAACGGTATCTGAGCTAATTTGAAACCCTTGTTTTATGCATCACCCACCTCACCTTTCCCGTTAAGCAGCCATAGTGTGTCTTCTAAACGTGTGACGCTGTTCTGTTTTGTAATTCAGTTCAAGTGTAGCGGTTTTTACATTCCCTCTCTAAGTGATATCTTATGATAAGTGTCTTTTTCTGTGTGACTTATTTCACTTAGAATCGTCGTACCTAAATCCTCTCATCATGCTGCTACTAGCCTTATGACGTTAATTTCATGGCTGAGTGATATGCCATTGTACATAAGGACCACAACTTCCTTATCCATTTTTCTCTTTCCTGGGATATTTAAGGTGTAACGAAGTGGAGGTTCTTGTCAACAGAGCAGCCCTAAACTTTGGGGTGCCTGTGTCTTGCTGATTTTTAGTTTTCCCAATTTCTACGCCCATGAGTGGAAGTGCCTTATGCTCTCTATGCTGAGTTTTTTAGATGTTTCAGGAAACACCGTACACTTCTCCAGAGTGGCTGTTGGCAATTTACATCCCGCCCATCAGCGTAGTAAGGCTCCCGTTTCTCCATGGCCTGTCCTGCATTTCTGGTTTTGACACTTTATTCAGCATGGCCCTTTTGACCGATGGGAAGCGAGACTTCTTTGTAGCGCTGATTTGCCTTTCCAGGTTGCTTGGTTGGCCAAAAAGGGCGTATGCGTTTTTTCCTGAATATATTCAGGAAAAAACGCATACGCCCTTTTTGGCCAAGGGCATCATGGTCGAGGTTTTGCCGCTTTTCCTGTGCTTTAAAGGCGATTCGACTCTACCTCCTGAAATCTGTTTCCTGCAATTCTGCCTTGCTTTCAAATCCTCCTCGTTGCCTTCCCTCAATATATTTGTGGACGAGAGTTATCATTTCTAACTCTGCAGGTTTGTGAATTGCAGTGCCCCTGAGCTCGATTTTTCAACTCGCTTTTTTGGGAGCTGGCCGCAAAAGCGCAGGATTGCTTCAGGCCCTGTTCTGCTTCCGGGCGGCAGGCTGAGCCTGTGGTTAATTCTTCTTCCTGATGGGAAAATAGAGTGACCTGTGCCTGTCCCAACACCTAGAGCTAGTCTCTCACTGGTTCCCCCTCTTCCCGTTCATCCTCAGGACAAATTGCAACCTGTACGGAACAGGAGGTTAAAGGTGCTGATTCTCGAAGGAGGGAGATTGCTAGTAAAGCGGCTGTAATGGCCAACCCGAGCACAAGGAGATGAGAAAAGAGGTGCGTTTTAGAAACCTTTCCCGATCACACGGTGTACCATCTTCTGGGTTTCTCATGCATGTTTTCGATGTAGGAAGATGCCCTTGAACCTGGAGATTTTGGACCCATGGGATGGATACCACGCAGTATTACTTTAAAGGGTCTGCGTTTGCTCACCCAACCTCACCAAACCTCTCAGCCCCAAGAGTGTCCACCCTTATGTCTCAATCACCTGTGGGTCTAGAGATGGTCACTCCAGGTGGCATCACAGCCCCTGAACGAATTTTGTAAGAATTTCTCTCTCTTTCACTGTCTTTGTTTCACGGGTTTTTAAAAGTAATTGATTTTTATAATGGGGTTTAGCTGCTTTTCACTGCTGTGTTTATGCCGCTTTACACCCACTTGACTCACTTACAGAGGGATATCAATACATTGGTTTTAAGATTCTTCCTAGTCAGATATATTCTTGGGCGGTGAACAGGGGGTGTTGAGTCCAGTTCACTGAGCAAGGAGTAGGTCTTGTCTATTACATATTGGGTTTATGGAACGGTATCTGAGCTAATTTGAAACCCTTGTTTTATGCATCACCCACCTCACCTTTCCCGTTAAGCAGCCATAGTGTGTCTTCTAAACGTGTGACGCTGTTCTGTTTTGTAATTCAGTTCAAGTGTAGCGGTTTTTACATTCCCTCTCTAAGTGATATCTTATGATAAGTGTCTTTTTCTGTGTGACTTATTTCACTTAGAATCGTCGTACCTAAATCCTCTCATCATGCTGCTACTAGCCTTATGACGTTAATTTCATGGCTGAGTGATATGCCATTGTACATAAGGACCACAACTTCCTTATCCATTTTTCTCTTTCCTGGGATATTTAAGGTGTAACGAAGTGGAGGTTCTTGTCAACAGAGCAGCCCTAAACTTTGGGGTGCCTGTGTCTTGCTGATTTTTAGTTTTCCCAATTTCTACGCCCATGAGTGGAAGTGCCTTATGCTCTCTATGCTGAGTTTTTTAGATGTTTCAGGAAACACCGTACACTTCTCCAGAGTGGCTGTTGGCAATTTACATCCCGCCCATCAGCGTAGTAAGGCTCCCGTTTCTCCATGGCCTGTCCTGCATTTCTGGTTTTGACACTTTATTCAGCATGGCCCTTTTGACCGATGGGAAGCGAGACTTCTTTGTAGCGCTGATTTGCCTTTCCAGGTTGCTTGGTTGGCCAAAAAGGGCGTATGCGTTTTTTCCTGAATATATTCAGGAAAAAACGCATACGCCCTTTTTGGCCAAGGGCATCATGGTCGAGGTTTTGCCGCTTTTCCTGTGCTTTAAAGGCGATTCGACTCTACCTCCTGAAATCTGTTTCCTGCAATTCTGCCTTGCTTTCAAATCCTCCTCGTTGTCTTCCCTCAATATATTTGTGGACGAGAGTTATCATTTCTAACTCTGCAGGTTTGTGAATTGCAGTGCCCCTGAGCTCGATTTTTCAACTCGCTTTTTTGGGAGCTGGCCGCAAAAGCGCAGGATTGCTTCAGGCCCTGTTCTGCTTCCGGGCGGCAGGCTGAGCCTGTGGTTAATTCTTCTTCCTGATGGGAAAATAGAGTGACCTGTGCCTGTCCCAACACCTAGAGCTAGTCTCTCACTGGTTCCCCCTCTTCCCGTTCATCCTCAGGACAAATTGCAACCTGTACGGAACAGGAGGTTAAAGGTGCTGATTCTCGAAGGAGGGAGATTGCTAGTAAAGCGGCTGTAATGGCCAACCCGAGCACAAGGAGATGAGAAAAGAGGTGCGTTTTAGAAACCTTTCCCGATCACACGGTGTACCATCTTCTGGGTTTCTCATGCATGTTTTCGATGTAGGAAGATGCCCTTGAACCTGGAGATTTTGGACCCATGGGATGGATACCACGCAGTATTACTTTAAAGGGTCTGCGTTTGCTCACCCAACCTCACCAAACCTCTCAGCCCCAAGAGTGTCCACCCTTATGTCTCAATCACCTGTGGGTCTAGAGATGGTCAATCCAGGTGGCATCACAGCCCCTGAACGAATTTTGTAAGAATTTCTCTCTCTTTCACTGTCTTTGTTTCACGGGTTTTTAAAAGTAATTGATTTTTATAATGGGGTTTAGCTGCTTTTCACTGCTGTGTTTATGCCGCTTTACACCCACTTGACTCACTTACAGAGGGATATCAATACATTGGTTTTAAGATTCTTCCTAGTCAGATATATTCTTGGGCGGTGAACAGGGGGTGTTGAGTCCAGTTCACTGAGCAAGGAGTAGGTCTTGTCTATTACATATTGGGTTTATGGAACGGTATCTGAGCTAATTTGAAACCCTTGTTTTATGCATCACCCACCTCACCTTTCCCGTTAAGCAGCCATAGTGTGTCTTCTAAACGTGTGACGCTGTTCTGTTTTGTAATTCAGTTCAAGTGTAGCGGTTTTTACATTCCCTCTCTAAGTGATATCTTATGATAAGTGTCTTTTTCTGTGTGACTTATTTCACTTAGAATCGTCGTACCTAAATCCTCTCATCATGCTGCTACTAGCCTTATGACGTTAATTTCATGGCTGAGTGATATGCCATTGTACATAAGGACCACAACTTCCTTATCCATTTTTCTCTTTCCTGGGATATTTAAGGTGTAACGAAGTGGAGGTTCTTGTCAACAGAGCAGCCCTAAACTTTGGGGTGCCTGTGTCTTGCTGATTTTTAGTTTTCCCAATTTCTACGCCCATGAGTGGAAGTGCCTTATGCTCTCTATGCTGAGTTTTTTAGATGTTTCAGGAAACACCGTACACTTCTCCAGAGTGGCTGTTGGCAATTTACATCCCGCCCATCAGCGTAGTAAGGCTCCCGTTTCTCCATGGCCTGTCCTGCATTTCTGGTTTTGACACTTTATTCAGCATGGCCCTTTTGACCGATGGGAAGCGAGACTTCTTTGTAGCGCTGATTTGCCTTTCCAGGTTGCTTGGTTGGCCAAAAAGGGCGTATGCGTTTTTTCCTGAATATATTCAGGAAAAAACGCATACGCCCTTTTTGGCCAAGGGCATCATGGTCGAGGTTTTGCCGCTTTTCCTGTGCTTTAAAGGCGATTCGACTCTACCTCCTGAAATCTGTTTCCTGCAATTCTGCCTTGCTTTCAAATCCTCCTCGTTGCCTTCCCTCAATATATTTGTGGACGAGAGTTATCATTTCTAACTCTGCAGGTTTGTGAATTGCAGTGCCCCTGAGCTCGATTTTTCAACTCGCTTTTTTGGGAGCTGGCCGCAAAAGCGCAGGATTGCTTCAGGCCCTGTTCTGCTTCCGGGCGGCAGGCTGAGCCTGTGGTTAATTCTTCTTCCTGATGGGAAAATAGAGTGACCTGTGCCTGTCCCAACACCTAGAGCTAGTCTCTCACTGGTTCCCCCTCTTCCCGTTCATCCTCAGGACAAATTGCAACCTGTACGGAACAGGAGGTTAAAGGTGCTGATTCTCGAAGGAGGGAGATTGCTAGTAAAGCGGCTGTAATGGCCAACCCGAGCACAAGGAGATGAGAAAAGAGGTGCGTTTTAGAAACCTTTCCCGATCACACGGTGTACCATCTTCTGGGTTTCTCATGCATGTTTTCGATGTAGGAAGATGCCCTTGAACCTGGAGATTTTGGACCCATGGGATGGATACCACGCAGTATTACTTTAAAGGGTCTGCGTTTGCTCACCCAACCTCACCAAACCTCTCAGCCCCAAGAGTGTCCACCCTTATGTCTCAATCACCTGTGGGTCTAGAGATGGTCACTCCAGGTGGCATCACAGCCCCTGAACGAATTTTGTAAGAATTTCTCTCTCTTTCACTGTCTTTGTTTCACGGGTTTTTAAAAGTAATTGATTTTTATAATGGGGTTTAGCTGCTTTTCACTGCTGTGTTTATGCCGCTTTACACCCACTTGACTCACTTACAGAGGGATATCAATACATTGGTTTTAAGATTCTTCCTAGTCAGATATATTCTTGGGCGGTGAACAGGGGGTGTTGAGTCCAGTTCACTGAGCAAGGAGTAGGTCTTGTCTATTACATATTGGGTTTATGGAACGGTATCTGAGCTAATTTGAAACCCTTGTTTTATGCATCACCCACCTCACCTTTCCCGTTAAGCAGCCATAGTGTGTCTTCTAAACGTGTGACGCTGTTCTGTTTTGTAATTCAGTTCAAGTGTAGCGGTTTTTACATTCCCTCTCTAAGTGATATCTTATGATAAGTGTCTTTTTCTGTGTGACTTATTTCACTTAGAATCGTCGTACCTAAATCCTCTCATCATGCTGCTACTAGCCTTATGACGTTAATTTCATGGCTGAGTGATATGCCATTGTACATAAGGACCACAACTTCCTTATCCATTTTTCTCTTTCCTGGGATATTTAAGGTGTAACGAAGTGGAGGTTCTTGTCAACAGAGCAGCCCTAAACTTTGGGGTGCCTGTGTCTTGCTGATTTTTAGTTTTCCCAATTTCTACACCCATGAGTGGAAGTGCCTTATGCTCTCTATGCTGAGTTTTTTAGATGTTTCAGGAAACACCGTACACTTCTCCAGAGTGGCTGTTGGCAATTTACATCCCGCCCATCAGCGTAGTAAGGCTCCCGTTTCTCCATGGCCTGTCCTGCATTTCTGGTTTTGACACTTTATTCAGCATGGCCCTTTTGACCGATGGGAAGCGAGACTTTTTTGTAGCGCTGATTTGCCTTTCCAGGTTGCTTGGTTGGCCAAAAAGGGCGTATGCGTTTTTTCCTGAATATATTCAGGAAAAAACGCATACGCCCTTTTTGGCCAAGGGCATCATGGTCGAGGTTTTGCCGCTTTTCCTGTGCTTTAAAGGCGATTCGACTCTACCTCCTGAAATCTGTTTCCTGCAATTCTGCCTTGCTTTCAAATCCTCCTCGTTGCCTTCCCTCAATATATTTGTGGACGAGAGTTATCATTTCTAACTCTGCAGGTTTGTGAATTGCAGTGCCCCTGAGCTCGATTTTTCAACTCGCTTTTTTGGGAGCTGGCCGCAAAAGCGCAGGATTGCTTCAGGCCCTGTTCTGCTTCCGGGCGGCAGGCTGAGCCTGTGGTTAATTCTTCTTCCTGATGGGAAAATAGAGTGACCTGTGCCTGTCCCAACACCTAGAGCTAGTCTCTCACTGGTTCCCCCTCTTCCCGTTCATCCTCAGGACAAATTGCAACCTGTACGGAACAGGAGGTTAAAGGTGCTGATTCTCGAAGGAGGGAGATTGCTAGTAAAGCGGCTGTAATGGCCAACCCGAGCACAAGGAGATGAGAAAAGAGGTGCGTTTTAGAAACCTTTCCCGATCACACGGTGTACCATCTTCTGGGTTTCTCATGCATGTTTTCGATGTAGGAAGATGCCCTTGAACCTGGAGATTTTGGACCCATGGGATGGATACCACGCAGTATTACTTTAAAGGGTCTGCGTTTGCTCACCCAACCTCACCAAACCTCTCAGCCCCAAGAGTGTCCACCCTTATGTCTCAATCACCTGTGGGTCTAGAGATGGTCACTCCAGGTGGCATCACAGCCCCTGAACGAATTTTGTAAGAATTTCTCTCTCTTTCACTGTCTTTGTTTCACGGGTTTTTAAAAGTAATTGATTTTTATAATGGGGTTTAGCTGCTTTTCACTGCTGTGTTTATGCCGCTTTACACCCACTTGACTCACTTACAGAGGGATATCAATACATTGGTTTTAAGATTCTTCCTAGTCAGATATATTCTTGGGCGGTGAACAGGGGGTGTTGAGTCCAGTTCACTGAGCAAGGAGTAGGTCTTGTCTATTACATATTGGGTTTATGGAACGGTATCTGAGCTAATTTGAAACCCTTGTTTTATGCATCACCCACCTCACCTTTCCCGTTAAGCAGCCATAGTGTGTCTTCTAAACGTGTGACGCTGTTCTGTTTTGTAATTCAGTTCAAGTGTAGCGGTTTTTACATTCCCTCTCTAAGTGATATCTTATGATAAGTGTCTTTTTCTGTGTGACTTATTTCACTTAGAATCGTCGTACCTAAATCCTCTCATCATGCTGCTACTAGCCTTATGACGTTAATTTCATGGCTGAGTGATATGCCATTGTACATAAGGACCACAACTTCCTTATCCATTTTTCTCTTTCCTGGGATATTTAAGGTGTAACGAAGTGGAGGTTCTTGTCAACAGAGCAGCCCTAAACTTTGGGGTGCCTGTGTCTTGCTGATTTTTAGTTTTCCCAATTTCTACGCCCATGAGTGGAAGTGCCTTATGCTCTCTATGCTGAGTTTTTTAGATGTTTCAGGAAACACCGTACACTTCTCCAGAGTGGCTGTTGGCAATTTACATCCCGCCCATCAGCGTAGTAAGGCTCCCGTTTCTCCATGGCCTGTCCTGCATTTCTGGTTTTGACACTTTATTCAGCATGGCCCTTTTGACCGATGGGAAGCGAGACTTCTTTGTAGCGCTGATTTGCCTTTCCAGGTTGCTTGGTTGGCCAAAAAGGGCGTATGCGTTTTTTCCTGAATATATTCAGGAAAAAACGCATACGCCCTTTTTGGCCAAGGGCATCATGGTCGAGGTTTTGCCGCTTTTCCTGTGCTTTAAAGGCGATTCGACTCTACCTCCTGAAATCTGTTTCCTGCAATTCTGCCTTGCTTTCAAATCCTCCTCGTTGCCTTCCCTCAATATATTTGTGGACGAGAGTTATCATTTCTAACTCTGCAGGTTTGTGAATTGCAGTGCCCCTGAGCTCGATTTTTCAACTCGCTTTTTTGGGAGCTGGCCGCAAAAGCGCAGGATTGCTTCAGGCCCTGTTCTGCTTCCGGGCGGCAGGCTGAGCCTGTGGTTAATTCTTCTTCCTGATGGGAAAATAGAGTGACCTGTGCCTGTCCCAACACCTAGAGCTAGTCTCTCACTGGTTCCCCCTCTTCCCGTTCATCCTCAGGACAAATTGCAACCTGTACGGAACAGGAGGTTAAAGGTGCTGATTCTCGAAGGAGGGAGATTGCTAGTAAAGCGGCTGTAATGGCCAACCCGAGCACAAGGAGATGAGAAAAGAGGTGCGTTTTAGAAACCTTTCCCGATCACACGGTGTACCATCTTCTGGGTTTCTCATGCATGTTTTCGATGTAGGAAGATGCCCTTGAACCTGGAGATTTTGGACCCATGGGATGGATACCACGCAGTATTACTTTAAAGGGTCTGCGTTTGCTCACCCAACCTCACCAAACCTCTCAGCCCCAAGAGTGTCCACCCTTATGTCTCAATCACCTGTGGGTCTAGAGATGGTCACTCCAGGTGGCATCACAGCCCCTGAACGAATTTTGTAAGAATTTCTCTCTCTTTCACTGTCTTTGTTTCACGGGTTTTTAAAAGTAATTGATTTTTATAATGGGGTTTAGCTGCTTTTCACTGCTGTGTTTATGCCGCTTTACACCCACTTGACTCACTTACAGAGGGATATCAATACATTGGTTTTAAGATTCTTCCTAGTCAGATATATTCTTGGGCGGTGAACAGGGGGTGTTGAGTCCAGTTCACTGAGCAAGGAGTAGGTCTTGTCTATTACATATTGGGTTTATGGAACGGTATCTGAGCTAATTTGAAACCCTTGTTTTATGCATCACCCACCTCACCTTTCCCGTTAAGCAGCCATAGTGTGTCTTCTAAACGTGTGACGCTGTTCTGTTTTGTAATTCAGTTCAAGTGTAGCGGTTTTTACATTCCCTCTCTAAGTGATATCTTATGATAAGTGTCTTTTTCTGTGTGACTTATTTCACTTAGAATCGTCGTACCTAAATCCTCTCATCATGCTGCTACTAGCCTTATGACGTTAATTTCATGGCTGAGTGATATGCCATTGTACATAAGGACCACAACTTCCTTATCCATTTTTCTCTTTCCTGGGATATTTAAGGTGTAACGAAGTGGAGGTTCTTGTCAACAGAGCAGCCCTAAACTTTGGGGTGCCTGTGTCTTGCTGATTTTTAGTTTTCCCAATTTCTACGCCCATGAGTGGAAGTGCCTTATGCTCTCTATGCTGAGTTTTTTAGATGTTTCAGGAAACACCGTACACTTCTCCAGAGTGGCTGTTGGCAATTTACATCCCGCCCATCAGCGTAGTAAGGCTCCCGTTTCTCCATGGCCTGTCCTGCATTTCTGGTTTTGACACTTTATTCAGCATGGCCCTTTTGACCGATGGGAAGCGAGACTTCTTTGTAGCGCTGATTTGCCTTTCCAGGTTGCTTGGTTGGCCAAAAAGGGCGTATGCGTTTTTTCCTGAATATATTCAGGAAAAAACGCATACGCCCTTTTTGGCCAAGGGCATCATGGTCGAGGTTTTGCCGCTTTTCCTGTGCTTTAAAGGCGATTCGACTCTACCTCCTGAAATCTGTTTCCTGCAATTCTGCCTTGCTTTCAAATCCTCCTCGTTGCCTTCCCTCAATATATTTGTGGACGAGAGTTATCATTTCTAACTCTGCAGGTTTGTGAATTGCAGTGCCCCTGAGCTCGATTTTTCAACTCGCTTTTTTGGGAGCTGGCCGCAAAAGCGCAGGATTGCTTCAGGCCCTGTTCTGCTTCCGGGCGGCAGGCTGAGCCTGTGGTTAATTCTTCTTCCTGATGGGAAAATAGAGTGACCTGTGCCTGTCCCAACACCTAGAGCTAGTCTCTCACTGGTTCCCCCTCTTCCCGTTCATCCTCAGGACAAATTGCAACCTGTACGGAACAGGAGGTTAAAGGTGCTGATTCTCGAAGGAGGGAGATTGCTAGTAAAGCGGCTGTAATGGCCAACCCGAGCACAAGGAGATGAGAAAAGAGGTGCGTTTTAGAAACCTTTCCCGATCACACGGTGTACCATCTTCTGGGTTTCTCATGCATGTTTTCGATGTAGGAAGATGCCCTTGAACCTGGAGATTTTGGACCCATGGGATGGATACCACGCAGTATTACTTTAAAGGGTCTGCGTTTGCTCACCCAACCTCACCAAACCTCTCAGCCCCAAGAGTGTCCACCCTTATGTCTCAATCACCTGTGGGTCTAGAGATGGTCACTCCAGGTGGCATCACAGCCCCTGAACGAATTTTGTAAGAATTTCTCTCTCTTTCACTGTCTTTGTTTCACGGGTTTTTAAAAGTAATTGATTTTTATAATGGGGTTTAGCTGCTTTTCACTGCTGTGTTTATGCCGCTTTACACCCACTTGACTCACTTACAGAGGGATATCAATACATTGGTTTTAAGATTCTTCCTAGTCAGATATATTCTTGGGCGGTGAACAGGGGGTGTTGAGTCCAGTTCACTGAGCAAGGAGTAGGTCTTGTCTATTACATATTGGGTTTATGGAACGGTATCTGAGCTAATTTGAAACCCTTGTTTTATGCATCACCCACCTCACCTTTCCCGTTAAGCAGCCATAGTGTGTCTTCTAAACGTGTGACGCTGTTCTGTTTTGTAATTCAGTTCAAGTGTAGCGGTTTTTACATTCCCTCTCTAAGTGATATCTTATGATAAGTGTCTTTTTCTGTGTGACTTATTTCACTTAGAATCGTCGTACCTAAATCCTCTCATCATGCTGCTACTAGCCTTATGACGTTAATTTCATGGCTGAGTGATATGCCATTGTACATAAGGACCACAACTTCCTTATCCATTTTTCTCTTTCCTGGGATATTTAAGGTGTAACGAAGTGGAGGTTCTTGTCAACAGAGCAGCCCTAAACTTTGGGGTGCCTGTGTCTTGCTGATTTTTAGTTTTCCCAATTTCTACGCCCATGAGTGGAAGTGCCTTATGCTCTCTATGCTGAGTTTTTTAGATGTTTCAGGAAACACCGTACACTTCTCCAGAGTGGCTGTTGGCAATTTACATCCCGCCCATCAGCGTAGTAAGGCTCCCGTTTCTCCATGGCCTGTCCTGCATTTCTGGTTTTGACACTTTATTCAGCATGGCCCTTTTGACCGATGGGAAGCGAGACTTCTTTGTAGCGCTGATTTGCCTTTCCAGGTTGCTTGGTTGGCCAAAAAGGGCGTATGCGTTTTTTCCTGAATATATTCAGGAAAAAACGCATACGCCCTTTTTGGCCAAGGGCATCATGGTCGAGGTTTTGCCGCTTTTCCTGTGCTTTAAAGGCGATTCGACTCTACCTCCTGAAATCTGTTTCCTGCAATTCTGCCTTGCTTTCAAATCCTCCTCGTTGCCTTCCCTCAATATATTTGTGGACGAGAGTTATCATTTCTAACTCTGCAGGTTTGTGAATTGCAGTGCCCCTGAGCTCGATTTTTCAACTCGCTTTTTTGGGAGCTGGCCGCAAAAGCGCAGGATTGCTTCAGGCCCTGTTCTGCTTCCGGGCGGCAGGCTGAGCCTGTGGTTAATTCTTCTTCCTGATGGGAAAATAGAGTGACCTGTGCCTGTCCCAACACCTAGAGCTAGTCTCTCACTGGTTCCCCCTCTTCCCGTTCATCCTCAGGACAAATTGCAACCTGTACGGAACAGGAGGTTAAAGGTGCTGATTCTCGAAGGAGGGAGATTGCTAGTAAAGCGGCTGTAATGGCCAACCCGAGCACAAGGAGATGAGAAAAGAGGTGCGTTTTAGAAACCTTTCCCGATCACACGGTGTACCATCTTCTGGGTTTCTCATGCATGTTTTCGATGTAGGAAGATGCCCTTGAACCTGGAGATTTTGGACCCATGGGATGGATACCACGCAGTATTACTTTAAAGGGTCTGCGTTTGCTCACCCAACCTCACCAAACCTCTCAGCCCCAAGAGTGTCCACCCTTATGTCTCAATCACCTGTGGGTCTAGAGATGGTCACTCCAGGTGGCATCACAGCCCCTGAACGAATTTTGTAAGAATTTCTCTCTCTTTCACTGTCTTTGTTTCACGGGTTTTTAAAAGTAATTGATTTTTATAATGGGGTTTAGCTGCTTTTCACTGCTGTGTTTATGCCGCTTTACACCCACTTGACTCACTTACAGAGGGATATCAATACATTGGTTTTAAGATTCTTCCTAGTCAGATATATTCTTGGGCGGTGAACAGGGGGTGTTGAGTCCAGTTCACTGAGCAAGGAGTAGGTCTTGTCTATTACATATTGGGTTTATGGAACGGTATCTGAGCTAATTTGAAACCCTTGTTTTATGCATCACCCACCTCACCTTTCCCGTTAAGCAGCCATAGTGTGTCTTCTAAACGTGTGACGCTGTTCTGTTTTGTAATTCAGTTCAAGTGTAGCGGTTTTTACATTCCCTCTCTAAGTGATATCTTATGATAAGTGTCTTTTTCTGTGTGACTTATTTCACTTAGAATCGTCGTACCTAAATCCTCTCATCATGCTGCTACTAGCCTTATGACGTTAATTTCATGGCTGAGTGATATGCCATTGTACATAAGGACCACAACTTCCTTATCCATTTTTCTCTTTCCTGGGATATTTAAGGTGTAACGAAGTGGAGGTTCTTGTCAACAGAGCAGCCCTAACCTTTGGGGTGCCTGTGTCTTGCTGATTTTTAGTTTTCCCAATTTCTACGCCCATGAGTGGAAGTGCCTTATGCTCTCTATGCTGAGTTTTTTAGATGTTTCAGGAAACACCGTACACTTCTCCAGAGTGGCTGTTGGCAATTTACATCCCGCCCATCAGCGTAGTAAGGCTCCCGTTTCTCCATGGCCTGTCCTGCATTTCTGGTTTTGACACTTTATTCAGCATGGCCCTTTTGACCGATGGGAAGCGAGACTTCTTTGTAGCGCTGATTTGCCTTTCCAGGTTGCTTGGTTGGCCAAAAAGGGCGTATGCGTTTTTTCCTGAATATATTCAGGAAAAAACGCATACGCCCTTTTTGGCCAAGGGCATCATGGTCGAGGTTTTGCCGCTTTTCCTGTGCTTTAAAGGCGATTCGACTCTACCTCCTGAAATCTGTTTCCTGCAATTCTGCCTTGCTTTCAAATCCTCCTCGTTGCCTTCCCTCAATATATTTGTGGACGAGAGTTATCATTTCTAACTCTGCAGGTTTGTGAATTGCAGTGCCCCTGAGCTCGATTTTTCAACTCGCTTTTTTGGGAGCTGGCCGCAAAAGCGCAGGATTGCTTCAGGCCCTGTTCTGCTTCCGGGCGGCAGGCTGAGCCTGTGGTTAATTCTTCTTCCTGATGGGAAAATAGAGTGACCTGTGCCTGTCCCAACACCTAGAGCTAGTCTCTCACTGGTTCCCCCTCTTCCCGTTCATCCTCAGGACAAATTGCAACCTGTACGGAACAGGAGGTTAAAGGTGCTGATTCTCGAAGGAGGGAGATTGCTAGTAAAGCGGCTGTAATGGCCAACCCGAGCACAAGGAGATGAGAAAAGAGGTGCGTTTTAGAAACCTTTCCCGATCACACGGTGTACCATCTTCTGGGTTTCTCATGCATGTTTTCGATGTAGGAAGATGCCCTTGAACCTGGAGATTTTGGACCCATGGGATGGATACCACGCAGTATTACTTTAAAGGGTCTGCGTTTGCTCACCCAACCTCACCAAACCTCTCAGCCCCAAGAGTGTCCACCCTTATGTCTCAATCAGCTGTGGGTCTAGAGATGGTCAATCCAGGTGGCATCACAGCCCCTGAACGAATTTTGTAAGAATTTCTCTCTCTTTCACTGTCTTTGTTTCACGGGTTTTTAAAAGTAATTGATTTTTATAATGGGGTTTAGCTGCTTTTCACTGCTGTGTTTATGCCGCTTTACACCCACTTGACTCACTTACAGAGGGATATCAATACATTGGTTTTAAGATTCTTCCTAGTCAGATATATTCTTGGGCGGTGAACAGGGGGTGTTGAGTCCAGTTCACTGAGCAAGGAGTAGGTCTTGTCTATTACATATTGGGTTTATGGAACGGTATCTGAGCTAATTTGAAACCCTTGTTTTATGCATCACCCACCTCACCTTTCCCGTTAAGCAGCCATAGTGTGTCTTCTAAACGTGTGACGCTGTTCTGTTTTGTAATTCAGTTCAAGTGTAGCGGTTTTTACATTCCCTCTCTAAGTGATATCTTATGATAAGTGTCTTTTTCTGTGTGACTTATTTCACTTAGAATCGTCGTACCTAAATCCTCTCATCATGCTGCTACTAGCCTTATGACGTTAATTTCATGGCTGAGTGATATGCCATTGTACATAAGGACCACAACTTCCTTATCCATTTTTCTCTTTCCTGGGATATTTAAGGTGTAACGAAGTGGAGGTTCTTGTCAACAGAGCAGCCCTAACCTTTGGGGTGCCTGTGTCTTGCTGATTTTTAGTTTTCCCAATTTCTACGCCCATGAGTGGAAGTGCCTTATGCTCTCTATGCTGAGTTTTTTAGATGTTTCAGGAAACACCGTACACTTCTCCAGAGTGGCTGTTGGCAATTTACATCCCGCCCATCAGCGTAGTAAGGCTCCCGTTTCTCCATGGCCTGTCCTGCATTTCTGGTTTTGACACTTTATTCAGCATGGCCCTTTTGACCGATGGGAAGCGAGACTTCTTTGTAGCGCTGATTTGCCTTTCCAGGTTGCTTGCTTGGCCAAAAAGGGCGTATGCGTTTTTTCCTGAATATATTCAGGAAAAAACGCATACGCCCTTTTTGGCCAAGGGCATCATGGTCGAGGTTTTGCCGCTTTTCCTGTGCTTTAAAGGCGATCCGACTCTACCTCCTGAAATCTGTTTCCTGCAATTCTGCCTTGCTTTCAAATCCTCCTCGTTGCCTTCCCTCAATATATTTGTGGACGAGAGTTATCATTTCTAACTCTGCAGGTTTGTGAATTGCAGTGCCCCTGAGCTCGATTTTTCAACTCGCTTTTTTGGGAGCTGGCCGCAAAAGCGCAGGATTGCTTCAGGCCCTGTTCTGCTTCCGGGCGGCAGGCTGAGCCTGTGGTTAATTCTTCTTCCTGATGGGAAAATAGAGTGACCTGTGCCTGTCCCAACACCTAGAGCTAGTCTCTCACTGGTTCCCCCTCTTCCCGTTCATCCTCAGGACAAATTGCAACCTGTACGGAACAGGAGGTTAAAGGTGCTGATTCTCGAAGGAGGGAGATTGCTAGTAAAGCGGCTGTAATGGCCAACCCGAGCACAAGGAGATGAGAAAAGAGGTGCGTTTTAGAAACCTTTCCCGATCACACGGTGTACCATCTTCTGGGTTTCTCATGCATGTTTTCGATGTAGGAAGATGCCCTTGAACCTGGAGATTTTGGACCCATGGGATGGATACCACGCAGTATTACTTTAAAGGGTCTGCGTTTGCTCACCCAACCTCACCAAACCTCTCAGCCCCAAGAGTGTCCACCCTTATGTCTCAATCAGCTGTGGGTCTAGAGATGGTCAATCCAGGTGGCATCACAGCCCCTGAACGAATTTTGTAAGAATTTCTCTCTCTTTCACTGTCTTTGTTTCACGGGTTTTTAAAAGTAATTGATTTTTATAATGGGGTTTAGCTGCTTTTCACTGCTGTGTTTATGCCGCTTTACACCCACTTGACTCACTTACAGAGGGATATCAATACATTGGTTTTAAGATTCTTCCTAGTCAGATATATTCTTGGGCGGTGAACAGGGGGTGTTGAGTCCAGTTCACTGAGCAAGGAGTAGGTCTTGTCTATTACATATTGGGTTTATGGAACGGTATCTGAGCTAATTTGAAACCCTTGTTTTATGCATCACCCACCTCACCTTTCCCGTTAAGCAGCCATAGTGTGTCTTCTAAACGTGTGACGCTGTTCTGTTTTGTAATTCAGTTCAAGTGTAGCGGTTTTTACATTCCCTCTCTAAGTGATATCTTATGATAAGTGTCTTTTTCTGTGTGACTTATTTCACTTAGAATCGTCGTACCTAAATCCTCTCATCATGCTGCTACTAGCCTTATGACGTTAATTTCATGGCTGAGTGATATGCCATTGTACATAAGGACCACAACTTCCTTATCCATTTTTCTCTTTCCTGGGATATTTAAGGTGTAACGAAGTGGAGGTTCTTGTCAACAGAGCAGCCCTAACCTTTGGGGTGCCTGTGTCTTGCTGATTTTTAGTTTTCCCAATTTCTACGCCCATGAGTGGAAGTGCCTTATGCTCTCTATGCTGAGTTTTTTAGATGTTTCAGGAAACACCGTACACTTCTCCAGAGTGGCTGTTGGCAATTTACATCCCGCCCATCAGCGTAGTAAGGCTCCCGTTTCTCCATGGCCTGTCCTGCATTTCTGGTTTTGACACTTTATTCAGCATGGCCCTTTTGACCGATGGGAAGCGAGACTTCTTTGTAGCGCTGATTTGCCTTTCCAGGTTGCTTGGTTGGCCAAAAAGGGCGTATGCGTTTTTTCCTGAATATATTCAGGAAAAAACGCATACGCCCTTTTTGGCCAAGGGCATCGTTGTCGAGGTTTTGCCGCTTTTCCTGTGCTTTAAAGGCGATTCGACTCTACCTCCTGAAATCTGTTTCCTGCAATTCTGCCTTGCTTTCAAATCCTCCTCGTTGCCTTCCCTCAATATATTTGTGGACGAGAGTTATCATTTCTAACTCTGCAGGTTTGTGAATTGCAGTGCCCCTGAGCTCGATTTTTCAACTCGCTTTTTTGGGAGCTGGCCGCAAAAGCGCAGGATTGCTTCAGGCCCTGTTCTGCTTCCGGGCGGCAGGCTGAGCCTGTGGTTAATTCTTCTTCCTGATGGGAAAATAGAGTGACCTGTGCCTGTCCCAACACCTAGAGCTAGTCTCTCACTGGTTCCCCCTCTTCCCGTTCATCCTCAGGACAAATTGCAACCTGTACGGAACAGGAGGTTAAAGGTGCTGATTCTCGAAGGAGGGAGATTGCTAGTAAAGCGGCTGTAATGGCCAACCCGAGCACAAGGAGATGAGAAAAGAGGTGCGTTTTAGAAACCTTTCCCGATCACACGGTGTACCATCTTCTGGGTTTCTCATGCATGTTTTCGATGTAGGAAGATGCCCTTGAACCTGGAGATTTTGGACCCATGGGATGGATACCACGCAGTATTACTTTAAAGGGTCTGCGTTTGCTCACCCAACCTCACCAAACCTCTCAGCCCCAAGAGTGTCCACCCTTATGTCTCAATCAGCTGTGGGTCTAGAGATGGTCAATCCAGGTGGCATCACAGCCCCTGAACGAATTTTGTAAGAATTTCTCTCTCTTTCACTGTCTTTGTTTCACGGGTTTTTAAAAGTAATTGATTTTTATAATGGGGTTTAGCTGCTTTTCACTGCTGTGTTTATGCCGCTTTACACCCACTTGACTCACTTACAGAGGGATATCAATACATTGGTTTTAAGATTCTTCCTAGTCAGATATATTCTTGGGCGGTGAACAGGGGGTGTTGAGTCCAGTTCACTGAGCAAGGAGTAGGTCTTGTCTATTACATATTGGGTTTATGGAACGGTATCTGAGCTAATTTGAAACCCTTGTTTTATGCATCACCCACCTCACCTTTCCCGTTAAGCAGCCATAGTGTGTCTTCTAAACGTGTGACGCTGTTCTGTTTTGTAATTCAGTTCAAGTGTAGCGGTTTTTACATTCCCTCTCTAAGTGATATCTTATGATAAGTGTCTTTTTCTGTGTGACTTATTTCACTTAGAATCGTCGTACCTAAATCCTCTCATCATGCTGCTACTAGCCTTATGACGTTAATTTCATGGCTGAGTGATATGCCATTGTACATAAGGACCACAACTTCCTTATCCATTTTTCTCTTTCCTGGGATATTTAAGGTGTAACGAAGTGGAGGTTCTTGTCAACAGAGCAGCCCTAACCTTTGGGGTGCCTGTGTCTTGCTGATTTTTAGTTTTCCCAATTTCTACGCCCATGAGTGGAAGTGCCTTATGCTCTCTATGCTGAGTTTTTTAGATGTTTCAGGAAACACCGTACACTTCTCCAGAGTGGCTGTTGGCAATTTACATCCCGCCCATCAGCGTAGTAAGGCTCCCGTTTCTCCATGGCCTGTCCTGCATTTCTGGTTTTGACACTTTATTCAGCATGGCCCTTTTGACCGATGGGAAGCGAGACTTCTTTGTAGCGCTGATTTGCCTTTCCAGGTTGCTTGCTTGGCCAAAAAGGGCGTATGCGTTTTTTCCTGAATATATTCAGGAAAAAACGCATACGCCCTTTTTGGCCAAGGGCATCGTTGTCGAGGTTTTGCCGCTTTTCCTGTGCTTTAAAGGCGATTCGACTCTACCTCCTGAAATCTGTTTCCTGCAATTCTGCCTTGCTTTCAAATCCTCCTCGTTGCCTTCCCTCAATATATTTGTGGACGAGAGTTATCATTTCTAACTCTGCAGGTTTGTGAATTGCAGTGCCCCTGAGCTCGATTTTTCAACTCGCTTTTTTGGGAGCTGGCCGCAAAAGCGCAGGATTGCTTCAGGCCCTGTTCTGCTTCCGGGCGGCAGGCTGAGCCTGTGGTTAATTCTTCTTCCTGATGGGAAAATAGAGTGACCTGTGCCTGTCCCAACACCTAGAGCTAGTCTCTCACTGGTTCCCCCTCTTCCCGTTCATCCTCAGGACAAATTGCAACCTGTACGGAACAGGAGGTTAAAGGTGCTGATTCTCGAAGGAGGGAGATTGCTAGTAAAGCGGCTGTAATGGCCAACCCGAGCACAAGGAGATGAGAAAAGAGGTGCGTTTTAGAAACCTTTCCCGATCACAGGGTGTACCATCTTCTGGGTTTCTCATGCATGTTTTCGATGTAGGAAGATGCCCTTGAACCTGGAGATTTTGGACCCATGGGATGGATACCACGCAGTATTACTTTAAAGGGTCTGCGTTTGCTCACCCAACCTCACCAAACCTCTCAGCCCCAAGAGTGTCCACCCTTATGTCTCAATCAGCTGTGGGTCTAGAGATGGTCAATCCAGGTGGCATCACAGCCCCTGAACGAATTTTGTAAGAATTTCTCTCTCTTTCACTGTCTTTGTTTCACGGGTTTTTAAAAGTAATTGATTTTTATAATGGGGTTTAGCTGCTTTTCACTGCTGTGTTTATGCCGCTTTACACCCACTTGACTCACTTACAGAGGGATATCAATACATTGGTTTTAAGATTCTTCCTAGTCAGATATATTCTTGGGCGGTGAACAGGGGGTGTTGAGTCCAGTTCACTGAGCAAGGAGTAGGTCTTGCCTATTACATATTGGGTTTATGGAACGGTATCTGAGCTAATTTGAAACCCTTGTTTTATGCATCACCCACCTCACCTTTCCCGTTAAGCAGCCATAGTGTGTCTTCTAAACGTGTGACGCTGTTCTGTTTTGTAATTCAGTTCAAGTGTAGCGGTTTTTACATTCCCTCTCTAAGTGATATCTTATGATAAGTGTCTTTTTCTGTGTGACTTATTTCACTTAGAATCGTCGTACCTAAATCCTCTCATCATGCTGCTACTAGCCTTATGACGTTAATTTCATGGCTGAGTGATATGCCATTGTACATAAGGACCACAACTTCCTTATCCATTTTTCTCTTTCCTGGGATATTTAAGGTGTAACGAAGTGGAGGTTCTTGTCAACAGAGCAGCCCTAACCTTTGGGGTGCCTGTGTCTTGCTGATTTTTAGTTTTCCCAATTTCTACGCCCATGAGTGGAAGTGCCTTATGCTCTCTATGCTGAGTTTTTTAGATGTTTCAGGAAACACCGTACACTTCTCCAGAGTGGCTGTTGGCAATTTACATCCCGCCCATCAGCGTAGTAAGGCTCCCGTTTCTCCATGGCCTGTCCTGCATTTCTGGTTTTGACACTTTATTCAGCATGGCCCTTTTGACCGATGGGAAGCGAGACTTCTTTGTAGCGCTGATTTGCCTTTCCAGGTTGCTTGGTTGGCCAAAAAGGGCGTATGCGTTTTTTCCTGAATATATTCAGGAAAAAACGCATACGCCCTTTTTGGCCAAGGGCATCGTTGTCGAGGTTTTGCCGCTTTTCCTGTGCTTTAAAGGCGATTCGACTCTACCTCCTGAAATCTGTTTCCTGCAATTCTGCCTTGCTTTCAAATCCTCCTCGTTGCCTTCCCTCAATATATTTGTGGACGAGAGTTATCATTTCTAACTCTGCAGGTTTGTGAATTGCAGTGCCCCTGAGCTCGATTTTTCAACTCGCTTTTTTGGGAGCTGGCCGCAAAAGCGCAGGATTGCTTCAGGCCCTGTTCTGCTTCCGGGCGGCAGGCTGAGCCTGTGGTTAATTCTTCTTCCTGATGGGAAAATAGAGTGACCTGTGCCTGTCCCAACACCTAGAGCTAGTCTCTCACTGGTTCCCCCTCTTCCCGTTCATCCTCAGGACAAATTGCAACCTGTACGGAACAGGAGGTTAAAGGTGCTGATTCTCGAAGGAGGGAGATTGCTAGTAAAGCGGCTGTAATGGCCAACCCGAGCACAAGGAGATGAGAAAAGAGGTGCGTTTTAGAAACCTTTCCCGATCACACGGTGTACCATCTTCTGGGTTTCTCATGCATGTTTTCGATGTAGGAAGATGCCCTTGAACCTGGAGATTTTGGACCCATGGGATGGATACCACGCAGTATTACTTTAAAGGGTCTGCGTTTGCTCACCCAACCTCACCAAACCTCTCAGCCCCAAGAGTGTCCACCCTTATGTCTCAATCAGCTGTGGGTCTAGAGATGGTCAATCCAGGTGGCATCACAGCCCCTGAACGAATTTTGTAAGAATTTCTCTCTCTTTCACTGTCTTTGTTTCACGGGTTTTTAAAAGTAATTGATTTTTATAATGGGGTTTAGCTGCTTTTCACTGCTGTGTTTATGCCGCTTTACACCCACTTGACTCACTTACAGAGGGATATCAATACATTGGTTTTAAGATTCTTCCTAGTCAGATATATTCTTGGGCGGTGAACAGGGGGTGTTGAGTCCAGTTCACTGAGCAAGGAGTAGGTCTTGTCTATTACATATTGGGTTTATGGAACGGTATCTGAGCTAATTTGAAACCCTTGTTTTATGCATCACCCACCTCACCTTTCCCGTTAAGCAGCCATAGTGTGTCTTCTAAACGTGTGACGCTGTTCTGTTTTGTAATTCAGTTCAAGTGTAGCGGTTTTTACATTCCCTCTCTAAGTGATATCTTATGATAAGTGTCTTTTTCTGTGTGACTTATTTCACTTAGAATCGTCGTACCTAAATCCTCTCATCATGCTGCTACTAGCCTTATGACGTTAATTTCATGGCTGAGTGATATGCCATTGTACATAAGGACCACAACTTCCTTATCCATTTTTCTCTTTCCTGGGATATTTAAGGTGTAACGAAGTGGAGGTTCTTGTCAACAGAGCAGCCCTAACCTTTGGGGTGCCTGTGTCTTGCTGATTTTTAGTTTTCCCAATTTCTACGCCCATGAGTGGAAGTGCCTTATGCTCTCTATGCTGAGTTTTTTAGATGTTTCAGGAAACACCGTACACTTCTCCAGAGTGGCTGTTGGCAATTTACATCCCGCCCATCAGCGTAGTAAGGCTCCCGTTTCTCCATGGCCTGTCCTGCATTTCTGGTTTTGACACTTTATTCAGCATGGCCCTTTTGACCGATGGGAAGCGAGACTTCTTTGTAGCGCTGATTTGCCTTTCCAGGTTGCTTGCTTGGCCAAAAAGGGCGTATGCGTTTTTTCCTGAATATATTCAGGAAAAAACGCATACGCCCTTTTTGGCCAAGGGCATCGTTGTCGAGGTTTTGCCGCTTTTCCTGTGCTTTAAAGGCGATTCGACTCTACCTCCTGAAATCTGTTTCCTGCAATTCTGCCTTGCTTTCAAATCCTCCTCGTTGCCTTCCCTCAATATATTTGTGGACGAGAGTTATCATTTCTAACTCTGCAGGTTTGTGAATTGCAGTGCCCCTGAGCTCGATTTTTCAACTCGCTTTTTTGGGAGCTGGCCGCAAAAGCGCAGGATTGCTTCAGGCCCTGTTCTGCTTCCGGGCGGCAGGCTGAGCCTGTGGTTAATTCTTCTTCCTGATGGGAAAATAGAGTGACCTGTGCCTGTCCCAACACCTAGAGCTAGTCTCTCACTGGTTCCCCCTCTTCCCGTTCATCCTCAGGACAAATTGCAACCTGTACGGAACAGGAGGTTAAAGGTGCTGATTCTCGAAGGAGGGAGATTGCTAGTAAAGCGGCTGTAATGGCCAACCCGAGCACAAGGAGATGAGAAAAGAGGTGCGTTTTAGAAACCTTTCCCGATCACAGGGTGTACCATCTTCTGGGTTTCTCATGCATGTTTTCGATGTAGGAAGATGCCCTTGAACCTGGAGATTTTGGACCCATGGGATGGATACCACGCAGTATTACTTTAAAGGGTCTGCGTTTGCTCACCCAACCTCACCAAACCTCTCAGCCCCAAGAGTGTCCACCCTTATGTCTCAATCAGCTGTGGGTCTAGAGATGGTCAATCCAGGTGGCATCACAGCCCCTGAACGAATTTTGTAAGAATTTCTCTCTCTTTCACTGTCTTTGTTTCACGGGTTTTTAAAAGTAATTGATTTTTATAATGGGGTTTAGCTGCTTTTCACTGCTGTGTTTATGCCGCTTTACACCCACTTGACTCACTTACAGAGGGATATCAATACATTGGTTTTAAGATTCTTCCTAGTCAGATATATTCTTGGGCGGTGAACAGGGGGTGTTGAGTCCAGTTCACTGAGCAAGGAGTAGGTCTTGCCTATTACATATTGGGTTTATGGAACGGTATCTGAGCTAATTTGAAACCCTTGTTTTATGCATCACCCACCTCACCTTTCCCGTTAAGCAGCCATAGTGTGTCTTCTAAACGTGTGACGCTGTTCTGTTTTGTAATTCAGTTCAAGTGTAGCGGTTTTTACATTCCCTCTCTAAGTGATATCTTATGATAAGTGTCTTTTTCTGTGTGACTTATTTCACTTAGAATCGTCGTACCTAAATCCTCTCATCATGCTGCTACTAGCCTTATGACGTTAATTTCATGGCTGAGTGATATGCCATTGTACATAAGGACCACAACTTCCTTATCCATTTTTCTCTTTCCTGGGATATTTAAGGTGTAACGAAGTGGAGGTTCTTGTCAACAGAGCAGCCCTAACCTTTGGGGTGCCTGTGTCTTGCTGATTTTTAGTTTTCCCAATTTCTACGCCCATGAGTGGAAGTGCCTTATGCTCTCTATGCTGAGTTTTTTAGATGTTTCAGGAAACACCGTACACTTCTCCAGAGTGGCTGTTGGCAATTTACATCCCGCCCATCAGCGTAGTAAGGCTCCCGTTTCTCCATGGCCTGTCCTGCATTTCTGGTTTTGACACTTTATTCAGCATGGCCCTTTTGACCGATGGGAAGCGAGACTTCTTTGTAGCGCTGATTTGCCTTTCCAGGTTGCTTGGTTGGCCAAAAAGGGCGTATGCGTTTTTTCCTGAATATATTCAGGAAAAAACGCATACGCCCTTTTTGGCCAAGGGCATCGTTGTCGAGGTTTTGCCGCTTTTCCTGTGCTTTAAAGGCGATTCGACTCTACCTCCTGAAATCTGTTTCCTGCAATTCTGCCTTGCTTTCAAATCCTCCTCGTTGCCTTCCCTCAATATATTTGTGGACGAGAGTTATCATTTCTAACTCTGCAGGTTTGTGAATTGCAGTGCCCCTGAGCTCGATTTTTCAACTCGCTTTTTTGGGAGCTGGCCGCAAAAGCGCAGGATTGCTTCAGGCCCTGTTCTGCTTCCGGGCGGCAGGCTGAGCCTGTGGTTAATTCTTCTTCCTGATGGGAAAATAGAGTGACCTGTGCCTGTCCCAACACCTAGAGCTAGTCTCTCACTGGTTCCCCCTCTTCCCGTTCATCCTCAGGACAAATTGCAACCTGTACGGAACAGGAGGTTAAAGGTGCTGATTCTCGAAGGAGGGAGATTGCTAGTAAAGCGGCTGTAATGGCCAACCCGAGCACAAGGAGATGAGAAAAGAGGTGCGTTTTAGAAACCTTTCCCGATCACACGGTGTACCATCTTCTGGGTTTCTCATGCATGTTTTCGATGTAGGAAGATGCCCTTGAACCTGGAGATTTTGGACCCATGGGATGGATACCACGCAGTATTACTTTAAAGGGTCTGCGTTTGCTCACCCAACCTCACCAAACCTCTCAGCCCCAAGAGTGTCCACCCTTATGTCTCAATCAGCTGTGGGTCTAGAGATGGTCAATCCAGGTGGCATCACAGCCCCTGAACGAATTTTGTAAGAATTTCTCTCTCTTTCACTGTCTTTGTTTCACGGGTTTTTAAAAGTAATTGATTTTTATAATGGGGTTTAGCTGCTTTTCACTGCTGTGTTTATGCCGCTTTACACCCACTTGACTCACTTACAGAGGGATATCAATACATTGGTTTTAAGATTCTTCCTAGTCAGATATATTCTTGGGCGGTGAACAGGGGGTGTTGAGTCCAGTTCACTGAGCAAGGAGTAGGTCTTGTCTATTACATATTGGGTTTATGGAACGGTATCTGAGCTAATTTGAAACCCTTGTTTTATGCATCACCCACCTCACCTTTCCCGTTAAGCAGCCATAGTGTGTCTTCTAAACGTGTGACGCTGTTCTGTTTTGTAATTCAGTTCAAGTGTAGCGGTTTTTACATTCCCTCTCTAAGTGATATCTTATGATAAGTGTCTTTTTCTGTGTGACTTATTTCACTTAGAATCGTCGTACCTAAATCCTCTCATCATGCTGCTACTAGCCTTATGACGTTAATTTCATGGCTGAGTGATATGCCATTGTACATAAGGACCACAACTTCCTTATCCATTTTTCTCTTTCCTGGGATATTTAAGGTGTAACGAAGTGGAGGTTCTTGTCAACAGAGCAGCCCTAACCTTTGGGGTGCCTGTGTCTTGCTGATTTTTAGTTTTCCCAATTTCTACGCCCATGAGTGGAAGTGCCTTATGCTCTCTATGCTGAGTTTTTTAGATGTTTCAGGAAACACCGTACACTTCTCCAGAGTGGCTGTTGGCAATTTACATCCCGCCCATCAGCGTAGTAAGGCTCCCGTTTCTCCATGGCCTGTCCTGCATTTCTGGTTTTGACACTTTATTCAGCATGGCCCTTTTGACCGATGGGAAGCGAGACTTCTTTGTAGCGCTGATTTGCCTTTCCAGGTTGCTTGCTTGGCCAAAAAGGGCGTATGCGTTTTTTCCTGAATATATTCAGGAAAAAACGCATACGCCCTTTTTGGCCAAGGGCATCGTTGTCGAGGTTTTGCCGCTTTTCCTGTGCTTTAAAGGCGATTCGACTCTACCTCCTGAAATCTGTTTCCTGCAATTCTGCCTTGCTTTCAAATCCTCCTCGTTGCCTTCCCTCAATATATTTGTGGACGAGAGTTATCATTTCTAACTCTGCAGGTTTGTGAATTGCAGTGCCCCTGAGCTCGATTTTTCAACTCGCTTTTTTGGGAGCTGGCCGCAAAAGCGCAGGATTGCTTCAGGCCCTGTTCTGCTTCCGGGCGGCAGGCTGAGCCTGTGGTTAATTCTTCTTCCTGATGGGAAAATAGAGTGACCTGTGCCTGTCCCAACACCTAGAGCTAGTCTCTCACTGGTTCCCCCTCTTCCCGTTCATCCTCAGGACAAATTGCAACCTGTACGGAACAGGAGGTTAAAGGTGCTGATTCTCGAAGGAGGGAGATTGCTAGTAAAGCGGCTGTAATGGCCAACCCGAGCACAAGGAGATGAGAAAAGAGGTGCGTTTTAGAAACCTTTCCCGATCACACGGTGTACCATCTTCTGGGTTTCTCATGCATGTTTTCGATGTAGGAAGATGCCCTTGAACCTGGAGATTTTGGACCCATGGGATGGATACCACGCAGTATTACTTTAAAGGGTCTGCGTTTGCTCACCCAACCTCACCAAACCTCTCAGCCCCAAGAGTGTCCACCCTTATGTCTCAATCAGCTGTGGGTCTAGAGGTGGTCAATCCAGGTGGCATCACAGCCCCTGAACGAATTTTGTAAGAATTTCTCTCTCTTTCACTGTCTTTGTTTCACGGGTTTTTAAAAGTAATTGATTTTTATAATGGGGTTTAGCTGCTTTTCACTGCTGTGTTTATGCCGCTTTACACCCACTTGACTCACTTACAGAGGGATATCAATACATTGGTTTTAAGATTCTTCCTAGTCAGATATATTCTTGGGCGGTGAACAGGGGGTGTTGAGTCCAGTTCACTGAGCAAGGAGTAGGTCTTGTCTATTACATATTGGGTTTATGGAACGGTATCTGAGCTAATTTGAAACCCTTGTTTTATGCATCACCCACCTCACCTTTCCCGTTAAGCAGCCATAGTGTGTCTTCTAAACGTGTGACGCTGTTCTGTTTTGTAATTCAGTTCAAGTGTAGCGGTTTTTACATTCCCTCTCTAAGTGATATCTTATGATAAGTGTCTTTTTCTGTGTGACTTATTTCACTTAGAATCGTCGTACCTAAATCCTCTCATCATGCTGCTACTAGCCTTATGACGTTAATTTCATGGCTGAGTGATATGCCATTGTACATAAGGACCACAACTTCCTTATCCATTTTTCTCTTTCCTGGGATATTTAAGGTGTAACGAAGTGGAGGTTCTTGTCAACAGAGCAGCCCTAAACTTTGGGGTGCCTGTGTCTTGCTGATTTTTAGTTTTCCCAATTTCTACGCCCATGAGTGGAAGTGCCTTATGCTCTCTATGCTGAGTTTTTTAGATGTTTCAGGAAACACCGTACACTTCTCCAGAGTGGCTGTTGGCAATTTACATCCCGCCCATCAGCGTAGTAAGGCTCCCGTTTCTCCATGGCCTGTCCTGCATTTCTGGTTTTGACACTTTATTCAGCATGGCCCTTTTGACCGATGGGAAGCGAGACTTCTTTGTAGCGCTGATTTGCCTTTCCAGGTTGCTTGCTTGGCCAAAAAGGGCGTATGCGTTTTTTCCTGAATATATTCAGGAAAAAACGCATACGCCCTTTTTGGCCAAGGGCATCGTTGTCGAGGTTTTGCCGCTTTTCCTGTGCTTTAAAGGCGATTCGACTCTACCTCCTGAAATCTGTTTCCTGCAATTCTGCCTTGCTTTCAAATCCTCCTCGTTGCCTTCCCTCAATATATTTGTGGACGAGAGTTATCATTTCTAACTCTGCAGGTTTGTGAATTGCAGTGCCCCTGAGCTCGATTTTTCAACTCGCTTTTTTGGGAGCTGGCCGCAAAAGCGCAGGATTGCTTCAGGCCCTGTTCTGCTTCCGGGCGGCAGGCTGAGCCTGTGGTTAATTCTTCTTCCTGATGGGAAAATAGAGTGACCTGTGCCTGTCCCAACACCTAGAGCTAGTCTCTCACTGGTTCCCCCTCTTCCCGTTCATCCTCAGGACAAATTGCAACCTGTACGGAACAGGAGGTTAAAGGTGCTGATTCTCGAAGGAGGGAGATTGCTAGTAAAGCGGCTGTAATGGCCAACCCGAGCACAAGGAGATGAGAAAAGAGGTGCGTTTTAGAAACCTTTCCCGATCACACGGTGTACCATCTTCTGGGTTTCTCATGCATGTTTTCGATGTAGGAAGATGCCCTTGAACCTGGAGATTTTGGACCCATGGGATGGATACCACGCAGTATTACTTTAAAGGGTCTGCGTTTGCTCACCCAACCTCACCAAACCTCTCAGCCCCAAGAGTGTCCACCCTTATGTCTCAATCACCTGTGGGTCTAGAGATGGTCAATCCAGGTGGCATCACAGCCCCTGAACGAATTTTGTAAGAATTTCTCTCTCTTTCACTGTCTTTGTTTCACGGGTTTTTAAAAGTAATTGATTTTTATAATGGGGTTTAGCTGCTTTTCACTGCTGTGTTTATGCCGCTTTACACCCACTTGACTCACTTACAGAGGGATATCAATACATTGGTTTTAAGATTCTTCCTAGTCAGATATATTCTTGGGCGGTGAACAGGGGGTGTTGAGTCCAGTTCACTGAGCAAGGAGTAGGTCTTGTCTATTACATATTGGGTTTATGGAACGGTATCTGAGCTAATTTGAAACCCTTGTTTTATGCATCACCCACCTCACCTTTCCCGTTAAGCAGCCATAGTGTGTCTTCTAAACGTGTGACGCTGTTCTGTTTTGTAATTCAGTTCAAGTGTAGCGGTTTTTACATTCCCTCTCTAAGTGATATCTTATGATAAGTGTCTTTTTCTGTGTGACTTATTTCACTTAGAATCGTCGTACCTAAATCCTCTCATCATGCTGCTACTAGCCTTATGACGTTAATTTCATGGCTGAGTGATATGCCATTGTACATAAGGACCACAACTTCCTTATCCATTTTTCTCTTTCCTGGGATATTTAAGGTGTAACGAAGTGGAGGTTCTTGTCAACAGAGCAGCCCTAACCTTTGGGGTGCCTGTGTCTTGCTGATTTTTAGTTTTCCCAATTTCTACGCCCATGAGTGGAAGTGCCTTATGCTCTCTATGCTGAGTTTTTTAGATGTTTCAGGAAACACCGTACACTTCTCCAGAGTGGCTGTTGGCAATTTACATCCCGCCCATCAGCGTAGTAAGGCTCCCGTTTCTCCATGGCCTGTCCTGCATTTCTGGTTTTGACACTTTATTCAGCATGGCCCTTTTGACCGATGGGAAGCGAGACTTCTTTGTAGCGCTGATTTGCCTTTCCAGGTTGCTTGGTTGGCCAAAAAGGGCGTATGCGTTTTTTCCTGAATATATTCAGGAAAAAACGCATACGCCCTTTTTGGCCAAGGGCATCGTTGTCGAGGTTTTGCCGCTTTTCCTGTGCTTTAAAGGCGATTCGACTCTACCTCCTGAAATCTGTTTCCTGCAATTCTGCCTTGCTTTCAAATCCTCCTCGTTGCCTTCCCTCAATATATTTGTGGACGAGAGTTATCATTTCTAACTCTGCAGGTTTGTGAATTGCAGTGCCCCTGAGCTCGATTTTTCAACTCGCTTTTTTGGGAGCTGGCCGCAAAAGCGCAGGATTGCTTCAGGCCCTGTTCTGCTTCCGGGCGGCAGGCTGAGCCTGTGGTTAATTCTTCTTCCTGATGGGAAAATAGAGTGACCTGTGCCTGTCCCAACACCTAGAGCTAGTCTCTCACTGGTTCCCCCTCTTCCCGTTCATCCTCAGGACAAATTGCAACCTGTACGGAACAGGAGGTTAAAGGTGCTGATTCTCGAAGGAGGGAGATTGCTAGTAAAGCGGCTGTAATGGCCAACCCGAGCACAAGGAGATGAGAAAAGAGGTGCGTTTTAGAAACCTTTCCCGATCACACGGTGTACCATCTTCTGGGTTTCTCATGCATGTTTTCGATGTAGGAAGATGCCCTTGAACCTGGAGATTTTGGACCCATGGGATGGATACCACGCAGTATTACTTTAAAGGGTCTGCGTTTGCTCACCCAACCTCACCAAACCTCTCAGCCCCAAGAGTGTCCACCCTTATGTCTCAATCAGCTGTGGGTCTAGAGATGGTCAATCCAGGTGGCATCACAGCCCCTGAACGAATTTTGTAAGAATTTCTCTCTCTTTCACTGTCTTTGTTTCACGGGTTTTTAAAAGTAATTGATTTTTATAATGGGGTTTAGCTGCTTTTCACTGCTGTGTTTATGCCGCTTTACACCCACTTGACTCACTTACAGAGGGATATCAATACATTGGTTTTAAGATTCTTCCTAGTCAGATATATTCTTGGGCGGTGAACAGGGGGTGTTGAGTCCAGTTCACTGAGCAAGGAGTAGGTCTTGTCTATTACATATTGGGTTTATGGAACGGTATCTGAGCTAATTTGAAACCCTTGTTTTATGCATCACCCACCTCACCTTTCCCGTTAAGCAGCCATAGTGTGTCTTCTAAACGTGTGACGCTGTTCTGTTTTGTAATTCAGTTCAAGTGTAGCGGTTTTTACATTCCCTCTCTAAGTGATATCTTATGATAAGTGTCTTTTTCTGTGTGACTTATTTCACTTAGAATCGTCGTACCTAAATCCTCTCATCATGCTGCTACTAGCCTTATGACGTTAATTTCATGGCTGAGTGATATGCCATTGTACATAAGGACCACAACTTCCTTATCCATTTTTCTCTTTCCTGGGATATTTAAGGTGTAACGAAGTGGAGGTTCTTGTCAACAGAGCAGCCCTAAACTTTGGGGTGCCTGTGTCTTACTGATTTTTAGTTTTCCCAATTTCTACGCCCATGAGTGGAAGTGCCTTATGCTCTCTATGCTGAGTTTTTTAGATGTTTCAGGAAACACCGTACACTTCTCCAGAGTGGCTGTTGGCAATTTACATCCCGCCCATCAGCGTAGTAAGGCTCCCGTTTCTCCATGGCCTGTCCTGCATTTCTGGTTTTGACACTTTATTCAGCATGGCCCTTTTGACCGATGGGAAGCGAGACTTCTTTGTAGCGCTGATTTGCCTTTCCAGGTTGCTTGGTTGGCCAAAAAGGGCGTATGCGTTTTTTCCTGAATATATTCAGGAAAAAACGCATACGCCCTTTTTGGCCAAGGGCATCATGGTCGAGGTTTTGCCGCTTTTCCTGTGCTTTAAAGGCGATTCGACTCTACCTCCTGAAATCTGTTTCCTGCAATTCTGCCTTGCTTTCAAATCCTCCTCGTTGCCTTCCCTCAATATATTTGTGGACGAGAGTTATCATTTCTAACTCTGCAGGTTTGTGAATTGCAGTGCCCCTGAGCTCGATTTTTCAACTCGCTTTTTTGGGAGCTGGCCGCAAAAGCGCAGGATTGCTTCAGGCCCTGTTCTGCTTCCGGGCGGCAGGCTGAGCCTGTGGTTAATTCTTCTTCCTGATGGGAAAATAGAGTGACCTGTGCCTGTCCCAACACCTAGAGCTAGTCTCTCACTGGTTCCCCCTCTTCCCGTTCATCCTCAGGACAAATTGCAACCTGTACGGAACAGGAGGTTAAAGGTGCTGATTCTCGAAGGAGGGAGATTGCTAGTAAAGCGGCTGTAATGGCCAACCCGAGCACAAGGAGATGAGAAAAGAGGTGCGTTTTAGAAACCTTTCCCGATCACACGGTGTACCATCTTCTGGGTTTCTCATGCATGTTTTCGATGTAGGAAGATGCCCTTGAACCTGGAGATTTTGGACCCATGGGATGGATACCACGCAGTATTACTTTAAAGGGTCTGCGTTTGCTCACCCAACCTCACCAAACCTCTCAGCCCCAAGAGTGTCCACCCTTATGTCTCAATCAGCTGTGGGTCTAGAGATGGTCAATCCAGGTGGCATCACAGCCCCTGAACGAATTTTGTAAGAATTTCTCTCTCTTTCACTGTCTTTGTTTCACGGGTTTTTAAAAGTAATTGATTTTTATAATGGGGTTTAGCTGCTTTTCACTGCTGTGTTTATGCCGCTTTACACCCACTTGACTCACTTACAGAGGGATATCAATACATTGGTTTTAAGATTCTTCCTAGTCAGATATATTCTTGGGCGGTGAACAGGGGGTGTTGAGTCCAGTTCACTGAGCAAGGAGTAGGTCTTGTCTATTACATATTGGGTTTATGGAACGGTATCTGAGCTAATTTGAAACCCTTGTTTTATGCATCACCCACCTCACCTTTCCCGTTAAGCAGCCATAGTGTGTCTTCTAAACGTGTGACGCTGTTCTGTTTTGTAATTCAGTTCAAGTGTAGCGGTTTTTACATTCCCTCTCTAAGTGATATCTTATGATAAGTGTCTTTTTCTGTGTGACTTATTTCACTTAGAATCGTCGTACCTAAATCCTCTCATCATGCTGCTACTAGCCTTATGACGTTAATTTCATGGCTGAGTGATATGCCATTGTACATAAGGACCACAACTTCCTTATCCATTTTTCTCTTTCCTGGGATATTTAAGGTGTAACGAAGTGGAGGTTCTTGTCAACAGAGCAGCCCTAACCTTTGGGGTGCCTGTGTCTTGCTGATTTTTAGTTTTCCCAATTTCTACGCCCATGAGTGGAAGTGCCTTATGCTCTCTATGCTGAGTTTTTTAGATGTTTCAGGAAACACCGTACACTTCTCCAGAGTGGCTGTTGGCAATTTACATCCCGCCCATCAGCGTAGTAAGGCTCCCGTTTCTCCATGGCCTGTCCTGCATTTCTGGTTTTGACACTTTATTCAGCATGGCCCTTTTGACCGATGGGAAGCGAGACTTCTTTGTAGCGCTGATTTGCCTTTCCAGGTTGCTTGCTTGGCCAAAAAGGGCGTATGCGTTTTTTCCTGAATATATTCAGGAAAAAACGCATACGCCCTTTTTGGCCAAGGGCATCGTTGTCGAGGTTTTGCCGCTTTTCCTGTGCTTTAAAGGCGATTCGACTCTACCTCCTGAAATCTGTTTCCTGCAATTCTGCCTTGCTTTCAAATCCTCCTCGTTGCCTTCCCTCAATATATTTGTGGACGAGAGTTATCATTTCTAACTCTGCAGGTTTGTGAATTGCAGTGCCCCTGAGCTCGATTTTTCAACTCGCTTTTTTGGGAGCTGGCCGCAAAAGCGCAGGATTGCTTCAGGCCCTGTTCTGCTTCCGGGCGGCAGGCTGAGCCTGTGGTTAATTCTTCTTCCTGATGGGAAAATAGAGTGACCTGTGCCTGTCCCAACACCTAGAGCTAGTCTCTCACTGGTTCCCCCTCTTCCCGTTCATCCTCAGGACAAATTGCAACCTGTACGGAACAGGAGGTTAAAGGTGCTGATTCTCGAAGGAGGGAGATTGCTAGTAAAGCGGCTGTAATGGCCAACCCGAGCACAAGGAGATGAGAAAAGAGGTGCGTTTTAGAAACCTTTCCCGATCACAGGGTGTACCATCTTCTGGGTTTCTCATGCATGTTTTCGATGTAGGAAGATGCCCTTGAACCTGGAGATTTTGGACCCATGGGATGGATACCACGCAGTATTACTTTAAAGGGTCTGCATTTGCTCACCCAACCTCACCAAACCTCTCAGCCCCAAGAGTGTCCACCCTTATGTCTCAATCAGCTGTGGGTCTAGAGATGGTCAATCCAGGTGGCATCACAGCCCCTGAACGAATTTTGTAAGAATTTCTCTCTCTTTCACTGTCTTTGTTTCACGGGTTTTTAAAAGTAATTGATTTTTATAATGGGGTTTAGCTGCTTTTCACTGCTGTGTTTATGCCGCTTTACACCCACTTGACTCACTTACAGAGGGATATCAATACATTGGTTTTAAGATTCTTCCTAGTCAGATATATTCTTGGGCGGTGAACAGGGGGTGTTGAGTCCAGTTCACTGAGCAAGGAGTAGGTCTTGCCTATTACATATTGGGTTTATGGAACGGTATCTGAGCTAATTTGAAACCCTTGTTTTATGCATCACCCACCTCACCTTTCCCGTTAAGCAGCCATAGTGTGTCTTCTAAACGTGTGACGCTGTTCTGTTTTGTAATTCAGTTCAAGTGTAGCGGTTTTTACATTCCCTCTCTAAGTGATATCTTATGATAAGTGTCTTTTTCTGTGTGACTTATTTCACTTAGAATCGTCGTACCTAAATCCTCTCATCATGCTGCTACTAGCCTTATGACGTTAATTTCATGGCTGAGTGATATGCCATTGTACATAAGGACCACAACTTCCTTATCCATTTTTCTCTTTCCTGGGATATTTAAGGTGTAACGAAGTGGAGGTTCTTGTCAACAGAGCAGCCCTAACCTTTGGGGTGCCTGTGTCTTGCTGATTTTTAGTTTTCCCAATTTCTACGCCCATGAGTGGAAGTGCCTTATGCTCTCTATGCTGAGTTTTTTAGATGTTTCAGGAAACACCGTACACTTCTCCAGAGTGGCTGTTGGCAATTTACATCCCGCCCATCAGCGTAGTAAGGCTCCCGTTTCTCCATGGCCTGTCCTGCATTTCTGGTTTTGACACTTTATTCAGCATGGCCCTTTTGACCGATGGGAAGCGAGACTTCTTTGTAGCGCTGATTTGCCTTTCCAGGTTGCTTGGTTGGCCAAAAAGGGCGTATGCGTTTTTTCCTGAATATATTCAGGAAAAAACGCATACGCCCTTTTTGGCCAAGGGCATCGTTGTCGAGGTTTTGCCGCTTTTCCTGTGCTTTAAAGGCGATTCGACTCTACCTCCTGAAATCTGTTTCCTGCAATTCTGCCTTGCTTTCAAATCCTCCTCGTTGCCTTCCCTCAATATATTTGTGGACGAGAGTTATCATTTCTAACTCTGCAGGTTTGTGAATTGCAGTGCCCCTGAGCTCGATTTTTCAACTCGCTTTTTTGGGAGCTGGCCGCAAAAGCGCAGGATTGCTTCAGGCCCTGTTCTGCTTCCGGGCGGCAGGCTGAGCCTGTGGTTAATTCTTCTTCCTGATGGGAAAATAGAGTGACCTGTGCCTGTCCCAACACCTAGAGCTAGTCTCTCACTGGTTCCCCCTCTTCCCGTTCATCCTCAGGACAAATTGCAACCTGTACGGAACAGGAGGTTAAAGGTGCTGATTCTCGAAGGAGGGAGATTGCTAGTAAAGCGGCTGTAATGGCCAACCCGAGCACAAGGAGATGAGAAAAGAGGTGCGTTTTAGAAACCTTTCCCGATCACACGGTGTACCATCTTCTGGGTTTCTCATGCATGTTTTCGATGTAGGAAGATGCCCTTGAACCTGGAGATTTTGGACCCATGGGATGGATACCACGCAGTATTACTTTAAAGGGTCTGCGTTTGCTCACCCAACCTCACCAAACCTCTCAGCCCCAAGAGTGTCCACCCTTATGTCTCAATCAGCTGTGGGTCTAGAGATGGTCAATCCAGGTGGCATCACAGCCCCTGAACGAATTTTGTAAGAATTTCTCTCTCTTTCACTGTCTTTGTTTCACGGGTTTTTAAAAGTAATTGATTTTTATAATGGGGTTTAGCTGCTTTTCACTGCTGTGTTTATGCCGCTTTACACCCACTTGACTCACTTACAGAGGGATATCAATACATTGGTTTTAAGATTCTTCCTAGTCAGATATATTCTTGGGCGGTGAACAGGGGGTGTTGAGTCCAGTTCACTGAGCAAGGAGTAGGTCTTGTCTATTACATATTGGGTTTATGGAACGGTATCTGAGCTAATTTGAAACCCTTGTTTTATGCATCACCCACCTCACCTTTCCCGTTAAGCAGCCATAGTGTGTCTTCTAAACGTGTGACGCTGTTCTGTTTTGTAATTCAGTTCAAGTGTAGCGGTTTTTACATTCCCTCTCTAAGTGATATCTTATGATAAGTGTCTTTTTCTGTGTGACTTATTTCACTTAGAATCGTCGTACCTAAATCCTCTCATCATGCTGCTACTAGCCTTATGACGTTAATTTCATGGCTGAGTGATATGCCATTGTACATAAGGACCACAACTTCCTTATCCATTTTTCTCTTTCCTGGGATATTTAAGGTGTAACGAAGTGGAGGTTCTTGTCAACAGAGCAGCCCTAACCTTTGGGGTGCCTGTGTCTTGCTGATTTTTAGTTTTCCCAATTTCTACGCCCATGAGTGGAAGTGCCTTATGCTCTCTATGCTGAGTTTTTTAGATGTTTCAGGAAACACCGTACACTTCTCCAGAGTGGCTGTTGGCAATTTACATCCCGCCCATCAGCGTAGTAAGGCTCCCGTTTCTCCATGGCCTGTCCTGCATTTCTGGTTTTGACACTTTATTCAGCATGGCCCTTTTGACCGATGGGAAGCGAGACTTCTTTGTAGCGCTGATTTGCCTTTCCAGGTTGCTTGGTTGGCCAAAAAGGGCGTATGCGTTTTTTCCTGAATATATTCAGGAAAAAACGCATACGCCCTTTTTGGCCAAGGGCATCGTTGTCGAGGTTTTGCCGCTTTTCCTGTGCTTTAAAGGCGATTCGACTCTACCTCCTGAAATCTGTTTCCTGCAATTCTGCCTTGCTTTCAAATCCTCCTCGTTGCCTTCCCTCAATATATTTGTGGACGAGAGTTATCATTTCTAACTCTGCAGGTTTGTGAATTGCAGTGCCCCTGAGCTCGATTTTTCAACTCGCTTTTTTGGGAGCTGGCCGCAAAAGCGCAGGATTGCTTCAGGCCCTGTTCTGCTTCCGGGCGGCAGGCTGAGCCTGTGGTTAATTCTTCTTCCTGATGGGAAAATAGAGTGACCTGTGCCTGTCCCAACACCTAGAGCTAGTCTCTCACTGGTTCCCCCTCTTCCCGTTCATCCTCAGGACAAATTGCAACCTGTACGGAACAGGAGGTTAAAGGTGCTGATTCTCGAAGGAGGGAGATTGCTAGTAAAGCGGCTGTAATGGCCAACCCGAGCACAAGGAGATGAGAAAAGAGGTGCGTTTTAGAAACCTTTCCCGATCACACGGTGTACCATCTTCTGGGTTTCTCATGCATGTTTTCGATGTAGGAAGATGCCCTTGAACCTGGAGATTTTGGACCCATGGGATGGATACCACGCAGTATTACTTTAAAGGGTCTGCGTTTGCTCACCCAACCTCACCAAACCTCTCAGCCCCAAGAGTGTCCACCCTTATGTCTCAATCAGCTGTGGGTCTAGAGATGGTCAATCCAGGTGGCATCACAGCCCCTGAACGAATTTTGTAAGAATTTCTCTCTCTTTCACTGTCTTTGTTTCACGGGTTTTTAAAAGTAATTGATTTTTATAATGGGGTTTAGCTGCTTTTCACTGCTGTGTTTATGCCGCTTTACACCCACTTGACTCACTTACAGAGGGATATCAATACATTGGTTTTAAGATTCTTCCTAGTCAGATATATTCTTGGGCGGTGAACAGGGGGTGTTGAGTCCAGTTCACTGAGCAAGGAGTAGGTCTTGTCTATTACATATTGGGTTTATGGAACGGTATCTGAGCTAATTTGAAACCCTTGTTTTATGCATCACCCACCTCACCTTTCCCGTTAAGCAGCCATAGTGTGTCTTCTAAACGTGTGACGCTGTTCTGTTTTGTAATTCAGTTCAAGTGTAGCGGTTTTTACATTCCCTCTCTAAGTGATATCTTATGATAAGTGTCTTTTTCTGTGTGACTTATTTCACTTAGAATCGTCGTACCTAAATCCTCTCATCATGCTGCTACTAGCCTTATGACGTTAATTTCATGGCTGAGTGATATGCCATTGTACATAAGGACCACAACTTCCTTATCCATTTTTCTCTTTCCTGGGATATTTAAGGTGTAACGAAGTGGAGGTTCTTGTCAACAGAGCAGCCCTAACCTTTGGGGTGCCTGTGTCTTGCTGATTTTTAGTTTTCCCAATTTCTACGCCCATGAGTGGAAGTGCCTTATGCTCTCTATGCTGAGTTTTTTAGATGTTTCAGGAAACACCGTACACTTCTCCAGAGTGGCTGTTGGCAATTTACATCCCGCCCATCAGCGTAGTAAGGCTCCCGTTTCTCCATGGCCTGTCCTGCATTTCTGGTTTTGACACTTTATTCAGCATGGCCCTTTTGACCGATGGGAAGCGAGACTTCTTTGTAGCGCTGATTTGCCTTTCCAGGTTGCTTGCTTGGCCAAAAAGGGCGTATGCGTTTTTTCCTGAATATATTCAGGAAAAAACGCATACGCCCTTTTTGGCCAAGGGCATCGTTGTCGAGGTTTTGCCGCTTTTCCTGTGCTTTAAAGGCGATTCGACTCTACCTCCTGAAATCTGTTTCCTGCAATTCTGCCTTGCTTTCAAATCCTCCTCGTTGCCTTCCCTCAATATATTTGTGGACGAGAGTTATCATTTCTAACTCTGCAGGTTTGTGAATTGCAGTGCCCCTGAGCTCGATTTTTCAACTCGCTTTTTTGGGAGCTGGCCGCAAAAGCGCAGGATTGCTTCAGGCCCTGTTCTGCTTCCGGGCGGCAGGCTGAGCCTGTGGTTAATTCTTCTTCCTGATGGGAAAATAGAGTGACCTGTGCCTGTCCCAACACCTAGAGCTAGTCTCTCACTGGTTCCCCCTCTTCCCGTTCATCCTCAGGACAAATTGCAACCTGTACGGAACAGGAGGTTAAAGGTGCTGATTCTCGAAGGAGGGAGATTGCTAGTAAAGCGGCTGTAATGGCCAACCCGAGCACAAGGAGATGAGAAAAGAGGTGCGTTTTAGAAACCTTTCCCGATCACAGGGTGTACCATCTTCTGGGTTTCTCATGCATGTTTTCGATGTAGGAAGATGCCCTTGAACCTGGAGATTTTGGACCCATGGGATGGATACCACGCAGTATTACTTTAAAGGGTCTGCGTTTGCTCACCCAACCTCACCAAACCTCTCAGCCCCAAGAGTGTCCACCCTTATGTCTCAATCAGCTGTGGGTCTAGAGATGGTCAATCCAGGTGGCATCACAGGCCCTGAACGAATTTTGTAAGAATTTCTCTCTCTTTCACTGTCTTTGTTTCACGGGTTTTTAAAAGTAATTGATTTTTATAATGGGGTTTAGCTGCTTTTCACTGCTGTGTTTATGCCGCTTTACACCCACTTGACTCACTTACAGAGGGATATCAATACATTGGTTTTAAGATTCTTCCTAGTCAGATATATTCTTGGGCGGTGAACAGGGGGTGTTGAGTCCAGTTCACTGAGCAAGGAGTAGGTCTTGCCTATTACATATTGGGTTTATGGAACGGTATCTGAGCTAATTTGAAACCCTTGTTTTATGCATCACCCACCTCACCTTTCCCGTTAAGCAGCCATAGTGTGTCTTCTAAACGTGTGACGCTGTTCTGTTTTGTAATTCAGTTCAAGTGTAGCGGTTTTTACATTCCCTCTCTAAGTGATATCTTATGATAAGTGTCTTTTTCTGTGTGACTTATTTCACTTAGAATCGTCGTACCTAAATCCTCTCATCATGCTGCTACTAGCCTTATGACGTTAATTTCATGGCTGAGTGATATGCCATTGTACATAAGGACCACAACTTCCTTATCCATTTTTCTCTTTCCTGGGATATTTAAGGTGTAACGAAGTGGAGGTTCTTGTCAACAGAGCAGCCCTAACCTTTGGGGTGCCTGTGTCTTGCTGATTTTTAGTTTTCCCAATTTCTACGCCCATGAGTGGAAGTGCCTTATGCTCTCTATGCTGAGTTTTTTAGATGTTTCAGGAAACACCGTACACTTCTCCAGAGTGGCTGTTGGCAATTTACATCCCGCCCATCAGCGTAGTAAGGCTCCCGTTTCTCCATGGCCTGTCCTGCATTTCTGGTTTTGACACTTTATTCAGCATGGCCCTTTTGACCGATGGGAAGCGAGACTTCTTTGTAGCGCTGATTTGCCTTTCCAGGTTGCTTGGTTGGCCAAAAAGGGCGTATGCGTTTTTTCCTGAATATATTCAGGAAAAAACGCATACGCCCTTTTTGGCCAAGGGCATCGTTGTCGAGGTTTTGCCGCTTTTCCTGTGCTTTAAAGGCGATTCGACTCTACCTCCTGAAATCTGTTTCCTGCAATTCTGCCTTGCTTTCAAATCCTCCTCGTTGCCTTCCCTCAATATATTTGTGGACGAGAGTTATCATTTCTAACTCTGCAGGTTTGTGAATTGCAGTGCCCCTGAGCTCGATTTTTCAACTCGCTTTTTTGGGAGCTGGCCGCAAAAGCGCAGGATTGCTTCAGGCCCTGTTCTGCTTCCGGGCGGCAGGCTGAGCCTGTGGTTAATTCTTCTTCCTGATGGGAAAATAGAGTGACCTGTGCCTGTCCCAACACCTAGAGCTAGTCTCTCACTGGTTCCCCCTCTTCCCGTTCATCCTCAGGACAAATTGCAACCTGTACGGAACAGGAGGTTAAAGGTGCTGATTCTCGAAGGAGGGAGATTGCTAGTAAAGCGGCTGTAATGGCCAACCCGAGCACAAGGAGATGAGAAAAGAGGTGCGTTTTAGAAACCTTTCCCGATCACACGGTGTACCATCTTCTGGGTTTCTCATGCATGTTTTCGATGTAGGAAGATGCCCTTGAACCTGGAGATTTTGGACCCATGGGATGGATACCACGCAGTATTACTTTAAAGGGTCTGCGTTTGCTCACCCAACCTCACCAAACCTCTCAGCCCCAAGAGTGTCCACCCTTATGTCTCAATCAGCTGTGGGTCTAGAGATGGTCAATCCAGGTGGCATCACAGCCCCTGAACGAATTTTGTAAGAATTTCTCTCTCTTTCACTGTCTTTGTTTCACGGGTTTTTAAAAGTAATTGATTTTTATAATGGGGTTTAGCTGCTTTTCACTGCTGTGTTTATGCCGCTTTACACCCACTTGACTCACTTACAGAGGGATATCAATACATTGGTTTTAAGATTCTTCCTAGTCAGATATATTCTTGGGCGGTGAACAGGGGGTGTTGAGTCCAGTTCACTGAGCAAGGAGTAGGTCTTGTCTATTACATATTGGGTTTATGGAACGGTATCTGAGCTAATTTGAAACCCTTGTTTTATGCATCACCCACCTCACCTTTCCCGTTAAGCAGCCATAGTGTGTCTTCTAAACGTGTGACGCTGTTCTGTTTTGTAATTCAGTTCAAGTGTAGCGGTTTTTACATTCCCTCTCTAAGTGATATCTTATGATAAGTGTCTTTTTCTGTGTGACTTATTTCACTTAGAATCGTCGTACCTAAATCCTCTCATCATGCTGCTACTAGCCTTATGACGTTAATTTCATGGCTGAGTGATATGCCATTGTACATAAGGACCACAACTTCCTTATCCATTTTTCTCTTTCCTGGGATATTTAAGGTGTAACGAAGTGGAGGTTCTTGTCAACAGAGCAGCCCTAACCTTTGGGGTGCCTGTGTCTTGCTGATTTTTAGTTTTCCCAATTTCTACGCCCATGAGTGGAAGTGCCTTATGCTCTCTATGCTGAGTTTTTTAGATGTTTCAGGAAACACCGTACACTTCTCCAGAGTGGCTGTTGGCAATTTACATCCCGCCCATCAGCGTAGTAAGGCTCCCGTTTCTCCATGGCCTGTCCTGCATTTCTGGTTTTGACACTTTATTCAGCATGGCCCTTTTGACCGATGGGAAGCGAGACTTCTTTGTAGCGCTGATTTGCCTTTCCAGGTTGCTTGCTTGGCCAAAAAGGGCGTATGCGTTTTTTCCTGAATATATTCAGGAAAAAACGCATACGCCCTTTTTGGCCAAGGGCATCGTTGTCGAGGTTTTGCCGCTTTTCCTGTGCTTTAAAGGCGATTCGACTCTACCTCCTGAAATCTGTTTCCTGCAATTCTGCCTTGCTTTCAAATCCTCCTCGTTGCCTTCCCTCAATATATTTGTGGACGAGAGTTATCATTTCTAACTCTGCAGGTTTGTGAATTGCAGTGCCCCTGAGCTCGATTTTTCAACTCGCTTTTTTGGGAGCTGGCCGCAAAAGCGCAGGATTGCTTCAGGCCCTGTTCTGCTTCCGGGCGGCAGGCTGAGCCTGTGGTTAATTCTTCTTCCTGATGGGAAAATAGAGTGACCTGTGCCTGTCCCAACACCTAGAGCTAGTCTCTCACTGGTTCCCCCTCTTCCCGTTCATCCTCAGGACAAATTGCAACCTGTACGGAACAGGAGGTTAAAGGTGCTGATTCTCGAAGGAGGGAGATTGCTAGTAAAGCGGCTGTAATGGCCAACCCGAGCACAAGGAGATGAGAAAAGAGGTGCGTTTTAGAAACCTTTCCCGATCACACGGTGTACCATCTTCTGGGTTTCTCATGCATGTTTTCGATGTAGGAAGATGCCCTTGAACCTGGAGATTTTGGACCCATGGGATGGATACCACGCAGTATTACTTTAAAGGGTCTGCGTTTGCTCACCCAACCTCACCAAACCTCTCAGCCCCAAGAGTGTCCACCCTTATGTCTCAATCAGCTGTGGGTCTAGAGGTGGTCAATCCAGGTGGCATCACAGCCCCTGAACGAATTTTGTAAGAATTTCTCTCTCTTTCACTGTCTTTGTTTCACGGGTTTTTAAAAGTAATTGATTTTTATAATGGGGTTTAGCTGCTTTTCACTGCTGTGTTTATGCCGCTTTACACCCACTTGACTCACTTACAGAGGGATATCAATACATTGGTTTTAAGATTCTTCCTAGTCAGATATATTCTTGGGCGGTGAACAGGGGGTGTTGAGTCCAGTTCACTGAGCAAGGAGTAGGTCTTGTCTATTACATATTGGGTTTATGGAACGGTATCTGAGCTAATTTGAAACCCTTGTTTTATGCATCACCCACCTCACCTTTCCCGTTAAGCAGCCATAGTGTGTCTTCTAAACGTGTGACGCTGTTCTGTTTTGTAATTCAGTTCAAGTGTAGCGGTTTTTACATTCCCTCTCTAAGTGATATCTTATGATAAGTGTCTTTTTCTGTGTGACTTATTTCACTTAGAATCGTCGTACCTAAATCCTCTCATCATGCTGCTACTAGCCTTATGACGTTAATTTCATGGCTGAGTGATATGCCATTGTACATAAGGACCACAACTTCCTTATCCATTTTTCTCTTTCCTGGGATATTTAAGGTGTAACGAAGTGGAGGTTCTTGTCAACAGAGCAGCCCTAAACTTTGGGGTGCCTGTGTCTTGCTGATTTTTAGTTTTCCCAATTTCTACGCCCATGAGTGGAAGTGCCTTATGCTCTCTATGCTGAGTTTTTTAGATGTTTCAGGAAACACCGTACACTTCTCCAGAGTGGCTGTTGGCAATTTACATCCCGCCCATCAGCGTAGTAAGGCTCCCGTTTCTCCATGGCCTGTCCTGCATTTCTGGTTTTGACACTTTATTCAGCATGGCCCTTTTGACCGATGGGAAGCGAGACTTCTTTGTAGCGCTGATTTGCCTTTCCAGGTTGCTTGCTTGGCCAAAAAGGGCGTATGCGTTTTTTCCTGAATATATTCAGGAAAAAACGCATACGCCCTTTTTGGCCAAGGGCATCGTTGTCGAGGTTTTGCCGCTTTTCCTGTGCTTTAAAGGCGATTCGACTCTACCTCCTGAAATCTGTTTCCTGCAATTCTGCCTTGCTTTCAAATCCTCCTCGTTGCCTTCCCTCAATATATTTGTGGACGAGAGTTATCATTTCTAACTCTGCAGGTTTGTGAATTGCAGTGCCCCTGAGCTCGATTTTTCAACTCGCTTTTTTGGGAGCTGGCCGCAAAAGCGCAGGATTGCTTCAGGCCCTGTTCTGCTTCCGGGCGGCAGGCTGAGCCTGTGGTTAATTCTTCTTCCTGATGGGAAAATAGAGTGACCTGTGCCTGTCCCAACACCTAGAGCTAGTCTCTCACTGGTTCCCCCTCTTCCCGTTCATCCTCAGGACAAATTGCAACCTGTACGGAACAGGAGGTTAAAGGTGCTGATTCTCGAAGGAGGGAGATTGCTAGTAAAGCGGCTGTAATGGCCAACCCGAGCACAAGGAGATGAGAAAAGAGGTGCGTTTTAGAAACCTTTCCCGATCACACGGTGTACCATCTTCTGGGTTTCTCATGCATGTTTTCGATGTAGGAAGATGCCCTTGAACCTGGAGATTTTGGACCCATGGGATGGATACCACGCAGTATTACTTTAAAGGGTCTGCGTTTGCTCACCCAACCTCACCAAACCTCTCAGCCCCAAGAGTGTCCACCCTTATGTCTCAATCACCTGTGGGTCTAGAGATGGTCAATCCAGGTGGCATCACAGCCCCTGAACGAATTTTGTAAGAATTTCTCTCTCTTTCACTGTCTTTGTTTCACGGGTTTTTAAAAGTAATTGATTTTTATAATGGGGTTTAGCTGCTTTTCACTGCTGTGTTTATGCCGCTTTACACCCACTTGACTCACTTACAGAGGGATATCAATACATTGGTTTTAAGATTCTTCCTAGTCAGATATATTCTTGGGCGGTGAACAGGGGGTGTTGAGTCCAGTTCACTGAGCAAGGAGTAGGTCTTGTCTATTACATATTGGGTTTATGGAACGGTATCTGAGCTAATTTGAAACCCTTGTTTTATGCATCACCCACCTCACCTTTCCCGTTAAGCAGCCATAGTGTGTCTTCTAAACGTGTGACGCTGTTCTGTTTTGTAATTCAGTTCAAGTGTAGCGGTTTTTACATTCCCTCTCTAAGTGATATCTTATGATAAGTGTCTTTTTCTGTGTGACTTATTTCACTTAGAATCGTCGTACCTAAATCCTCTCATCATGCTGCTACTAGCCTTATGACGTTAATTTCATGGCTGAGTGATATGCCATTGTACATAAGGACCACAACTTCCTTATCCATTTTTCTCTTTCCTGGGATATTTAAGGTGTAACGAAGTGGAGGTTCTTGTCAACAGAGCAGCCCTAACCTTTGGGGTGCCTGTGTCTTGCTGATTTTTAGTTTTCCCAATTTCTACGCCCATGAGTGGAAGTGCCTTATGCTCTCTATGCTGAGTTTTTTAGATGTTTCAGGAAACACCGTACACTTCTCCAGAGTGGCTGTTGGCAATTTACATCCCGCCCATCAGCGTAGTAAGGCTCCCGTTTCTCCATGGCCTGTCCTGCATTTCTGGTTTTGACACTTTATTCAGCATGGCCCTTTTGACCGATGGGAAGCGAGACTTCTTTGTAGCGCTGATTTGCCTTTCCAGGTTGCTTGGTTGGCCAAAAAGGGCGTATGCGTTTTTTCCTGAATATATTCAGGAAAAAACGCATACGCCCTTTTTGGCCAAGGGCATCGTTGTCGAGGTTTTGCCGCTTTTCCTGTGCTTTAAAGGCGATTCGACTCTACCTCCTGAAATCTGTTTCCTGCAATTCTGCCTTGCTTTCAAATCCTCCTCGTTGCCTTCCCTCAATATATTTGTGGACGAGAGTTATCATTTCTAACTCTGCAGGTTTGTGAATTGCAGTGCCCCTGAGCTCGATTTTTCAACTCGCTTTTTTGGGAGCTGGCCGCAAAAGCGCAGGATTGCTTCAGGCCCTGTTCTGCTTCCGGGCGGCAGGCTGAGCCTGTGGTTAATTCTTCTTCCTGATGGGAAAATAGAGTGACCTGTGCCTGTCCCAACACCTAGAGCTAGTCTCTCACTGGTTCCCCCTCTTCCCGTTCATCCTCAGGACAAATTGCAACCTGTACGGAACAGGAGGTTAAAGGTGCTGATTCTCGAAGGAGGGAGATTGCTAGTAAAGCGGCTGTAATGGCCAACCCGAGCACAAGGAGATGAGAAAAGAGGTGCGTTTTAGAAACCTTTCCCGATCACACGGTGTACCATCTTCTGGGTTTCTCATGCATGTTTTCGATGTAGGAAGATGCCCTTGAACCTGGAGATTTTGGACCCATGGGATGGATACCACGCAGTATTACTTTAAAGGGTCTGCGTTTGCTCACCCAACCTCACCAAACCTCTCAGCCCCAAGAGTGTCCACCCTTATGTCTCAATCAGCTGTGGGTCTAGAGATGGTCAATCCAGGTGGCATCACAGCCCCTGAACGAATTTTGTAAGAATTTCTCTCTCTTTCACTGTCTTTGTTTCACGGGTTTTTAAAAGTAATTGATTTTTATAATGGGGTTTAGCTGCTTTTCACTGCTGTGTTTATGCCGCTTTACACCCACTTGACTCACTTACAGAGGGATATCAATACATTGGTTTTAAGATTCTTCCTAGTCAGATATATTCTTGGGCGGTGAACAGGGGGTGTTGAGTCCAGTTCACTGAGCAAGGAGTAGGTCTTGTCTATTACATATTGGGTTTATGGAACGGTATCTGAGCTAATTTGAAACCCTTGTTTTATGCATCACCCACCTCACCTTTCCCGTTAAGCAGCCATAGTGTGTCTTCTAAACGTGTGACGCTGTTCTGTTTTGTAATTCAGTTCAAGTGTAGCGGTTTTTACATTCCCTCTCTAAGTGATATCTTATGATAAGTGTCTTTTTCTGTGTGACTTATTTCACTTAGAATCGTCGTACCTAAATCCTCTCATCATGCTGCTACTAGCCTTATGACGTTAATTTCATGGCTGAGTGATATGCCATTGTACATAAGGACCACAACTTCCTTATCCATTTTTCTCTTTCCTGGGATATTTAAGGTGTAACGAAGTGGAGGTTCTTGTCAACAGAGCAGCCCTAAACTTTGGGGTGCCTGTGTCTTACTGATTTTTAGTTTTCCCAATTTCTACGCCCATGAGTGGAAGTGCCTTATGCTCTCTATGCTGAGTTTTTTAGATGTTTCAGGAAACACCGTACACTTCTCCAGAGTGGCTGTTGGCAATTTACATCCCGCCCATCAGCGTAGTAAGGCTCCCGTTTCTCCATGGCCTGTCCTGCATTTCTGGTTTTGACACTTTATTCAGCATGGCCCTTTTGACCGATGGGAAGCGAGACTTCTTTGTAGCGCTGATTTGCCTTTCCAGGTTGCTTGGTTGGCCAAAAAGGGCGTATGCGTTTTTTCCTGAATATATTCAGGAAAAAACGCATACGCCCTTTTTGGCCAAGGGCATCATGGTCGAGGTTTTGCCGCTTTTCCTGTGCTTTAAAGGCGATTCGACTCTACCTCCTGAAATCTGTTTCCTGCAATTCTGCCTTGCTTTCAAATCCTCCTCGTTGCCTTCCCTCAATATATTTGTGGACGAGAGTTATCATTTCTAACTCTGCAGGTTTGTGAATTGCAGTGCCCCTGAGCTCGATTTTTCAACTCGCTTTTTTGGGAGCTGGCCGCAAAAGCGCAGGATTGCTTCAGGCCCTGTTCTGCTTCCGGGCGGCAGGCTGAGCCTGTGGTTAATTCTTCTTCCTGATGGGAAAATAGAGTGACCTGTGCCTGTCCCAACACCTAGAGCTAGTCTCTCACTGGTTCCCCCTCTTCCCGTTCATCCTCAGGACAAATTGCAACCTGTACGGAACAGGAGGTTAAAGGTGCTGATTCTCGAAGGAGGGAGATTGCTAGTAAAGCGGCTGTAATGGCCAACCCGAGCACAAGGAGATGAGAAAAGAGGTGCGTTTTAGAAACCTTTCCCGATCACACGGTGTACCATCTTCTGGGTTTCTCATGCATGTTTTCGATGTAGGAAGATGCCCTTGAACCTGGAGATTTTGGACCCATGGGATGGATACCACGCAGTATTACTTTAAAGGGTCTGCGTTTGCTCACCCAACCTCACCAAACCTCTCAGCCCCAAGAGTGTCCACCCTTATGTCTCAATCAGCTGTGGGTCTAGAGATGGTCAATCCAGGTGGCATCACAGCCCCTGAACGAATTTTGTAAGAATTTCTCTCTCTTTCACTGTCTTTGTTTCACGGGTTTTTAAAAGTAATTGATTTTTATAATGGGGTTTAGCTGCTTTTCACTGCTGTGTTTATGCCGCTTTACACCCACTTGACTCACTTACAGAGGGATATCAATACATTGGTTTTAAGATTCTTCCTAGTCAGATATATTCTTGGGCGGTGAACAGGGGGTGTTGAGTCCAGTTCACTGAGCAAGGAGTAGGTCTTGTCTATTACATATTGGGTTTATGGAACGGTATCTGAGCTAATTTGAAACCCTTGTTTTATGCATCACCCACCTCACCTTTCCCGTTAAGCAGCCATAGTGTGTCTTCTAAACGTGTGACGCTGTTCTGTTTTGTAATTCAGTTCAAGTGTAGCGGTTTTTACATTCCCTCTCTAAGTGATATCTTATGATAAGTGTCTTTTTCTGTGTGACTTATTTCACTTAGAATCGTCGTACCTAAATCCTCTCATCATGCTGCTACTAGCCTTATGACGTTAATTTCATGGCTGAGTGATATGCCATTGTACATAAGGACCACAACTTCCTTATCCATTTTTCTCTTTCCTGGGATATTTAAGGTGTAACGAAGTGGAGGTTCTTGTCAACAGAGCAGCCCTAACCTTTGGGGTGCCTGTGTCTTGCTGATTTTTAGTTTTCCCAATTTCTACGCCCATGAGTGGAAGTGCCTTATGCTCTCTATGCTGAGTTTTTTAGATGTTTCAGGAAACACCGTACACTTCTCCAGAGTGGCTGTTGGCAATTTACATCCCGCCCATCAGCGTAGTAAGGCTCCCGTTTCTCCATGGCCTGTCCTGCATTTCTGGTTTTGACACTTTATTCAGCATGGCCCTTTTGACCGATGGGAAGCGAGACTTCTTTGTAGCGCTGATTTGCCTTTCCAGGTTGCTTGGTTGGCCAAAAAGGGCGTATGCGTTTTTTCCTGAATATATTCAGGAAAAAACGCATACGCCCTTTTTGGCCAAGGGCATCGTTGTCGAGGTTTTGCCGCTTTTCCTGTGCTTTAAAGGCGATTCGACTCTACCTCCTGAAATCTGTTTCCTGCAATTCTGCCTTGCTTTCAAATCCTCCTCGTTGCCTTCCCTCAATATATTTGTGGACGAGAGTTATCATTTCTAACTCTGCAGGTTTGTGAATTGCAGTGCCCCTGAGCTCGATTTTTCAACTCGCTTTTTTGGGAGCTGGCCGCAAAAGCGCAGGATTGCTTCAGGCCCTGTTCTGCTTCCGGGCGGCAGGCTGAGCCTGTGGTTAATTCTTCTTCCTGATGGGAAAATAGAGTGACCTGTGCCTGTCCCAACACCTAGAGCTAGTCTCTCACTGGTTCCCCCTCTTCCCGTTCATCCTCAGGACAAATTGCAACCTGTACGGAACAGGAGGTTAAAGGTGCTGATTCTCGAAGGAGGGAGATTGCTAGTAAAGCGGCTGTAATGGCCAACCCGAGCACAAGGAGATGAGAAAAGAGGTGCGTTTTAGAAACCTTTCCCGATCACACGGTGTACCATCTTCTGGGTTTCTCATGCATGTTTTCGATGTAGGAAGATGCCCTTGAACCTGGAGATTTTGGACCCATGGGATGGATACCACGCAGTATTACTTTAAAGGGTCTGCGTTTGCTCACCCAACCTCACCAAACCCCTCAGCCCCAAGAGTGTCCACCCTTATGTCTCAATCAGCTGTGGGTCTAGAGGTGGTCAATCCAGGTGGCATCACAGCCCCTGAACGAATTTTGTAAGAATTTCTCTCTCTTTCACTGTCTTTGTTTCACGGGTTTTTAAAAGTAATTGATTTTTATAATGGGGTTTAGCTGCTTTTCACTGCTGTGTTTATGCCGCTTTACACCCACTTGACTCACTTACAGAGGGATATCAATACATTGGTTTTAAGATTCTTACTAGTCAGATATATTCTTGGGCGGTGAACAGGGGGTGTTGAGTCCAGTTCACTGAGCAAGGAGTAGGTCTTGCCTATTACATATTGGGTTTATGGAACGGTATCTGAGCTAATTTGAAACCCTTGTTTTATGCATCACCCACCTCACCTTTCCCGTTAAGCAGCCATAGTGTGTCTTCTAAACGTGTGACGCTGTTCTGTTTTGTAATTCAGTTCAAGTGTAGCGGTTTTTACATTCCCTCTCTAAGTGATATCTTATGATAAGTGTCTTTTTCTGTGTGACTTATTTCACTTAGAATCGTCGTACCTAAATCCTCTCATCATGCTGCTACTAGCCTTATGACGTTAATTTCATGGCTGAGTGATATGCCATTGTACATAAGGACCACAACTTCCTTATCCATTTTTCTCTTTCCTGGGATATTTAAGGTGTAACGAAGTGGAGGTTCTTGTCAACAGAGCAGCCCTAAACTTTGGGGTGCCTGTGTCTTGCTGATTTTTAGTTTTCCCAATTTCTACGCCCATGAGTGGAAGTGCCTTATGCTCTCTATGCTGAGTTTTTTAGATGTTTCAGGAAACACCGTACACTTCTCCAGAGTGGCTGTTGGCAATTTACATCCCGCCCATCAGCGTAGTAAGGCTCCCGTTTCTCCATGGCCTGTCCTGCATTTCTGGTTTTGACACTTTATTCAGCATGGCCCTTTTGACCGATGGGAAGCGAGACTTCTTTGTAGCGCTGATTTGCCTTTCCAGGTTGCTTGCTTGGCCAAAAAGGGCGTATGCGTTTTTTCCTGAATATATTCAGGAAAAAACGCATACGCCCTTTTTGGCCAAGGGCATCGTTGTCGAGGTTTTTCCGCTTTTCCTGTGCTTTAAAGGCGATTCGACTCTACCTCCTGAAATCTGTTTCCTGCAATTCTGCCTTGCTTTCAAATCCTCCTCGTTGCCTTCCCTCAATATATTTGTGGACGAGAGTTATCATTTCTAACTCTGCAGGTTTGTGAATTGCAGTGCCCCTGAGCTCGATTTTTCAACTCGCTTTTTTGGGAGCTGGCCGCAAAAGCGCAGGATTGCTTCAGGCCCTGTTCTGCTTCCGGGCGGCAGGCTGAGCCTGTGGTTAATTCTTCTTCCTGATGGGAAAATAGAGTGACCTGTGCCTGTCCCAACACCTAGAGCTAGTCTCTCACTGGTTCCCCCTCTTCCCGTTCATCCTCAGGACAAATTGCAACCTGTACGGAACAGGAGGTTAAAGGTGCTGATTCTCGAAGGAGGGAGATTGCTAGTAAAGCGGCTGTAATGGCCAACCCGAGCACAAGGAGATGAGAAAAGAGGTGCGTTTTAGAAACCTTTCCCGATCACACGGTGTACCATCTTCTGGGTTTCTCATGCATGTTTTCGATGTAGGAAGATGCCCTTGAACCTGGAGATTTTGGACCCATGGGATGGATACCACGCAGTATTACTTTAAAGGGTCTGCGTTTGCTCACCCAACCTCACCAAACCTCTCAGCCCCAAGAGTGTCCACCCTTATGTCTCCATCAGCTGTGGGTCTAGAGGTGGTCAATCCAGGTGGCATCACAGCCCCTGAACGAATTTTGTAAGAATTTCTCTCTCTTTCACTGTCTTTGTTTCACGGGTTTTTAAAAGTAATTGATTTTTATAATGGGGTTTAGCTGCTTTTCACTGCTGTGTTTATGCCGCTTTACACCCACTTGACTCACTTACAGAGGGATATCAATACATTGGTTTTAAGATTCTTACTAGTCAGATATATTCTTGGGCGGTGAACAGGGGGTGTTGAGTCCAGTTCACTGAGCAAGGAGTAGGTCTTGCCTATTACATATTGGGTTTATGGAACGGTATCTGAGCTAATTTGAAACCCTTGTTTTATGCATCACCCACCTCACCTTTCCCGTTAAGCAGCCATAGTGTGTCTTCTAAACGTGTGACGCTGTTCTGTTTTGTAATTCAGTTCAAGTGTAGCGGTTTTTACATTCCCTCTCTAAGTGATATCTTATGATAAGTGTCTTTTTCTGTGTGACTTATTTCACTTAGAATCGTCGTACCTAAATCCTCTCATCATGCTGCTACTAGCCTTATGACGTTAATTTCATGGCTGAGTGATATGCCATTGTACATAAGGACCACAACTTCCTTATCCATTTTTCTCTTTCCTGGGATATTTAAGGTGTAACGAAGTGGAGGTTCTTGTCAACAGAGCAGCCCTAAACTTTGGGGTGCCTGTGTCTTGCTGATTTTTAGTTTTCCCAATTTCTACGCCCATGAGTGGAAGTGCCTTATGCTCTCTATGCTGAGTTTTTTAGATGTTTCAGGAAACACCGTACACTTCTCCAGAGTGGCTGTTGGCAATTTACATCCCGCCCATCAGCGTAGTAAGGCTCCCGTTTCTCCATGGCCTGTCCTGCATTTCTGGTTTTGACACTTTATTCAGCATGGCCCTTTTGACCGATGGGAAGCGAGACTTCTTTGTAGCGCTGATTTGCCTTTCCAGGTTGCTTGCTTGGCCAAAAAGGGCGTATGCGTTTTTTCCTGAATATATTCAGGAAAAAACGCATACGCCCTTTTTGGCCAAGGGCATCATGGTCGAGGTTTTGCCGCTTTTCCTGTGCTTTAAAGGCGATTCGACTCTACCTCCTGAAATCTGTTTCCTGCAATTCTGCCTTGCTTTCAAATCCTCCTCGTTGCCTTCCCTCAATATATTTGTGGACGAGAGTTATCATTTCTAACTCTGCAGGTTTGTGAATTGCAGTGCCCCTGAGCTCGATTTTTCAACTCGCTTTTTTGGGAGCTGGCCGCAAAAGCGCAGGATTGCTTCAGGCCCTGTTCTGCTTCCGGGCGGCAGGCTGAGCCTGTGGTTAATTCTTCTTCCTGATGGGAAAATAGAGTGACCTGTGCCTGTCCCAACACCTAGAGCTAGTCTCTCACTGGTTCCCCCTCTTCCCGTTCATCCTCAGGACAAATTGCAACCTGTACGGAACAGGAGGTTAAAGGTGCTGATTCTCCAAGGAGGGAGATTGCTAGTAAAGCGGCTGTAATGGCCAACCCGAGCACAAGGAGATGAGAAAAGAGGTGCGTTTTAGAAACCTTTCCCGATCACACGGTGTACCATCTTCTGGGTTTCTCATGCATGTTTTCGATGTAGGAAGATGCCCTTGAACCTGGAGATTTTGGACCCATGGGATGGATACCACGCAGTATTACTTTAAAGGGTCTGCGTTTGCTCACCCAACCTCACCAAACCTCTCAGCCCCAAGAGTGTCCACCCTTATGTCTCAATCAGCTGTGGGTCTAGAGATGGTCAATCCAGGTGGCATCACAGCCCCTGAACGAATTTTGTAAGAATTTCTCTCTCTTTCACTGTCTTTGTTTCACGGGTTTTTAAAAGTAATTGATTTTTATAATGGGGTTTAGCTGCTTTTCACTGCTGTGTTTATGCCGCTTTACACCCACTTGACTCACTTACAGAGGGATATCAATACATTGGTTTTAAGATTCTTCCTAGTCAGATATATTCTTGGGCGGTGAACAGGGGGTGTTGAGTCCAGTTCACTGAGCAAGGAGTAGGTCTTGTCTATTACATATTGGGTTTATGGAACGGTATCTGAGCTAATTTGAAACCCTTGTTTTATGCATCACCCACCTCACCTTTCCCGTTAAGCAGCCATAGTGTGTCTTCTAAACGTGTGACGCTGTTCTGTTTTGTAATTCAGTTCAAGTGTAGCGGTTTTTACATTCCCTCTCTAAGTGATATCTTATGATAAGTGTCTTTTTCTGTGTGACTTATTTCACTTAGAATCGTCGTACCTAAATCCTCTCATCATGCTGCTACTAGCCTTATGACGTTAATTTCATGGCTGAGTGATATGCCATTGTACATAAGGACCACAACTTCCTTATCCATTTTTCTCTTTCCTGGGATATTTAAGGTGTAACGAAGTGGAGGTTCTTGTCAACAGAGCAGCCCTAAACTTTGGGGTGCCTGTGTCTTGCTGATTTTTAGTTTTCCCAATTTCTACGCCCATGAGTGGAAGTGCCTTATGCTCTCTATGCTGAGTTTTTTAGATGTTTCAGGAAACACCGTACACTTCTCCAGAGTGGCTGTTGGCAATTTACATCCCGCCCATCAGCGTAGTAAGGCTCCCGTTTCTCCATGGCCTGTCCTGCATTTCTGGTTTTGACACTTTATTCAGCATGGCCCTTTTGACCGATGGGAAGCGAGACTTCTTTGTAGCGCTGATTTGCCTTTCCAGGTTGCTTGGTTGGCCAAAAAGGGCGTATGCGTTTTTTCCTGAATATATTCAGGAAAAAACGCATACGCCCTTTTTGGCCAAGGGCATCATGGTCGAGGTTTTGCCGCTTTTCCTGTGCTTTAAAGGCGATTCGACTCTACCTCCTGAAATCTGTTTCCTGCAATTCTGCCTTGCTTTCAAATCCTCCTCGTTGCCTTCCCTCAATATATTTGTGGACGAGAGTTATCATTTCTAACTCTGCAGGTTTGTGAATTGCAGTGCCCCTGAGCTCGATTTTTCAACTCGCTTTTTTGGGAGCTGGCCGCAAAAGCGCAGGATTGCTTCAGGCCCTGTTCTGCTTCCGGGCGGCAGGCTGAGCCTGTGGTTAATTCTTCTTCCTGATGGGAAAATAGAGTGACCTGTGCCTGTCCCAACACCTAGAGCTAGTCTCTCACTGGTTCCCCCTCTTCCCGTTCATCCTCAGGACAAATTGCAACCTGTACGGAACAGGAGGTTAAAGGTGCTGATTCTCCAAGGAGGGAGATTGCTAGTAAAGCGGCTGTAATGGCCAACCCGAGCACAAGGAGATGAGAAAAGAGGTGCGTTTTAGAAACCTTTCCCGATCACACGGTGTACCATCTTCTGGGTTTCTCATGCATGTTTTCGATGTAGGAAGATGCCCTTGAACCTGGAGATTTTGGACCCATGGGATGGATACCACGCAGTATTACTTTAAAGGGTCTGCGTTTGCTCACCCAACCTCACCAAACCTCTCAGCCCCAAGAGTGTCCACCCTTATGTCTCAATCAGCTGTGGGTCTAGAGATGGTCAATCCAGGTGGCATCACAGCCCCTGAACGAATTTTGTAAGAATTTCTCTCTCTTTCACTGTCTTTGTTTCACGGGTTTTTAAAAGTAATTGATTTTTATAATGGGGTTTAGCTGCTTTTCACTGCTGTGTTTATGCCGCTTTACACCCACTTGACTCACTTACAGAGGGATATCAATACATTGGTTTTAAGATTCTTCCTAGTCAGATATATTCTTGGGCGGTGAACAGGGGGTGTTGAGTCCAGTTCACTGAGCAAGGAGTAGGTCTTGTCTATTACATATTGGGTTTATGGAACGGTATCTGAGCTAATTTGAAACCCTTGTTTTATGCATCACCCACCTCACCTTTCCCGTTAAGCAGCCATAGTGTGTCTTCTAAACGTGTGACGCTGTTCTGTTTTGTAATTCAGTTCAAGTGTAGCGGTTTTTACATTCCCTCTCTAAGTGATATCTTATGATAAGTGTCTTTTTCTGTGTGACTTATTTCACTTAGAATCGTCGTACCTAAATCCTCTCATCATGCTGCTACTAGCCTTATGACGTTAATTTCATGGCTGAGTGATATGCCATTGTACATAAGGACCACAACTTCCTTATCCATTTTTCTCTTTCCTGGGATATTTAAGGTGTAACGAAGTGGAGGTTCTTGTCAACAGAGCAGCCCTAAACTTTGGGGTGCCTGTGTCTTGCTGATTTTTAGTTTTCCCAATTTCTACGCCCATGAGTGGAAGTGCCTTATGCTCTCTATGCTGAGTTTTTTAGATGTTTCAGGAAACACCGTACACTTCTCCAGAGTGGCTGTTGGCAATTTACATCCCGCCCATCAGCGTAGTAAGGCTCCCGTTTCTCCATGGCCTGTCCTGCATTTCTGGTTTTGACACTTTATTCAGCATGGCCCTTTTGACCGATGGGAAGCGAGACTTCTTTGTAGCGCTGATTTGCCTTTCCAGGTTGCTTGGTTGGCCAAAAAGGGCGTATGCGTTTTTTCCTGAATATATTCAGGAAAAAACGCATACGCCCTTTTTGGCCAAGGGCATCATGGTCGAGGTTTTGCCGCTTTTCCTGTGCTTTAAAGGCGATTCGACTCTACCTCCTGAAATCTGTTTCCTGCAATTCTGCCTTGCTTTCAAATCCTCCTCGTTGCCTTCCCTCAATATATTTGTGGACGAGAGTTATCATTTCTAACTCTGCAGGTTTGTGAATTGCAGTGCCCCTGAGCTCGATTTTTCAACTCGCTTTTTTGGGAGCTGGCCGCAAAAGCGCAGGATTGCTTCAGGCCCTGTTCTGCTTCCGGGCGGCAGGCTGAGCCTGTGGTTAATTCTTCTTCCTGATGGGAAAATAGAGTGACCTGTGCCTGTCCCAACACCTAGAGCTAGTCTCTCACTGGTTCCCCCTCTTCCCGTTCATCCTCAGGACAAATTGCAACCTGTACGGAACAGGAGGTTAAAGGTGCTGATTCTCGAAGGAGGGAGATTGCTAGTAAAGCGGCTGTAATGGCCAACCCGAGCACAAGGAGATGAGAAAAGAGGTGCGTTTTAGAAACCTTTCCCGATCACACGGTGTACCATCTTCTGGGTTTCTCATGCATGTTTTCGATGTAGGAAGATGCCCTTGAACCTGGAGATTTTGGACCCATGGGATGGATACCACGCAGTATTACTTTAAAGGGTCTGCGTTTGCTCACCCAACCTCACCAAACCTCTCAGCCCCAAGAGTGTCCACCCTTATGTCTCAATCACCTGTGGGTCTAGAGATGGTCACTCCAGGTGGCATCACAGCCCCTGAACGAATTTTGTAAGAATTTCTCTCTCTTTCACTGTCTTTGTTTCACGGGTTTTTAAAAGTAATTGATTTTTATAATGGGGTTTAGCTGCTTTTCACTGCTGTGTTTATGCCGCTTTACACCCACTTGACTCACTTACAGAGGGATATCAATACATTGGTTTTAAGATTCTTACTAGTCAGATATATTCTTGGGCGGTGAACAGGGGGTGTTGAGTCCAGTTCACTGAGCAAGGAGTAGGTCTTGCCTATTACATATTGGGTTTATGGAACGGTATCTGAGCTAATTTGAAACCCTTGTTTTATGCATCACCCACCTCACCTTTCCCGTTAAGCAGCCATAGTGTGTCTTCTAAACGTGTGACGCTGTTCTGTTTTGTAATTCAGTTCAAGTGTAGCGGTTTTTACATTCCCTCTCTAAGTGATATCTTATGATAAGTGTCTTTTTCTGTGTGACTTATTTCACTTAGAATCGTCGTACCTAAATCCTCTCATCATGCTGCTACTAGCCTTATGACGTTAATTTCATGGCTGAGTGATATGCCATTGTACATAAGGACCACAACTTCCTTATCCATTTTTCTCTTTCCTGGGATATTTAAGGTGTAACGAAGTGGAGGTTCTTGTCAACAGAGCAGCCCTAAACTTTGGGGTGCCTGTGTCTTGCTGATTTTTAGTTTTCCCAATTTCTACGCCCATGAGTGGAAGTGCCTTATGCTCTCTATGCTGAGTTTTTTAGATGTTTCAGGAAACACCGTACACTTCTCCAGAGTGGCTGTTGGCAATTTACATCCCGCCCATCAGCGTAGTAAGGCTCCCGTTTCTCCATGGCCTGTCCTGCATTTCTGGTTTTGACACTTTATTCAGCATGGCCCTTTTGACCGATGGGAAGCGAGACTTCTTTGTAGCGCTGATTTGCCTTTCCAGGTTGCTTGCTTGGCCAAAAAGGGCGTATGCGTTTTTTCCTGAATATATTCAGGAAAAAACGCATACGCCCTTTTTGGCCAAGGGCATCGTTGTCGAGGTTTTGCCGCTTTTCCTGTGCTTTAAAGGCGATTCGACTCTACCTCCTGAAATCTGTTTCCTGCAATTCTGCCTTGCTTTCAAATCCTCCTCGTTGCCTTCCCTCAATATATTTGTGGACGAGAGTTATCATTTCTAACTCTGCAGGTTTGTGAATTGCAGTGCCCCTGAGCTCGATTTTTCAACTCGCTTTTTTGGGAGCTGGCCGCAAAAGCGCAGGATTGCTTCAGGCCCTGTTCTGCTTCCGGGCGGCAGGCTGAGCCTGTGGTTAATTCTTCTTCCTGATGGGAAAATAGAGTGACCTGTGCCTGTCCCAACACCTAGAGCTAGTCTCTCACTGGTTCCCCCTCTTCCCGTTCATCCTCAGGACAAATTGCAACCTGTACGGAACAGGAGGTTAAAGGTGCTGATTCTCCAAGGAGGGAGATTGCTAGTAAAGCGGCTGTAATGGCCAACCCGAGCACAAGGAGATGAGAAAAGAGGTGCGTTTTAGAAACCTTTCCCGATCACACGGTGTACCATCTTCTGGGTTTCTCATGCATGTTTTCGATGTAGGAAGATGCCCTTGAACCTGGAGATTTTGGACCCATGGGATGGATACCACGCAGTATTACTTTAAAGGGTCTGCGTTTGCTCACCCAACCTCACCAAACCTCTCAGCCCCAAGAGTGTCCACCCTTATGTCTCAATCAGCTGTGGGTCTAGAGGTGGTCAATCCAGGTGGCATCACAGCCCCTGAACGAATTTTGTAAGAATTTCTCTCTCTTTCACTGTCTTTGTTTCACGGGTTTTTAAAAGTAATTGATTTTTATAATGGGGTTTAGCTGCTTTTCACTGCTGTGTTTATGCCGCTTTACACCCACTTGACTCACTTACAGAGGGATATCAATACATTGGTTTTAAGATTCTTCCTAGTCAGATATATTCTTGGGCGGTGAACAGGGGGTGTTGAGTCCAGTTCACTGAGCAAGGAGTAGGTCTTGTCTATTACATATTGGGTTTATGGAACGGTATCTGAGCTAATTTGAAACCCTTGTTTTATGCATCACCCACCTCACCTTTCCCGTTAAGCAGCCATAGTGTGTCTTCTAAACGTGTGACGCTGTTCTGTTTTGTAATTCAGTTCAAGTGTAGCGGTTTTTACATTCCCTCTCTAAGTGATATCTTATGATAAGTGTCTTTTTCTGTGTGACTTATTTCACTTAGAATCGTCGTACCTAAATCCTCTCATCATGCTGCTACTAGCCTTATGACGTTAATTTCATGGCTGAGTGATATGCCATTGTACATAAGGACCACAACTTCCTTATCCATTTTTCTCTTTCCTGGGATATTTAAGGTGTAACGAAGTGGAGGTTCTTGTCAACAGAGCAGCCCTAACCTTTGGGGTGCCTGTGTCTTGCTGATTTTTAGTTTTCCCAATTTCTACGCCCATGAGTGGAAGTGCCTTATGCTCTCTATGCTGAGTTTTTTAGATGTTTCAGGAAACACCGTACACTTCTCCAGAGTGGCTGTTGGCAATTTACATCCCGCCCATCAGCGTAGTAAGGCTCCCGTTTCTCCATGGCCTGTCCTGCATTTCTGGTTTTGACACTTTATTCAGCATGGCCCTTTTGACCGATGGGAAGCGAGACTTCTTTGTAGCGCTGATTTGCCTTTCCAGGTTGCTTGGTTGGCCAAAAAGGGCGTATGCGTTTTTTCCTGAATATATTCAGGAAAAAACGCATACGCCCTTTTTGGCCAAGGGCATCGTTGTCGAGGTTTTGCCGCTTTTCCTGTGCTTTAAAGGCGATTCGACTCTACCTCCTGAAATCTGTTTCCTGCAATTCTGCCTTGCTTTCAAATCCTCCTCGTTGCCTTCCCTCAATATATTTGTGGACGAGAGTTATCATTTCTAACTCTGCAGGTTTGTGAATTGCAGTGCCCCTGAGCTCGATTTTTCAACTCGCTTTTTTGGGAGCTGGCCGCAAAAGCGCAGGATTGCTTCAGGCCCTGTTCTGCTTCCGGGCGGCAGGCTGAGCCTGTGGTTAATTCTTCTTCCTGATGGGAAAATAGAGTGACCTGTGCCTGTCCCAACACCTAGAGCTAGTCTCTCACTGGTTCCCCCTCTTCCCGTTCATCCTCAGGACAAATTGCAACCTGTACGGAACAGGAGGTTAAAGGTGCTGATTCTCGAAGGAGGGAGATTGCTAGTAAAGCGGCTGTAATGGCCAACCCGAGCACAAGGAGATGAGAAAAGAGGTGCGTTTTAGAAACCTTTCCCGATCACACGGTGTACCATCTTCTGGGTTTCTCATGCATGTTTTCGATGTAGGAAGATGCCCTTGAACCTGGAGATTTTGGACCCATGGGATGGATACCACGCAGTATTACTTTAAAGGGTCTGCGTTTGCTCACCCAACCTCACCAAACCTCTCAGCCCCAAGAGTGTCCACCCTTATGTCTCAATCACCTGTGGGTCTAGAGATGGTCAATCCAGGTGGCATCACAGCCCCTGAACGAATTTTGTAAGAATTTCTCTCTCTTTCACTGTCTTTGTTTCACGGGTTTTTAAAAGTAATTGATTTTTATAATGGGGTTTAGCTGCTTTTCACTGCTGTGTTTATGCCGCTTTACACCCACTTGACTCACTTACAGAGGGATATCAATACATTGGTTTTAAGATTCTTCCTAGTCAGATATATTCTTGGGCGGTGAACAGGGGGTGTTGAGTCCAGTTCACTGAGCAAGGAGTAGGTCTTGTCTATTACATATTGGGTTTATGGAACGGTATCTGAGCTAATTTGAAACCCTTGTTTTATGCATCACCCACCTCACCTTTCCCGTTAAGCAGCCATAGTGTGTCTTCTAAACGTGTGACGCTGTTCTGTTTTGTAATTCAGTTCAAGTGTAGCGGTTTTTACATTCCCTCTCTAAGTGATATCTTATGATAAGTGTCTTTTTCTGTGTGACTTATTTCACTTAGAATCGTCGTACCTAAATCCTCTCATCATGCTGCTACTAGCCTTATGACGTTAATTTCATGGCTGAGTGATATGCCATTGTACATAAGGACCACAACTTCCTTATCCATTTTTCTCTTTCCTGGGATATTTAAGGTGTAACGAAGTGGAGGTTCTTGTCAACAGAGCAGCCCTAACCTTTGGGGTGCCTGTGTCTTGCTGATTTTTAGTTTTCCCAATTTCTACGCCCATGAGTGGAAGTGCCTTATGCTCTCTATGCTGAGTTTTTTAGATGTTTCAGGAAACACCGTACACTTCTCCAGAGTGGCTGTTGGCAATTTACATCCCGCCCATCAGCGTAGTAAGGCTCCCGTTTCTCCATGGCCTGTCCTGCATTTCTGGTTTTGACACTTTATTCAGCATGGCCCTTTTGACCGATGGGAAGCGAGACTTCTTTGTAGCGCTGATTTGCCTTTCCAGGTTGCTTGGTTGGCCAAAAAGGGCGTATGCGTTTTTTCCTGAATATATTCAGGAAAAAACGCATACGCCCTTTTTGGCCAAGGGCATCGTTGTCGAGGTTTTGCCGCTTTTCCTGTGCTTTAAAGGCGATTCGACTCTACCTCCTGAAATCTGTTTCCTGCAATTCTGCCTTGCTTTCAAATCCTCCTCGTTGCCTTCCCTCAATATATTTGTGGACGAGAGTTATCATTTCTAACTCTGCAGGTTTGTGAATTGCAGTGCCCCTGAGCTCGATTTTTCAACTCGCTTTTTTGGGAGCTGGCCGCAAAAGCGCAGGATTGCTTCAGGCCCTGTTCTGCTTCCGGGCGGCAGGCTGAGCCTGTGGTTAATTCTTCTTCCTGATGGGAAAATAGAGTGACCTGTGCCTGTCCCAACACCTAGAGCTAGTCTCTCACTGGTTCCCCCTCTTCCCGTTCATCCTCAGGACAAATTGCAACCTGTACGGAACAGGAGGTTAAAGGTGCTGATTCTCGAAGGAGGGAGATTGCTAGTAAAGCGGCTGTAATGGCCAACCCGAGCACAAGGAGATGAGAAAAGAGGTGCGTTTTAGAAACCTTTCCCGATCACACGGTGTACCATCTTCTGGGTTTCTCATGCATGTTTTCGATGTAGGAAGATGCCCTTGAACCTGGAGATTTTGGACCCATGGGATGGATACCACGCAGTATTACTTTAAAGGGTCTGCGTTTGCTCACCCAACCTCACCAAACCTCTCAGCCCCAAGAGTGTCCACCCTTATGTCTCAATCACCTGTGGGTCTAGAGATGGTCAATCCAGGTGGCATCACAGCCCCTGAACGAATTTTGTAAGAATTTCTCTCTCTTTCACTGTCTTTGTTTCACGGGTTTTTAAAAGTAATTGATTTTTATAATGGGGTTTAGCTGCTTTTCACTGCTGTGTTTATGCCGCTTTACACCCACTTGACTCACTTACAGAGGGATATCAATACATTGGTTTTAAGATTCTTCCTAGTCAGATATATTCTTGGGCGGTGAACAGGGGGTGTTGAGTCCAGTTCACTGAGCAAGGAGTAGGTCTTGTCTATTACATATTGGGTTTATGGAACGGTATCTGAGCTAATTTGAAACCCTTGTTTTATGCATCACCCACCTCACCTTTCCCGTTAAGCAGCCATAGTGTGTCTTCTAAACGTGTGACGCTGTTCTGTTTTGTAATTCAGTTCAAGTGTAGCGGTTTTTACATTCCCTCTCTAAGTGATATCTTATGATAAGTGTCTTTTTCTGTGTGACTTATTTCACTTAGAATCGTCGTACCTAAATCCTCTCATCATGCTGCTACTAGCCTTATGACGTTAATTTCATGGCTGAGTGATATGCCATTGTACATAAGGACCACAACTTCCTTATCCATTTTTCTCTTTCCTGGGATATTTAAGGTGTAACGAAGTGGAGGTTCTTGTCAACAGAGCAGCCCTAAACTTTGGGGTGCCTGTGTCTTGCTGATTTTTAGTTTTCCCAATTTCTACGCCCATGAGTGGAAGTGCCTTATGCTCTCTATGCTGAGTTTTTTAGATGTTTCAGGAAACACCGTACACTTCTCCAGAGTGGCTGTTGGCAATTTACATCCCGCCCATCAGCGTAGTAAGGCTCCCGTTTCTCCATGGCCTGTCCTGCATTTCTGGTTTTGACACTTTATTCAGCATGGCCCTTTTGACCGATGGGAAGCGAGACTTCTTTGTAGCGCTGATTTGCCTTTCCAGGTTGCTTGGTTGGCCAAAAAGGGCGTATGCGTTTTTTCCTGAATATATTCAGGAAAAAACGCATACGCCCTTTTTGGCCAAGGGCATCGTTGTCGAGGTTTTGCCGCTTTTCCTGTGCTTTAAAGGCGATTCGACTCTACCTCCTGAAATCTGTTTCCTGCAATTCTGCCTTGCTTTCAAATCCTCCTCGTTGCCTTCCCTCAATATATTTGTGGACGAGAGTTATCATTTCTAACTCTGCAGGTTTGTGAATTGCAGTGCCCCTGAGCTCGATTTTTCAACTCGCTTTTTTGGGAGCTGGCCGCAAAAGCGCAGGATTGCTTCAGGCCCTGTTCTGCTTCCGGGCGGCAGGCTGAGCCTGTGGTTAATTCTTCTTCCTGATGGGAAAATAGAGTGACCTGTGCCTGTCCCAACACCTAGAGCTAGTCTCTCACTGGTTCCCCCTCTTCCCGTTCATCCTCAGGACAAATTGCAACCTGTACGGAACAGGAGGTTAAAGGTGCTGATTCTCGAAGGAGGGAGATTGCTAGTAAAGCGGCTGTAATGGCCAACCCGAGCACAAGGAGATGAGAAAAGAGGTGCGTTTTAGAAACCTTTCCCGATCACACGGTGTACCATCTTCTGGGTTTCTCATGCATGTTTTCGATGTAGGAAGATGCCCTTGAACCTGGAGATTTTGGACCCATGGGATGGATACCACGCAGTATTACTTTAAAGGGTCTGCGTTTGCTCACCCAACCTCACCAAACCTCTCAGCCCCAAGAGTGTCCACCCTTATGTCTCAATCAGCTGTGGGTCTAGAGATGGTCAATCCAGGTGGCATCACAGCCCCTGAACGAATTTTGTAAGAATTTCTCTCTCTTTCACTGTCTTTGTTTCACGGGTTTTTAAAAGTAATTGATTTTTATAATGGGGTTTAGCTGCTTTTCACTGCTGTGTTTATGCCGCTTTACACCCACTTGACTCACTTACAGAGGGATATCAATACATTGGTTTTAAGATTCTTCCTAGTCAGATATATTCTTGGGCGGTGAACAGGGGGTGTTGAGTCCAGTTCACTGAGCAAGGAGTAGGTCTTGCCTATTACATATTGGGTTTATGGAACGGTATCTGAGCTAATTTGAAACCCTTGTTTTATGCATCACCCACCTCACCTTTCCCGTTAAGCAGCCATAGTGTGTCTTCTAAACGTGTGACGCTGTTCTGTTTTGTAATTCAGTTCAAGTGTAGCGGTTTTTACATTCCCTCTCTAAGTGATATCTTATGATAAGTGTCTTTTTCTGTGTGACTTATTTCACTTAGAATCGTCGTACCTAAATCCTCTCATCATGCTGCTACTAGCCTTATGACGTTAATTTCATGGCTGAGTGATATGCCATTGTACATAAGGACCACAACTTCCTTATCCATTTTTCTCTTTCCTGGGATATTTAAGGTGTAACGAAGTGGAGGTTCTTGTCAACAGAGCAGCCCTAAACTTTGGGGTGCCTGTGTCTTGCTGATTTTTAGTTTTCCCAATTTCTACGCCCATGAGTGGAAGTGCCTTATGCTCTCTATGCTGAGTTTTTTAGATGTTTCAGGAAACACCGTACACTTCTCCAGAGTGGCTGTTGGCAATTTACATCCCGCCCATCAGCGTAGTAAGGCTCCCGTTTCTCCATGGCCTGTCCTGCATTTCTGGTTTTGACACTTTATTCAGCATGGCCCTTTTGACCGATGGGAAGCGAGACTTCTTTGTAGCGCTGATTTGCCTTTCCAGGTTGCTTGGTTGGCCAAAAAGGGCGTATGCGTTTTTTCCTGAATATATTCAGGAAAAAACGCATACGCCCTTTTTGGCCAAGGGCATCGTTGTCGAGGTTTTGCCGCTTTTCCTGTGCTTTAAAGGCGATTCGACTCTACCTCCTGAAATCTGTTTCCTGCAATTCTGCCTTGCTTTCAAATCCTCCTCGTTGCCTTCCCTCAATATATTTGTGGACGAGAGTTATCATTTCTAACTCTGCAGGTTTGTGAATTGCAGTGCCCCTGAGCTCGATTTTTCAACTCGCTTTTTTGGGAGCTGGCCGCAAAAGCGCAGGATTGCTTCAGGCCCTGTTCTGCTTCCGGGCGGCAGGCTGAGCCTGTGGTTAATTCTTCTTCCTGATGGGAAAATAGAGTGACCTGTGCCTGTCCCAACACCTAGAGCTAGTCTCTCACTGGTTCCCCCTCTTCCCGTTCATCCTCAGGACAAATTGCAACCTGTACGGAACAGGAGGTTAAAGGTGCTGATTCTCGAAGGAGGGAGATTGCTAGTAAAGCGGCTGTAATGGCCAACCCGAGCACAAGGAGATGAGAAATGAGGTGCGTTTTAGAAACCTTTCCCGATCACACGGTGTACCATCTTCTGGGTTTCTCATGCATGTTTTCGATGTAGGAAGATGCCCTTGAACCTGGAGATTTTGGACCCATGGGATGGATACCACGCAGTATTACTTTAAAGGGTCTGCGTTTGCTCACCCAACCTCACCACACCTCTCAGCCCCAAGAGTGTCCACCCTTATGTCTCAATCAGCTGTGGGTCTAGAGATGGTCAATCCAGGTGGCATCACAGCCCCTGAACGAATTTTGTAAGAATTTCTCTCTCTTTCACTGTCTTTGTTTCACGGGTTTTTAAAAGTAATTGATTTTTATAATGGGGTTTAGCTGCTTTTCACTGCTGTGTTTATGCCGCTTTACACCCACTTGACTCACTTACAGAGGGATATCAATACATTGGTTTTAAGATTCTTCCTAGTCAGATATATTCTTGGGCGGTGAACAGGGGGTGTTGAGTCCAGTTCACTGAGCAAGGAGTAGGTCTTGTCTATTACATATTGGGTTTATGGAACGGTATCTGAGCTAATTTGAAACCCTTGTTTTATGCATCACCCACCTCACCTTTCCCGTTAAGCAGCCATAGTGTGTCTTCTAAACGTGTGACGCTGTTCTGTTTTGTAATTCAGTTCAAGTGTAGCGGTTTTTACATTCCCTCTCTAAGTGATATCTTATGATAAGTGTCTTTTTCTGTGTGACTTATTTCACTTAGAATCGTCGTACCTAAATCCTCTCATCATGCTGCTACTAGCCTTATGACGTTAATTTCATGGCTGAGTGATATGCCATTGTACATAAGGACCACAACTTCCTTATCCATTTTTCTCTTTCCTGGGATATTTAAGGTGTAACGAAGTGGAGGTTCTTGTCAACAGAGCAGCCCTAACCTTTGGGGTGCCTGTGTCTTGCTGATTTTTAGTTTTCCCAATTTCTACGCCCATGAGTGGAAGTGCCTTATGCTCTCTATGCTGAGTTTTTTAGATGTTTCAGGAAACACCGTACACTTCTCCAGAGTGGCTGTTGGCAATTTACATCCCGCCCATCAGCGTAGTAAGGCTCCCGTTTCTCCATGGCCTGTCCTGCATTTCTGGTTTTGACACTTTATTCAGCATGGCCCTTTTGACCGATGGGAAGCGAGACTTCTTTGTAGCGCTGATTTGCCTTTCCAGGTTGCTTGGTTGGCCAAAAAGGGCGTATGCGTTTTTTCCTGAATATATTCAGGAAAAAACGCATACGCCCTTTTTGGCCAAGGGCATCGTTGTCGAGGTTTTGCCGCTTTTCCTGTGCTTTAAAGGCGATTCGACTCTACCTCCTGAAATCTGTTTCCTGCAATTCTGCCTTGCTTTCAAATCCTCCTCGTTGCCTTCCCTCAATATATTTGTGGACGAGAGTTATCATTTCTAACTCTGCAGGTTTGTGAATTGCAGTGCCCCTGAGCTCGATTTTTCAACTCGCTTTTTTGGGAGCTGGCCGCAAAAGCGCAGGATTGCTTCAGGCCCTGTTCTGCTTCCGGGCGGCAGGCTGAGCCTGTGGTTAATTCTTCTTCCTGATGGGAAAATAGAGTGACCTGTGCCTGTCCCAACACCTAGAGCTAGTCTCTCACTGGTTCCCCCTCTTCCCGTTCATCCTCAGGACAAATTGCAACCTGTACGGAACAGGAGGTTAAAGGTGCTGATTCTCGAAGGAGGGAGATTGCTAGTAAAGCGGCTGTAATGGCCAACCCGAGCACAAGGAGATGAGAAAAGAGGTGCGTTTTAGAAACCTTTCCCGATCACACGGTGTACCATCTTCTGGGTTTCTCATGCATGTTTTCGATGTAGGAAGATGCCCTTGAACCTGGAGATTTTGGACCCATGGGATGGATACCACGCAGTATTACTTTAAAGGGTCTGCGTTTGCTCACCCAACCTCACCAAACCTCTCAGCCCCAAGAGTGTCCACCCTTATGTCTCAATCACCTGTGGGTCTAGAGATGGTCAATCCAGGTGGCATCACAGCCCCTGAACGAATTTTGTAAGAATTTCTCTCTCTTTCACTGTCTTTGTTTCACGGGTTTTTAAAAGTAATTGATTTTTATAATGGGGTTTAGCTGCTTTTCACTGCTGTGTTTATGCCGCTTTACACCCACTTGACTCACTTACAGAGGGATATCAATACATTGGTTTTAAGATTCTTCCTAGTCAGATATATTCTTGGGCGGTGAACAGGGGGTGTTGAGTCCAGTTCACTGAGCAAGGAGTAGGTCTTGTCTATTACATATTGGGTTTATGGAACGGTATCTGAGCTAATTTGAAACCCTTGTTTTATGCATCACCCACCTCACCTTTCCCGTTAAGCAGCCATAGTGTGTCTTCTAAACGTGTGACGCTGTTCTGTTTTGTAATTCAGTTCAAGTGTAGCGGTTTTTACATTCCCTCTCTAAGTGATATCTTATGATAAGTGTCTTTTTCTGTGTGACTTATTTCACTTAGAATCGTCGTACCTAAATCCTCTCATCATGCTGCTACTAGCCTTATGACGTTAATTTCATGGCTGAGTGATATGCCATTGTACATAAGGACCACAACTTCCTTATCCATTTTTCTCTTTCCTGGGATATTTAAGGTGTAACGAAGTGGAGGTTCTTGTCAACAGAGCAGCCCTAACCTTTGGGGTGCCTGTGTCTTGCTGATTTTTAGTTTTCCCAATTTCTACGCCCATGAGTGGAAGTGCCTTATGCTCTCTATGCTGAGTTTTTTAGATGTTTCAGGAAACACCGTACACTTCTCCAGAGTGGCTGTTGGCAATTTACATCCCGCCCATCAGCGTAGTAAGGCTCCCGTTTCTCCATGGCCTGTCCTGCATTTCTGGTTTTGACACTTTATTCAGCATGGCCCTTTTGACCGATGGGAAGCGAGACTTCTTTGTAGCGCTGATTTGCCTTTCCAGGTTGCTTGGTTGGCCAAAAAGGGCGTATGCGTTTTTTCCTGAATATATTCAGGAAAAAACGCATACGCCCTTTTTGGCCAAGGGCATCGTTGTCGAGGTTTTGCCGCTTTTCCTGTGCTTTAAAGGCGATTCGACTCTACCTCCTGAAATCTGTTTCCTGCAATTCTGCCTTGCTTTCAAATCCTCCTCGTTGCCTTCCCTCAATATATTTGTGGACGAGAGTTATCATTTCTAACTCTGCAGGTTTGTGAATTGCAGTGCCCCTGAGCTCGATTTTTCAACTCGCTTTTTTGGGAGCTGGCCGCAAAAGCGCAGGATTGCTTCAGGCCCTGTTCTGCTTCCGGGCGGCAGGCTGAGCCTGTGGTTAATTCTTCTTCCTGATGGGAAAATAGAGTGACCTGTGCCTGTCCCAACACCTAGAGCTAGTCTCTCACTGGTTCCCCCTCTTCCCGTTCATCCTCAGGACAAATTGCAACCTGTACGGAACAGGAGGTTAAAGGTGCTGATTCTCGAAGGAGGGAGATTGCTAGTAAAGCGGCTGTAATGGCCAACCCGAGCACAAGGAGATGAGAAAAGAGGTGCGTTTTAGAAACCTTTCCCGATCACACGGTGTACCATCTTCTGGGTTTCTCATGCATGTTTTCGATGTAGGAAGATGCCCTTGAACCTGGAGATTTTGGACCCATGGGATGGATACCACGCAGTATTACTTTAAAGGGTCTGCGTTTGCTCACCCAACCTCACCAAACCTCTCAGCCCCAAGAGTGTCCACCCTTATGTCTCAATCACCTGTGGGTCTAGAGATGGTCAATCCAGGTGGCATCACAGCCCCTGAACGAATTTTGTAAGAATTTCTCTCTCTTTCACTGTCTTTGTTTCACGGGTTTTTAAAAGTAATTGATTTTTATAATGGGGTTTAGCTGCTTTTCACTGCTGTGTTTATGCCGCTTTACACCCACTTGACTCACTTACAGAGGGATATCAATACATTGGTTTTAAGATTCTTCCTAGTCAGATATATTCTTGGGCGGTGAACAGGGGGTGTTGAGTCCAGTTCACTGAGCAAGGAGTAGGTCTTGTCTATTACATATTGGGTTTATGGAACGGTATCTGAGCTAATTTGAAACCCTTGTTTTATGCATCACCCACCTCACCTTTCCCGTTAAGCAGCCATAGTGTGTCTTCTAAACGTGTGACGCTGTTCTGTTTTGTAATTCAGTTCAAGTGTAGCGGTTTTTACATTCCCTCTCTAAGTGATATCTTATGATAAGTGTCTTTTTCTGTGTGACTTATTTCACTTAGAATCGTCGTACCTAAATCCTCTCATCATGCTGCTACTAGCCTTATGACGTTAATTTCATGGCTGAGTGATATGCCATTGTACATAAGGACCACAACTTCCTTATCCATTTTTCTCTTTCCTGGGATATTTAAGGTGTAACGAAGTGGAGGTTCTTGTCAACAGAGCAGCCCTAAACTTTGGGGTGCCTGTGTCTTGCTGATTTTTAGTTTTCCCAATTTCTACGCCCATGAGTGGAAGTGCCTTATGCTCTCTATGCTGAGTTTTTTAGATGTTTCAGGAAACACCGTACACTTCTCCAGAGTGGCTGTTGGCAATTTACATCCCGCCCATCAGCGTAGTAAGGCTCCCGTTTCTCCATGGCCTGTCCTGCATTTCTGGTTTTGACACTTTATTCAGCATGGCCCTTTTGACCGATGGGAAGCGAGACTTCTTTGTAGCGCTGATTTGCCTTTCCAGGTTGCTTGGTTGGCCAAAAAGGGCGTATGCGTTTTTTCCTGAATATATTCAGGAAAAAACGCATACGCCCTTTTTGGCCAAGGGCATCGTTGTCGAGGTTTTGCCGCTTTTCCTGTGCTTTAAAGGCGATTCGACTCTACCTCCTGAAATCTGTTTCCTGCAATTCTGCCTTGCTTTCAAATCCTCCTCGTTGCCTTCCCTCAATATATTTGTGGACGAGAGTTATCATTTCTAACTCTGCAGGTTTGTGAATTGCAGTGCCCCTGAGCTCGATTTTTCAACTCGCTTTTTTGGGAGCTGGCCGCAAAAGCGCAGGATTGCTTCAGGCCCTGTTCTGCTTCCGGGCGGCAGGCTGAGCCTGTGGTTAATTCTTCTTCCTGATGGGAAAATAGAGTGACCTGTGCCTGTCCCAACACCTAGAGCTAGTCTCTCACTGGTTCCCCCTCTTCCCGTTCATCCTCAGGACAAATTGCAACCTGTACGGAACAGGAGGTTAAAGGTGCTGATTCTCGAAGGAGGGAGATTGCTAGTAAAGCGGCTGTAATGGCCAACCCGAGCACAAGGAGATGAGAAAAGAGGTGCGTTTTAGAAACCTTTCCCGATCACACGGTGTACCATCTTCTGGGTTTCTCATGCATGTTTTCGATGTAGGAAGATGCCCTTGAACCTGGAGATTTTGGACCCATGGGATGGATACCACGCAGTATTACTTTAAAGGGTCTGCGTTTGCTCACCCAACCTCACCAAACCTCTCAGCCCCAAGAGTGTCCACCCTTATGTCTCAATCAGCTGTGGGTCTAGAGATGGTCAATCCAGGTGGCATCACAGCCCCTGAACGAATTTTGTAAGAATTTCTCTCTCTTTCACTGTCTTTGTTTCACGGGTTTTTAAAAGTAATTGATTTTTATAATGGGGTTTAGCTGCTTTTCACTGCTGTGTTTATGCCGCTTTACACCCACTTGACTCACTTACAGAGGGATATCAATACATTGGTTTTAAGATTCTTCCTAGTCAGATATATTCTTGGGCGGTGAACAGGGGGTGTTGAGTCCAGTTCACTGAGCAAGGAGTAGGTCTTGCCTATTACATATTGGGTTTATGGAACGGTATCTGAGCTAATTTGAAACCCTTGTTTTATGCATCACCCACCTCACCTTTCCCGTTAAGCAGCCATAGTGTGTCTTCTAAACGTGTGACGCTGTTCTGTTTTGTAATTCAGTTCAAGTGTAGCGGTTTTTACATTCCCTCTCTAAGTGATATCTTATGATAAGTGTCTTTTTCTGTGTGACTTATTTCACTTAGAATCGTCGTACCTAAATCCTCTCATCATGCTGCTACTAGCCTTATGACGTTAATTTCATGGCTGAGTGATATGCCATTGTACATAAGGACCACAACTTCCTTATCCATTTTTCTCTTTCCTGGGATATTTAAGGTGTAACGAAGTGGAGGTTCTTGTCAACAGAGCAGCCCTAAACTTTGGGGTGCCTGTGTCTTGCTGATTTTTAGTTTTCCCAATTTCTACGCCCATGAGTGGAAGTGCCTTATGCTCTCTATGCTGAGTTTTTTAGATGTTTCAGGAAACACCGTACACTTCTCCAGAGTGGCTGTTGGCAATTTACATCCCGCCCATCAGCGTAGTAAGGCTCCCGTTTCTCCATGGCCTGTCCTGCATTTCTGGTTTTGACACTTTATTCAGCATGGCCCTTTTGACCGATGGGAAGCGAGACTTCTTTGTAGCGCTGATTTGCCTTTCCAGGTTGCTTGGTTGGCCAAAAAGGGCGTATGCGTTTTTTCCTGAATATATTCAGGAAAAAACGCATACGCCCTTTTTGGCCAAGGGCATCGTTGTCGAGGTTTTGCCGCTTTTCCTGTGCTTTAAAGGCGATTCGACTCTACCTCCTGAAATCTGTTTCCTGCAATTCTGCCTTGCTTTCAAATCCTCCTCGTTGCCTTCCCTCAATATATTTGTGGACGAGAGTTATCATTTCTAACTCTGCAGGTTTGTGAATTGCAGTGCCCCTGAGCTCGATTTTTCAACTCGCTTTTTTGGGAGCTGGCCGCAAAAGCGCAGGATTGCTTCAGGCCCTGTTCTGCTTCCGGGCGGCAGGCTGAGCCTGTGGTTAATTCTTCTTCCTGATGGGAAAATAGAGTGACCTGTGCCTGTCCCAACACCTAGAGCTAGTCTCTCACTGGTTCCCCCTCTTCCCGTTCATCCTCAGGACAAATTGCAACCTGTACGGAACAGGAGGTTAAAGGTGCTGATTCTCGAAGGAGGGAGATTGCTAGTAAAGCGGCTGTAATGGCCAACCCGAGCACAAGGAGATGAGAAATGAGGTGCGTTTTAGAAACCTTTCCCGATCACACGGTGTACCATCTTCTGGGTTTCTCATGCATGTTTTCGATGTAGGAAGATGCCCTTGAACCTGGAGATTTTGGACCCATGGGATGGATACCACGCAGTATTACTTTAAAGGGTCTGCGTTTGCTCACCCAACCTCACCACACCTCTCAGCCCCAAGAGTGTCCACCCTTATGTCTCAATCAGCTGTGGGTCTAGAGATGGTCAATCCAGGTGGCATCACAGCCCCTGAACGAATTTTGTAAGAATTTCTCTCTCTTTCACTGTCTTTGTTTCACGGGTTTTTAAAAGTAATTGATTTTTATAATGGGGTTTAGCTGCTTTTCACTGCTGTGTTTATGCCGCTTTACACCCACTTGACTCACTTACAGAGGGATATCAATACATTGGTTTTAAGATTCTTCCTAGTCAGATATATTCTTGGGCGGTGAACAGGGGGTGTTGAGTCCAGTTCACTGAGCAAGGAGTAGGTCTTGTCTATTACATATTGGGTTTATGGAACGGTATCTGAGCTAATTTGAAACCCTTGTTTTATGCATCACCCACCTCACCTTTCCCGTTAAGCAGCCATAGTGTGTCTTCTAAACGTGTGACGCTGTTCTGTTTTGTAATTCAGTTCAAGTGTAGCGGTTTTTACATTCCCTCTCTAAGTGATATCTTATGATAAGTGTCTTTTTCTGTGTGACTTATTTCACTTAGAATCGTCGTACCTAAATCCTCTCATCATGCTGCTACTAGCCTTATGACGTTAATTTCATGGCTGAGTGATATGCCATTGTACATAAGGACCACAACTTCCTTATCCATTTTTCTCTTTCCTGGGATATTTAAGGTGTAACGAAGTGGAGGTTCTTGTCAACAGAGCAGCCCTAAACTTTGGGGTGCCTGTGTCTTGCTGATTTTTAGTTTTCCCAATTTCTACGCCCATGAGTGGAAGTGCCTTATGCTCTCTATGCTGAGTTTTTTAGATGTTTCAGGAAACACCGTACACTTCTCCAGAGTGGCTGTTGGCAATTTACATCCCGCCCATCAGCGTAGTAAGGCTCCCGTTTCTCCATGGCCTGTCCTGCATTTCTGGTTTTGACACTTTATTCAGCATGGCCCTTTTGACCGATGGGAAGCGAGACTTCTTTGTAGCGCTGATTTGCCTTTCCAGGTTGCTTGCTTGGCCAAAAAGGGCGTATGCGTTTTTTCCTGAATATATTCAGGAAAAAACGCATACGCCCTTTTTGGCCAAGGGCATCGTTGTCGAGGTTTTGCCGCTTTTCCTGTGCTTTAAAGGCGATTCGACTCTACCTCCTGAAATCTGTTTCCTGCAATTCTGCCTTGCTTTCAAATCCTCCTCGTTGCCTTCCCTCAATATATTTGTGGACGAGAGTTATCATTTCTAACTCTGCAGGTTTGTGAATTGCAGTGCCCCTGAGCTCGATTTTTCAACTCGCTTTTTTGGGAGCTGGCCGCAAAAGCGCAGGATTGCTTCAGGCCCTGTTCTGCTTCCGGGCGGCAGGCTGAGCCTGTGGTTAATTCTTCTTCCTGATGGGAAAATAGAGTGACCTGTGCCTGTCCCAACACCTAGAGCTAGTCTCTCACTGGTTCCCCCTCTTCCCGTTCATCCTCAGGACAAATTGCAACCTGTACGGAACAGGAGGTTAAAGGTGCTGATTCTCGAAGGAGGGAGATTGCTAGTAAAGCGGCTGTAATGGCCAACCCGAGCACAAGGAGATGAGAAAAGAGGTGCGTTTTAGAAACCTTTCCCGATCACACGGTGTACCATCTTCTGGGTTTCTCATGCATGTTTTCGATGTAGGAAGATGCCCTTGAACCTGGAGATTTTGGACCCATGGGATGGATACCACGCAGTATTACTTTAAAGGGTCTGCGTTTGCTCACCCAACCTCACCAAACCTCTCAGCCCCAAGAGTGTCCACCCTTATGTCTCAATCAGCTGTGGGTCTAGAGATGGTCAATCCAGGTGGCATCACAGCCCCTGAACGAATTTTGTAAGAATTTCTCTCTCTTTCACTGTCTTTGTTTCACGGGTTTTTAAAAGTAATTGATTTTTATAATGGGGTTTAGCTGCTTTTCACTGCTGTGTTTATGCCGCTTTACACCCACTTGACTCACTTACAGAGGGATATCAATACATTGGTTTTAAGATTCTTCCTAGTCAGATATATTCTTAGGCGGTGAACAGGGGGTGTTGAGTCCAGTTCACTGAGCAAGGAGTAGGTCTTGTCTATTACATATTGGGTTTATGGAACGGTATCTGAGCTAATTTGAAACCCTTGTTTTATGCATCACCCACCTCACCTTTCCCGTTAAGCAGCCATAGTGTGTCTTCTAAACGTGTGACGCTGTTCTGTTTTGTAATTCAGTTCAAGTGTAGCGGTTTTTACATTCCCTCTCTAAGTGATATCTTATGATAAGTGTCTTTTTCTGTGTGACTTATTTCACTTAGAATCGTCGTACCTAAATCCTCTCATCATGCTGCTACTAGCCTTATGACGTTAATTTCATGGCTGAGTGATATGCCATTGTACATAAGGACCACAACTTCCTTATCCATTTTTCTCTTTCCTGGGATATTTAAGGTGTAACGAAGTGGAGGTTCTTGTCAACAGAGCAGCCCTAAACTTTGGGGTGCCTGTGTCTTGCTGATTTTTAGTTTTCCCAATTTCTACGCCCATGAGTGGAAGTGCCTTATGCTCTCTATGCTGAGTTTTTTAGATGTTTCAGGAAACACCGTACACTTCTCCAGAGTGGCTGTTGGCAATTTACATCCCGCCCATCAGCGTAGTAAGGCTCCCGTTTCTCCATGGCCTGTCCTGCATTTCTGGTTTTGACACTTTATTCAGCATGGCCCTTTTGACCGATGGGAAGCGAGACTTCTTTGTAGCGCTGATTTGCCTTTCCAGGTTGCTTGCTTGGCCAAAAAGGGCGTATGCGTTTTTTCCTGAATATATTCAGGAAAAAACGCATACGCCCTTTTTGGCCAAGGGCATCGTTGTCGAGGTTTTGCCGCTTTTCCTGTGCTTTAAAGGCGATTCGACTCTACCTCCTGAAATCTGTTTCCTGCAATTCTGCCTTGCTTTCAAATCCTCCTCGTTGCCTTCCCTCAATATATTTGTGGACGAGAGTTATCATTTCTAACTCTGCAGGTTTGTGAATTGCAGTGCCCCTGAGCTCGATTTTTCAACTCGCTTTTTTGGGAGCTGGCCGCAAAAGCGCAGGATTGCTTCAGGCCCTGTTCTGCTTCCGGGCGGCAGGCTGAGCCTGTGGTTAATTCTTCTTCCTGATGGGAAAATAGAGTGACCTGTGCCTGTCCCAACACCTAGAGCTAGTCTCTCACTGGTTCCCCCTCTTCCCGTTCATCCTCAGGACAAATTGCAACCTGTACGGAACAGGAGGTTAAAGGTGCTGATTCTCGAAGGAGGGAGATTGCTAGTAAAGCGGCTGTAATGGCCAACCCGAGCACAAGGAGATGAGAAATGAGGTGCGTTTTAGAAACCTTTCCCGATCACACGGTGTACCATCTTCTGGGTTTCTCATGCATGTTTTCGATGTAGGAAGATGCCCTTGAACCTGGAGATTTTGGACCCATGGGATGGATACCACGCAGTATTACTTTAAAGGGTCTGCGTTTGCTCACCCAACCTCACCACACCTCTCAGCCCCAAGAGTGTCCACCCTTATGTCTCAATCAGCTGTGGGTCTAGAGATGGTCAATCCAGGTGGCATCACAGCCCCTGAACGAATTTTGTAAGAATTTCTCTCTCTTTCACTGTCTTTGTTTCACGGGTTTTTAAAAGTAATTGATTTTTATAATGGGGTTTAGCTGCTTTTCACTGCTGTGTTTATGCCGCTTTACACCCACTTGACTCACTTACAGAGGGATATCAATACATTGGTTTTAAGATTCTTCCTAGTCAGATATATTCTTGGGCGGTGAACAGGGGGTGTTGAGTCCAGTTCACTGAGCAAGGAGTAGGTCTTGTCTATTACATATTGGGTTTATGGAACGGTATCTGAGCTAATTTGAAACCCTTGTTTTATGCATCACCCACCTCACCTTTCCCGTTAAGCAGCCATAGTGTGTCTTCTAAACGTGTGACGCTGTTCTGTTTTGTAATTCAGTTCAAGTGTAGCGGTTTTTACATTCCCTCTCTAAGTGATATCTTATGATAAGTGTCTTTTTCTGTGTGACTTATTTCACTTAGAATCGTCGTACCTAAATCCTCTCATCATGCTGCTACTAGCCTTATGACGTTAATTTCATGGCTGAGTGATATGCCATTGTACATAAGGACCACAACTTCCTTATCCATTTTTCTCTTTCCTGGGATATTTAAGGTGTAACGAAGTGGAGGTTCTTGTCAACAGAGCAGCCCTAAACTTTGGGGTGCCTGTGTCTTGCTGATTTTTAGTTTTCCCAATTTCTACGCCCATGAGTGGAAGTGCCTTATGCTCTCTATGCTGAGTTTTTTAGATGTTTCAGGAAACACCGTACACTTCTCCAGAGTGGCTGTTGGCAATTTACATCCCGCCCATCAGCGTAGTAAGGCTCCCGTTTCTCCATGGCCTGTCCTGCATTTCTGGTTTTGACACTTTATTCAGCATGGCCCTTTTGACCGATGGGAAGCGAGACTTCTTTGTAGCGCTGATTTGCCTTTCCAGGTTGCTTGCTTGGCCAAAAAGGGCGTATGCGTTTTTTCCTGAATATATTCAGGAAAAAACGCATACGCCCTTTTTGGCCAAGGGCATCGTTGTCGAGGTTTTGCCGCTTTTCCTGTGCTTTAAAGGCGATTCGACTCTACCTCCTGAAATCTGTTTCCTGCAATTCTGCCTTGCTTTCAAATCCTCCTCGTTGCCTTCCCTCAATATATTTGTGGACGAGAGTTATCATTTCTAACTCTGCAGGTTTGTGAATTGCAGTGCCCCTGAGCTCGATTTTTCAACTCGCTTTTTTGGGAGCTGGCCGCAAAAGCGCAGGATTGCTTCAGGCCCTGTTCTGCTTCCGGGCGGCAGGCTGAGCCTGTGGTTAATTCTTCTTCCTGATGGGAAAATAGAGTGACCTGTGCCTGTCCCAACACCTAGAGCTAGTCTCTCACTGGTTCCCCCTCTTCCCGTTCATCCTCAGGACAAATTGCAACCTGTACGGAACAGGAGGTTAAAGGTGCTGATTCTCGAAGGAGGGAGATTGCTAGTAAAGCGGCTGTAATGGCCAACCCGAGCACAAGGAGATGAGAAAAGAGGTGCGTTTTAGAAACCTTTCCCGATCACACGGTGTACCATCTTCTGGGTTTCTCATGCATGTTTTCGATGTAGGAAGATGCCCTTGAACCTGGAGATTTTGGACCCATGGGATGGATACCACGCAGTATTACTTTAAAGGGTCTGCGTTTGCTCACCCAACCTCACCAAACCTCTCAGCCCCAAGAGTGTCCACCCTTATGTCTCAATCAGCTGTGGGTCTAGAGATGGTCAATCCAGGTGGCATCACAGCCCCTGAACGAATTTTGTAAGAATTTCTCTCTCTTTCACTGTCTTTGTTTCACGGGTTTTTAAAAGTAATTGATTTTTATAATGGGGTTTAGCTGCTTTTCACTGCTGTGTTTATGCCGCTTTACACCCACTTGACTCACTTACAGAGGGATATCAATACATTGGTTTTAAGATTCTTCCTAGTCAGATATATTCTTAGGCGGTGAACAGGGGGTGTTGAGTCCAGTTCACTGAGCAAGGAGTAGGTCTTGTCTATTACATATTGGGTTTATGGAACGGTATCTGAGCTAATTTGAAACCCTTGTTTTATGCATCACCCACCTCACCTTTCCCGTTAAGCAGCCATAGTGTGTCTTCTAAACGTGTGACGCTGTTCTGTTTTGTAATTCAGTTCAAGTGTAGCGGTTTTTACATTCCCTCTCTAAGTGATATCTTATGATAAGTGTCTTTTTCTGTGTGACTTATTTCACTTAGAATCGTCGTACCTAAATCCTCTCATCATGCTGCTACTAGCCTTATGACGTTAATTTCATGGCTGAGTGATATGCCATTCTACATAAGGACCACAACTTCCTTATCCATTTTTCTCTTTCCTGGGATATTTAAGGTGTAACGAAGTGGAGGTTCTTGTCAACAGAGCAGCCCTAAACTTTGGGGTGCCTGTGTCTTGCTGATTTTTAGTTTTCCCAATTTCTACGCCCATGAGTGGAAGTGCCTTATGCTCTCTATGCTGAGTTTTTTAGATGTTTCAGGAAACACCGTACACTTCTCCAGAGTGGCTGTTGGCAATTTACATCCCGCCCATCAGCGTAGTAAGGCTCCCGTTTCTCCATGGCCTGTCCTGCATTTCTGGTTTTGACACTTTATTCAGCATGGCCCTTTTGACCGATGGGAAGCGAGACTTCTTTGTAGCGCTGATTTGCCTTTCCAGGTTGCTTGCTTGGCCAAAAAGGGCGTATGCGTTTTTTCCTGAATATATTCAGGAAAAAACGCATACGCCCTTTTTGGCCAAGGGCATCGTTGTCGAGGTTTTGCCGCTTTTCCTGTGCTTTAAAGGCGATTCGAATCTACCTCCTGAAATCTGTTTCCTGCAATTCTGCCTTGCTTTCAAATCCTCCTCGTTGCCTTCCCTCAATATATTTGTGGACGAGAGTTATCATTTCTAACTCTGCAGGTTTGTGAATTGCAGTGCCCCTGAGCTCGATTTTTCAACTCGCTTTTTTGGGAGCTGGCCGCAAAAGCGCAGGATTGCTTCAGGCCCTGTTCTGCTTCCGGGCGGCAGGCTGAGCCTGTGGTTAATTCTTCTTCCTGATGGGAAAATAGAGTGACCTGTGCCTGTCCCAACACCTAGAGCTAGTCTCTCACTGGTTCCCCCTCTTCCCGTTCATCCTCAGGACAAATTGCAACCTGTACGGAACAGGAGGTTAAAGGTGCTGATTCTCGAAGGAGGGAGATTGCTAGTAAAGCGGCTGTAATGGCCAACCCGAGCACAAGGAGATGAGAAAAGAGGTGCGTTTTAGAAACCTTTCCCGATCACACGGTGTACCATCTTCTGGGTTTCTCATGCATGTTTTCGATGTAGGAAGATGCCCTTGAACCTGGAGATTTTGGACCCATGGGATGGATACCACGCAGTATTACTTTAAAGGGTCTGCGTTTGCTCACCCAACCTCACCAAACCTCTCAGCCCCAAGAGTGTCCACCCTTATGTCTCAATCACCTGTGGGTCTAGAGATGGTCAATCCAGGTGGCATCACAGCCCCTGAACGAATTTTGTAAGAATTTCTCTCTCTTTCACTGTCTTTGTTTCACGGGTTTTTAAAAGTAATTGATTTTTATAATGGGGTTTAGCTGCTTTTCACTGCTGTGTTTATGCCGCTTTACACCCACTTGACTCACTTACAGAGGGATATCAATACATTGGTTTTAAGATTCTTCCTAGTCAGATATATTCTTGGGCGGTGAACAGGGGGTGTTGAGTCCAGTTCACTGAGCAAGGAGTAGGTCTTGTCTATTACATATTGGGTTTATGGAACGGTATCTGAGCTAATTTGAAACCCTTGTTTTATGCATCACCCACCTCACCTTTCCCGTTAAGCAGCCATAGTGTGTCTTCTAAACGTGTGACGCTGTTCTGTTTTGTAATTCAGTTCAAGTGTAGCGGTTTTTACATTCCCTCTCTAAGTGATATCTTATGATAAGTGTCTTTTTCTGTGTGACTTATTTCACTTAGAATCGTCGTACCTAAATCCTCTCATCATGCTGCTACTAGCCTTATGACGTTAATTTCATGGCTGAGTGATATGCCATTGTACATAAGGACCACAACTTCCTTATCCATTTTTCTCTTTCCTGGGATATTTAAGGTGTAACGAAGTGGAGGTTCTTGTCAACAGAGCAGCCCTAACCTTTGGGGTGCCTGTGTCTTGCTGATTTTTAGTTTTCCCAATTTCTACGCCCATGAGTGGAAGTGCCTTATGCTCTCTATGCTGAGTTTTTTAGATGTTTCAGGAAACACCGTACACTTCTCCAGAGTGGCTGTTGGCAATTTACATCCCGCCCATCAGCGTAGTAAGGCTCCCGTTTCTCCATGGCCTGTCCTGCATTTCTGGTTTTGACACTTTATTCAGCATGGCCCTTTTGACCGATGGGAAGCGAGACTTCTTTGTAGCGCTGATTTGCCTTTCCAGGTTGCTTGGTTGGCCAAAAAGGGCGTATGCGTTTTTTCCTGAATATATTCAGGAAAAAACGCATACGCCCTTTTTGGCCAAGGGCATCGTTGTCGAGGTTTTGCCGCTTTTCCTGTGCTTTAAAGGCGATTCGACTCTACCTCCTGAAATCTGTTTCCTGCAATTCTGCCTTGCTTTCAAATCCTCCTCGTTGCCTTCCCTCAATATATTTGTGGACGAGAGTTATCATTTCTAACTCTGCAGGTTTGTGAATTGCAGTGCCCCTGAGCTCGATTTTTCAACTCGCTTTTTTGGGAGCTGGCCGCAAAAGCGCAGGATTGCTTCAGGCCCTGTTCTGCTTCCGGGCGGCAGGCTGAGCCTGTGGTTAATTCTTCTTCCTGATGGGAAAATAGAGTGACCTGTGCCTGTCCCAACACCTAGAGCTAGTCTCTCACTGGTTCCCCCTCTTCCCGTTCATCCTCAGGACAAATTGCAACCTGTACGGAACAGGAGGTTAAAGGTGCTGATTCTCGAAGGAGGGAGATTGCTAGTAAAGCGGCTGTAATGGCCAACCCGAGCACAAGGAGATGAGAAAAGAGGTGCGTTTTAGAAACCTTTCCCGATCACAGGGTGTACCATCTTCTGGGTTTCTCATGCATGTTTTCGATGTAGGAAGATGCCCTTGAACCTGGAGATTTTGGACCCATGGGATGGATACCACGCAGTATTACTTTAAAGGGTCTGCGTTTGCTCACCCAACCTCACCAAACCTCTCAGCCCCAAGAGTGTCCACCCTTATGTCTCAATCACCTGTGGGTCTAGAGATGGTCAATCCAGGTGGCATCACAGCCCCTGAACGAATTTTGTAAGAATTTCTCTCTCTTTCACTGTCTTTGTTTCACGGGTTTTTAAAAGTAATTGATTTTTATAATGGGGTTTAGCTGCTTTTCACTGCTGTGTTTATGCCGCTTTACACCCACTTGACTCACTTACAGAGGGATATCAATACATTGGTTTTAAGATTCTTCCTAGTCAGATATATTCTTGGGCGGTGAACAGGGGGTGTTGAGTCCAGTTCACTGAGCAAGGAGTAGGTCTTGTCTATTACATATTGGGTTTATGGAACGGTATCTGAGCTAATTTGAAACCCTTGTTTTATGCATCACCCACCTCACCTTTCCCGTTAAGCAGCCATAGTGTGTCTTCTAAACGTGTGACGCTGTTCTGTTTTGTAATTCAGTTCAAGTGTAGCGGTTTTTACATTCCCTCTCTAAGTGATATCTTATGATAAGTGTCTTTTTCTGTGTGACTTATTTCACTTAGAATCGTCGTACCTAAATCCTCTCATCATGCTGCTACTAGCCTTATGACGTTAATTTCATGGCTGAGTGATATGCCATTGTACATAAGGACCACAACTTCCTTATCCATTTTTCTCTTTCCTGGGATATTTAAGGTGTAACGAAGTGGAGGTTCTTGTCAACAGAGCAGCCCTAACCTTTGGGGTGCCTGTGTCTTGCTGATTTTTAGTTTTCCCAATTTCTACGCCCATGAGTGGAAGTGCCTTATGCTCTCTATGCTGAGTTTTTTAGATGTTTCAGGAAACACCGTACACTTCTCCAGAGTGGCTGTTGGCAATTTACATCCCGCCCATCAGCGTAGTAAGGCTCCCGTTTCTCCATGGCCTGTCCTGCATTTCTGGTTTTGACACTTTATTCAGCATGGCCCTTTTGACCGATGGGAAGCGAGACTTCTTTGTAGCGCTGATTTGCCTTTCCAGGTTGCTTGCTTGGCCAAAAAGGGCGTATGCGTTTTTTCCTGAATATATTCAGGAAAAAACGCATACGCCCTTTTTGGCCAAGGGCATCGTTGTCGAGGTTTTGCCGCTTTTCCTGTGCTTTAAAGGCGATTCGACTCTACCTCCTGAAATCTGTTTCCTGCAATTCTGCCTTGCTTTCAAATCCTCCTCGTTGCCTTCCCTCAATATATTTGTGGACGAGAGTTATCATTTCTAACTCTGCAGGTTTGTGAATTGCAGTGCCCCTGAGCTCGATTTTTCAACTCGCTTTTTTGGGAGCTGGCCGCAAAAGCGCAGGATTGCTTCAGGCCCTGTTCTGCTTCCGGGCGGCAGGCTGAGCCTGTGGTTAATTCTTCTTCCTGATGGGAAAATAGAGTGACCTGTGCCTGTCCCAACACCTAGAGCTAGTCTCTCACTGGTTCCCCCTCTTCCCGTTCATCCTCAGGACAAATTGCAACCTGTACGGAACAGGAGGTTAAAGGTGCTGATTCTCGAAGGAGGGAGATTGCTAGTAAAGCGGCTGTAATGGCCAACCCGAGCACAAGGAGATGAGAAAAGAGGTGCGTTTTAGAAACCTTTCCCGATCACAGGGTGTACCATCTTCTGGGTTTCTCATGCATGTTTTCGATGTAGGAAGATGCCCTTGAACCTGGAGATTTTGGACCCATGGGATGGATACCACGCAGTATTACTTTAAAGGGTCTGCGTTTGCTCACCCAACCTCACCAAACCTCTCAGCCCCAAGAGTGTCCACCCTTATGTCTCAATCAGCTGTGGGTCTAGAGATGGTCAATCCAGGTGGCATCACAGCCCCTGAACGAATTTTGTAAGAATTTCTCTCTCTTTCACTGTCTTTGTTTCACGGGTTTTTAAAAGTAATTGATTTTTATAATGGGGTTTAGCTGCTTTTCACTGCTGTGTTTATGCCGCTTTACACCCACTTGACTCACTTACAGAGGGATATCAATACATTGGTTTTAAGATTCTTCCTAGTCAGATATATTCTTGGGCGGTGAACAGGGGGTGTTGAGTCCAGTTCACTGAGCAAGGAGTAGGTCTTGTCTATTACATATTGGGTTTATGGAACGGTATCTGAGCTAATTTGAAACCCTTGTTTTATGCATCACCCACCTCACCTTTCCCGTTAAGCAGCCATAGTGTGTCTTCTAAACGTGTGACGCTGTTCTGTTTTGTAATTCAGTTCAAGTGTAGCGGTTTTTACATTCCCTCTCTAAGTGATATCTTATGATAAGTGTCTTTTTCTGTGTGACTTATTTCACTTAGAATCGTCGTACCTAAATCCTCTCATCATGCTGCTACTAGCCTTATGACGTTAATTTCATGGCTGAGTGATATGCCATTGTACATAAGGACCACAACTTCCTTATCCATTTTTCTCTTTCCTGGGATATTTAAGGTGTAACGAAGTGGAGGTTCTTGTCAACAGAGCAGCCCTAAACTTTGGGGTGCCTGTGTCTTGCTGATTTTTAGTTTTCCCAATTTCTACGCCCATGAGTGGAAGTGCCTTATGCTCTCTATGCTGAGTTTTTTAGATGTTTCAGGAAACACCGTACACTTCTCCAGAGTGGCTGTTGGCAATTTACATCCCGCCCATCAGCGTAGTAAGGCTCCCGTTTCTCCATGGCCTGTCCTGCATTTCTGGTTTTGACACTTTATTCAGCATGGCCCTTTTGACCGATGGGAAGCGAGACTTCTTTGTAGCGCTGATTTGCCTTTCCAGGTTGCTTGGTTGGCCAAAAAGGGCGTATGCGTTTTTTCCTGAATATATTCAGGAAAAAACGCATACGCCCTTTTTGGCCAAGGGCATCGTTGTCGAGGTTTTGCCGCTTTTCCTGTGCTTTAAAGGCGATTCGACTCTACCTCCTGAAATCTGTTTCCTGCAATTCTGCCTTGCTTTCAAATCCTCCTCGTTGCCTTCCCTCAATATATTTGTGGACGAGAGTTATCATTTCTAACTCTGCAGGTTTGTGAATTGCAGTGCCCCTGAGCTCGATTTTTCAACTCGCTTTTTTGGGAGCTGGCCGCAAAAGCGCAGGATTGCTTCAGGCCCTGTTCTGCTTCCGGGCGGCAGGCTGAGCCTGTGGTTAATTCTTCTTCCTGATGGGAAAATAGAGTGACCTGTGCCTGTCCCAACACCTAGAGCTAGTCTCTCACTGGTTCCCCCTCTTCCCGTTCATCCTCAGGACAAATTGCAACCTGTACGGAACAGGAGGTTAAAGGTGCTGATTCTCGAAGGAGGGAGATTGCTAGTAAAGCGGCTGTAATGGCCAACCCGAGCACAAGGAGATGAGAAAAGAGGTGCGTTTTAGAAACCTTTCCCGATCACAGGGTGTACCATCTTCTGGGTTTCTCATGCATGTTTTCGATGTAGGAAGATGCCCTTGAACCTGGAGATTTTGGACCCATGGGATGGATACCACGCAGTATTACTTTAAAGGGTCTGCGTTTGCTCACCCAACCTCACCAAACCTCTCAGCCCCAAGAGTGTCCACCCTTATGTCTCAATCACCTGTGGGTCTAGAGATGGTCAATCCAGGTGGCATCACAGCCCCTGAACGAATTTTGTAAGAATTTCTCTCTCTTTCACTGTCTTTGTTTCACGGGTTTTTAAAAGTAATTGATTTTTATAATGGGGTTTAGCTGCTTTTCACTGCTGTGTTTATGCCGCTTTACACCCACTTGACTCACTTACAGAGGGATATCAATACATTGGTTTTAAGATTCTTCCTAGTCAGATATATTCTTGGGCGGTGAACAGGGGGTGTTGAGTCCAGTTCACTGAGCAAGGAGTAGGTCTTGTCTATTACATATTGGGTTTATGGAACGGTATCTGAGCTAATTTGAAACCCTTGTTTTATGCATCACCCACCTCACCTTTCCCGTTAAGCAGCCATAGTGTGTCTTCTAAACGTGTGACGCTGTTCTGTTTTGTAATTCAGTTCAAGTGTAGCGGTTTTTACATTCCCTCTCTAAGTGATATCTTATGATAAGTGTCTTTTTCTGTGTGACTTATTTCACTTAGAATCGTCGTACCTAAATCCTCTCATCATGCTGCTACTAGCCTTATGACGTTAATTTCATGGCTGAGTGATATGCCATTGTACATAAGGACCACAACTTCCTTATCCATTTTTCTCTTTCCTGGGATATTTAAGGTGTAACGAAGTGGAGGTTCTTGTCAACAGAGCAGCCCTAACCTTTGGGGTGCCTGTGTCTTGCTGATTTTTAGTTTTCCCAATTTCTACGCCCATGAGTGGAAGTGCCTTATGCTCTCTATGCTGAGTTTTTTAGATGTTTCAGGAAACACCGTACACTTCTCCAGAGTGGCTGTTGGCAATTTACATCCCGCCCATCAGCGTAGTAAGGCTCCCGTTTCTCCATGGCCTGTCCTGCATTTCTGGTTTTGACACTTTATTCAGCATGGCCCTTTTGACCGATGGGAAGCGAGACTTCTTGGTAGCGCTGATTTGCCTTTCCAGGTTGCTTGGTTGGCCAAAAAGGGCGTATGCGTTTTTTCCTGAATATATTCAGGAAAAAACGCATACGCCCTTTTTGGCCAAGGGCATCGTTGTCGAGGTTTTGCCGCTTTTCCTGTGCTTTAAAGGCGATTCGACTCTACCTCCTGAAATCTGTTTCCTGCAATTCTGCCTTGCTTTCAAATCCTCCTCGTTGCCTTCCCTCAATATATTTGTGGACGAGAGTTATCATTTCTAACTCTGCAGGTTTGTGAATTGCAGTGCCCCTGAGCTCGATTTTTCAACTCGCTTTTTTGGGAGCTGGCCGCAAAAGCGCAGGATTGCTTCAGGCCCTGTTCTGCTTCCGGGCGGCAGGCTGAGCCTGTGGTTAATTCTTCTTCCTGATGGGAAAATAGAGTGACCTGTGCCTGTCCCAACACCTAGAGCTAGTCTCTCACTGGTTCCCCCTCTTCCCGTTCATCCTCAGGACAAATTGCAACCTGTACGGAACAGGAGGTTAAAGGTGCTGATTCTCGAAGGAGGGAGATTGCTAGTAAAGCGGCTGTAATGGCCAACCCGAGCACAAGGAGATGAGAAAAGAGGTGCGTTTTAGAAACCTTTCCCGATCACAGGGTGTACCATCTTCTGGGTTTCTCATGCATGTTTTCGATGTAGGAAGATGCCCTTGAACCTGGAGATTTTGGACCCATGGGATGGATACCACGCAGTATTACTTTAAAGGGTCTGCGTTTGCTCACCCAACCTCACCAAACCTCTCAGCCCCAAGAGTGTCCACCCTTATGTCTCAATCACCTGTGGGTCTAGAGATGGTCAATCCAGGTGGCATCACAGCCCCTGAACGAATTTTGTAAGAATTTCTCTCTCTTTCACTGTCTTTGTTTCACGGGTTTTTAAAAGTAATTGATTTTTATAATGGGGTTTAGCTGCTTTTCACTGCTGTGTTTATGCCGCTTTACACCCACTTGACTCACTTACAGAGGGATATCAATACATTGGTTTTAAGATTCTTCCTAGTCAGATATATTCTTGGGCGGTGAACAGGGGGTGTTGAGTCCAGTTCACTGAGCAAGGAGTAGGTCTTGTCTATTACATATTGGGTTTATGGAACGGTATCTGAGCTAATTTGAAACCCTTGTTTTATGCATCACCCACCTCACCTTTCCCGTTAAGCAGCCATAGTGTGTCTTCTAAACGTGTGACGCTGTTCTGTTTTGTAATTCAGTTCAAGTGTAGCGGTTTTTACATTCCCTCTCTAAGTGATATCTTATGATAAGTGTCTTTTTCTGTGTGACTTATTTCACTTAGAATCGTCGTACCTAAATCCTCTCATCATGCTGCTACTAGCCTTATGACGTTAATTTCATGGCTGAGTGATATGCCATTGTACATAAGGACCACAACTTCCTTATCCATTTTTCTCTTTCCTGGGATATTTAAGGTGTAACGAAGTGGAGGTTCTTGTCAACAGAGCAGCCCTAACCTTTGGGGTGCCTGTGTCTTGCTGATTTTTAGTTTTCCCAATTTCTACGCCCATGAGTGGAAGTGCCTTATGCTCTCTATGCTGAGTTTTTTAGATGTTTCAGGAAACACCGTACACTTCTCCAGAGTGGCTGTTGGCAATTTACATCCCGCCCATCAGCGTAGTAAGGCTCCCGTTTCTCCATGGCCTGTCCTGCATTTCTGGTTTTGACACTTTATTCAGCATGGCCCTTTTGACCGATGGGAAGCGAGACTTCTTTGTAGCGCTGATTTGCCTTTCCAGGTTGCTTGGTTGGCCAAAAAGGGCGTATGCGTTTTTTCCTGAATATATTCAGGAAAAAACGCATACGCCCTTTTTGGCCAAGGGCATCGTTGTCGAGGTTTTGCCGCTTTTCCTGTGCTTTAAAGGCGATTCGACTCTACCTCCTGAAATCTGTTTCCTGCAATTCTGCCTTGCTTTCAAATCCTCCTCGTTGCCTTCCCTCAATATATTTGTGGACGAGAGTTATCATTTCTAACTCTGCAGGTTTGTGAATTGCAGTGCCCCTGAGCTCGATTTTTCAACTCGCTTTTTTGGGAGCTGGCCGCAAAAGCGCAGGATTGCTTCAGGCCCTGTTCTGCTTCCGGGCGGCAGGCTGAGCCTGTGGTTAATTCTTCTTCCTGATGGGAAAATAGAGTGACCTGTGCCTGTCCCAACACCTAGAGCTAGTCTCTCACTGGTTCCCCCTCTTCCCGTTCATCCTCAGGACAAATTGCAACCTGTACGGAACAGGAGGTTAAAGGTGCTGATTCTCGAAGGAGGGAGATTGCTAGTAAAGCGGCTGTAATGGCCAACCCGAGCACAAGGAGATGAGAAAAGAGGTGCGTTTTAGAAACCTTTCCCGATCACAGGGTGTACCATCTTCTGGGTTTCTCATGCATGTTTTCGATGTAGGAAGATGCCCTTGAACCTGGAGATTTTGGACCCATGGGATGGATACCACGCAGTATTACTTTAAAGGGTCTGCGTTTGCTCACCCAACCTCACCAAACCTCTCAGCCCCAAGAGTGTCCACCCTTATGTCTCAATCACCTGTGGGTCTAGAGATGGTCAATCCAGGTGGCATCACAGCCCCTGAACGAATTTTGTAAGAATTTCTCTCTCTTTCACTGTCTTTGTTTCACGGGTTTTTAAAAGTAATTGATTTTTATAATGGGGTTTAGCTGCTTTTCACTGCTGTGTTTATGCCGCTTTACACCCACTTGACTCACTTACAGAGGGATATCAATACATTGGTTTTAAGATTCTTCCTAGTCAGATATATTCTTGGGCGGTGAACAGGGGGTGTTGAGTCCAGTTCACTGAGCAAGGAGTAGGTCTTGTCTATTACATATTGGGTTTATGGAACGGTATCTGAGCTAATTTGAAACCCTTGTTTTATGCATCACCCACCTCACCTTTCCCGTTAAGCAGCCATAGTGTGTCTTCTAAACGTGTGACGCTGTTCTGTTTTGTAATTCAGTTCAAGTGTAGCGGTTTTTACATTCCCTCTCTAAGTGATATCTTATGATAAGTGTCTTTTTCTGTGTGACTTATTTCACTTAGAATCGTCGTACCTAAATCCTCTCATCATGCTGCTACTAGCCTTATGACGTTAATTTCATGGCTGAGTGATATGCCATTGTACATAAGGACCACAACTTCCTTATCCATTTTTCTCTTTCCTGGGATATTTAAGGTGTAACGAAGTGGAGGTTCTTGTCAACAGAGCAGCCCTAACCTTTGGGGTGCCTGTGTCTTGCTGATTTTTAGTTTTCCCAATTTCTACGCCCATGAGTGGAAGTGCCTTATGCTCTCTATGCTGAGTTTTTTAGATGTTTCAGGAAACACCGTACACTTCTCCAGAGTGGCTGTTGGCAATTTACATCCCGCCCATCAGCGTAGTAAGGCTCCCGTTTCTCCATGGCCTGTCCTGCATTTCTGGTTTTGACACTTTATTCAGCATGGCCCTTTTGACCGATGGGAAGCGAGACTTCTTTGTAGCGCTGATTTGCCTTTCCAGGTTGCTTGGTTGGCCAAAAAGGGCGTATGCGTTTTTTCCTGAATATATTCAGGAAAAAACGCATACGCCCTTTTTGGCCAAGGGCATCGTTGTCGAGGTTTTGCCGCTTTTCCTGTGCTTTAAAGGCGATTCGACTCTACCTCCTGAAATCTGTTTCCTGCAATTCTGCCTTGCTTTCAAATCCTCCTCGTTGCCTTCCCTCAATATATTTGTGGACGAGAGTTATCATTTCTAACTCTGCAGGTTTGTGAATTGCAGTGCCCCTGAGCTCGATTTTTCAACTCGCTTTTTTGGGAGCTGGCCGCAAAAGCGCAGGATTGCTTCAGGCCCTGTTCTGCTTCCGGGCGGCAGGCTGAGCCTGTGGTTAATTCTTCTTCCTGATGGGAAAATAGAGTGACCTGTGCCTGTCCCAACACCTAGAGCTAGTCTCTCACTGGTTCCCCCTCTTCCCGTTCATCCTCAGGACAAATTGCAACCTGTACGGAACAGGAGGTTAAAGGTGCTGATTCTCGAAGGAGGGAGATTGCTAGTAAAGCGGCTGTAATGGCCAACCCGAGCACAAGGAGATGAGAAAAGAGGTGCGTTTTAGAAACCTTTCCCGATCACAGGGTGTACCATCTTCTGGGTTTCTCATGCATGTTTTCGATGTAGGAAGATGCCCTTGAACCTGGAGATTTTGGACCCATGGGATGGATACCACGCAGTATTACTTTAAAGGGTCTGCGTTTGCTCACCCAACCTCACCAAACCTCTCAGCCCCAAGAGTGTCCACCCTTATGTCTCAATCAGCTGTGGGTCTAGAGATGGTCAATCCAGGTGGCATCACAGCCCCTGAACGAATTTTGTAAGAATTTCTCTCTCTTTCACTGTCTTTGTTTCACGGGTTTTTAAAAGTAATTGATTTTTATAATGGGGTTTAGCTGCTTTTCACTGCTGTGTTTATGCCGCTTTACACCCACTTGACTCACTTACAGAGGGATATCAATACATTGGTTTTAAGATTCTTCCTAGTCAGATATATTCTTGGGCGGTGAACAGGGGGTGTTGAGTCCAGTTCACTGAGCAAGGAGTAGGTCTTGTCTATTACATATTGGGTTTATGGAACGGTATCTGAGCTAATTTGAAACCCTTGTTTTATGCATCACCCACCTCACCTTTCCCGTTAAGCAGCCATAGTGTGTCTTCTAAACGTGTGACGCTGTTCTGTTTTGTAATTCAGTTCAAGTGTAGCGGTTTTTACATTCCCTCTCTAAGTGATATCTTATGATAAGTGTCTTTTTCTGTGTGACTTATTTCACTTAGAATCGTCGTACCTAAATCCTCTCATCATGCTGCTACTAGCCTTATGACGTTAATTTCATGGCTGAGTGATATGCCATTGTACATAAGGACCACAACTTCCTTATCCATTTTTCTCTTTCCTGGGATATTTAAGGTGTAACGAAGTGGAGGTTCTTGTCAACAGAGCAGCCCTAAACTTTGGGGTGCCTGTGTCTTGCTGATTTTTAGTTTTCCCAATTTCTACGCCCATGAGTGGAAGTGCCTTATGCTCTCTATGCTGAGTTTTTTAGATGTTTCAGGAAACACCGTACACTTCTCCAGAGTGGCTGTTGGCAATTTACATCCCGCCCATCAGCGTAGTAAGGCTCCCGTTTCTCCATGGCCTGTCCTGCATTTCTGGTTTTGACACTTTATTCAGCATGGCCCTTTTGACCGATGGGAAGCGAGACTTCTTTGTAGCGCTGATTTGCCTTTCCAGGTTGCTTGCTTGGCCAAAAAGGGCGTATGCGTTTTTTCCTGAATATATTCAGGAAAAAACGCATACGCCCTTTTTGGCCAAGGGCATCATGGTCGAGGTTTTGCCGCTTTTCCTGTGCTTTAAAGGCGATTCGACTCTACCTCCTGAAATCTGTTTCCTGCAATTCTGCCTTGCTTTCAAATCCTCCTCGTTGCCTTCCCTCAATATATTTGTGGACGAGAGTTATCATTTCTAACTCTGCAGGTTTGTGAATTGCAGTGCCCCTGAGCTCGATTTTTCAACTCGCTTTTTTGGGAGCTGGCCGCAAAAGCGCAGGATTGCTTCAGGCCCTGTTCTGCTTCCGGGCGGCAGGCTGAGCCTGTGGTTAATTCTTCTTCCTGATGGGAAAATAGAGTGACCTGTGCCTGTCCCAACACCTAGAGCTAGTCTCTCACTGGTTCCCCCTCTTCCCGTTCATCCTCAGGACAAATTGCAACCTGTACGGAACAGGAGGTTAAAGGTGCTGATTCTCGAAGGAGGGAGATTGCTAGTAAAGCGGCTGTAATGGCCAACCCGAGCACAAGGAGATGAGAAAAGAGGTGCGTTTTAGAAACCTTTCCCGATCACACGGTGTACCATCTTCTGGGTTTCTCATGCATGTTTTCGATGTAGGAAGATGCCCTTGAACCTGGAGATTTTGGACCCATGGGATGGATACCACGCAGTATTACTTTAAAGGGTCTGCGTTTGCTCACCCAACCTCACCAAACCTCTCAGCCCCAAGAGTGTCCACCCTTATGTCTCAATCAGCTGTGGGTCTAGAGATGGTCAATCCAGGTGGCATCACAGCCCCTGAACGAATTTTGTAAGAATTTCTCTCTCTTTCACTGTCTTTGTTTCACGGGTTTTTAAAAGTAATTGATTTTTATAATGGGGTTTAGCTGCTTTTCACTGCTGTGTTTATGCCGCTTTACACCCACTTGACTCACTTACAGAGGGATATCAATACATTGGTTTTAAGATTCTTCCTAGTCAGATATATTCTTGGGCGGTGAACAGGGGGTGTTGAGTCCAGTTCACTGAGCAAGGAGTAGGTCTTGTCTATTACATATTGGGTTTATGGAACGGTATCTGAGCTAATTTGAAACCCTTGTTTTATGCATCACCCACCTCACCTTTCCCGTTAAGCAGCCATAGTGTGTCTTCTAAACGTGTGACGCTGTTCTGTTTTGTAATTCAGTTCAAGTGTAGCGGTTTTTACATTCCCTCTCTAAGTGATATCTTATGATAAGTGTCTTTTTCTGTGTGACTTATTTCACTTAGAATCGTCGTACCTAAATCCTCTCATCATGCTGCTACTAGCCTTATGACGTTAATTTCATGGCTGAGTGATATGCCATTGTACATAAGGACCACAACTTCCTTATCCATTTTTCTCTTTCCTGGGATATTTAAGGTGTAACGAAGTGGAGGTTCTTGTCAACAGAGCAGCCCTAACCTTTGGGGTGCCTGTGTCTTGCTGATTTTTAGTTTTCCCAATTTCTACGCCCATGAGTGGAAGTGCCTTATGCTCTCTATGCTGAGTTTTTTAGATGTTTCAGGAAACACCGTACACTTCTCCAGAGTGGCTGTTGGCAATTTACATCCCGCCCATCAGCGTAGTAAGGCTCCCGTTTCTCCATGGCCTGTCCTGCATTTCTGGTTTTGACACTTTATTCAGCATGGCCCTTTTGACCGATGGGAAGCGAGACTTCTTTGTAGCGCTGATTTGCCTTTCCAGGTTGCTTGGTTGGCCAAAAAGGGCGTATGCGTTTTTTCCTGAATATATTCAGGAAAAAACGCATACGCCCTTTTTGGCCAAGGGCATCGTTGTCGAGGTTTTGCCGCTTTTCCTGTGCTTTAAAGGCGATTCGACTCTACCTCCTGAAATCTGTTTCCTGCAATTCTGCCTTGCTTTCAAATCCTCCTCGTTGCCTTCCCTCAATATATTTGTGGACGAGAGTTATCATTTCTAACTCTGCAGGTTTGTGAATTGCAGTGCCCCTGAGCTCGATTTTTCAACTCGCTTTTTTGGGAGCTGGCCGCAAAAGCGCAGGATTGCTTCAGGCCCTGTTCTGCTTCCGGGCGGCAGGCTGAGCCTGTGGTTAATTCTTCTTCCTGATGGGAAAATAGAGTGACCTGTGCCTGTCCCAACACCTAGAGCTAGTCTCTCACTGGTTCCCCCTCTTCCCGTTCATCCTCAGGACAAATTGCAACCTGTACGGAACAGGAGGTTAAAGGTGCTGATTCTCGAAGGAGGGAGATTGCTAGTAAAGCGGCTGTAATGGCCAACCCGAGCACAAGGAGATGAGAAAAGAGGTGCGTTTTAGAAACCTTTCCCGATCACACGGTGTACCATCTTCTGGGTTTCTCATGCATGTTTTCGATGTAGGAAGATGCCCTTGAACCTGGAGATTTTGGACCCATGGGATGGATACCACGCAGTATTACTTTAAAGGGTCTGCGTTTGCTCACCCAACCTCACCAAACCTCTCAGCCCCAAGAGTGTCCACCCTTATGTCTCAATCACCTGTGGGTCTAGAGATGGTCAATCCAGGTGGCATCACAGCCCCTGAACGAATTTTGTAAGAATTTCTCTCTCTTTCACTGTCTTTGTTTCACGGGTTTTTAAAAGTAATTGATTTTTATAATGGGGTTTAGCTGCTTTTCACTGCTGTGTTTATGCCGCTTTACACCCACTTGACTCACTTACAGAGGGATATCAATACATTGGTTTTAAGATTCTTCCTAGTCAGATATATTCTTGGGCGGTGAACAGGGGGTGTTGAGTCCAGTTCACTGAGCAAGGAGTAGGTCTTGTCTATTACATATTGGGTTTATGGAACGGTATCTGAGCTAATTTGAAACCCTTGTTTTATGCATCACCCACCTCACCTTTCCCGTTAAGCAGCCATAGTGTGTCTTCTAAACGTGTGACGCTGTTCTGTTTTGTAATTCAGTTCAAGTGTAGCGGTTTTTACATTCCCTCTCTAAGTGATATCTTATGATAAGTGTCTTTTTCTGTGTGACTTATTTCACTTAGAATCGTCGTACCTAAATCCTCTCATCATGCTGCTACTAGCCTTATGACGTTAATTTCATGGCTGAGTGATATGCCATTGTACATAAGGACCACAACTTCCTTATCCATTTTTCTCTTTCCTGGGATATTTAAGGTGTAACGAAGTGGAGGTTCTTGTCAACAGAGCAGCCCTAACCTTTGGGGTGCCTGTGTCTTGCTGATTTTTAGTTTTCCCAATTTCTACGCCCATGAGTGGAAGTGCCTTATGCTCTCTATGCTGAGTTTTTTAGATGTTTCAGGAAACACCGTACACTTCTCCAGAGTGGCTGTTGGCAATTTACATCCCGCCCATCAGCGTAGTAAGGCTCCCGTTTCTCCATGGCCTGTCCTGCATTTCTGGTTTTGACACTTTATTCAGCATGGCCCTTTTGACCGATGGGAAGCGAGACTTCTTTGTAGCGCTGATTTGCCTTTCCAGGTTGCTTGCTTGGCCAAAAAGGGCGTATGCGTTTTTTCCTGAATATATTCAGGAAAAAACGCATACGCCCTTTTTGGCCAAGGGCATCGTTGTCGAGGTTTTGCCGCTTTTCCTGTGCTTTAAAGGCGATTCGACTCTACCTCCTGAAATCTGTTTCCTGCAATTCTGCCTTGCTTTCAAATCCTCCTCGTTGCCTTCCCTCAATATATTTGTGGACGAGAGTTATCATTTCTAACTCTGCAGGTTTGTGAATTGCAGTGCCCCTGAGCTCGATTTTTCAACTCGCTTTTTTGGGAGCTGGCCGCAAAAGCGCAGGATTGCTTCAGGCCCTGTTCTGCTTCCGGGCGGCAGGCTGAGCCTGTGGTTAATTCTTCTTCCTGATGGGAAAATAGAGTGACCTGTGCCTGTCCCAACACCTAGAGCTAGTCTCTCACTGGTTCCCCCTCTTCCCGTTCATCCTCAGGACAAATTGCAACCTGTACGGAACAGGAGGTTAAAGGTGCTGATTCTCGAAGGAGGGAGATTGCTAGTAAAGCGGCTGTAATGGCCAACCCGAGCACAAGGAGATGAGAAAAGAGGTGCGTTTTAGAAACCTTTCCCGATCACAGGGTGTACCATCTTCTGGGTTTCTCATGCATGTTTTCGATGTAGGAAGATGCCCTTGAACCTGGAGATTTTGGACCCATGGGATGGATACCACGCAGTATTACTTTAAAGGGTCTGCGTTTGCTCACCCAACCTCACCAAACCTCTCAGCCCCAAGAGTGTCCACCCTTATGTCTCAATCAGCTGTGGGTCTAGAGATGGTCAATCCAGGTGGCATCACAGCCCCTGAACGAATTTTGTAAGAATTTCTCTCTCTTTCACTGTCTTTGTTTCACGGGTTTTTAAAAGTAATTGATTTTTATAATGGGGTTTAGCTGCTTTTCACTGCTGTGTTTATGCCGCTTTACACCCACTTGACTCACTTACAGAGGGATATCAATACATTGGTTTTAAGATTCTTCCTAGTCAGATATATTCTTGGGCGGTGAACAGGGGGTGTTGAGTCCAGTTCACTGAGCAAGGAGTAGGTCTTGTCTATTACATATTGGGTTTATGGAACGGTATCTGAGCTAATTTGAAACCCTTGTTTTATGCATCACCCACCTCACCTTTCCCGTTAAGCAGCCATAGTGTGTCTTCTAAACGTGTGACGCTGTTCTGTTTTGTAATTCAGTTCAAGTGTAGCGGTTTTTACATTCCCTCTCTAAGTGATATCTTATGATAAGTGTCTTTTTCTGTGTGACTTATTTCACTTAGAATTGTCGTACCTAAATCCTCTCATCATGCTGCTACTAGCCTTATGACGTTAATTTCATGGCTGAGTGATATGCCATTGTACATAAGGACCACAACTTCCTTATCCATTTTTCTCTTTCCTGGGATATTTAAGGTGTAACGAAGTGGAGGTTCTTGTCAACAGAGCAGCCCTAAACTTTGGGGTGCCTGTGTCTTGCTGATTTTTAGTTTTCCCAATTTCTACGCCCATGAGTGGAAGTGCCTTATGCTCTCTATGCTGAGTTTTTTAGATGTTTCAGGAAACACCGTACACTTCTCCAGAGTGGCTGTTGGCAATTTACATCCCGCCCATCAGCGTAGTAAGGCTCCCGTTTCTCCATGGCCTGTCCTGCATTTCTGGTTTTGACACTTTATTCAGCATGGCCCTTTTGACCGATGGGAAGCGAGACTTCTTTGTAGCGCTGATTTGCCTTTCCAGGTTGCTTGGTTGGCCAAAAAGGGCGTATGCGTTTTTTCCTGAATATATTCAGGAAAAAACGCATACGCCCTTTTTGGCCAAGGGCATCATGGTCGAGGTTTTGCCGCTTTTCCTGTGCTTTAAAGGCGATTCGACTCTACCTCCTGAAATCTGTTTCCTGCAATTCTGCCTTGCTTTCAAATCCTCCTCGTTGCCTTCCCTCAATATATTTGTGGACGAGAGTTATCATTTCTAACTCTGCAGGTTTGTGAATTGCAGTGCCCCTGAGCTCGATTTTTCAACTCGCTTTTTTGGGAGCTGGCCGCAAAAGCGCAGGATTGCTTCAGGCCCTGTTCTGCTTCCGGGCGGCAGGCTGAGCCTGTGGTTAATTCTTCTTCCTGATGGGAAAATAGAGTGACCTGTGCCTGTCCCAACACCTAGAGCTAGTCTCTCACTGGTTCCCCCTCTTCCCGTTCATCCTCAGGACAAATTGCAACCTGTACGGAACAGGAGGTTAAAGGTGCTGATTCTCGAAGGAGGGAGATTGCTAGTAAAGCGGCTGTAATGGCCAACCCGAGCACAAGGAGATGAGAAAAGAGGTGCGTTTTAGAAACCTTTCCCGATCACACGGTGTACCATCTTCTGGGTTTCTCATGCATGTTTTCGATGTAGGAAGATGCCCTTGAACCTGGAGATTTTGGACCCATGGGATGGATACCACGCAGTATTACTTTAAAGGGTCTGCGTTTGCTCACCCAACCTCACCAAACCTCTCAGCCCCAAGAGTGTCCACCCTTATGTCTCAATCACCTGTGGGTCTAGAGATGGTCAATCCAGGTGGCATCACAGCCCCTGAACGAATTTTGTAAGAATTTCTCTCTCTTTCACTGTCTTTGTTTCACGGGTTTTTAAAAGTAATTGATTTTTATAATGGGGTTTAGCTGCTTTTCACTGCTGTGTTTATGCCGCTTTACACCCACTTGACTCACTTACAGAGGGATATCAATACATTGGTTTTAAGATTCTTCCTAGTCAGATATATTCTTGGGCGGTGAACAGGGGGTGTTGAGTCCAGTTCACTGAGCAAGGAGTAGGTCTTGTCTATTACATATTGGGTTTATGGAACGGTATCTGAGCTAATTTGAAACCCTTGTTTTATGCATCACCCACCTCACCTTTCCCGTTAAGCAGCCATAGTGTGTCTTCTAAACGTGTGACGCTGTTCTGTTTTGTAATTCAGTTCAAGTGTAGCGGTTTTTACATTCCCTCTCTAAGTGATATCTTATGATAAGTGTCTTTTTCTGTGTGACTTATTTCACTTAGAATCGTCGTACCTAAATCCTCTCATCATGCTGCTACTAGCCTTATGACGTTAATTTCATGGCTGAGTGATATGCCATTGTACATAAGGACCACAACTTCCTTATCCATTTTTCTCTTTCCTGGGATATTTAAGGTGTAACGAAGTGGAGGTTCTTGTCAACAGAGCAGCCCTAACCTTTGGGGTGCCTGTGTCTTGCTGATTTTTAGTTTTCCCAATTTCTACGCCCATGAGTGGAAGTGCCTTATGCTCTCTATGCTGAGTTTTTTAGATGTTTCAGGAAACACCGTACACTTCTCCAGAGTGGCTGTTGGCAATTTACATCCCGCCCATCAGCGTAGTAAGGCTCCCGTTTCTCCATGGCCTGTCCTGCATTTCTGGTTTTGACACTTTATTCAGCATGGCCCTTTTGACCGATGGGAAGCGAGACTTCTTTGTAGCGCTGATTTGCCTTTCCAGGTTGCTTGGTTGGCCAAAAAGGGCGTATGCGTTTTTTCCTGAATATATTCAGGAAAAAACGCATACGCCCTTTTTGGCCAAGGGCATCGTTGTCGAGGTTTTGCCGCTTTTCCTGTGCTTTAAAGGCGATTCGACTCTACCTCCTGAAATCTGTTTCCTGCAATTCTGCCTTGCTTTCAAATCCTCCTCGTTGCCTTCCCTCAATATATTTGTGGACGAGAGTTATCATTTCTAACTCTGCAGGTTTGTGAATTGCAGTGCCCCTGAGCTCGATTTTTCAACTCGCTTTTTTGGGAGCTGGCCGCAAAAGCGCAGGATTGCTTCAGGCCCTGTTCTGCTTCCGGGCGGCAGGCTGAGCCTGTGGTTAATTCTTCTTCCTGATGGGAAAATAGAGTGACCTGTGCCTGTCCCAACACCTAGAGCTAGTCTCTCACTGGTTCCCCCTCTTCCCGTTCATCCTCAGGACAAATTGCAACCTGTACGGAACAGGAGGTTAAAGGTGCTGATTCTCGAAGGAGGGAGATTGCTAGTAAAGCGGCTGTAATGGCCAACCCGAGCACAAGGAGATGAGAAAAGAGGTGCGTTTTAGAAACCTTTCCCGATCACACGGTGTACCATCTTCTGGGTTTCTCATGCATGTTTTCGATGTAGGAAGATGCCCTTGAACCTGGAGATTTTGGACCCATGGGATGGATACCACGCAGTATTACTTTAAAGGGTCTGCGTTTGCTCACCCAACCTCACCAAACCTCTCAGCCCCAAGAGTGTCCACCCTTATGTCTCAATCAGCTGTGGGTCTAGAGATGGTCAATCCAGGTGGCATCACAGCCCCTGAACGAATTTTGTAAGAATTTCTCTCTCTTTCACTGTCTTTGTTTCACGGGTTTTTAAAAGTAATTGATTTTTATAATGGGGTTTAGCTGCTTTTCACTGCTGTGTTTATGCCGCTTTACACCCACTTGACTCACTTACAGAGGGATATCAATACATTGGTTTTAAGATTCTTCCTAGTCAGATATATTCTTGGGCGGTGAACAGGGGGTGTTGAGTCCAGTTCACTGAGCAAGGAGTAGGTCTTGTCTATTACATATTGGGTTTATGGAACGGTATCTGAGCTAATTTGAAACCCTTGTTTTATGCATCACCCACCTCACCTTTCCCGTTAAGCAGCCATAGTGTGTCTTCTAAACGTGTGACGCTGTTCTGTTTTGTAATTCAGTTCAAGTGTAGCGGTTTTTACATTCCCTCTCTAAGTGATATCTTATGATAAGTGTCTTTTTCTGTGTGACTTATTTCACTTAGAATCGTCGTACCTAAATCCTCTCATCATGCTGCTACTAGCCTTATGACGTTAATTTCATGGCTGAGTGATATGCCATTGTACATAAGGACCACAACTTCCTTATCCATTTTTCTCTTTCCTGGGATATTTAAGGTGTAACGAAGTGGAGGTTCTTGTCAACAGAGCAGCCCTAAACTTTGGGGTGCCTGTGTCTTGCTGATTTTTAGTTTTCCCAATTTCTACGCCCATGAGTGGAAGTGCCTTATGCTCTCTATGCTGAGTTTTTTAGATGTTTCAGGAAACACCGTACACTTCTCCAGAGTGGCTGTTGGCAATTTACATCCCGCCCATCAGCGTAGTAAGGCTCCCGTTTCTCCATGGCCTGTCCTGCATTTCTGGTTTTGACACTTTATTCAGCATGGCCCTTTTGACCGATGGGAAGCGAGACTTCTTTGTAGCGCTGATTTGCCTTTCCAGGTTGCTTGCTTGGCCAAAAAGGGCGTATGCGTTTTTTCCTGAATATATTCAGGAAAAAACGCATACGCCCTTTTTGGCCAAGGGCATCATGGTCGAGGTTTTGCCGCTTTTCCTGTGCTTTAAAGGCGATTCGACTCTACCTCCTGAAATCTGTTTCCTGCAATTCTGCCTTGCTTTCAAATCCTCCTCGTTGCCTTCCCTCAATATATTTGTGGACGAGAGTTATCATTTCTAACTCTGCAGGTTTGTGAATTGCAGTGCCCCTGAGCTCGATTTTTCAACTCGCTTTTTTGGGAGCTGGCCGCAAAAGCGCAGGATTGCTTCAGGCCCTGTTCTGCTTCCGGGCGGCAGGCTGAGCCTGTGGTTAATTCTTCTTCCTGATGGGAAAATAGAGTGACCTGTGCCTGTCCCAACACCTAGAGCTAGTCTCTCACTGGTTCCCCCTCTTCCCGTTCATCCTCAGGACAAATTGCAACCTGTACGGAACAGGAGGTTAAAGGTGCTGATTCTCGAAGGAGGGAGATTGCTAGTAAAGCGGCTGTAATGGCCAACCCGAGCACAAGGAGATGAGAAAAGAGGTGCGTTTTAGAAACCTTTCCCGATCACACGGTGTACCATCTTCTGGGTTTCTCATGCATGTTTTCGATGTAGGAAGATGCCCTTGAACCTGGAGATTTTGGACCCATGGGATGGATACCACGCAGTATTACTTTAAAGGGTCTGCGTTTGCTCACCCAACCTCACCAAACCTCTCAGCCCCAAGAGTGTCCACCCTTATGTCTCAATCACCTGTGGGTCTAGAGATGGTCAATCCAGGTGGCATCACAGCCCCTGAACGAATTTTGTAAGAATTTCTCTCTCTTTCACTGTCTTTGTTTCACGGGTTTTTAAAAGTAATTGATTTTTATAATGGGGTTTAGCTGCTTTTCACTGCTGTGTTTATGCCGCTTTACACCCACTTGACTCACTTACAGAGGGATATCAATACATTGGTTTTAAGATTCTTCCTAGTCAGATATATTCTTGGGCGGTGAACAGGGGGTGTTGAGTCCAGTTCACTGAGCAAGGAGTAGGTCTTGTCTATTACATATTGGGTTTATGGAACGGTATCTGAGCTAATTTGAAACCCTTGTTTTATGCATCACCCACCTCACCTTTCCCGTTAAGCAGCCATAGTGTGTCTTCTAAACGTGTGACGCTGTTCTGTTTTGTAATTCAGTTCAAGTGTAGCGGTTTTTACATTCCCTCTCTAAGTGATATCTTATGATAAGTGTCTTTTTCTGTGTGACTTATTTCACTTAGAATCGTCGTACCTAAATCCTCTCATCATGCTGCTACTAGCCTTATGACGTTAATTTCATGGCTGAGTGATATGCCATTGTACATAAGGACCACAACTTCCTTATCCATTTTTCTCTTTCCTGGGATATTTAAGGTGTAACGAAGTGGAGGTTCTTGTCAACAGAGCAGCCCTAAACTTTGGGGTGCCTGTGTCTTGCTGATTTTTAGTTTTCCCAATTTCTACGCCCATGAGTGGAAGTGCCTTATGCTCTCTATGCTGAGTTTTTTAGATGTTTCAGGAAACACCGTACACTTCTCCAGAGTGGCTGTTGGCAATTTACATCCCGCCCATCAGCGTAGTAAGGCTCCCGTTTCTCCATGGCCTGTCCTGCATTTCTGGTTTTGACACTTTATTCAGCATGGCCCTTTTGACCGATGGGAAGCGAGACTTCTTTGTAGCGCTGATTTGCCTTTCCAGGTTGCTTGGTTGGCCAAAAAGGGCGTATGCGTTTTTTCCTGAATATATTCAGGAAAAAACGCATACGCCCTTTTTGGCCAAGGGCATCGTTGTCGAGGTTTTGCCGCTTTTCCTGTGCTTTAAAGGCGATTCGACTCTACCTCCTGAAATCTGTTTCCTGCAATTCTGCCTTGCTTTCAAATCCTCCTCGTTGCCTTCCCTCAATATATTTGTGGACGAGAGTTATCATTTCTAACTCTGCAGGTTTGTGAATTGCAGTGCCCCTGAGCTCGATTTTTCAACTCGCTTTTTTGGGAGCTGGCCGCAAAAGCGCAGGATTGCTTCAGGCCCTGTTCTGCTTCCGGGCGGCAGGCTGAGCCTGTGGTTAATTCTTCTTCCTGATGGGAAAATAGAGTGACCTGTGCCTGTCCCAACACCTAGAGCTAGTCTCTCACTGGTTACCCCTCTTCCCGTTCATCCTCAGGACAAATTGCAACCTGTACGGAACAGGAGGTTAAAGGTGCTGATTCTCGAAGGAGGGAGATTGCTAGTAAAGCGGCTGTAATGGCCAACCCGAGCACAAGGAGATGAGAAAAGAGGTGCGTTTTAGAAACCTTTCCCGATCACACGGTGTACCATCTTCTGGGTTTCTCATGCATGTTTTCGATGTAGGAAGATGCCCTTGAACCTGGAGATTTTGGACCCATGGGATGGATACCACGCAGTATTACTTTAAAGGGTCTGCGTTTGCTCACCCAACCTCACCAAACCTCTCAGCCCCAAGAGTGTCCACCCTTATGTCTCAATCAGCTGTGGGTCTAGAGATGGTCAATCCAGGTGGCATCACAGCCCCTGAACGAATTTTGTAAGAATTTCTCTCTCTTTCACTGTCTTTGTTTCACGGGTTTTTAAAAGTAATTGATTTTTATAATGGGGTTTAGCTGCTTTTCACTGCTGTGTTTATGCCGCTTTACACCCACTTGACTCACTTACAGAGGGATATCAATACATTGGTTTTAAGATTCTTCCTAGTCAGATATATTCTTGGGCGGTGAACAGGGGGTGTTGAGTCCAGTTCACTGAGCAAGGAGTAGGTCTTGTCTATTACATATTGGGTTTATGGAACGGTATCTGAGCTAATTTGAAACCCTTGTTTTATGCACCACCCACCTCACCTTTCCCGTTAAGCAGCCATAGTGTGTCTTCTAAACGTGTGACGCTGTTCTGTTTTGTAATTCAGTTCAAGTGTAGCGGTTTTTACATTCCCTCTCTAAGTGATATCTTATGATAAGTGTCTTTTTCTGTGTGACTTATTTCACTTAGAATCGTCGTACCTAAATCCTCTCATCATGCTGCTACTAGCCTTATGACGTTAATTTCATGGCTGAGTGATATGCCATTGTACATAAGGACCACAACTTCCTTATCCATTTTTCTCTTTCCTGGGATATTTAAGGTGTAACGAAGTGGAGGTTCTTGTCAACAGAGCAGCCCTAAACTTTGGGGTGCCTGTGTCTTGCTGATTTTTAGTTTTCCCAATTTCTACGCCCATGAGTGGAAGTGCCTTATGCTCTCTATGCTGAGTTTTTTAGATGTTTCAGGAAACACCGTACACTTCTCCAGAGTGGCTGTTGGCAATTTACATCCCGCCCATCAGCGTAGTAAGGCTCCCGTTTCTCCATGGCCTGTCCTGCATTTCTGGTTTTGACACTTTATTCAGCATGGCCCTTTTGACCGATGGGAAGCGAGACTTCTTTGTAGCGCTGATTTGCCTTTCCAGGTTGCTTGCTTGGCCAAAAAGGGCGTATGCGTTTTTTCCTGAATATATTCAGGAAAAAACGCATACGCCCTTTTTGGCCAAGGGCATCATGGTCGAGGTTTTGCCGCTTTTCCTGTGCTTTAAAGGCGATTCGACTCTACCTCCTGAAATCTGTTTCCTGCAATTCTGCCTTGCTTTCAAATCCTCCTCGTTGCCTTCCCTCAATATATTTGTGGACGAGAGTTATCATTTCTAACTCTGCAGGTTTGTGAATTGCAGTGCCCCTGAGCTCGATTTTTCAACTCGCTTTTTTGGGAGCTGGCCGCAAAAGCGCAGGATTGCTTCAGGCCCTGTTCTGCTTCCGGGCGGCAGGCTGAGCCTGTGGTTAATTCTTCTTCCTGATGGGAAAATAGAGTGACCTGTGCCTGTCCCAACACCTAGAGCTAGTCTCTCACTGGTTCCCCCTCTTCCCGTTCATCCTCAGGACAAATTGCAACCTGTACGGAACAGGAGGTTAAAGGTGCTGATTCTCGAAGGAGGGAGATTGCTAGTAAAGCGGCTGTAATGGCCAACCCGAGCACAAGGAGATGAGAAAAGAGGTGCGTTTTAGAAACCTTTCCCGATCACACGGTGTACCATCTTCTGGGTTTCTCATGCATGTTTTCGATGTAGGAAGATGCCCTTGAACCTGGAGATTTTGGACCCATGGGATGGATACCACGCAGTATTACTTTAAAGGGTCTGCGTTTGCTCACCCAACCTCACCAAACCTCTCAGCCCCAAGAGTGTCCACCCTTATGTCTCAATCACCTGTGGGTCTAGAGATGGTCAATCCAGGTGGCATCACAGCCCCTGAACGAATTTTGTAAGAATTTCTCTCTCTTTCACTGTCTTTGTTTCACGGGTTTTTAAAAGTAATTGATTTTTATAATGGGGTTTAGCTGCTTTTCACTGCTGTGTTTATGCCGCTTTACACCCACTTGACTCACTTACAGAGGGATATCAATACATTGGTTTTAAGATTCTTCCTAGTCAGATATATTCTTGGGCGGTGAACAGGGGGTGTTGAGTCCAGTTCACTGAGCAAGGAGTAGGTCTTGTCTATTACATATTGGGTTTATGGAACGGTATCTGAGCTAATTTGAAACCCTTGTTTTATGCATCACCCACCTCACCTTTCCCGTTAAGCAGCCATAGTGTGTCTTCTAAACGTGTGACGCTGTTCTGTTTTGTAATTCAGTTCAAGTGTAGCGGTTTTTACATTCCCTCTCTAAGTGATATCTTATGATAAGTGTCTTTTTCTGTGTGACTTATTTCACTTAGAATCGTCGTACCTAAATCCTCTCATCATGCTGCTACTAGCCTTATGACGTTAATTTCATGGCTGAGTGATATGCCATTGTACATAAGGACCACAACTTCCTTATCCATTTTTCTCTTTCCTGGGATATTTAAGGTGTAACGAAGTGGAGGTTCTTGTCAACAGAGCAGCCCTAAACTTTGGGGTGCCTGTGTCTTGCTGATTTTTAGTTTTCCCAATTTCTACGCCCATGAGTGGAAGTGCCTTATGCTCTCTATGCTGAGTTTTTTAGATGTTTCAGGAAACACCGTACACTTCTCCAGAGTGGCTGTTGGCAATTTACATCCCGCCCATCAGCGTAGTAAGGCTCCCGTTTCTCCATGGCCTGTCCTGCATTTCTGGTTTTGACACTTTATTCAGCATGGCCCTTTTGACCGATGGGAAGCGAGACTTCTTTGTAGCGCTGATTTGCCTTTCCAGGTTGCTTGGTTGGCCAAAAAGGGCGTATGCGTTTTTTCCTGAATATATTCAGGAAAAAACGCATACGCCCTTTTTGGCCAAGGGCATCGTTGTCGAGGTTTTGCCGCTTTTCCTGTGCTTTAAAGGCGATTCGACTCTACCTCCTGAAATCTGTTTCCTGCAATTCTGCCTTGCTTTCAAATCCTCCTCGTTGCCTTCCCTCAATATATTTGTGGACGAGAGTTATCATTTCTAACTCTGCAGGTTTGTGAATTGCAGTGCCCCTGAGCTCGATTTTTCAACTCGCTTTTTTGGGAGCTGGCCGCAAAAGCGCAGGATTGCTTCAGGCCCTGTTCTGCTTCCGGGCGGCAGGCTGAGCCTGTGGTTAATTCTTCTTCCTGATGGGAAAATAGAGTGACCTGTGCCTGTCCCAACACCTAGAGCTAGTCTCTCACTGGTTCCCCCTCTTCCCGTTCATCCTCAGGACAAATTGCAACCTGTACGGAACAGGAGGTTAAAGGTGCTGATTCTCGAAGGAGGGAGATTGCTAGTAAAGCGGCTGTAATGGCCAACCCGAGCACAAGGAGATGAGAAAAGAGGTGCGTTTTAGAAACCTTTCCCGATCACACGGTGTACCATCTTCTGGGTTTCTCATGCATGTTTTCGATGTAGGAAGATGCCCTTGAACCTGGAGATTTTGGACCCATGGGATGGATACCACGCAGTATTACTTTAAAGGGTCTGCGTTTGCTCACCCAACCTCACCAAACCTCTCAGCCCCAAGAGTGTCCACCCTTATGTCTCAATCACCTGTGGGTCTAGAGATGGTCAATCCAGGTGGCATCACAGCCCCTGAACGAATTTTGTAAGAATTTCTCTCTCTTTCACTGTCTTTGTTTCACGGGTTTTTAAAAGTAATTGATTTTTATAATGGGGTTTAGCTGCTTTTCACTGCTGTGTTTATACCGCTTTACACCCACTTGACTCACTTACAGAGGGATATCAATACATTGGTTTTAAGATTCTTCCTAGTCAGATATATTCTTGGGCGGTGAACAGGGGGTGTTGAGTCCAGTTCACTGAGCAAGGAGTAGGTCTTGTCTATTACATATTGGGTTTATGGAACGGTATCTGAGCTAATTTGAAACCCTTGTTTTATGCATCACCCACCTCACCTTTCCCGTTAAGCAGCCATAGTGTGTCTTCTAAACGTGTGACGCTGTTCTGTTTTGTAATTCAGTTCAAGTGTAGCGGTTTTTACATTCCCTCTCTAAGTGATATCTTATGATAAGTGTCTTTTTCTGTGTGACTTATTTCACTTAGAATCGTCGTACCTAAATCCTCTCATCATGCTGCTACTAGCCTTATGACGTTAATTTCATGGCTGAGTGATATGCCATTGTACATAAGGACCACAACTTCCTTATCCATTTTTCTCTTTCCTGGGATATTTAAGGTGTAACGAAGTGGAGGTTCTTGTCAACAGAGCAGCCCTAACCTTTGGGGTGCCTGTGTCTTGCTGATTTTTAGTTTTCCCAATTTCTACGCCCATGAGTGGAAGTGTCTTATGCTCTCTATGCTGAGTTTTTTAGATGTTTCAGGAAACACCGTACACTTCTCCAGAGTGGCTGTTGGCAATTTACATCCCGCCCATCAGCGTAGTAAGGCTCCCGTTTCTCCATGGCCTGTCCTGCATTTCTGGTTTTGACACTTTATTCAGCATGGCCCTTTTGACCGATGGGAAGCGAGACTTCTTTGTAGCGCTGATTTGCCTTTCCAGGTTGCTTGGTTGGCCAAAAAGGGCGTATGCGTTTTTTCCTGAATATATTCAGGAAAAAACGCATACGCCCTTTTTGGCCAAGGGCATCGTTGTCGAGGTTTTGCCGCTTTTCCTGTGCTTTAAAGGCGATTCGACTCTACCTCCTGAAATCTGTTTCCTGCAATTCTGCCTTGCTTTCAAATCCTCCTCGTTGCCTTCCCTCAATATATTTGTGGACGAGAGTTATCATTTCTAACTCTGCAGGTTTGTGAATTGCAGTGCCCCTGAGCTCGATTTTTCAACTCGCTTTTTTGGGAGCTGGCCGCAAAAGCGCAGGATTGCTTCAGGCCCTGTTCTGCTTCCGGGCGGCAGGCTGAGCCTGTGGTTAATTCTTCTTCCTGATGGGAAAATAGAGTGACCTGTGCCTGTCCCAACACCTAGAGCTAGTCTCTCACTGGTTCCCCCTCTTCCCGTTCATCCTCAGGACAAATTGCAACCTGTACGGAACAGGAGGTTAAAGGTGCTGATTCTCGAAGGAGGGAGATTGCTAGTAAAGCGGCTGTAATGGCCAACCCGAGCACAAGGAGATGAGAAAAGAGGTGCGTTTTAGAAACCTTTCCCGATCACACGGTGTACCATCTTCTGGGTTTCTCATGCATGTTTTCGATGTAGGAAGATGCCCTTGAACCTGGAGATTTTGGACCCATGGGATGGATACCACGCAGTATTACTTTAAAGGGTCTGCGTTTGCTCACCCAACCTCACCAAACCTCTCAGCCCCAAGAGTGTCCACCCTTATGTCTCAATCACCTGTGGGTCTAGAGATGGTCAATCCAGGTGGCATCACAGCCCCTGAACGAATTTTGTAAGAATTTCTCTCTCTTTCACTGTCTTTGTTTCACGGGTTTTTAAAAGTAATTGATTTTTATAATGGGGTTTAGCTGCTTTTCACTGCTGTGTTTATGCCGCTTTACACCCACTTGACTCACTTACAGAGGGATATCAATACATTGGTTTTAAGATTCTTCCTAGTCAGATATATTCTTGGGCGGTGAACAGGGGGTGTTGAGTCCAGTTCACTGAGCAAGGAGTAGGTCTTGTCTATTACATATTGGGTTTATGGAACGGTATCTGAGCTAATTTGAAACCCTTGTTTTATGCATCACCCACCTCACCTTTCCCGTTAAGCAGCCATAGTGTGTCTTCTAAACGTGTGACGCTGTTCTGTTTTGTAATTCAGTTCAAGTGTAGCGGTTTTTACATTCCCTCTCTAAGTGATATCTTATGATAAGTGTCTTTTTCTGTGTGACTTATTTCACTTAGAATCGTCGTACCTAAATCCTCTCATCATGCTGCTACTAGCCTTATGACGTTAATTTCATGGCTGAGTGATATGCCATTGTACATAAGGACCACAACTTCCTTATCCATTTTTCTCTTTCCTGGGATATTTAAGGTGTAACGAAGTGGAGGTTCTTGTCAACAGAGCAGCCCTAACCTTTGGGGTGCCTGTGTCTTGCTGATTTTTAGTTTTCCCAATTTCTACGCCCATGAGTGGAAGTGCCTTATGCTCTCTATGCTGAGTTTTTTAGATGTTTCAGGAAACACCGTACACTTCTCCAGAGTGGCTGTTGGCAATTTACATCCCGCCCATCAGCGTAGTAAGGCTCCCGTTTCTCCATGGCCTGTCCTGCATTTCTGGTTTTGACACTTTATTCAGCATGGCCCTTTTGACCGATGGGAAGCGAGACTTCTTTGTAGCGCTGATTTGCCTTTCCAGGTTGCTTGGTTGGCCAAAAAAGGCGTATGCGTTTTTTCCTGAATATATTCAGGAAAAAACGCATACGCCCTTTTTGGCCAAGGGCATCGTTGTCGAGGTTTTGCCGCTTTTCCTGTGCTTTAAAGGCGATTCGACTCTACCTCCTGAAATCTGTTTCCTGCAATTCTGCCTTGCTTTCAAATCCTCCTCGTTGCCTTCCCTCAATATATTTGTGGACGAGAGTTATCATTTCTAACTCTGCAGGTTTGTGAATTGCAGTGCCCCTGAGCTCGATTTTTCAACTCGCTTTTTTGGGAGCTGGCCGCAAAAGCGCAGGATTGCTTCAGGCCCTGTTCTGCTTCCGGGCGGCAGGCTGAGCCTGTGGTTAATTCTTCTTCCTGATGGGAAAATAGAGTGACCTGTGCCTGTCCCAACACCTAGAGCTAGTCTCTCACTGGTTCCCCCTCTTCCCGTTCATCCTCAGGACAAATTGCAACCTGTACGGAACAGGAGGTTAAAGGTGCTGATTCTCGAAGGAGGGAGATTGCTAGTAAAGCGGCTGTAATGGCCAACCCGAGCACAAGGAGATGAGAAAAGAGGTGCGTTTTAGAAACCTTTCCCGATCACACGGTGTACCATCTTCTGGGTTTCTCATGCATGTTTTCGATGTAGGAAGATGCCCTTGAACCTGGAGATTTTGGACCCATGGGATGGATACCACGCAGTATTACTTTAAAGGGTCTGCGTTTGCTCACCCAACCTCACCACACCTCTCAGCCCCAAGAGTGTCCACCCTTATGTCTCAATCAGCTGTGGGTCTAGAGATGGTCAATCCAGGTGGCATCACAGCCCCTGAACGAATTTTGTAAGAATTTCTCTCTCTTTCACTGTCTTTGTTTCACGGGTTTTTAAAAGTAATTGATTTTTATAATGGGGTTTAGCTGCTTTTCACTGCTGTGTTTATGCCGCTTTACACCCACTTGACTCACTTACAGAGGGATATCAATACATTGGTTTTAAGATTCTTCCTAGTCAGATATATTCTTGGGCGGTGAACAGGGGGTGTTGAGTCCAGTTCACTGAGCAAGGAGTAGGTCTTGTCTATTACATATTGGGTTTATGGAACGGTATCTGAGCTAATTTGAAACCCTTGTTTTATGCATCACCCACCTCACCTTTCCCGTTAAGCAGCCATAGTGTGTCTTCTAAACGTGTGACGCTGTTCTGTTTTGTAATTCAGTTCAAGTGTAGCGGTTTTTACATTCCCTCTCTAAGTGATATCTTATGATAAGTGTCTTTTTCTGTGTGACTTATTTCACTTAGAATCGTCGTACCTAAATCCTCTCATCATGCTGCTACTAGCCTTATGACGTTAATTTCATGGCTGAGTGATATGCCATTGTACATAAGGACCACAACTTCCTTATCCATTTTTCTCTTTCCTGGGATATTTAAGGTGTAACGAAGTGGAGGTTCTTGTCAACAGAGCAGCCCTAACCTTTGGGGTGCCTGTGTCTTGCTGATTTTTAGTTTTCCCAATTTCTACGCCCATGAGTGGAAGTGCCTTATGCTCTCTATGCTGAGTTTTTTAGATGTTTCAGGAAACACCGTACACTTCTCCAGAGTGGCTGTTGGCAATTTACATCCCGCCCATCAGCGTAGTAAGGCTCCCGTTTCTCCATGGCCTGTCCTGCATTTCTGGTTTTGACACTTTATTCAGCATGGCCCTTTTGACCGATGGGAAGCGAGACTTCTTTGTAGCGCTGATTTGCCTTTCCAGGTTGCTTGGTTGGCCAAAAAGGGCGTATGCGTTTTTTCCTGAATATATTCAGGAAAAAACGCATACGCCCTTTTTGGCCAAGGGCATCGTTGTCGAGGTTTTGCCGCTTTTCCTGTGCTTTAAAGGCGATTCGACTCTACCTCCTGAAATCTGTTTCCTGCAATTCTGCCTTGCTTTCAAATCCTCCTCGTTGCCTTCCCTCAATATATTTGTGGACGAGAGTTATCATTTCTAACTCTGCAGGTTTGTGAATTGCAGTGCCCCTGAGCTCGATTTTTCAACTCGCTTTTTTGGGAGCTGGCCGCAAAAGCGCAGGATTGCTTCAGGCCCTGTTCTGCTTCCGGGCGGCAGGCTGAGCCTGTGGTTAATTCTTCTTCCTGATGGGAAAATAGAGTGACCTGTGCCTGTCCCAACACCTAGAGCTAGTCTCTCACTGGTTCCCCCTCTTCCCGTTCATCCTCAGGACAAATTGCAACCTGTACGGAACAGGAGGTTAAAGGTGCTGATTCTCGAAGGAGGGAGATTGCTAGTAAAGCGGCTGTAATGGCCAACCCGAGCACAAGGAGATGAGAAAAGAGGTGCGTTTTAGAAACCTTTCCCGATCACAGGGTGTACCATCTTCTGGGTTTCTCATGCATGTTTTCGATGTAGGAAGATGCCCTTGAACCTGGAGATTTTGGACCCATGGGATGGATACCACGCAGTATTACTTTAAAGGGTCTGCGTTTGCTCACCCAACCTCACCAAACCTCTCAGCCCCAAGAGTGTCCACCCTTATGTCTCAATCAGCTGTGGGTCTAGAGATGGTCAATCCAGGTGGCATCACAGCCCCTGAACGAATTTTGTAAGAATTTCTCTCTCTTTCACTGTCTTTGTTTCACGGGTTTTTAAAAGTAATTGATTTTTATAATGGGGTTTAGCTGCTTTTCACTGCTGTGTTTATGCCGCTTTACACCCACTTGACTCACTTACAGAGGGATATCAATACATTGGTTTTAAGATTCTTCCTAGTCAGATATATTCTTGGGCGGTGAACAGGGGGTGTTGAGTCCAGTTCACTGAGCAAGGAGTAGGTCTTGTCTATTACATATTGGGTTTATGGAACGGTATCTGAGCTAATTTGAAACCCTTGTTTTATGCATCACCCACCTCACCTTTCCCGTTAAGCAGCCATAGTGTGTCTTCTAAACGTGTGACGCTGTTCTGTTTTGTAATTCAGTTCAAGTGTAGCGGTTTTTACATTCCCTCTCTAAGTGATATCTTATGATAAGTGTCTTTTTCTGTGTGACTTATTTCACTTAGAATCGTCGTACCTAAATCCTCTCATCATGCTGCTACTAGCCTTATGACGTTAATTTCATGGCTGAGTGATATGCCATTGTACATAAGGACCACAACTTCCTTATCCATTTTTCTCTTTCCTGGGATATTTAAGGTGTAACGAAGTGGAGGTTCTTGTCAACAGAGCAGCCCTAAACTTTGGGGTGCCTGTGTCTTGCTGATTTTTAGTTTTCCCAATTTCTACGCCCATGAGTGGAAGTGCCTTATGCTCTCTATGCTGAGTTTTTTAGATGTTTCAGGAAACACCGTACACTTCTCCAGAGTGGCTGTTGGCAATTTACATCCCGCCCATCAGCGTAGTAAGGCTCCCGTTTCTCCATGGCCTGTCCTGCATTTCTGGTTTTGACACTTTATTCAGCATGGCCCTTTTGACCGATGGGAAGCGAGACTTCTTTGTAGCGCTGATTTGCCTTTCCAGGTTGCTTGGTTGGCCAAAAAGGGCGTATGCGTTTTTTCCTGAATATATTCAGGAAAAAACGCATACGCCCTTTTTGGCCAAGGGCATCGTTGTCGAGGTTTTGCCGCTTTTCCTGTGCTTTAAAGGCGATTCGACTCTACCTCCTGAAATCTGTTTCCTGCAATTCTGCCTTGCTTTCAAATCCTCCTCGTTGCCTTCCCTCAATATATTTGTGGACGAGAGTTATCATTTCTAACTCTGCAGGTTTGTGAATTGCAGTGCCCCTGAGCTCGATTTTTCAACTCGCTTTTTTGGGAGCTGGCCGCAAAAGCGCAGGATTGCTTCAGGCCCTGTTCTGCTTCCGGGCGGCAGGCTGAGCCTGTGGTTAATTCTTCTTCCTGATGGGAAAATAGAGTGACCTGTGCCTGTCCCAACACCTAGAGCTAGTCTCTCACTGGTTCCCCCTCTTCCCGTTCATCCTCAGGACAAATTGCAACCTGTACGGAACAGGAGGTTAAAGGTGCTGATTCTCGAAGGAGGGAGATTGCTAGTAAAGCGGCTGTAATGGCCAACCCGAGCACAAGGAGATGAGAAAAGAGGTGCGTTTTAGAAACCTTTCCCGATCACACGGTGTACCATCTTCTGGGTTTCTCATGCATGTTTTCGATGTAGGAAGATGCCCTTGAACCTGGAGATTTTGGACCCATGGGATGGATACCACGCAGTATTACTTTAAAGGGTCTGCGTTTGCTCACCCAACCTCACCAAACCTCTCAGCCCCAAGAGTGTCCACCCTTATGTCTCAATCACCTGTGGGTCTAGAGATGGTCAATCCAGGTGGCATCACAGCCCCTGAACGAATTTTGTAAGAATTTCTCTCTCTTTCACTGTCTTTGTTTCACGGGTTTTTAAAAGTAATTGATTTTTATAATGGGGTTTAGCTGCTTTTCACTGCTGTGTTTATGCCGCTTTACACCCACTTGACTCACTTACAGAGGGATATCAATACATTGGTTTTAAGATTCTTCCTAGTCAGATATATTCTTGGGCGGTGAACAGGGGGTGTTGAGTCCAGTTCACTGAGCAAGGAGTAGGTCTTGTCTATTACATATTGGGTTTATGGAACGGTATCTGAGCTAATTTGAAACCCTTGTTTTATGCATCACCCACCTCACCTTTCCCGTTAAGCAGCCATAGTGTGTCTTCTAAACGTGTGACGCTGTTCTGTTTTGTAATTCAGTTCAAGTGTAGCGGTTTTTACATTCCCTCTCTAAGTGATATCTTATGATAAGTGTCTTTTTCTGTGTGACTTATTTCACTTAGAATCGTCGTACCTAAATCCTCTCATCATGCTGCTACTAGCCTTATGACGTTAATTTCATGGCTGAGTGATATGCCATTGTACATAAGGACCACAACTTCCTTATCCATTTTTCTCTTTCCTGGGATATTTAAGGTGTAACGAAGTGGAGGTTCTTGTCAACAGAGCAGCCCTAAACTTTGGGGTGCCTGTGTCTTGCTGATTTTTAGTTTTCCCAATTTCTACGCCCATGAGTGGAAGTGCCTTATGCTCTCTATGCTGAGTTTTTTAGATGTTTCAGGAAACACCGTACACTTCTCCAGAGTGGCTGTTGGCAATTTACATCCCGCCCATCAGCGTAGTAAGGCTCCCGTTTCTCCATGGCCTGTCCTGCATTTCTGGTTTTGACACTTTATTCAGCATGGCCCTTTTGACCGATGGGAAGCGAGACTTCTTTGTAGCGCTGATTTGCCTTTCCAGGTTGCTTGGTTGGCCAAAAAGGGCGTATGCGTTTTTTCCTGAATATATTCAGGAAAAAACGCATACGCCCTTTTTGGCCAAGGGCATCGTTGTCGAGGTTTTGCCGCTTTTCCTGTGCTTTAAAGGCGATTCGACTCTACCTCCTGAAATCTGTTTCCTGCAATTCTGCCTTGCTTTCAAATCCTCCTCGTTGCCTTCCCTCAATATATTTGTGGACGAGAGTTATCATTTCTAACTCTGCAGGTTTGTGAATTGCAGTGCCCCTGAGCTCGATTTTTCAACTCGCTTTTTTGGGAGCTGGCCGCAAAAGCGCAGGATTGCTTCAGGCCCTGTTCTGCTTCCGGGCGGCAGGCTGAGCCTGTGGTTAATTCTTCTTCCTGATGGGAAAATAGAGTGACCTGTGCCTGTCCCAACACCTAGAGCTAGTCTCTCACTGGTTCCCCCTCTTCCCGTTCATCCTCAGGACAAATTGCAACCTGTACGGAACAGGAGGTTAAAGGTGCTGATTCTCGAAGGAGGGAGATTGCTAGTAAAGCGGCTGTAATGGCCAACCCGAGCACAAGGAGATGAGAAAAGAGGTGCGTTTTAGAAACCTTTCCCGATCACACGGTGTACCATCTTCTGGGTTTCTCATGCATGTTTTCGATGTAGGAAGATGCCCTTGAACCTGGAGATTTTGGACCCATGGGATGGATACCACGCAGTATTACTTTAAAGGGTCTGCGTTTGCTCACCCAACCTCACCAAACCTCTCAGCCCCAAGAGTGTCCACCCTTATGTCTCAATCAGCTGTGGGTCTAGAGATGGTCAATCCAGGTGGCATCACAGCCCCTGAACGAATTTTGTAAGAATTTCTCTCTCTTTCACTGTCTTTGTTTCACGGGTTTTTAAAAGTAATTGATTTTTATAATGGGGTTTAGCTGCTTTTCACTGCTGTGTTTATGCCGCTTTACACCCACTTGACTCACTTACAGAGGGATATCAATACATTGGTTTTAAGATTCTTCCTAGTCAGATATATTCTTGGGCGGTGAACAGGGGGTGTTGAGTCCAGTTCACTGAGCAAGGAGTAGGTCTTGTCTATTACATATTGGGTTTATGGAACGGTATCTGAGCTAATTTGAAACCCTTGTTTTATGCATCACCCACCTCACCTTTCCCGTTAAGCAGCCATAGTGTGTCTTCTAAACGTGTGACGCTGTTCTGTTTTGTAATTCAGTTCAAGTGTAGCGGTTTTTACATTCCCTCTCTAAGTGATATCTTATGATAAGTGTCTTTTTCTGTGTGACTTATTTCACTTAGAATCGTCGTACCTAAATCCTCTCATCATGCTGCTACTAGCCTTATGACGTTAATTTCATGGCTGAGTGATATGCCATTGTACATAAGGACCACAACTTCCTTATCCATTTTTCTCTTTCCTGGGATATTTAAGGTGTAACGAAGTGGAGGTTCTTGTCAACAGAGCAGCCCTAAACTTTGGGGTGCCTGTGTCTTGCTGATTTTTAGTTTTCCCAATTTCTACGCCCATGAGTGGAAGTGCCTTATGCTCTCTATGCTGAGTTTTTTAGATGTTTCAGGAAACACCGTACACTTCTCCAGAGTGGCTGTTGGCAATTTACATCCCGCCCATCAGCGTAGTAAGGCTCCCGTTTCTCCATGGCCTGTCCTGCATTTCTGGTTTTGACACTTTATTCAGCATGGCCCTTTTGACCGATGGGAAGCGAGACTTCTTTGTAGCGCTGATTTGCCTTTCCAGGTTGCTTGGTTGGCCAAAAAGGGCGTATGCGTTTTTTCCTGAATATATTCAGGAAAAAACGCATACGCCCTTTTTGGCCAAGGGCATCATGGTCGAGGTTTTGCCGCTTTTCCTGTGCTTTAAAGGCGATTCGACTCTACCTCCTGAAATCTGTTTCCTGCAATTCTGCCTTGCTTTCAAATCCTCCTCGTTGCCTTCCCTCAATATATTTGTGGACGAGAGTTATCATTTCTAACTCTGCAGGTTTGTGAATTGCAGTGCCCCTGAGCTCGATTTTTCAACTCGCTTTTTTGGGAGCTGGCCGCAAAAGCGCAGGATTGCTTCAGGCCCTGTTCTGCTTCCGGGCGGCAGGCTGAGCCTGTGGTTAATTCTTCTTCCTGATGGGAAAATAGAGTGACCTGTGCCTGTCCCAACACCTAGAGCTAGTCTCTCACTGGTTCCCCCTCTTCCCGTTCATCCTCAGGACAAATTGCAACCTGTACGGAACAGGAGGTTAAAGGTGCTGATTCTCGAAGGAGGGAGATTGCTAGTAAAGCGGCTGTAATGGCCAACCCGAGCACAAGGAGATGAGAAAAGAGGTGCGTTTTAGAAACCTTTCCCGATCACACGGTGTACCATCTTCTGGGTTTCTCATGCATGTTTTCGATGTAGGAAGATGCCCTTGAACCTGGAGATTTTGGACCCATGGGATGGATACCACGCAGTATTACTTTAAAGGGTCTGCGTTTGCTCACCCAACCTCACCAAACCTCTCAGCCCCAAGAGTGTCCACCCTTATGTCTCAATCACCTGTGGGTCTGGAGATGGTCAATCCAGGTGGCATCACAGCCCCTGAACGAATTTTGTAAGAATTTCTCTCTCTTTCACTGTCTTTGTTTCACGGGTTTTTAAAAGTAATTGATTTTTATAATGGGGTTTAGCTGCTTTTCACTGCTGTGTTTATGCCGCTTTACACCCACTTGACTCACTTACAGAGGGATATCAATACATTGGTTTTAAGATTCTTCCTAGTCAGATATATTCTTGGGCGGTGAACAGGGGGTGTTGAGTCCAGTTCACTGAGCAAGGAGTAGGTCTTGTCTATTACATATTGGGTTTATGGAACGGTATCTGAGCTAATTTGAAACCCTTGTTTTATGCATCACCCACCTCACCTTTCCCGTTAAGCAGCCATAGTGTGTCTTCTAAACGTGTGACGCTGTTCTGTTTTGTAATTCAGTTCAAGTGTAGCGGTTTTTACATTCCCTCTCTAAGTGATATCTTATGATAAGTGTCTTTTTCTGTGTGACTTATTTCACTTAGAATCGTCGTACCTAAATCCTCTCATCATGCTGCTACTAGCCTTATGACGTTAATTTCATGGCTGAGTGATATGCCATTGTACATAAGGACCACAACTTCCTTATCCATTTTTCTCTTTCCTGGGATATTTAAGGTGTAACGAAGTGGAGGTTCTTGTCAACAGAGCAGCCCTAACCTTTGGGGTGCCTGTGTCTTGCTGATTTTTAGTTTTCCCAATTTCTACGCCCATGAGTGGAAGTGCCTTATGCTCTCTATGCTGAGTTTTTTAGATGTTTCAGGAAACACCGTACACTTCTCCAGAGTGGCTGTTGGCAATTTACATCCCGCCCATCAGCGTAGTAAGGCTCCCGTTTCTCCATGGCCTGTCCTGCATTTCTGGTTTTGACACTTTATTCAGCATGGCCCTTTTGACCGATGGGAAGCGAGACTTCTTTGTAGCGCTGATTTGCCTTTCCAGGTTGCTTGGTTGGCCAAAAAAGGCGTATGCGTTTTTTCCTGAATATATTCAGGAAAAAACGCATACGCCCTTTTTGGCCAAGGGCATCGTTGTCGAGGTTTTGCCGCTTTTCCTGTGCTTTAAAGGCGATTCGACTCTACCTCCTGAAATCTGTTTCCTGCAATTCTGCCTTGCTTTCAAATCCTCCTCGTTGCCTTCCCTCAATATATTTGTGGACGAGAGTTATCATTTCTAACTCTGCAGGTTTGTGAATTGCAGTGCCCCTGAGCTCGATTTTTCAACTCGCTTTTTTGGGAGCTGGCCGCAAAAGCGCAGGATTGCTTCAGGCCCTGTTCTGCTTCCGGGCGGCAGGCTGAGCCTGTGGTTAATTCTTCTTCCTGATGGGAAAATAGAGTGACCTGTGCCTGTCCCAACACCTAGAGCTAGTCTCTCACTGGTTCCCCCTCTTCCCGTTCATCCTCAGGACAAATTGCAACCTGTACGGAACAGGAGGTTAAAGGTGCTCATTCTCCAAGGAGGGAGATTGCTAGTAAAGCGGCTGTAATGGCCAACCCGAGCACAAGGAGATGAGAAAAGAGGTGCGTTTTAGAAACCTTTCCCGATCACACGGTGTACCATCTTCTGGGTTTCTCATGCATGTTTTCGATGTAGGAAGATGCCCTTGAACCTGGAGATTTTGGACCCATGGGATGGATACCACGCAGTATTACTTTAAAGGGTCTGCGTTTGCTCACCCAACCTCACCACACCTCTCAGCCCCAAGAGTGTCCACCCTTATGTCTCAATCAGCTGTGGGTCTAGAGATGGTCAATCCAGGTGGCATCACAGCCCCTGAACGAATTTTGTAAGAATTTCTCTCTCTTTCACTGTCTTTGTTTCACGGGTTTTTAAAAGTAATTGATTTTTATAATGGGGTTTAGCTGCTTTTCACTGCTGTGTTTATGCCGCTTTACACCCACTTGACTCACTTACAGAGGGATATCAATACATTGGTTTTAAGATTCTTCCTAGTCAGATATATTCTTGGGCGGTGAACAGGGGGTGTTGAGTCCAGTTCACTGAGCAAGGAGTAGGTCTTGTCTATTACATATTGGGTTTATGGAACGGTATCTGAGCTAATTTGAAACCCTTGTTTTATGCATCACCCACCTCACCTTTCCCGTTAAGCAGCCATAGTGTGTCTTCTAAACGTGTGACGCTGTTCTGTTTTGTAATTCAGTTCAAGTGTAGCGGTTTTTACATTCCCTCTCTAAGTGATATCTTATGATAAGTGTCTTTTTCTGTGTGACTTATTTCACTTAGAATCGTCGTACCTAAATCCTCTCATCATGCTGCTACTAGCCTTATGACGTTAATTTCATGGCTGAGTGATATGCCATTGTACATAAGGACCACAACTTCCTTATCCATTTTTCTCTTTCCTGGGATATTTAAGGTGTAACGAAGTGGAGGTTCTTGTCAACAGAGCAGCCCTAACCTTTGGGGTGCCTGTGTCTTGCTGATTTTTAGTTTTCCCAATTTCTACGCCCATGAGTGGAAGTGCCTTATGCTCTCTATGCTGAGTTTTTTAGATGTTTCAGGAAACACCGTACACTTCTCCAGAGTGGCTGTTGGCAATTTACATCCCGCCCATCAGCGTAGTAAGGCTCCCGTTTCTCCATGGCCTGTCCTGCATTTCTGGTTTTGACACTTTATTCAGCATGGCCCTTTTGACCGATGGGAAGCGAGACTTCTTTGTAGCGCTGATTTGCCTTTCCAGGTTGCTTGGTTGGCCAAAAAGGGCGTATGCGTTTTTTCCTGAATATATTCAGGAAAAAACGCATACGCCCTTTTTGGCCAAGGGCATCGTTGTCGAGGTTTTGCCGCTTTTCCTGTGCTTTAAAGGCGATTCGACTCTACCTCCTGAAATCTGTTTCCTGCAATTCTGCCTTGCTTTCAAATCCTCCTCGTTGCCTTCCCTCAATATATTTGTGGACGAGAGTTATCATTTCTAACTCTGCAGGTTTGTGAATTGCAGTGCCCCTGAGCTCGATTTTTCAACTCGCTTTTTTGGGAGCTGGCCGCAAAAGCGCAGGATTGCTTCAGGCCCTGTTCTGCTTCCGGGCGGCAGGCTGAGCCTGTGGTTAATTCTTCTTCCTGATGGGAAAATAGAGTGACCTGTGCCTGTCCCAACACCTAGAGCTAGTCTCTCACTGGTTCCCCCTCTTCCCGTTCATCCTCAGGACAAATTGCAACCTGTACGGAACAGGAGGTTAAAGGTGCTGATTCTCGAAGGAGGGAGATTGCTAGTAAAGCGGCTGTAATGGCCAACCCGAGCACAAGGAGATGAGAAAAGAGGTGCGTTTTAGAAACCTTTCCCGATCACACGGTGTACCATCTTCTGGGTTTCTCATGCATGTTTTCGATGTAGGAAGATGCCCTTGAACCTGGAGATTTTGGACCCATGGGATGGATACCACGCAGTATTACTTTAAAGGGTCTGCGTTTGCTCACCCAACCTCACCAAACCTCTCAGCCCCAAGAGTGTCCACCCTTATGTCTCAATCAGCTGTGGGTCTAGAGATGGTCAATCCAGGTGGCATCACAGCCCCTGAACGAATTTTGTAAGAATTTCTCTCTCTTTCACTGTCTTTGTTTCACGGGTTTTTAAAAGTAATTGATTTTTATAATGGGGTTTAGCTGCTTTTCACTGCTGTGTTTATGCCGCTTTACACCCACTTGACTCACTTACAGAGGGATATCAATACATTGGTTTTAAGATTCTTCCTAGTCAGATATATTCTTGGGCGGTGAACAGGGGGTGTTGAGTCCAGTTCACTGAGCAAGGAGTAGGTCTTGTCTATTACATATTGGGTTTATGGAACGGTATCTGAGCTAATTTGAAACCCTTGTTTTATGCATCACCCACCTCACCTTTCCCGTTAAGCAGCCATAGTGTGTCTTCTAAACGTGTGACGCTGTTCTGTTTTGTAATTCAGTTCAAGTGTAGCGGTTTTTACATTCCCTCTCTAAGTGATATCTTATGATAAGTGTCTTTTTCTGTGTGACTTATTTCACTTAGAATCGTCGTACCTAAATCCTCTCATCATGCTGCTACTAGCCTTATGACGTTAATTTCATGGCTGAGTGATATGCCATTGTACATAAGGACCACAACTTCCTTATCCATTTTTCTCTTTCCTGGGATATTTAAGGTGTAACGAAGTGGAGGTTCTTGTCAACAGAGCAGCCCTAACCTTTGGGGTGCCTGTGTCTTGCTGATTTTTAGTTTTCCCAATTTCTACGCCCATGAGTGGAAGTGCCTTATGCTCTCTATGCTGAGTTTTTTAGATGTTTCAGGAAACACCGTACACTTCTCCAGAGTGGCTGTTGGCAATTTACATCCCGCCCATCAGCGTAGTAAGGCTCCCGTTTCTCCATGGCCTGTCCTGCATTTCTGGTTTTGACACTTTATTCAGCATGGCCCTTTTGACCGATGGGAAGCGAGACTTCTTTGTAGCGCTGATTTGCCTTTCCAGGTTGCTTGGTTGGCCAAAAAGGGCGTATGCGTTTTTTCCTGAATATATTCAGGAAAAAACGCATACGCCCTTTTTGGCCAAGGGCATCATGGTCGAGGTTTTGCCGCTTTTCCTGTGCTTTAAAGGCGATTCGACTCTACCTCCTGAAATCTGTTTCCTGCAATTCTGCCTTGCTTTCAAATCCTCCTCGTTGCCTTCCCTCAATATATTTGTGGACGAGAGTTATCATTTCTAACTCTGCAGGTTTGTGAATTGCAGTGCCCCTGAGCTCGATTTTTCAACTCGCTTTTTTGGGAGCTGGCCGCAAAAGCGCAGGATTGCTTCAGGCCCTGTTCTGCTTCCGGGCGGCAGGCTGAGCCTGTGGTTAATTCTTCTTCCTGATGGGAAAATAGAGTGACCTGTGCCTGTCCCAACACCTAGAGCTAGTCTCTCACTGGTTCCCCCTCTTCCCGTTCATCCTCAGGACAAATTGCAACCTGTACGGAACAGGAGGTTAAAGGTGCTGATTCTCGAAGGAGGGAGATTGCTAGTAAAGCGGCTGTAATGGCCAACCCGAGCACAAGGAGATGAGAAAAGAGGTGCGTTTTAGAAACCTTTCCCGATCACACGGTGTACCATCTTCTGGGTTTCTCATGCATGTTTTCGATGTAGGAAGATGCCCTTGAACCTGGAGATTTTGGACCCATGGGATGGATACCACGCAGTATTACTTTAAAGGGTCTGCATTTGCTCACCCAACCTCACCAAACCTCTCAGCCCCAAGAGTGTCCACCCTTATGTCTCAATCACCTGTGGGTCTAGAGATGGTCAATCCAGGTGGCATCACAGCCCCTGAACGAATTTTGTAAGAATTTCTCTCTCTTTCACTGTCTTTGTTTCACGGGTTTTTAAAAGTAATTGATTTTTATAATGGGGTTTAGCTGCTTTTCACTGCTGTGTTTATGCCGCTTTACACCCACTTGACTCACTTACAGAGGGATATCAATACATTGGTTTTAAGATTCTTCCTAGTCAGATATATTCTTGGGCGGTGAACAGGGGGTGTTGAGTCCAGTTCACTGAGCAAGGAGTAGGTCTTGTCTATTACATATTGGGTTTATGGAACGGTATCTGAGCTAATTTGAAACCCTTGTTTTATGCATCACCCACCTCACCTTTCCCGTTAAGCAGCCATAGTGTGTCTTCTAAACGTGTGACGCTGTTCTGTTTTGTAATTCAGTTCAAGTGTAGCGGTTTTTACATTCCCTCTCTAAGTGATATCTTATGATAAGTGTCTTTTTCTGTGTGACTTATTTCACTTAGAATCGTCGTACCTAAATCCTCTCATCATGCTGCTACTAGCCTTATGACGTTAATTTCATGGCTGAGTGATATGCCATTGTACATAAGGACCACAACTTCCTTATCCATTTTTCTCTTTCCTGGGATATTTAAGGTGTAACGAAGTGGAGGTTCTTGTCAACAGAGCAGCCCTAAACTTTGGGGTGCCTGTGTCTTGCTGATTTTTAGTTTTCCCAATTTCTACGCCCATGAGTGGAAGTGCCTTATGCTCTCTATGCTGAGTTTTTTAGATGTTTCAGGAAACACCGTACACTTCTCCAGAGTGGCTGTTGGCAATTTACATCCCGCCCATCAGCGTAGTAAGGCTCCCGTTTCTCCATGGCCTGTCCTGCATTTCTGGTTTTGACACTTTATTCAGCATGGCCCTTTTGACCGATGGGAAGCGAGACTTCTTTGTAGCGCTGATTTGCCTTTCCAGGTTGCTTGGTTGGCCAAAAAGGGCGTATGCGTTTTTTCCTGAATATATTCAGGAAAAAACGCATACGCCCTTTTTGGCCAAGGGCATCATGGTCGAGGTTTTGCCGCTTTTCCTGTGCTTTAAAGGCGATTCGACTCTACCTCCTGAAATCTGTTTCCTGCAATTCTGCCTTGCTTTCAAATCCTCCTCGTTGCCTTCCCTCAATATATTTGTGGACGAGAGTTATCATTTCTAACTCTGCAGGTTTGTGAATTGCAGTGCCCCTGAGCTCGATTTTTCAACTCGCTTTTTTGGGAGCTGGCCGCAAAAGCGCAGGATTGCTTCAGGCCCTGTTCTGCTTCCGGGCGGCAGGCTGAGCCTGTGGTTAATTCTTCTTCCTGATGGGAAAATAGAGTGACCTGTGCCTGTCCCAACACCTAGAGCTAGTCTCTCACTGGTTCCCCCTCTTCCCGTTCATCCTCAGGACAAATTGCAACCTGTACGGAACAGGAGGTTAAAGGTGCTGATTCTCGAAGGAGGGAGATTGCTAGTAAAGCGGCTGTAATGGCCAACCCGAGCACAAGGAGATGAGAAAAGAGGTGCGTTTTAGAAACCTTTCCCGATCACACGGTGTACCATCTTCTGGGTTTCTCATGCATGTTTTCGATGTAGGAAGATGCCCTTGAACCTGGAGATTTTGGACCCATGGGATGGATACCACGCAGTATTACTTTAAAGGGTCTGCGTTTGCTCACCCAACCTCACCAAACCTCTCAGCCCCAAGAGTGTCCACCCTTATGTCTCAATCAGCTGTGGGTCTAGAGATGGTCAATCCAGGTGGCATCACAGCCCCTGAACGAATTTTGTAAGAATTTCTCTCTCTTTCACTGTCTTTGTTTCACGGGTTTTTAAAAGTAATTGATTTTTATAATGGGGTTTAGCTGCTTTTCACTGCTGTGTTTATGCCGCTTTACACCCACTTGACTCACTTACAGAGGGATATCAATACATTGGTTTTAAGATTCTTCCTAGTCAGATATATTCTTGGGCGGTGAACAGGGGGTGTTGAGTCCAGTTCACTGAGCAAGGAGTAGGTCTTGTCTATTACATATTGGGTTTATGGAACGGTATCTGAGCTAATTTGAAACCCTTGTTTTATGCATCACCCACCTCACCTTTCCCGTTAAGCAGCCATAGTGTGTCTTCTAAACGTGTGACGCTGTTCTGTTTTGTAATTCAGTTCAAGTGTAGCGGTTTTTACATTCCCTCTCTAAGTGATATCTTATGATAAGTGTCTTTTTCTGTGTGACTTATTTCACTTAGAATCGTCGTACCTAAATCCTCTCATCATGCTGCTACTAGCCTTATGACGTTAATTTCATGGCTGAGTGATATGCCATTGTACATAAGGACCACAACTTCCTTATCCATTTTTCTCTTTCCTGGGATATTTAAGGTGTAACGAAGTGGAGGTTCTTGTCAACAGAGCAGCCCTAAACTTTGGGGTGCCTGTGTCTTGCTGATTTTTAGTTTTCCCAATTTCTACGCCCATGAGTGGAAGTGCCTTATGCTCTCTATGCTGAGTTTTTTAGATGTTTCAGGAAACACCGTACACTTCTCCAGAGTGGCTGTTGGCAATTTACATCCCGCCCATCAGCGTAGTAAGGCTCCCGTTTCTCCATGGCCTGTCCTGCATTTCTGGTTTTGACACTTTATTCAGCATGGCCCTTTTGACCGATGGGAAGCGAGACTTCTTTGTAGCGCTGATTTGCCTTTCCAGGTTGCTTGCTTGGCCAAAAAGGGCGTATGCGTTTTTTCCTGAATATATTCAGGAAAAAACGCATACGCCCTTTTTGGCCAAGGGCATCGTTGTCGAGGTTTTGCCGCTTTTCCTGTGCTTTAAAGGCGATTCGACTCTACCTCCTGAAATCTGTTTCCTGCAATTCTGCCTTGCTTTCAAATCCTCCTCGTTGCCTTCCCTCAATATATTTGTGGACGAGAGTTATCATTTCTAACTCTGCAGGTTTGTGAATTGCAGTGCCCCTGAGCTCGATTTTTCAACTCGCTTTTTTGGGAGCTGGCCGCAAAAGCGCAGGATTGCTTCAGGCCCTGTTCTGCTTCCGGGCGGCAGGCTGAGCCTGTGGTTAATTCTTCTTCCTGATGGGAAAATAGAGTGACCTGTGCCTGTCCCAACACCTAGAGCTAGTCTCTCACTGGTTCCCCCTCTTCCCGTTCATCCTCAGGACAAATTGCAACCTGTACGGAACAGGAGGTTAAAGGTGCTGATTCTCGAAGGAGGGAGATTGCTAGTAAAGCGGCTGTAATGGCCAACCCGAGCACAAGGAGATGAGAAAAGAGGTGCGTTTTAGAAACCTTTCCCGATCACAGGGTGTACCATCTTCTGGGTTTCTCATGCATGTTTTCGATGTAGGAAGATGCCCTTGAACCTGGAGATTTTGGACCCATGGGATGGATACCACGCAGTATTACTTTAAAGGGTCTGCGTTTGCTCACCCAACCTCACCAAACCTCTCAGCCCCAAGAGTGTCCACCCTTATGTCTCAATCAGCTGTGGGTCTAGAGATGGTCAATCCAGGTGGCATCACAGCCCCTGAACGAATTTTGTAAGAATTTCTCTCTCTTTCACTGTCTTTGTTTCACGGGTTTTTAAAAGTAATTGATTTTTATAATGGGGTTTAGCTGCTTTTCACTGCTGTGTTTATGCCGCTTTACACCCACTTGACTCACTTACAGAGGGATATCAATACATTGGTTTTAAGATTCTTCCTAGTCAGATATATTCTTGGGCGGTGAACAGGGGGTGTTGAGTCCAGTTCACTGAGCAAGGAGTAGGTCTTGTCTATTACATATTGGGTTTATGGAACGGTATCTGAGCTAATTTGAAACCCTTGTTTTATGCATCACCCACCTCACCTTTCCCGTTAAGCAGCCATAGTGTGTCTTCTAAACGTGTGACGCTGTTCTGTTTTGTAATTCAGTTCAAGTGTAGCGGTTTTTACATTCCCTCTCTAAGTGATATCTTATGATAAGTGTCTTTTTCTGTGTGACTTATTTCACTTAGAATCGTCGTACCTAAATCCTCTCATCATGCTGCTACTAGCCTTATGACGTTAATTTCATGGCTGAGTGATATGCCATTGTACATAAGGACCACAACTTCCTTATCCATTTTTCTCTTTCCTGGGATATTTAAGGTGTAACGAAGTGGAGGTTCTTGTCAACAGAGCAGCCCTAAACTTTGGGGTGCCTGTGTCTTGCTGATTTTTAGTTTTCCCAATTTCTACGCCCATGAGTGGAAGTGCCTTATGCTCTCTATGCTGAGTTTTTTAGATGTTTCAGGAAACACCGTACACTTCTCCAGAGTGGCTGTTGGCAATTTACATCCCGCCCATCAGCGTAGTAAGGCTCCCGTTTCTCCATGGCCTGTCCTGCATTTCTGGTTTTGACACTTTATTCAGCATGGCCCTTTTGACCGATGGGAAGCGAGACTTCTTTGTAGCGCTGATTTGCCTTTCCAGGTTGCTTGCTTGGCCAAAAAGGGCGTATGCGTTTTTTCCTGAATATATTCAGGAAAAAACGCATACGCCCTTTTTGGCCAAGGGCATCGTTGTCGAGGTTTTGCCGCTTTTCCTGTGCTTTAAAGGCGATTCGACTCTACCTCCTGAAATCTGTTTCCTGCAATTCTGCCTTGCTTTCAAATCCTCCTCGTTGCCTTCCCTCAATATATTTGTGGACGAGAGTTATCATTTCTAACTCTGCAGGTTTGTGAATTGCAGTGCCCCTGAGCTCGATTTTTCAACTCGCTTTTTTGGGAGCTGGCCGCAAAAGCGCAGGATTGCTTCAGGCCCTGTTCTGCTTCCGGGCGGCAGGCTGAGCCTGTGGTTAATTCTTCTTCCTGATGGGAAAATAGAGTGACCTGTGCCTGTCCCAACACCTAGAGCTAGTCTCTCACTGGTTCCCCCTCTTCCCGTTCATCCTCAGGACAAATTGCAACCTGTACGGAACAGGAGGTTAAAGGTGCTGATTCTCGAAGGAGGGAGATTGCTAGTAAAGCGGCTGTAATGGCCAACCCGAGCACAAGGAGATGAGAAAAGAGGTGCGTTTTAGAAACCTTTCCCGATCACACGGTGTACCATCTTCTGGGTTTCTCATGCATGTTTTCGATGTAGGAAGATGCCCTTGAACCTGGAGATTTTGGACCCATGGGATGGATACCACGCAGTATTACTTTAAAGGGTCTGCGTTTGCTCACCCAACCTCACCAAACCTCTCAGCCCCAAGAGTGTCCACCCTTATGTCTCAATCAGCTGTGGGTCTAGAGATGGTCAATCCAGGTGGCATCACAGCCCCTGAACGAATTTTGTAAGAATTTCTCTCTCTTTCACTGTCTTTGTTTCACGGGTTTTTAAAAGTAATTGATTTTTATAATGGGGTTTAGCTGCTTTTCACTGCTGTGTTTATGCCGCTTTACACCCACTTGACTCACTTACAGAGGGATATCAATACATTGGTTTTAAGATTCTTCCTAGTCAGATATATTCTTGGGCGGTGAACAGGGGGTGTTGAGTCCAGTTCACTGAGCAAGGAGTAGGTCTTGTCTATTACATATTGGGTTTATGGAACGGTATCTGAGCTAATTTGAAACCCTTGTTTTATGCATCACCCACCTCACCTTTCCCGTTAAGCAGCCATAGTGTGTCTTCTAAACGTGTGACGCTGTTCTGTTTTGTAATTCAGTTCAAGTGTAGCGGTTTTTACATTCCCTCTCTAAGTGATATCTTATGATAAGTGTCTTTTTCTGTGTGACTTATTTCACTTAGAATCGTCGTACCTAAATCCTCTCATCATGCTGCTACTAGCCTTATGACGTTAATTTCATGGCTGAGTGATATGCCATTGTACATAAGGACCACAACTTCCTTATCCATTTTTCTCTTTCCTGGGATATTTAAGGTGTAACGAAGTGGAGGTTCTTGTCAACAGAGCAGCCCTAAACTTTGGGGTGCCTGTGTCTTGCTGATTTTTAGTTTTCCCAATTTCTACGCCCATGAGTGGAAGTGCCTTATGCTCTCTATGCTGAGTTTTTTAGATGTTTCAGGAAACACCGTACACTTCTCCAGAGTGGCTGTTGGCAATTTACATCCCGCCCATCAGCGTAGTAAGGCTCCCGTTTCTCCATGGCCTGTCCTGCATTTCTGGTTTTGACACTTTATTCAGCATGGCCCTTTTGACCGATGGGAAGCGAGACTTCTTTGTAGCGCTGATTTGCCTTTCCAGGTTGCTTGGTTGGCCAAAAAGGGCGTATGCGTTTTTTCCTGAATATATTCAGGAAAAAACGCATACGCCCTTTTTGGCCAAGGGCATCGTTGTCGAGGTTTTGCCGCTTTTCCTGTGCTTTAAAGGCGATTCGACTCTACCTCCTGAAATCTGTTTCCTGCAATTCTGCCTTGCTTTCAAATCCTCCTCGTTGCCTTCCCTCAATATATTTGTGGACGAGAGTTATCATTTCTAACTCTGCAGGTTTGTGAATTGCAGTGCCCCTGAGCTCGATTTTTCAACTCGCTTTTTTGGGAGCTGGCCGCAAAAGCGCAGGATTGCTTCAGGCCCTGTTCTGCTTCCGGGCGGCAGGCTGAGCCTGTGGTTAATTCTTCTTCCTGATGGGAAAATAGAGTGACCTGTGCCTGTCCCAACACCTAGAGCTAGTCTCTCACTGGTTCCCCCTCTTCCCGTTCATCCTCAGGACAAATTGCAACCTGTACGGAACAGGAGGTTAAAGGTGCTGATTCTCGAAGGAGGGAGATTGCTAGTAAAGCGGCTGTAATGGCCAACCCGAGCACAAGGAGATGAGAAAAGAGGTGCGTTTTAGAAACCTTTCCCGATCACACGGTGTACCATCTTCTGGGTTTCTCATGCATGTTTTCGATGTAGGAAGATGCCCTTGAACCTGGAGATTTTGGACCCATGGGATGGATACCACGCAGTATTACTTTAAAGGGTCTGCGTTTGCTCACCCAACCTCACCAAACCTCTCAGCCCCAAGAGTGTCCACCCTTATGTCTCAATCACCTGTGGGTCTAGAGATGGTCAATCCAGGTGGCATCACAGCCCCTGAACGAATTTTGTAAGAATTTCTCTCTCTTTCACTGTCTTTGTTTCACGGGTTTTTAAAAGTAATTGATTTTTATAATGGGGTTTAGCTGCTTTTCACTGCTGTGTTTATGCCGCTTTACACCCACTTGACTCACTTACAGAGGGATATCAATACATTGGTTTTAAGATTCTTCCTAGTCAGATATATTCTTGGGCGGTGAACAGGGGGTGTTGAGTCCAGTTCACTGAGCAAGGAGTAGGTCTTGTCTATTACATATTGGGTTTATGGAACGGTATCTGAGCTAATTTGAAACCCTTGTTTTATGCATCACCCACCTCACCTTTCCCGTTAAGCAGCCATAGTGTGTCTTCTAAACGTGTGACGCTGTTCTGTTTTGTAATTCAGTTCAAGTGTAGCGGTTTTTACATTCCCTCTCTAAGTGATATCTTATGATAAGTGTCTTTTTCTGTGTGACTTATTTCACTTAGAATCGTCGTACCTAAATCCTCTCATCATGCTGCTACTAGCCTTATGACGTTAATTTCATGGCTGAGTGATATGCCATTGTACATAAGGACCACAACTTCCTTATCCATTTTTCTCTTTCCTGGGATATTTAAGGTGTAACGAAGTGGAGGTTCTTGTCAACAGAGCAGCCCTAAACTTTGGGGTGCCTGTGTCTTGCTGATTTTTAGTTTTCCCAATTTCTACGCCCATGAGTGGAAGTGCCTTATGCTCTCTATGCTGAGTTTTTTAGATGTTTCAGGAAACACCGTACACTTCTCCAGAGTGGCTGTTGGCAATTTACATCCCGCCCATCAGCGTAGTAAGGCTCCCGTTTCTCCATGGCCTGTCCTGCATTTCTGGTTTTGACACTTTATTCAGCATGGCCCTTTTGACCGATGGGAAGCGAGACTTCTTTGTAGCGCTGATTTGCCTTTCCAGGTTGCTTGGTTGGCCAAAAAGGGCGTATGCGTTTTTTCCTGAATATATTCAGGAAAAAACGCATACGCCCTTTTTGGCCAAGGGCATCGTTGTCGAGGTTTTGCCGCTTTTCCTGTGCTTTAAAGGCGATTCGACTCTACCTCCTGAAATCTGTTTCCTGCAATTCTGCCTTGCTTTCAAATCCTCCTCGTTGCCTTCCCTCAATATATTTGTGGACGAGAGTTATCATTTCTAACTCTGCAGGTTTGTGAATTGCAGTGCCCCTGAGCTCGATTTTTCAACTCGCTTTTTTGGGAGCTGGCCGCAAAAGCGCAGGATTGCTTCAGGCCCTGTTCTGCTTCCGGGCGGCAGGCTGAGCCTGTGGTTAATTCTTCTTCCTGATGGGAAAATAGAGTGACCTGTGCCTGTCCCAACACCTAGAGCTAGTCTCTCACTGGTTCCCCCTCTTCCCGTTCATCCTCAGGACAAATTGCAACCTGTACGGAACAGGAGGTTAAAGGTGCTGATTCTCGAAGGAGGGAGATTGCTAGTAAAGCGGCTGTAATGGCCAACCCGAGCACAAGGAGATGAGAAAAGAGGTGCGTTTTAGAAACCTTTCCCGATCACACGGTGTACCATCTTCTGGGTTTCTCATGCATGTTTTCGATGTAGGAAGATGCCCTTGAACCTGGAGATTTTGGACCCATGGGATGGATACCACGCAGTATTACTTTAAAGGGTCTGCGTTTGCTCACCCAACCTCACCAAACCTCTCAGCCCCAAGAGTGTCCACCCTTATGTCTCAATCAGCTGTGGGTCTAGAGATGGTCAATCCAGGTGGCATCACAGCCCCTGAACGAATTTTGTAAGAATTTCTCTCTCTTTCACTGTCTTTGTTTCACGGGTTTTTAAAAGTAATTGATTTTTATAATGGGGTTTAGCTGCTTTTCACTGCTGTGTTTATGCCGCTTTACACCCACTTGACTCACTTACAGAGGGATATCAATACATTGGTTTTAAGATTCTTCCTAGTCAGATATATTCTTGGGCGGTGAACAGGGGGTGTTGAGTCCAGTTCACTGAGCAAGGAGTAGGTCTTGTCTATTACATATTGGGTTTATGGAACGGTATCTGAGCTAATTTGAAACCCTTGTTTTATGCATCACCCACCTCACCTTTCCCGTTAAGCAGCCATAGTGTGTCTTCTAAACGTGTGACGCTGTTCTGTTTTGTAATTCAGTTCAAGTGTAGCGGTTTTTACATTCCCTCTCTAAGTGATATCTTATGATAAGTGTCTTTTTCTGTGTGACTTATTTCACTTAGAATCGTCGTACCTAAATCCTCTCATCATGCTGCTACTAGCCTTATGACGTTAATTTCATGGCTGAGTGATATGCCATTGTACATAAGGACCACAACTTCCTTATCCATTTTTCTCTTTCCTGGGATATTTAAGGTGTAACGAAGTGGAGGTTCTTGTCAACAGAGCAGCCCTAAACTTTGGGGTGCCTGTGTCTTGCTGATTTTTAGTTTTCCCAATTTCTACGCCCATGAGTGGAAGTGCCTTATGCTCTCTATGCTGAGTTTTTTAGATGTTTCAGGAAACACCGTACACTTCTCCAGAGTGGCTGTTGGCAATTTACATCCCGCCCATCAGCGTAGTAAGGCTCCCGTTTCTCCATGGCCTGTCCTGCATTTCTGGTTTTGACACTTTATTCAGCATGGCCCTTTTGACCGATGGGAAGCGAGACTTCTTTGTAGCGCTGATTTGCCTTTCCAGGTTGCTTGCTTGGCCAAAAAGGGCGTATGCGTTTTTTCCTGAATATATTCAGGAAAAAACGCATACGCCCTTTTTGGCCAAGGGCATCGTTGTCGAGGTTTTGCCGCTTTTCCTGTGCTTTAAAGGCGATTCGAATCTACCTCCTGAAATCTGTTTCCTGCAATTCTGCCTTGCTTTCAAATCCTCCTCGTTGCCTTCCCTCAATATATTTGTGGACGAGAGTTATCATTTCTAACTCTGCAGGTTTGTGAATTGCAGTGCCCCTGAGCTCGATTTTTCAACTCGCTTTTTTGGGAGCTGGCCGCAAAAGCGCAGGATTGCTTCAGGCCCTGTTCTGCTTCCGGGCGGCAGGCTGAGCCTGTGGTTAATTCTTCTTCCTGATGGGAAAATAGAGTGACCTGTGCCTGTCCCAACACCTAGAGCTAGTCTCTCACTGGTTCCCCCTCTTCCCGTTCATCCTCAGGACAAATTGCAACCTGTACGGAACAGGAGGTTAAAGGTGCTGATTCTCGAAGGAGGGAGATTGCTAGTAAAGCGGCTGTAATGGCCAACCCGAGCACAAGGAGATGAGAAAAGAGGTGCGTTTTAGAAACCTTTCCCGATCACACGGTGTACCATCTTCTGGGTTTCTCATGCATGTTTTCGATGTAGGAAGATGCCCTTGAACCTGGAGATTTTGGACCCATGGGATGGATACCACGCAGTATTACTTTAAAGGGTCTGCGTTTGCTCACCCAACCTCACCAAACCTCTCAGCCCCAAGAGTGTCCACCCTTATGTCTCAATCAGCTGTGGGTCTAGAGATGGTCAATCCAGGTGGCATCACAGCCCCTGAACGAATTTTGTAAGAATTTCTCTCTCTTTCACTGTCTTTGTTTCACGGGTTTTTAAAAGTAATTGATTTTTATAATGGGGTTTAGCTGCTTTTCACTGCTGTGTTTATGCCGCTTTACACCCACTTGACTCACTTACAGAGGGATATCAATACATTGGTTTTAAGATTCTTCCTAGTCAGATATATTCTTGGGCGGTGAACAGGGGGTGTTGAGTCCAGTTCACTGAGCAAGGAGTAGGTCTTGTCTATTACATATTGGGTTTATGGAACGGTATCTGAGCTAATTTGAAACCCTTGTTTTATGCATCACCCACCTCACCTTTCCCGTTAAGCAGCCATAGTGTGTCTTCTAAACGTGTGACGCTGTTCTGTTTTGTAATTCAGTTCAAGTGTAGCGGTTTTTACATTCCCTCTCTAAGTGATATCTTATGATAAGTGTCTTTTTCTGTGTGACTTATTTCACTTAGAATCGTCGTACCTAAATCCTCTCATCATGCTGCTACTAGCCTTATGACGTTAATTTCATGGCTGAGTGATATGCCATTGTACATAAGGACCACAACTTCCTTATCCATTTTTCTCTTTCCTGGGATATTTAAGGTGTAACGAAGTGGAGGTTCTTGTCAACAGAGCAGCCCTAAACTTTGGGGTGCCTGTGTCTTGCTGATTTTTAGTTTTCCCAATTTCTACGCCCATGAGTGGAAGTGCCTTATGCTCTCTATGCTGAGTTTTTTAGATGTTTCAGGAAACACCGTACACTTCTCCAGAGTGGCTGTTGGCAATTTACATCCCGCCCATCAGCGTAGTAAGGCTCCCGTTTCTCCATGGCCTGTCCTGCATTTCTGGTTTTGACACTTTATTCAGCATGGCCCTTTTGACCGATGGGAAGCGAGACTTCTTTGTAGCGCTGATTTGCCTTTCCAGGTTGCTTGCTTGGCCAAAAAGGGCGTATGCGTTTTTTCCTGAATATATTCAGGAAAAAACGCATACGCCCTTTTTGGCCAAGGGCATCGTTGTCGAGGTTTTGCCGCTTTTCCTGTGCTTTAAAGGCGATTCGAATCTACCTCCTGAAATCTGTTTCCTGCAATTCTGCCTTGCTTTCAAATCCTCCTCGTTGCCTTCCCTCAATATATTTGTGGACGAGAGTTATCATTTCTAACTCTGCAGGTTTGTGAATTGCAGTGCCCCTGAGCTCGATTTTTCAACTCGCTTTTTTGGGAGCTGGCCGCAAAAGCGCAGGATTGCTTCAGGCCCTGTTCTGCTTCCGGGCGGCAGGCTGAGCCTGTGGTTAATTCTTCTTCCTGATGGGAAAATAGAGTGACCTGTGCCTGTCCCAACACCTAGAGCTAGTCTCTCACTGGTTCCCCCTCTTCCCGTTCATCCTCAGGACAAATTGCAACCTGTACGGAACAGGAGGTTAAAGGTGCTGATTCTCGAAGGAGGGAGATTGCTAGTAAAGCGGCTGTAATGGCCAACCCGAGCACAAGGAGATGAGAAAAGAGGTGCGTTTTAGAAACCTTTCCCGATCACACGGTGTACCATCTTCTGGGTTTCTCATGCATGTTTTCGATGTAGGAAGATGCCCTTGAACCTGGAGATTTTGGACCCATGGGATGGATACCACGCAGTATTACTTTAAAGGGTCTGCGTTTGCTCACCCAACCTCACCAAACCTCTCAGCCCCAAGAGTGTCCACCCTTATGTCTCAATCACCTGTGGGTCTAGAGATGGTCAATCCAGGTGGCATCACAGCCCCTGAACGAATTTTGTAAGAATTTCTCTCTCTTTCACTGTCTTTGTTTCACGGGTTTTTAAAAGTAATTGATTTTTATAATGGGGTTTAGCTGCTTTTCACTGCTGTGTTTATGCCGCTTTACACCCACTTGACTCACTTACAGAGGGATATCAATACATTGGTTTTAAGATTCTTCCTAGTCAGATATATTCTTGGGCGGTGAACAGGGGGTGTTGAGTCCAGTTCACTGAGCAAGGAGTAGGTCTTGTCTATTACATATTGGGTTTATGGAACGGTATCTGAGCTAATTTGAAACCCTTGTTTTATGCATCACCCACCTCACCTTTCCCGTTAAGCAGCCATAGTGTGTCTTCTAAACGTGTGACGCTGTTCTGTTTTGTAATTCAGTTCAAGTGTAGCGGTTTTTACATTCCCTCTCTAAGTGATATCTTATGATAAGTGTCTTTTTCTGTGTGACTTATTTCACTTAGAATCGTCGTACCTAAATCCTCTCATCATGCTGCTACTAGCCTTATGACGTTAATTTCATGGCTGAGTGATATGCCATTGTACATAAGGACCACAACTTCCTTATCCATTTTTCTCTTTCCTGGGATATTTAAGGTGTAACGAAGTGGAGGTTCTTGTCAACAGAGCAGCCCTAAACTTTGGGGTGCCTGTGTCTTGCTGATTTTTAGTTTTCCCAATTTCTACGCCCATGAGTGGAAGTGCCTTATGCTCTCTATGCTGAGTTTTTTAGATGTTTCAGGAAACACCGTACACTTCTCCAGAGTGGCTGTTGGCAATTTACATCCCGCCCATCAGCGTAGTAAGGCTCCCGTTTCTCCATGGCCTGTCCTGCATTTCTGGTTTTGACACTTTATTCAGCATGGCCCTTTTGACCGATGGGAAGCGAGACTTCTTTGTAGCGCTGATTTGCCTTTCCAGGTTGCTTGGTTGGCCAAAAAGGGCGTATGCGTTTTTTCCTGAATATATTCAGGAAAAAACGCATACGCCCTTTTTGGCCAAGGGCATCATGGTCGAGGTTTTGCCGCTTTTCCTGTGCTTTAAAGGCGATTCGACTCTACCTCCTGAAATCTGTTTCCTGCAATTCTGCCTTGCTTTCAAATCCTCCTCGTTGCCTTCCCTCAATATATTTGTGGACGAGAGTTATCATTTCTAACTCTGCAGGTTTGTGAATTGCAGTGCCCCTGAGCTCGATTTTTCAACTCGCTTTTTTGGGAGCTGGCCGCAAAAGCGCAGGATTGCTTCAGGCCCTGTTCTGCTTCCGGGCGGCAGGCTGAGCCTGTGGTTAATTCTTCTTCCTGATGGGAAAATAGAGTGACCTGTGCCTGTCCCAACACCTAGAGCTAGTCTCTCACTGGTTCCCCCTCTTCCCGTTCATCCTCAGGACAAATTGCAACCTGTACGGAACAGGAGGTTAAAGGTGCTGATTCTCGAAGGAGGGAGATTGCTAGTAAAGCGGCTGTAATGGCCAACCCGAGCACAAGGAGATGAGAAAAGAGGTGCGTTTTAGAAACCTTTCCCGATCACACGGTGTACCATCTTCTGGGTTTCTCATGCATGTTTTCGATGTAGGAAGATGCCCTTGAACCTGGAGATTTTGGACCCATGGGATGGATACCACGCAGTATTACTTTAAAGGGTCTGCGTTTGCTCACCCAACCTCACCAAACCTCTCAGCCCCAAGAGTGTCCACCCTTATGTCTCAATCAGCTGTGGGTCTAGAGATGGTCAATCCAGGTGGCATCACAGCCCCTGAACGAATTTTGTAAGAATTTCTCTCTCTTTCACTGTCTTTGTTTCACGGGTTTTTAAAAGTAATTGATTTTTATAATGGGGTTTAGCTGCTTTTCACTGCTGTGTTTATGCCGCTTTACACCCACTTGACTCACTTACAGAGGGATATCAATACATTGGTTTTAAGATTCTTCCTAGTCAGATATATTCTTGGGCGGTGAACAGGGGGTGTTGAGTCCAGTTCACTGAGCAAGGAGTAGGTCTTGTCTATTACATATTGGGTTTATGGAACGGTATCTGAGCTAATTTGAAACCCTTGTTTTATGCATCACCCACCTCACCTTTCCCGTTAAGCAGCCATAGTGTGTCTTCTAAACGTGTGACGCTGTTCTGTTTTGTAATTCAGTTCAAGTGTAGCGGTTTTTACATTCCCTCTCTAAGTGATATCTTATGATAAGTGTCTTTTTCTGTGTGACTTATTTCACTTAGAATCGTCGTACCTAAATCCTCTCATCATGCTGCTACTAGCCTTATGACGTTAATTTCATGGCTGAGTGATATGCCATTGTACATAAGGACCACAACTTCCTTATCCATTTTTCTCTTTCCTGGGATATTTAAGGTGTAACGAAGTGGAGGTTCTTGTCAACAGAGCAGCCCTAAACTTTGGGGTGCCTGTGTCTTGCTGATTTTTAGTTTTCCCAATTTCTACGCCCATGAGTGGAAGTGCCTTATGCTCTCTATGCTGAGTTTTTTAGATGTTTCAGGAAACACCGTACACTTCTCCAGAGTGGCTGTTGGCAATTTACATCCCGCCCATCAGCGTAGTAAGGCTCCCGTTTCTCCATGGCCTGTCCTGCATTTCTGGTTTTGACACTTTATTCAGCATGGCCCTTTTGACCGATGGGAAGCGAGACTTCTTTGTAGCGCTGATTTGCCTTTCCAGGTTGCTTGGTTGGCCAAAAAGGGCGTATGCGTTTTTTCCTGAATATATTCAGGAAAAAACGCATACGCCCTTTTTGGCCAAGGGCATCGTTGTCGAGGTTTTGCCGCTTTTCCTGTGCTTTAAAGGCGATTCGACTCTACCTCCTGAAATCTGTTTCCTGCAATTCTGCCTTGCTTTCAAATCCTCCTCGTTGCCTTCCCTCAATATATTTGTGGACGAGAGTTATCATTTCTAACTCTGCAGGTTTGTGAATTGCAGTGCCCCTGAGCTCGATTTTTCAACTCGCTTTTTTGGGAGCTGGCCGCAAAAGCGCAGGATTGCTTCAGGCCCTGTTCTGCTTCCGGGCGGCAGGCTGAGCCTGTGGTTAATTCTTCTTCCTGATGGGAAAATAGAGTGACCTGTGCCTGTCCCAACACCTAGAGCTAGTCTCTCACTGGTTCCCCCTCTTCCCGTTCATCCTCAGGACAAATTGCAACCTGTACGGAACAGGAGGTTAAAGGTGCTGATTCTCGAAGGAGGGAGATTGCTAGTAAAGCGGCTGTAATGGCCAACCCGAGCACAAGGAGATGAGAAAAGAGGTGCGTTTTAGAAACCTTTCCCGATCACACGGTGTACCATCTTCTGGGTTTCTCATGCATGTTTTCGATGTAGGAAGATGCCCTTGAACCTGGAGATTTTGGACCCATGGGATGGATACCACGCAGTATTACTTTAAAGGGTCTGCGTTTGCTCACCCAACCTCACCAAACCTCTCAGCCCCAAGAGTGTCCACCCTTATGTCTCAATCAGCTGTGGGTCTAGAGATGGTCAATCCAGGTGGCATCACAGCCCCTGAACGAATTTTGTAAGAATTTCTCTCTCTTTCACTGTCTTTGTTTCACGGGTTTTTAAAAGTAATTGATTTTTATAATGGGGTTTAGCTGCTTTTCACTGCTGTGTTTATGCCGCTTTACACCCACTTGACTCACTTACAGAGGGATATCAATACATTGGTTTTAAGATTCTTCCTAGTCAGATATATTCTTGGGCGGTGAACAGGGGGTGTTGAGTCCAGTTCACTGAGCAAGGAGTAGGTCTTGTCTATTACATATTGGGTTTATGGAACGGTATCTGAGCTAATTTGAAACCCTTGTTTTATGCATCACCCACCTCACCTTTCCCGTTAAGCAGCCATAGTGTGTCTTCTAAACGTGTGACGCTGTTCTGTTTTGTAATTCAGTTCAAGTGTAGCGGTTTTTACATTCCCTCTCTAAGTGATATCTTATGATAAGTGTCTTTTTCTGTGTGACTTATTTCACTTAGAATCGTCGTACCTAAATCCTCTCATCATGCTGCTACTAGCCTTATGACGTTAATTTCATGGCTGAGTGATATGCCATTGTACATAAGGACCACAACTTCCTTATCCATTTTTCTCTTTCCTGGGATATTTAAGGTGTAACGAAGTGGAGGTTCTTGTCAACAGAGCAGCCCTAAACTTTGGGGTGCCTGTGTCTTGCTGATTTTTAGTTTTCCCAATTTCTACGCCCATGAGTGGAAGTGCCTTATGCTCTCTATGCTGAGTTTTTTAGATGTTTCAGGAAACACCGTACACTTCTCCAGAGTGGCTGTTGGCAATTTACATCCCGCCCATCAGCGTAGTAAGGCTCCCGTTTCTCCATGGCCTGTCCTGCATTTCTGGTTTTGACACTTTATTCAGCATGGCCCTTTTGACCGATGGGAAGCGAGACTTCTTTGTAGCGCTGATTTGCCTTTCCAGGTTGCTTGGTTGGCCAAAAAGGGCGTATGCGTTTTTTCCTGAATATATTCAGGAAAAAACGCATACGCCCTTTTTGGCCAAGGGCATCGTTGTCGAGGTTTTGCCGCTTTTCCTGTGCTTTAAAGGCGATTCGACTCTACCTCCTGAAATCTGTTTCCTGCAATTCTGCCTTGCTTTCAAATCCTCCTCGTTGCCTTCCCTCAATATATTTGTGGACGAGAGTTATCATTTCTAACTCTGCAGGTTTGTGAATTGCAGTGCCCCTGAGCTCGATTTTTCAACTCGCTTTTTTGGGAGCTGGCCGCAAAAGCGCAGGATTGCTTCAGGCCCTGTTCTGCTTCCGGGCGGCAGGCTGAGCCTGTGGTTAATTCTTCTTCCTGATGGGAAAATAGAGTGACCTGTGCCTGTCCCAACACCTAGAGCTAGTCTCTCACTGGTTCCCCCTCTTCCCGTTCATCCTCAGGACAAATTGCAACCTGTACGGAACAGGAGGTTAAAGGTGCTGATTCTCGAAGGAGGGAGATTGCTAGTAAAGCGGCTGTAATGGCCAACCCGAGCACAAGGAGATGAGAAAAGAGGTGCGTTTTAGAAACCTTTCCCGATCACACGGTGTACCATCTTCTGGGTTTCTCATGCATGTTTTCGATGTAGGAAGATGCCCTTGAACCTGGAGATTTTGGACCCATGGGATGGATACCACGCAGTATTACTTTAAAGGGTCTGCGTTTGCTCACCCAACCTCACCAAACCCCTCAGCCCCAAGAGTGTCCACCCTTATGTCTCAATCACCTGTGGGTCTAGAGATGGTCAATCCAGGTGGCATCACAGCCCCTGAACGAATTTTGTAAGAATTTCTCTCTCTTTCACTGTCTTTGTTTCACGGGTTTTTAAAAGTAATTGATTTTTATAATGGGGTTTAGCTGCTTTTCACTGCTGTGTTTATGCCGCTTTACACCCACTTGACTCACTTACAGAGGGATATCAATACATTGGTTTTAAGATTCTTCCTAGTCAGATATATTCTTGGGCGGTGAACAGGGGGTGTTGAGTCCAGTTCACTGAGCAAGGAGTAGGTCTTGTCTATTACATATTGGGTTTATGGAACGGTATCTGAGCTAATTTGAAACCCTTGTTTTATGCATCACCCACCTCACCTTTCCCGTTAAGCAGCCATAGTGTGTCTTCTAAACGTGTGACGCTGTTCTGTTTTGTAATTCAGTTCAAGTGTAGCGGTTTTTACATTCCCTCTCTAAGTGATATCTTATGATAAGTGTCTTTTTCTGTGTGACTTATTTCACTTAGAATCGTCGTACCTAAATCCTCTCATCATGCTGCTACTAGCCTTATGACGTTAATTTCATGGCTGAGTGATATGCCATTGTACATAAGGACCACAACTTCCTTATCCATTTTTCTCTTTCCTGGGATATTTAAGGTGTAACGAAGTGGAGGTTCTTGTCAACAGAGCAGCCCTAAACTTTGGGGTGCCTGTGTCTTGCTGATTTTTAGTTTTCCCAATTTCTACGCCCATGAGTGGAAGTGCCTTATGCTCTCTATGCTGAGTTTTTTAGATGTTTCAGGAAACACCGTACACTTCTCCAGAGTGGCTGTTGGCAATTTACATCCCGCCCATCAGCGTAGTAAGGCTCCCGTTTCTCCATGGCCTGTCCTGCATTTCTGGTTTTGACACTTTATTCAGCATGGCCCTTTTGACCGATGGGAAGCGAGACTTCTTTGTAGCGCTGATTTGCCTTTCCAGGTTGCTTGGTTGGCCAAAAAGGGCGTATGCGTTTTTTCCTGAATATATTCAGGAAAAAACGCATACGCCCTTTTTGGCCAAGGGCATCATGGTCGAGGTTTTGCCGCTTTTCCTGTGCTTTAAAGGCGATTCGACTCTACCTCCTGAAATCTGTTTCCTGCAATTCTGCCTTGCTTTCAAATCCTCCTCGTTGCCTTCCCTCAATATATTTGTGGACGAGAGTTATCATTTCTAACTCTGCAGGTTTGTGAATTGCAGTGCCCCTGAGCTCGATTTTTCAACTCGCTTTTTTGGGAGCTGGCCGCAAAAGCGCAGGATTGCTTCAGGCCCTGTTCTGCTTCCGGGCGGCAGGCTGAGCCTGTGGTTAATTCTTCTTCCTGATGGGAAAATAGAGTGACCTGTGCCTGTCCCAACACCTAGAGCTAGTCTCTCACTGGTTCCCCCTCTTCCCGTTCATCCTCAGGACAAATTGCAACCTGTACGGAACAGGAGGTTAAAGGTGCTGATTCTCGAAGGAGGGAGATTGCTAGTAAAGCGGCTGTAATGGCCAACCCGAGCACAAGGAGATGAGAAAAGAGGTGCGTTTTAGAAACCTTTCCCGATCACACGGTGTACCATCTTCTGGGTTTCTCATGCATGTTTTCGATGTAGGAAGATGCCCTTGAACCTGGAGATTTTGGACCCATGGGATGGATACCACGCAGTATTACTTTAAAGGGTCTGCGTTTGCTCACCCAACCTCACCAAACCCCTCAGCCCCAAGAGTGTCCACCCTTATGTCTCAATCAGCTGTGGGTCTAGAGGTGGTCAATCCAGGTGGCATCACAGCCCCTGAACGAATTTTGTAAGAATTTCTCTCTCTTTCACTGTCTTTGTTTCACGGGTTTTTAAAAGTAATTGATTTTTATAATGGGGTTTAGCTGCTTTTCACTGCTGTGTTTATGCCGCTTTACACCCACTTGACTCACTTACAGAGGGATATCAATACATTGGTTTTAAGATTCTTACTAGTCAGATATATTCTTGGGCGGTGAACAGGGGGTGTTGAGTCCAGTTCACTGAGCAAGGAGTAGGTCTTGCCTATTACATATTGGGTTTATGGAACGGTATCTGAGCTAATTTGAAACCCTTGTTTTATGCATCACCCACCTCACCTTTCCCGTTAAGCAGCCATAGTGTGTCTTCTAAACGTGTGACGCTGTTCTGTTTTGTAATTCAGTTCAAGTGTAGCGGTTTTTACATTCCCTCTCTAAGTGATATCTTATGATAAGTGTCTTTTTCTGTGTGACTTATTTCACTTAGAATCGTCGTACCTAAATCCTCTCATCATGCTGCTACTAGCCTTATGACGTTAATTTCATGGCTGAGTGATATGCCATTGTACATAAGGACCACAACTTCCTTATCCATTTTTCTCTTTCCTGGGATATTTAAGGTGTAACGAAGTGGAGGTTCTTGTCAACAGAGCAGCCCTAAACTTTGGGGTGCCTGTGTCTTGCTGATTTTTAGTTTTCCCAATTTCTACGCCCATGAGTGGAAGTGCCTTATGCTCTCTATGCTGAGTTTTTTAGATGTTTCAGGAAACACCGTACACTTCTCCAGAGTGGCTGTTGGCAATTTACATCCCGCCCATCAGCGTAGTAAGGCTCCCGTTTCTCCATGGCCTGTCCTGCATTTCTGGTTTTGACACTTTATTCAGCATGGCCCTTTTGACCGATGGGAAGCGAGACTTCTTTGTAGCGCTGATTTGCCTTTCCAGGTTGCTTGCTTGGCCAAAAAGGGCGTATGCGTTTTTTCCTGAATATATTCAGGAAAAAACGCATACGCCCTTTTTGGCCAAGGGCATCGTTGTCGAGGTTTTGCCGCTTTTCCTGTGCTTTAAAGGCGATTCGACTCTACCTCCTGAAATCTGTTTCCTGCAATTCTGCCTTGCTTTCAAATCCTCCTCGTTGCCTTCCCTCAATATATTTGTGGACGAGAGTTATCATTTCTAACTCTGCAGGTTTGTGAATTGCAGTGCCCCTGAGCTCGATTTTTCAACTCGCTTTTTTGGGAGCTGGCCGCAAAAGCGCAGGATTGCTTCAGGCCCTGTTCTGCTTCCGGGCGGCAGGCTGAGCCTGTGGTTAATTCTTCTTCCTGATGGGAAAATAGAGTGACCTGTGCCTGTCCCAACACCTAGAGCTAGTCTCTCACTGGTTCCCCCTCTTCCCGTTCATCCTCAGGACAAATTGCAACCTGTACGGAACAGGAGGTTAAAGGTGCTGATTCTCGAAGGAGGGAGATTGCTAGTAAAGCGGCTGTAATGGCCAACCCGAGCACAAGGAGATGAGAAAAGAGGTGCGTTTTAGAAACCTTTCCCGATCACACGGTGTACCATCTTCTGGGTTTCTCATGCATGTTTTCGATGTAGGAAGATGCCCTTGAACCTGGAGATTTTGGACCCATGGGATGGATACCACGCAGTATTACTTTAAAGGGTCTGCGTTTGCTCACCCAACCTCACCAAACCCCTCAGCCCCAAGAGTGTCCACCCTTATGTCTCAATCAGCTGTGGGTCTAGAGGTGGTCAATCCAGGTGGCATCACAGCCCCTGAACGAATTTTGTAAGAATTTCTCTCTCTTTCACTGTCTTTGTTTCACGGGTTTTTAAAAGTAATTGATTTTTATAATGGGGTTTAGCTGCTTTTCACTGCTGTGTTTATGCCGCTTTACACCCACTTGACTCACTTACAGAGGGATATCAATACATTGGTTTTAAGATTCTTACTAGTCAGATATATTCTTGGGCGGTGAACAGGGGGTGTTGAGTCCAGTTCACTGAGCAAGGAGTAGGTCTTGCCTATTACATATTGGGTTTATGGAACGGTATCTGAGCTAATTTGAAACCCTTGTTTTATGCATCACCCACCTCACCTTTCCCGTTAAGCAGCCATAGTGTGTCTTCTAAACGTGTGACGCTGTTCTGTTTTGTAATTCAGTTCAAGTGTAGCGGTTTTTACATTCCCTCTCTAAGTGATATCTTATGATAAGTGTCTTTTTCTGTGTGACTTATTTCACTTAGAATCGTCGTACCTAAATCCTCTCATCATGCTGCTACTAGCCTTATGACGTTAATTTCATGGCTGAGTGATATGCCATTGTACATAAGGACCACAACTTCCTTATCCATTTTTCTCTTTCCTGGGATATTTAAGGTGTAACGAAGTGGAGGTTCTTGTCAACAGAGCAGCCCTAAACTTTGGGGTGCCTGTGTCTTGCTGATTTTTAGTTTTCCCAATTTCTACGCCCATGAGTGGAAGTGCCTTATGCTCTCTATGCTGAGTTTTTTAGATGTTTCAGGAAACACCGTACACTTCTCCAGAGTGGCTGTTGGCAATTTACATCCCGCCCATCAGCGTAGTAAGGCTCCCGTTTCTCCATGGCCTGTCCTGCATTTCTGGTTTTGACACTTTATTCAGCATGGCCCTTTTGACCGATGGGAAGCGAGACTTCTTTGTAGCGCTGATTTGCCTTTCCAGGTTGCTTGGTTGGCCAAAAAGGGCGTATGCGTTTTTTCCTGAATATATTCAGGAAAAAACGCATACGCCCTTTTTGGCCAAGGGCATCGTTGTCGAGGTTTTGCCGCTTTTCCTGTGCTTTAAAGGCGATTCGACTCTACCTCCTGAAATCTGTTTCCTGCAATTCTGCCTTGCTTTCAAATCCTCCTCGTTGCCTTCCCTCAATATATTTGTGGACGAGAGTTATCATTTCTAACTCTGCAGGTTTGTGAATTGCAGTGCCCCTGAGCTCGATTTTTCAACTCGCTTTTTTGGGAGCTGGCCGCAAAAGCGCAGGATTGCTTCAGGCCCTGTTCTGCTTCCGGGCGGCAGGCTGAGCCTGTGGTTAATTCTTCTTCCTGATGGGAAAATAGAGTGACCTGTGCCTGTCCCAACACCTAGAGCTAGTCTCTCACTGGTTCCCCCTCTTCCCGTTCATCCTCAGGACAAATTGCAACCTGTACGGAACAGGAGGTTAAAGGTGCTGATTCTCGAAGGAGGGAGATTGCTAGTAAAGCGGCTGTAATGGCCAACCCGAGCACAAGGAGATGAGAAAAGAGGTGCGTTTTAGAAACCTTTCCCGATCACACGGTGTACCATCTTCTGGGTTTCTCATGCATGTTTTCGATGTAGGAAGATGCCCTTGAACCTGGAGATTTTGGACCCATGGGATGGATACCACGCAGTATTACTTTAAAGGGTCTGCGTTTGCTCACCCAACCTCACCAAACCCCTCAGCCCCAAGAGTGTCCACCCTTATGTCTCAATCAGCTGTGGGTCTAGAGGTGGTCAATCCAGGTGGCATCACAGCCCCTGAACGAATTTTGTAAGAATTTCTCTCTCTTTCACTGTCTTTGTTTCACGGGTTTTTAAAAGTAATTGATTTTTATAATGGGGTTTAGCTGCTTTTCACTGCTGTGTTTATGCCGCTTTACACCCACTTGACTCACTTACAGAGGGATATCAATACATTGGTTTTAAGATTCTTACTAGTCAGATATATTCTTGGGCGGTGAACAGGGGGTGTTGAGTCCAGTTCACTGAGCAAGGAGTAGGTCTTGCCTATTACATATTGGGTTTATGGAACGGTATCTGAGCTAATTTGAAACCCTTGTTTTATGCATCACCCACCTCACCTTTCCCGTTAAGCAGCCATAGTGTGTCTTCTAAACGTGTGACGCTGTTCTGTTTTGTAATTCAGTTCAAGTGTAGCGGTTTTTACATTCCCTCTCTAAGTGATATCTTATGATAAGTGTCTTTTTCTGTGTGACTTATTTCACTTAGAATCGTCGTACCTAAATCCTCTCATCATGCTGCTACTAGCCTTATGACGTTAATTTCATGGCTGAGTGATATGCCATTGTACATAAGGACCACAACTTCCTTATCCATTTTTCTCTTTCCTGGGATATTTAAGGTGTAACGAAGTGGAGGTTCTTGTCAACAGAGCAGCCCTAAACTTTGGGGTGCCTGTGTCTTGCTGATTTTTAGTTTTCCCAATTTCTACGCCCATGAGTGGAAGTGCCTTATGCTCTCTATGCTGAGTTTTTTAGATGTTTCAGGAAACACCGTACACTTCTCCAGAGTGGCTGTTGGCAATTTACATCCCGCCCATCAGCGTAGTAAGGCTCCCGTTTCTCCATGGCCTGTCCTGCATTTCTGGTTTTGACACTTTATTCAGCATGGCCCTTTTGACCGATGGGAAGCGAGACTTCTTTGTAGCGCTGATTTGCCTTTCCAGGTTGCTTGCTTGGCCAAAAAGGGCGTATGCGTTTTTTCCTGAATATATTCAGGAAAAAACGCATACGCCCTTTTTGGCCAAGGGCATCGTTGTCGAGGTTTTGCCGCTTTTCCTGTGCTTTAAAGGCGATTCGACTCTACCTCCTGAAATCTGTTTCCTGCAATTCTGCCTTGCTTTCAAATCCTCCTCGTTGCCTTCCCTCAATATATTTGTGGACGAGAGTTATCATTTCTAACTCTGCAGGTTTGTGAATTGCAGTGCCCCTGAGCTCGATTTTTCAACTCGCTTTTTTGGGAGCTGGCCGCAAAAGCGCAGGATTGCTTCAGGCCCTGTTCTGCTTCCGGGCGGCAGGCTGAGCCTGTGGTTAATTCTTCTTCCTGATGGGAAAATAGAGTGACCTGTGCCTGTCCCAACACCTAGAGCTAGTCTCTCACTGGTTCCCCCTCTTCCCGTTCATCCTCAGGACAAATTGCAACCTGTACGGAACAGGAGGTTAAAGGTGCTGATTCTCGAAGGAGGGAGATTGCTAGTAAAGCGGCTGTAATGGCCAACCCGAGCACAAGGAGATGAGAAAAGAGGTGCGTTTTAGAAACCTTTCCCGATCACACGGTGTACCATCTTCTGGGTTTCTCATGCATGTTTTCGATGTAGGAAGATGCCCTTGAACCTGGAGATTTTGGACCCATGGGATGGATACCACGCAGTATTACTTTAAAGGGTCTGCGTTTGCTCACCCAACCTCACCAAACCCCTCAGCCCCAAGAGTGTCCACCCTTATGTCTCAATCAGCTGTGGGTCTAGAGGTGGTCAATCCAGGTGGCATCACAGCCCCTGAACGAATTTTGTAAGAATTTCTCTCTCTTTCACTGTCTTTGTTTCACGGGTTTTTAAAAGTAATTGATTTTTATAATGGGGTTTAGCTGCTTTTCACTGCTGTGTTTATGCCGCTTTACACCCACTTGACTCACTTACAGAGGGATATCAATACATTGGTTTTAAGATTCTTACTAGTCAGATATATTCTTGGGCGGTGAACAGGGGGTGTTGAGTCCAGTTCACTGAGCAAGGAGTAGGTCTTGCCTATTACATATTGGGTTTATGGAACGGTATCTGAGCTAATTTGAAACCCTTGTTTTATGCATCACCCACCTCACCTTTCCCGTTAAGCAGCCATAGTGTGTCTTCTAAACGTGTGACGCTGTTCTGTTTTGTAATTCAGTTCAAGTGTAGCGGTTTTTACATTCCCTCTCTAAGTGATATCTTATGATAAGTGTCTTTTTCTGTGTGACTTATTTCACTTAGAATCGTCGTACCTAAATCCTCTCATCATGCTGCTACTAGCCTTATGACGTTAATTTCATGGCTGAGTGATATGCCATTGTACATAAGGACCACAACTTCCTTATCCATTTTTCTCTTTCCTGGGATATTTAAGGTGTAACGAAGTGGAGGTTCTTGTCAACAGAGCAGCCCTAAACTTTGGGGTGCCTGTGTCTTGCTGATTTTTAGTTTTCCCAATTTCTACGCCCATGAGTGGAAGTGCCTTATGCTCTCTATGCTGAGTTTTTTAGATGTTTCAGGAAACACCGTACACTTCTCCAGAGTGGCTGTTGGCAATTTACATCCCGCCCATCAGCGTAGTAAGGCTCCCGTTTCTCCATGGCCTGTCCTGCATTTCTGGTTTTGACACTTTATTCAGCATGGCCCTTTTGACCGATGGGAAGCGAGACTTCTTTGTAGCGCTGATTTGCCTTTCCAGGTTGCTTGCTTGGCCAAAAAGGGCGTATGCGTTTTTTCCTGAATATATTCAGGAAAAAACGCATACGCCCTTTTTGGCCAAGGGCATCGTTGTCGAGGTTTTGCCGCTTTTCCTGTGCTTTAAAGGCGATTCGACTCTACCTCCTGAAATCTGTTTCCTGCAATTCTGCCTTGCTTTCAAATCCTCCTCGTTGCCTTCCCTCAATATATTTGTGGACGAGAGTTATCATTTCTAACTCTGCAGGTTTGTGAATTGCAGTGCCCCTGAGCTCGATTTTTCAACTCGCTTTTTTGGGAGCTGGCCGCAAAAGCGCAGGATTGCTTCAGGCCCTGTTCTGCTTCCGGGCGGCAGGCTGAGCCTGTGGTTAATTCTTCTTCCTGATGGGAAAATAGAGTGACCTGTGCCTGTCCCAACACCTAGAGCTAGTCTCTCACTGGTTCCCCCTCTTCCCGTTCATCCTCAGGACAAATTGCAACCTGTACGGAACAGGAGGTTAAAGGTGCTGATTCTCGAAGGAGGGAGATTGCTAGTAAAGCGGCTGTAATGGCCAACCCGAGCACAAGGAGATGAGAAAAGAGGTGCGTTTTAGAAACCTTTCCCGATCACACGGTGTACCATCTTCTGGGTTTCTCATGCATGTTTTCGATGTAGGAAGATGCCCTTGAACCTGGAGATTTTGGACCCATGGGATGGATACCACGCAGTATTACTTTAAAGGGTCTGCGTTTGCTCACCCAACCTCACCAAACCTCTCAGCCCCAAGAGTGTCCACCCTTATGTCTCAATCAGCTGTGGGTCTAGAGATGGTCAATCCAGGTGGCATCACAGCCCCTGAACGAATTTTGTAAGAATTTCTCTCTCTTTCACTGTCTTTGTTTCACGGGTTTTTAAAAGTAATTGATTTTTATAATGGGGTTTAGCTGCTTTTCACTGCTGTGTTTATGCCGCTTTACACCCACTTGACTCACTTACAGAGGGATATCAATACATTGGTTTTAAGATTCTTACTAGTCAGATATATTCTTGGGCGGTGAACAGGGGGTGTTGAGTCCAGTTCACTGAGCAAGGAGTAGGTCTTGCCTATTACATATTGGGTTTATGGAACGGTATCTGAGCTAATTTGAAACCCTTGTTTTATGCATCACCCACCTCACCTTTCCCGTTAAGCAGCCATAGTGTGTCTTCTAAACGTGTGACGCTGTTCTGTTTTGTAATTCAGTTCAAGTGTAGCGGTTTTTACATTCCCTCTCTAAGTGATATCTTATGATAAGTGTCTTTTTCTGTGTGACTTATTTCACTTAGAATCGTCGTACCTAAATCCTCTCATCATGCTGCTACTAGCCTTATGACGTTAATTTCATGGCTGAGTGATATGCCATTGTACATAAGGACCACAACTTCCTTATCCATTTTTCTCTTTCCTGGGATATTTAAGGTGTAACGAAGTGGAGGTTCTTGTCAACAGAGCAGCCCTAACCTTTGGGGTGCCTGTGTCTTGCTGATTTTTAGTTTTCCCAATTTCTACGCCCATGAGTGGAAGTGCCTTATGCTCTCTATGCTGAGTTTTTTAGATGTTTCAGGAAACACCGTACACTTCTCCAGAGTGGCTGTTGGCAATTTACATCCCGCCCATCAGCGTAGTAAGGCTCCCGTTTCTCCATGGCCTGTCCTGCATTTCTGGTTTTGACACTTTATTCAGCATGGCCCTTTTGACCGATGGGAAGCGAGACTTCTTTGTAGCGCTGATTTGCCTTTCCAGGTTGCTTGCTTGGCCAAAAAGGGCGTATGCGTTTTTTCCTGAATATATTCAGGAAAAAACGCATACGCCCTTTTTGGCCAAGGGCATCGTTGTCGAGGTTTTGCCGCTTTTCCTGTGCTTTAAAGGCGATTCGACTCTACCTCCTGAAATCTGTTTCCTGCAATTCTGCCTTGCTTTCAAATCCTCCTCGTTGCCTTCCCTCAATATATTTGTGGACGAGAGTTATCATTTCTAACTCTGCAGGTTTGTGAATTGCAGTGCCCCTGAGCTCGATTTTTCAACTCGCTTTTTTGGGAGCTGGCCGCAAAAGCGCAGGATTGCTTCAGGCCCTGTTCTGCTTCCGGGCGGCAGGCTGAGCCTGTGGTTAATTCTTCTTCCTGATGGGAAAATAGAGTGACCTGTGCCTGTCCCAACACCTACAGCTAGTCTCTCACTGGTTCCCCCTCTTCCCGTTCATCCTCAGGACAAATTGCAACCTGTACGGAACAGGAGGTTAAAGGTGCTGATTCTCGAAGGAGGGAGATTGCTAGTAAAGCGGCTGTAATGGCCAACCCGAGCACAAGGAGATGAGAAAAGAGGTGCGTTTTAGAAACCTTTCCCGATCACACGGTGTACCATCTTCTGGGTTTCTCATGCATGTTTTCGATGTAGGAAGATGCCCTTGAACCTGGAGATTTTGGACCCATGGGATGGATACCACGCAGTATTACTTTAAAGGGTCTGCGTTTGCTCACCCAACCTCACCAAACCCCTCAGCCCCAAGAGTGTCCACCCTTATGTCTCAATCAGCTGTGGGTCTAGAGGTGGTCAATCCAGGTGGCATCACAGCCCCTGAACGAATTTTGTAAGAATTTCTCTCTCTTTCACTGTCTTTGTTTCACGGGTTTTTAAAAGTAATTGATTTTTATAATGGGGTTTAGCTGCTTTTCACTGCTGTGTTTATGCCGCTTTACACCCACTTGACTCACTTACAGAGGGATATCAATACATTGGTTTTAAGATTCTTCCTAGTCAGATATATTCTTGGGCGGTGAACAGGGGGTGTTGAGTCCAGTTCACTGAGCAAGGAGTAGGTCTTGCCTATTACATATTGGGTTTATGGAACGGTATCTGAGCTAATTTGAAACCCTTGTTTTATGCATCACCCACCTCACCTTTCCCGTTAAGCAGCCATAGTGTGTCTTCTAAACGTGTGACGCTGTTCTGTTTTGTAATTCAGTTCAAGTGTAGCGGTTTTTACATTCCCTCTCTAAGTGATATCTTATGATAAGTGTCTTTTTCTGTGTGACTTATTTCACTTAGAATCGTCGTACCTAAATCCTCTCATCATGCTGCTACTAGCCTTATGACGTTAATTTCATGGCTGAGTGATATGCCATTGTACATAAGGACCACAACTTCCTTATCCATTTTTCTCTTTCCTGGGATATTTAAGGTGTAACGAAGTGGAGGTTCTTGTCAACAGAGCAGCCCTAAACTTTGGGGTGCCTGTGTCTTGCTGATTTTTAGTTTTCCCAATTTCTACGCCCATGAGTGGAAGTGCCTTATGCTCTCTATGCTGAGTTTTTTAGATGTTTCAGGAAACACCGTACACTTCTCCAGAGTGGCTGTTGGCAATTTACATCCCGCCCATCAGCGTAGTAAGGCTCCCGTTTCTCCATGGCCTGTCCTGCATTTCTGGTTTTGACACTTTATTCAGCATGGCCCTTTTGACCGATGGGAAGCGAGACTTCTTTGTAGCGCTGATTTGCCTTTCCAGGTTGCTTGGTTGGCCAAAAAGGGCGTATGCGTTTTTTCCTGAATATATTCAGGAAAAAACGCATACGCCCTTTTTGGCCAAGGGCATCGTTGTCGAGGTTTTGCCGCTTTTCCTGTGCTTTAAAGGCGATTCGACTCTACCTCCTGAAATCTGTTTCCTGCAATTCTGCCTTGCTTTCAAATCCTCCTCGTTGCCTTCCCTCAATATATTTGTGGACGAGAGTTATCATTTCTAACTCTGCAGGTTTGTGAATTGCAGTGCCCCTGAGCTCGATTTTTCAACTCGCTTTTTTGGGAGCTGGCCGCAAAAGCGCAGGATTGCTTCAGGCCCTGTTCTGCTTCCGGGCGGCAGGCTGAGCCTGTGGTTAATTCTTCTTCCTGATGGGAAAATAGAGTGACCTGTGCCTGTCCCAACACCTAGAGCTAGTCTCTCACTGGTTCCCCCTCTTCCCGTTCATCCTCAGGACAAATTGCAACCTGTACGGAACAGGAGGTTAAAGGTGCTGATTCTCGAAGGAGGGAGATTGCTAGTAAAGCGGCTGTAATGGCCAACCCGAGCACAAGGAGATGAGAAAAGAGGTGCGTTTTAGAAACCTTTCCCGATCACACGGTGTACCATCTTCTGGGTTTCTCATGCATGTTTTCGATGTAGGAAGATGCCCTTGAACCTGGAGATTTTGGACCCATGGGATGGATACCACGCAGTATTACTTTAAAGGGTCTGCGTTTGCTCACCCAACCTCACCAAACCTCTCAGCCCCAAGAGTGTCCACCCTTATGTCTCAATCAGCTGTGGGTCTAGAGATGGTCAATCCAGGTGGCATCACAGCCCCTGAACGAATTTTGTAAGAATTTCTCTCTCTTTCACTGTCTTTGTTTCACGGGTTTTTAAAAGTAATTGATTTTTATAATGGGGTTTAGCTGCTTTTCACTGCTGTGTTTATGCCGCTTTACACCCACTTGACTCACTTACAGAGGGATATCAATACATTGGTTTTAAGATTCTTCCTAGTCAGATATATTCTTGGGCGGTGAACAGGGGGTGTTGAGTCCAGTTCACTGAGCAAGGAGTAGGTCTTGTCTATTACATATTGGGTTTATGGAACGGTATCTGAGCTAATTTGAAACCCTTGTTTTATGCATCACCCACCTCACCTTTCCCGTTAAGCAGCCATAGTGTGTCTTCTAAACGTGTGACGCTGTTCTGTTTTGTAATTCAGTTCAAGTGTAGCGGTTTTTACATTCCCTCTCTAAGTGATATCTTATGATAAGTGTCTTTTTCTGTGTGACTTATTTCACTTAGAATCGTCGTACCTAAATCCTCTCATCATGCTGCTACTAGCCTTATGACGTTAATTTCATGGCTGAGTGATATGCCATTGTACATAAGGACCACAACTTCCTTATCCATTTTTCTCTTTCCTGGGATATTTAAGGTGTAACGAAGTGGAGGTTCTTGTCAACAGAGCAGCCCTAAACTTTGGGGTGCCTGTGTCTTGCTGATTTTTAGTTTTCCCAATTTCTACGCCCATGAGTGGAAGTGCCTTATGCTCTCTATGCTGAGTTTTTTAGATGTTTCAGGAAACACCGTACACTTCTCCAGAGTGGCTGTTGGCAATTTACATCCCGCCCATCAGCGTAGTAAGGCTCCCGTTTCTCCATGGCCTGTCCTGCATTTCTGGTTTTGACACTTTATTCAGCATGGCCCTTTTGACCGATGGGAAGCGAGACTTCTTTGTAGCGCTGATTTGCCTTTCCAGGTTGCTTGCTTGGCCAAAAAGGGCGTATGCGTTTTTTCCTGAATATATTCAGGAAAAAACGCATACGCCCTTTTTGGCCAAGGGCATCGTTGTCGAGGTTTTGCCGCTTTTCCTGTGCTTTAAAGGCGATTCGAATCTACCTCCTGAAATCTGTTTCCTGCAATTCTGCCTTGCTTTCAAATCCTCCTCGTTGCCTTCCCTCAATATATTTGTGGACGAGAGTTATCATTTCTAACTCTGCAGGTTTGTGAATTGCAGTGCCCCTGAGCTCGATTTTTCAACTCGCTTTTTTGGGAGCTGGCCGCAAAAGCGCAGGATTGCTTCAGGCCCTGTTCTGCTTCCGGGCGGCAGGCTGAGCCTGTGGTTAATTCTTCTTCCTGATGGGAAAATAGAGTGACCTGTGCCTGTCCCAACACCTAGAGCTAGTCTCTCACTGGTTCCCCCTCTTCCCGTTCATCCTCAGGACAAATTGCAACCTGTACGGAACAGGAGGTTAAAGGTGCTGATTCTCGAAGGAGGGAGATTGCTAGTAAAGCGGCTGTAATGGCCAACCCGAGCACAAGGAGATGAGAAAAGAGGTGCGTTTTAGAAACCTTTCCCGATCACACGGTGTACCATCTTCTGGGTTTCTCATGCATGTTTTCGATGTAGGAAGATGCCCTTGAACCTGGAGATTTTGGACCCATGGGATGGATACCACGCAGTATTACTTTAAAGGGTCTGCGTTTGCTCACCCAACCTCACCAAACCCCTCAGCCCCAAGAGTGTCCACCCTTATGTCTCAATCAGCTGTGGGTCTAGAGATGGTCAATCCAGGTGGCATCACAGCCCCTGAACGAATTTTGTAAGAATTTCTCTCTCTTTCACTGTCTTTGTTTCACGGGTTTTTAAAAGTAATTGATTTTTATAATGGGGTTTAGCTGCTTTTCACTGCTGTGTTTATGCCGCTTTACACCCACTTGACTCACTTACAGAGGGATATCAATACATTGGTTTTAAGATTCTTCCTAGTCAGATATATTCTTGGGCGGTGAACAGGGGGTGTTGAGTCCAGTTCACTGAGCAAGGAGTAGGTCTTGCCTATTACATATTGGGTTTATGGAACGGTATCTGAGCTAATTTGAAACCCTTGTTTTATGCATCACCCACCTCACCTTTCCCGTTAAGCAGCCATAGTGTGTCTTCTAAACGTGTGACGCTGTTCTGTTTTGTAATTCAGTTCAAGTGTAGCGGTTTTTACATTCCCTCTCTAAGTGATATCTTATGATAAGTGTCTTTTTCTGTGTGACTTATTTCACTTAGAATCGTCGTACCTAAATCCTCTCATCATGCTGCTACTAGCCTTATGACGTTAATTTCATGGCTGAGTGATATGCCATTGTACATAAGGACCACAACTTCCTTATCCATTTTTCTCTTTCCTGGGATATTTAAGGTGTAACGAAGTGGAGGTTCTTGTCAACAGAGCAGCCCTAAACTTTGGGGTGCCTGTGTCTTGCTGATTTTTAGTTTTCCCAATTTCTACGCCCATGAGTGGAAGTGCCTTATGCTCTCTATGCTGAGTTTTTTAGATGTTTCAGGAAACACCGTACACTTCTCCAGAGTGGCTGTTGGCAATTTACATCCCGCCCATCAGCGTAGTAAGGCTCCCGTTTCTCCATGGCCTGTCCTGCATTTCTGGTTTTGACACTTTATTCAGCATGGCCCTTTTGACCGATGGGAAGCGAGACTTCTTTGTAGCGCTGATTTGCCTTTCCAGGTTGCTTGCTTGGCCAAAAAGGGCGTATGCGTTTTTTCCTGAATATATTCAGGAAAAAACGCATACGCCCTTTTTGGCCAAGGGCATCGTTGTCGAGGTTTTGCCGCTTTTCCTGTGCTTTAAAGGCGATTCGAATCTACCTCCTGAAATCTGTTTCCTGCAATTCTGCCTTGCTTTCAAATCCTCCTCGTTGCCTTCCCTCAATATATTTGTGGACGAGAGTTATCATTTCTAACTCTGCAGGTTTGTGAATTGCAGTGCCCCTGAGCTCGATTTTTCAACTCGCTTTTTTGGGAGCTGGCCGCAAAAGCGCAGGATTGCTTCAGGCCCTGTTCTGCTTCCGGGCGGCAGGCTGAGCCTGTGGTTAATTCTTCTTCCTGATGGGAAAATAGAGTGACCTGTGCCTGTCCCAACACCTAGAGCTAGTCTCTCACTGGTTCCCCCTCTTCCCGTTCATCCTCAGGACAAATTGCAACCTGTACGGAACAGGAGGTTAAAGGTGCTGATTCTCGAAGGAGGGAGATTGCTAGTAAAGCGGCTGTAATGGCCAACCCGAGCACAAGGAGATGAGAAAAGAGGTGCGTTTTAGAAACCTTTCCCGATCACACGGTGTACCATCTTCTGGGTTTCTCATGCATGTTTTCGATGTAGGAAGATGCCCTTGAACCTGGAGATTTTGGACCCATGGGATGGATACCACGCAGTATTACTTTAAAGGGTCTGCGTTTGCTCACCCAACCTCACCAAACCCCTCAGCCCCAAGAGTGTCCACCCTTATGTCTCAATCAGCTGTGGGTCTAGAGGTGGTCAATCCAGGTGGCATCACAGCCCCTGAACGAATTTTGTAAGAATTTCTCTCTCTTTCACTGTCTTTGTTTCACGGGTTTTTAAAAGTAATTGATTTTTATAATGGGGTTTAGCTGCTTTTCACTGCTGTGTTTATGCCGCTTTACACCCACTTGACTCACTTACAGAGGGATATCAATACATTGGTTTTAAGATTCTTACTAGTCAGATATATTCTTGGGCGGTGAACAGGGGGTGTTGAGTCCAGTTCACTGAGCAAGGAGTAGGTCTTGCCTATTACATATTGGGTTTATGGAACGGTATCTGAGCTAATTTGAAACCCTTGTTTTATGCATCACCCACCTCACCTTTCCCGTTAAGCAGCCATAGTGTGTCTTCTAAACGTGTGACGCTGTTCTGTTTTGTAATTCAGTTCAAGTGTAGCGGTTTTTACATTCCCTCTCTAAGTGATATCTTATGATAAGTGTCTTTTTCTGTGTGACTTATTTCACTTAGAATCGTCGTACCTAAATCCTCTCATCATGCTGCTACTAGCCTTATGACGTTAATTTCATGGCTGAGTGATATGCCATTGTACATAAGGACCACAACTTCCTTATCCATTTTTCTCTTTCCTGGGATATTTAAGGTGTAACGAAGTGGAGGTTCTTGTCAACAGAGCAGCCCTAAACTTTGGGGTGCCTGTGTCTTGCTGATTTTTAGTTTTCCCAATTTCTACGCCCATGAGTGGAAGTGCCTTATGCTCTCTATGCTGAGTTTTTTAGATGTTTCAGGAAACACCGTACACTTCTCCAGAGTGGCTGTTGGCAATTTACATCCCGCCCATCAGCGTAGTAAGGCTCCCGTTTCTCCATGGCCTGTCCTGCATTTCTGGTTTTGACACTTTATTCAGCATGGCCCTTTTGACCGATGGGAAGCGAGACTTCTTTGTAGCGCTGATTTGCCTTTCCAGGTTGCTTGCTTGGCCAAAAAGGGCGTATGCGTTTTTTCCTGAATATATTCAGGAAAAAACGCATACGCCCTTTTTGGCCAAGGGCATCGTTGTCGAGGTTTTGCCGCTTTTCCTGTGCTTTAAAGGCGATTCGACTCTACCTCCTGAAATCTGTTTCCTGCAATTCTGCCTTGCTTTCAAATCCTCCTCGTTGCCTTCCCTCAATATATTTGTGGACGAGAGTTATCATTTCTAACTCTGCAGGTTTGTGAATTGCAGTGCCCCTGAGCTCGATTTTTCAACTCGCTTTTTTGGGAGCTGGCCGCAAAAGCGCAGGATTGCTTCAGGCCCTGTTCTGCTTCCGGGCGGCAGGCTGAGCCTGTGGTTAATTCTTCTTCCTGATGGGAAAATAGAGTGACCTGTGCCTGTCCCAACACCTAGAGCTAGTCTCTCACTGGTTCCCCCTCTTCCCGTTCATCCTCAGGACAAATTGCAACCTGTACGGAACAGGAGGTTAAAGGTGCTGATTCTCGAAGGAGGGAGATTGCTAGTAAAGCGGCTGTAATGGCCAACCCGAGCACAAGGAGATGAGAAAAGAGGTGCGTTTTAGAAACCTTTCCCGATCACACGGTGTACCATCTTCTGGGTTTCTCATGCATGTTTTCGATGTAGGAAGATGCCCTTGAACCTGGAGATTTTGGACCCATGGGATGGATACCACGCAGTATTACTTTAAAGGGTCTGCGTTTGCTCACCCAACCTCACCAAACCTCTCAGCCCCAAGAGTGTCCACCCTTATGTCTCAATCAGCTGTGGGTCTAGAGATGGTCAATCCAGGTGGCATCACAGCCCCTGAACGAATTTTGTAAGAATTTCTCTCTCTTTCACTGTCTTTGTTTCACGGGTTTTTAAAAGTAATTGATTTTTATAATGGGGTTTAGCTGCTTTTCACTGCTGTGTTTATGCCGCTTTACACCCACTTGACTCACTTACAGAGGGATATCAATACATTGGTTTTAAGATTCTTCCTAGTCAGATATATTCTTGGGCGGTGAACAGGGGGTGTTGAGTCCAGTTCACTGAGCAAGGAGTAGGTCTTGTCTATTACATATTGGGTTTATGGAACGGTATCTGAGCTAATTTGAAACCCTTGTTTTATGCATCACCCACCTCACCTTTCCCGTTAAGCAGCCATAGTGTGTCTTCTAAACGTGTGACGCTGTTCTGTTTTGTAATTCAGTTCAAGTGTAGCGGTTTTTACATTCCCTCTCTAAGTGATATCTTATGATAAGTGTCTTTTTCTGTGTGACTTATTTCACTTAGAATCGTCGTACCTAAATCCTCTCATCATGCTGCTACTAGCCTTATGACGTTAATTTCATGGCTGAGTGATATGCCATTGTACATAAGGACCACAACTTCCTTATCCATTTTTCTCTTTCCTGGGATATTTAAGGTGTAACGAAGTGGAGGTTCTTGTCAACAGAGCAGCCCTAAACTTTGGGGTGCCTGTGTCTTGCTGATTTTTAGTTTTCCCAATTTCTACGCCCATGAGTGGAAGTGCCTTATGCTCTCTATGCTGAGTTTTTTAGATGTTTCAGGAAACACCGTACACTTCTCCAGAGTGGCTGTTGGCAATTTACATCCCGCCCATCAGCGTAGTAAGGCTCCCGTTTCTCCATGGCCTGTCCTGCATTTCTGGTTTTGACACTTTATTCAGCATGGCCCTTTTGACCGATGGGAAGCGAGACTTCTTTGTAGCGCTGATTTGCCTTTCCAGGTTGCTTGCTTGGCCAAAAAGGGCGTATGCGTTTTTTCCTGAATATATTCAGGAAAAAACGCATACGCCCTTTTTGGCCAAGGGCATCGTTGTCGAGGTTTTGCCGCTTTTCCTGTGCTTTAAAGGCGATTCGACTCTACCTCCTGAAATCTGTTTCCTGCAATTCTGCCTTGCTTTCAAATCCTCCTCGTTGCCTTCCCTCAATATATTTGTGGACGAGAGTTATCATTTCTAACTCTGCAGGTTTGTGAATTGCAGTGCCCCTGAGCTCGATTTTTCAACTCGCTTTTTTGGGAGCTGGCCGCAAAAGCGCAGGATTGCTTCAGGCCCTGTTCTGCTTCCGGGCGGCAGGCTGAGCCTGTGGTTAATTCTTCTTCCTGATGGGAAAATAGAGTGACCTGTGCCTGTCCCAACACCTAGAGCTAGTCTCTCACTGGTTCCCCCTCTTCCCGTTCATCCTCAGGACAAATTGCAACCTGTACGGAACAGGAGGTTAAAGGTGCTGATTCTCGAAGGAGGGAGATTGCTAGTAAAGCGGCTGTAATGGCCAACCCGAGCACAAGGAGATGAGAAAAGAGGTGCGTTTTAGAAACCTTTCCCGATCACACGGTGTACCATCTTCTGGGTTTCTCATGCATGTTTTCGATGTAGGAAGATGCCCTTGAACCTGGAGATTTTGGACCCATGGGATGGATACCACGCAGTATTACTTTAAAGGGTCTGCGTTTGCTCACCCAACCTCACCAAACCTCTCAGCCCCAAGAGTGTCCACCCTTATGTCTCAATCAGCTGTGGGTCTAGAGGTGGTCAATCCAGGTGGCATCACAGCCCCTGAACGAATTTTGTAAGAATTTCTCTCTCTTTCACTGTCTTTGTTTCACGGGTTTTTAAAAGTAATTGATTTTTATAATGGGGTTTAGCTGCTTTTCACTGCTGTGTTTATGCCGCTTTACACCCACTTGACTCACTTACAGAGGGATATCAATACATTGGTTTTAAGATTCTTACTAGTCAGATATATTCTTGGGCGGTGAACAGGGGGTGTTGAGTCCAGTTCACTGAGCAAGGAGTAGGTCTTGCCTATTACATATTGGGTTTATGGAACGGTATCTGAGCTAATTTGAAACCCTTGTTTTATGCATCACCCACCTCACCTTTCCCGTTAAGCAGCCATAGTGTGTCTTCTAAACGTGTGACGCTGTTCTGTTTTGTAATTCAGTTCAAGTGTAGCGGTTTTTACATTCCCTCTCTAAGTGATATCTTATGATAAGTGTCTTTTTCTGTGTGACTTATTTCACTTAGAATCGTCGTACCTAAATCCTCTCATCATGCTGCTACTAGCCTTATGACGTTAATTTCATGGCTGAGTGATATGCCATTGTACATAAGGACCACAACTTCCTTATCCATTTTTCTCTTTCCTGGGATATTTAAGGTGTAACGAAGTGGAGGTTCTTGTCAACAGAGCAGCCCTAAACTTTGGGGTGCCTGTGTCTTGCTGATTTTTAGTTTTCCCAATTTCTACGCCCATGAGTGGAAGTGCCTTATGCTCTCTATGCTGAGTTTTTTAGATGTTTCAGGAAACACCGTACACTTCTCCAGAGTGGCTGTTGGCAATTTACATCCCGCCCATCAGCGTAGTAAGGCTCCCGTTTCTCCATGGCCTGTCCTGCATTTCTGGTTTTGACACTTTATTCAGCATGGCCCTTTTGACCGATGGGAAGCGAGACTTCTTTGTAGCGCTGATTTGCCTTTCCAGGTTGCTTGCTTGGCCAAAAAGGGCGTATGCGTTTTTTCCTGAATATATTCAGGAAAAAACGCATACGCCCTTTTTGGCCAAGGGCATCGTTGTCGAGGTTTTGCCGCTTTTCCTGTGCTTTAAAGGCGATTCGACTCTACCTCCTGAAATCTGTTTCCTGCAATTCTGCCTTGCTTTCAAATCCTCCTCGTTGCCTTCCCTCAATATATTTGTGGACGAGAGTTATCATTTCTAACTCTGCAGGTTTGTGAATTGCAGTGCCCCTGAGCTCGATTTTTCAACTCGCTTTTTTGGGAGCTGGCCGCAAAAGCGCAGGATTGCTTCAGGCCCTGTTCTGCTTCCGGGCGGCAGGCTGAGCCTGTGGTTAATTCTTCTTCCTGATGGGAAAATAGAGTGACCTGTGCCTGTCCCAACACCTAGAGCTAGTCTCTCACTGGTTCCCCCTCTTCCCGTTCATCCTCAGGACAAATTGCAACCTGTACGGAACAGGAGGTTAAAGGTGCTGATTCTCGAAGGAGGGAGATTGCTAGTAAAGCGGCTGTAATGGCCAACCCGAGCACAAGGAGATGAGAAAAGAGGTGCGTTTTAGAAACCTTTCCCGATCACACGGTGTACCATCTTCTGGGTTTCTCATGCATGTTTTCGATGTAGGAAGATGCCCTTGAACCTGGAGATTTTGGACCCATGGGATGGATACCACGCAGTATTACTTTAAAGGGTCTGCGTTTGCTCACCCAACCTCACCAAACCTCTCAGCCCCAAGAGTGTCCACCCTTATGTCTCAATCAGCTGTGGGTCTAGAGGTGGTCAATCCAGGTGGCATCACAGCCCCTGAACGAATTTTGTAAGAATTTCTCTCTCTTTCACTGTCTTTGTTTCACGGGTTTTTAAAAGTAATTGATTTTTATAATGGGGTTTAGCTGCTTTTCACTGCTGTGTTTATGCCGCTTTACACCCACTTGACTCACTTACAGAGGGATATCAATACATTGGTTTTAAGATTCTTCCTAGTCAGATATATTCTTGGGCGGTGAACAGGGGGTGTTGAGTCCAGTTCACTGAGCAAGGAGTAGGTCTTGTCTATTACATATTGGGTTTATGGAACGGTATCTGAGCTAATTTGAAACCCTTGTTTTATGCATCACCCACCTCACCTTTCCCGTTAAGCAGCCATAGTGTGTCTTCTAAACGTGTGACGCTGTTCTGTTTTGTAATTCAGTTCAAGTGTAGCGGTTTTTACATTCCCTCTCTAAGTGATATCTTATGATAAGTGTCTTTTTCTGTGTGACTTATTTCACTTAGAATCGTCGTACCTAAATCCTCTCATCATGCTGCTACTAGCCTTATGACGTTAATTTCATGGCTGAGTGATATGCCATTGTACATAAGGACCACAACTTCCTTATCCATTTTTCTCTTTCCTGGGATATTTAAGGTGTAACGAAGTGGAGGTTCTTGTCAACAGAGCAGCCCTAAACTTTGGGGTGCCTGTGTCTTGCTGATTTTTAGTTTTCCCAATTTCTACGCCCATGAGTGGAAGTGCCTTATGCTCTCTATGCTGAGTTTTTTAGATGTTTCAGGAAACACCGTACACTTCTCCAGAGTGGCTGTTGGCAATTTACATCCCGCCCATCAGCGTAGTAAGGCTCCCGTTTCTCCATGGCCTGTCCTGCATTTCTGGTTTTGACACTTTATTCAGCATGGCCCTTTTGACCGATGGGAAGCGAGACTTCTTTGTAGCGCTGATTTGCCTTTCCAGGTTGCTTGCTTGGCCAAAAAGGGCGTATGCGTTTTTTCCTGAATATATTCAGGAAAAAACGCATACGCCCTTTTTGGCCAAGGGCATCGTTGTCGAGGTTTTGCCGCTTTTCCTGTGCTTTAAAGGCGATTCGACTCTACCTCCTGAAATCTGTTTCCTGCAATTCTGCCTTGCTTTCAAATCCTCCTCGTTGCCTTCCCTCAATATATTTGTGGACGAGAGTTATCATTTCTAACTCTGCAGGTTTGTGAATTGCAGTGCCCCTGAGCTCGATTTTTCAACTCGCTTTTTTGGGAGCTGGCCGCAAAAGCGCAGGATTGCTTCAGGCCCTGTTCTGCTTCCGGGCGGCAGGCTGAGCCTGTGGTTAATTCTTCTTCCTGATGGGAAAATAGAGTGACCTGTGCCTGTCCCAACACCTAGAGCTAGTCTCTCACTGGTTCCCCCTCTTCCCGTTCATCCTCAGGACAAATTGCAACCTGTACGGAACAGGAGGTTAAAGGTGCTGATTCTCGAAGGAGGGAGATTGCTAGTAAAGCGGCTGTAATGGCCAACCCGAGCACAAGGAGATGAGAAAAGAGGTGCGTTTTAGAAACCTTTCCCGATCACACGGTGTACCATCTTCTGGGTTTCTCATGCATGTTTTCGATGTAGGAAGATGCCCTTGAACCTGGAGATTTTGGACCCATGGGATGGATACCACGCAGTATTACTTTAAAGGGTCTGCGTTTGCTCACCCAACCTCACCAAACCCCTCAGCCCCAAGAGTGTCCACCCTTATGTCTCAATCAGCTGTGGGTCTAGAGGTGGTCAATCCAGGTGGCATCACAGCCCCTGAACGAATTTTGTAAGAATTTCTCTCTCTTTCACTGTCTTTGTTTCACGGGTTTTTAAAAGTAATTGATTTTTATAATGGGGTTTAGCTGCTTTTCACTGCTGTGTTTATGCCGCTTTACACCCACTTGACTCACTTACAGAGGGATATCAATACATTGGTTTTAAGATTCTTCCTAGTCAGATATATTCTTGGGCGGTGAACAGGGGGTGTTGAGTCCAGTTCACTGAGCAAGGAGTAGGTCTTGCCTATTACATATTGGGTTTATGGAACGGTATCTGAGCTAATTTGAAACCCTTGTTTTATGCATCACCCACCTCACCTTTCCCGTTAAGCAGCCATAGTGTGTCTTCTAAACGTGTGACGCTGTTCTGTTTTGTAATTCAGTTCAAGTGTAGCGGTTTTTACATTCCCTCTCTAAGTGATATCTTATGATAAGTGTCTTTTTCTGTGTGACTTATTTCACTTAGAATCGTCGTACCTAAATCCTCTCATCATGCTGCTACTAGCCTTATGACGTTAATTTCATGGCTGAGTGATATGCCATTGTACATAAGGACCACAACTTCCTTATCCATTTTTCTCTTTCCTGGGATATTTAAGGTGTAACGAAGTGGAGGTTCTTGTCAACAGAGCAGCCCTAAACTTTGGGGTGCCTGTGTCTTGCTGATTTTTAGTTTTCCCAATTTCTACGCCCATGAGTGGAAGTGCCTTATGCTCTCTATGCTGAGTTTTTTAGATGTTTCAGGAAACACCGTACACTTCTCCAGAGTGGCTGTTGGCAATTTACATCCCGCCCATCAGCGTAGTAAGGCTCCCGTTTCTCCATGGCCTGTCCTGCATTTCTGGTTTTGACACTTTATTCAGCATGGCCCTTTTGACCGATGGGAAGCGAGACTTCTTTGTAGCGCTGATTTGCCTTTCCAGGTTGCTTGCTTGGCCAAAAAGGGCGTATGCGTTTTTTCCTGAATATATTCAGGAAAAAACGCATACGCCCTTTTTGGCCAAGGGCATCGTTGTCGAGGTTTTGCCGCTTTTCCTGTGCTTTAAAGGCGATTCGACTCTACCTCCTGAAATCTGTTTCCTGCAATTCTGCCTTGCTTTCAAATCCTCCTCGTTGCCTTCCCTCAATATATTTGTGGACGAGAGTTATCATTTCTAACTCTGCAGGTTTGTGAATTGCAGTGCCCCTGAGCTCGATTTTTCAACTCGCTTTTTTGGGAGCTGGCCGCAAAAGCGCAGGATTGCTTCAGGCCCTGTTCTGCTTCCGGGCGGCAGGCTGAGCCTGTGGTTAATTCTTCTTCCTGATGGGAAAATAGAGTGACCTGTGCCTGTCCCAACACCTAGAGCTAGTCTCTCACTGGTTCCCCCTCTTCCCGTTCATCCTCAGGACAAATTGCAACCTGTACGGAACAGGAGGTTAAAGGTGCTGATTCTCGAAGGAGGGAGATTGCTAGTAAAGCGGCTGTAATGGCCAACCCGAGCACAAGGAGATGAGAAAAGAGGTGCGTTTTAGAAACCTTTCCCGATCACACGGTGTACCATCTTCTGGGTTTCTCATGCATGTTTTCGATGTAGGAAGATGCCCTTGAACCTGGAGATTTTGGACCCATGGGATGGATACCACGCAGTATTACTTTAAAGGGTCTGCGTTTGCTCACCCAACCTCACCAAACCTCTCAGCCCCAAGAGTGTCCACCCTTATGTCTCAATCACCTGTGGGTCTAGAGATGGTCAATCCAGGTGGCATCACAGCCCCTGAACGAATTTTGTAAGAATTTCTCTCTCTTTCACTGTCTTTGTTTCACGGGTTTTTAAAAGTAATTGATTTTTATAATGGGGTTTAGCTGCTTTTCACTGCTGTGTTTATGCCGCTTTACACCCACTTGACTCACTTACAGAGGGATATCAATACATTGGTTTTAAGATTCTTCCTAGTCAGATATATTCTTGGGCGGTGAACAGGGGGTGTTGAGTCCAGTTCACTGAGCAAGGAGTAGGTCTTGTCTATTACATATTGGGTTTATGGAACGGTATCTGAGCTAATTTGAAACCCTTGTTTTATGCATCACCCACCTCACCTTTCCCGTTAAGCAGCCATAGTGTGTCTTCTAAACGTGTGACGCTGTTCTGTTTTGTAATTCAGTTCAAGTGTAGCGGTTTTTACATTCCCTCTCTAAGTGATATCTTATGATAAGTGTCTTTTTCTGTGTGACTTATTTCACTTAGAATCGTCGTACCTAAATCCTCTCATCATGCTGCTACTAGCCTTATGACGTTAATTTCATGGCTGAGTGATATGCCATTGTACATAAGGACCACAACTTCCTTATCCATTTTTCTCTTTCCTGGGATATTTAAGGTGTAACGAAGTGGAGGTTCTTGTCAACAGAGCAGCCCTAAACTTTGGGGTGCCTGTGTCTTGCTGATTTTTAGTTTTCCCAATTTCTACGCCCATGAGTGGAAGTGCCTTATGCTCTCTATGCTGAGTTTTTTAGATGTTTCAGGAAACACCGTACACTTCTCCAGAGTGGCTGTTGGCAATTTACATCCCGCCCATCAGCGTAGTAAGGCTCCCGTTTCTCCATGGCCTGTCCTGCATTTCTGGTTTTGACACTTTATTCAGCATGGCCCTTTTGACCGATGGGAAGCGAGACTTCTTTGTAGCGCTGATTTGCCTTTCCAGGTTGCTTGGTTGGCCAAAAAGGGCGTATGCGTTTTTTCCTGAATATATTCAGGAAAAAACGCATACGCCCTTTTTGGCCAAGGGCATCGTTGTCGAGGTTTTGCCGCTTTTCCTGTGCTTTAAAGGCGATTCGACTCTACCTCCTGAAATCTGTTTCCTGCAATTCTGCCTTGCTTTCAAATCCTCCTCGTTGCCTTCCCTCAATATATTTGTGGACGAGAGTTATCATTTCTAACTCTGCAGGTTTGTGAATTGCAGTGCCCCTGAGCTCGATTTTTCAACTCGCTTTTTTGGGAGCTGGCCGCAAAAGCGCAGGATTGCTTCAGGCCCTGTTCTGCTTCCGGGCGGCAGGCTGAGCCTGTGGTTAATTCTTCTTCCTGATGGGAAAATAGAGTGACCTGTGCCTGTCCCAACACCTAGAGCTAGTCTCTCACTGGTTCCCCCTCTTCCCGTTCATCCTCAGGACAAATTGCAACCTGTACGGAACAGGAGGTTAAAGGTGCTCATTCTCCAAGGAGGGAGATTGCTAGTAAAGCGGCTGTAATGGCCAACCCGAGCACAAGGAGATGAGAAAAGAGGTGCGTTTTAGAAACCTTTCCCGATCACACGGTGTACCATCTTCTGGGTTTCTCATGCATGTTTTCGATGTAGGAAGATGCCCTTGAACCTGGAGATTTTGGACCCATGGGATGGATACCACGCAGTATTACTTTAAAGGGTCTGCGTTTGCTCACCCAACCTCACCAAACCTCTCAGCCCCAAGAGTGTCCACCCTTATGTCTCAATCACCTGTGGGTCTAGAGATGGTCAATCCAGGTGGCATCACAGCCCCTGAACGAATTTTGTAAGAATTTCTCTCTCTTTCACTGTCTTTGTTTCACGGGTTTTTAAAAGTAATTGATTTTTATAATGGGGTTTAGCTGCTTTTCACTGCTGTGTTTATGCCGCTTTACACCCACTTGACTCACTTACAGAGGGATATCAATACATTGGTTTTAAGATTCTTCCTAGTCAGATATATTCTTGGGCGGTGAACAGGGGGTGTTGAGTCCAGTTCACTGAGCAAGGAGTAGGTCTTGTCTATTACATATTGGGTTTATGGAACGGTATCTGAGCTAATTTGAAACCCTTGTTTTATGCATCACCCACCTCACCTTTCCCGTTAAGCAGCCATAGTGTGTCTTCTAAACGTGTGACGCTGTTCTGTTTTGTAATTCAGTTCAAGTGTAGCGGTTTTTACATTCCCTCTCTAAGTGATATCTTATGATAAGTGTCTTTTTCTGTGTGACTTATTTCACTTAGAATCGTCGTACCTAAATCCTCTCATCATGCTGCTACTAGCCTTATGACGTTAATTTCATGGCTGAGTGATATGCCATTGTACATAAGGACCACAACTTCCTTATCCATTTTTCTCTTTCCTGGGATATTTAAGGTGTAACGAAGTGGAGGTTCTTGTCAACAGAGCAGCCCTAACCTTTGGGGTGCCTGTGTCTTGCTGATTTTTAGTTTTCCCAATTTCTACGCCCATGAGTGGAAGTGCCTTATGCTCTCTATGCTGAGTTTTTTAGATGTTTCAGGAAACACCGTACACTTCTCCAGAGTGGCTGTTGGCAATTTACATCCCGCCCATCAGCGTAGTAAGGCTCCCGTTTCTCCATGGCCTGTCCTGCATTTCTGGTTTTGACACTTTATTCAGCATGGCCCTTTTGACCGATGGGAAGCGAGACTTCTTTGTAGCGCTGATTTGCCTTTCCAGGTTGCTTGGTTGGCCAAAAAGGGCGTATGCGTTTTTTCCTGAATATATTCAGGAAAAAACGCATACGCCCTTTTTGGCCAAGGGCATCATGGTCGAGGTTTTGCCGCTTTTCCTGTGCTTTAAAGGCGATTCGACTCTACCTCCTGAAATCTGTTTCCTGCAATTCTGCCTTGCTTTCAAATCCTCCTCGTTGCCTTCCCTCAATATATTTGTGGACGAGAGTTATCATTTCTAACTCTGCAGGTTTGTGAATTGCAGTGCCCCTGAGCTCGATTTTTCAACTCGCTTTTTTGGGAGCTGGCCGCAAAAGCGCAGGATTGCTTCAGGCCCTGTTCTGCTTCCGGGCGGCAGGCTGAGCCTGTGGTTAATTCTTCTTCCTGATGGGAAAATAGAGTGACCTGTGCCTGTCCCAACACCTAGAGCTAGTCTCTCACTGGTTCCCCCTCTTCCCGTTCATCCTCAGGACAAATTGCAACCTGTACGGAACAGGAGGTTAAAGGTGCTCATTCTCCAAGGAGGGAGATTGCTAGTAAAGCGGCTGTAATGGCCAACCCGAGCACAAGGAGATGAGAAAAGAGGTGCGTTTTAGAAACCTTTCCCGATCACACGGTGTACCATCTTCTGGGTTTCTCATGCATGTTTTCGATGTAGGAAGATGCCCTTGAACCTGGAGATTTTGGACCCATGGGATGGATACCACGCAGTATTACTTTAAAGGGTCTGCGTTTGCTCACCCAACCTCACCAAACCTCTCAGCCCCAAGAGTGTCCACCCTTATGTCTCAATCACCTGTGGGTCTAGAGATGGTCAATCCAGGTGGCATCACAGCCCCTGAACGAATTTTGTAAGAATTTCTCTCTCTTTCACTGTCTTTGTTTCACGGGTTTTTAAAAGTAATTGATTTTTATAATGGGGTTTAGCTGCTTTTCACTGCTGTGTTTATGCCGCTTTACACCCACTTGACTCACTTACAGAGGGATATCAATACATTGGTTTTAAGATTCTTCCTAGTCAGATATATTCTTGGGCGGTGAACAGGGGGTGTTGAGTCCAGTTCACTGAGCAAGGAGTAGGTCTTGTCTATTACATATTGGGTTTATGGAACGGTATCTGAGCTAATTTGAAACCCTTGTTTTATGCATCACCCACCTCACCTTTCCCGTTAAGCAGCCATAGTGTGTCTTCTAAACGTGTGACGCTGTTCTGTTTTGTAATTCAGTTCAAGTGTAGCGGTTTTTACATTCCCTCTCTAAGTGATATCTTATGATAAGTGTCTTTTTCTGTGTGACTTATTTCACTTAGAATCGTCGTACCTAAATCCTCTCATCATGCTGCTACTAGCCTTATGACGTTAATTTCATGGCTGAGTGATATGCCATTGTACATAAGGACCACAACTTCCTTATCCATTTTTCTCTTTCCTGGGATATTTAAGGTGTAACGAAGTGGAGGTTCTTGTCAACAGAGCAGCCCTAACCTTTGGGGTGCCTGTGTCTTGCTGATTTTTAGTTTTCCCAATTTCTACGCCCATGAGTGGAAGTGCCTTATGCTCTCTATGCTGAGTTTTTTAGATGTTTCAGGAAACACCGTACACTTCTCCAGAGTGGCTGTTGGCAATTTACATCCCGCCCATCAGCGTAGTAAGGCTCCCGTTTCTCCATGGCCTGTCCTGCATTTCTGGTTTTGACACTTTATTCAGCATGGCCCTTTTGACCGATGGGAAGCGAGACTTCTTTGTAGCGCTGATTTGCCTTTCCAGGTTGCTTGGTTGGCCAAAAAGGGCGTATGCGTTTTTTCCTGAATATATTCAGGAAAAAACGCATACGCCCTTTTTGGCCAAGGGCATCGTTGTCGAGGTTTTGCCGCTTTTCCTGTGCTTTAAAGGCGATTCGACTCTACCTCCTGAAATCTGTTTCCTGCAATTCTGCCTTGCTTTCAAATCCTCCTCGTTGCCTTCCCTCAATATATTTGTGGACGAGAGTTATCATTTCTAACTCTGCAGGTTTGTGAATTGCAGTGCCCCTGAGCTCGATTTTTCAACTCGCTTTTTTGGGAGCTGGCCGCAAAAGCGCAGGATTGCTTCAGGCCCTGTTCTGCTTCCGGGCGGCAGGCTGAGCCTGTGGTTAATTCTTCTTCCTGATGGGAAAATAGAGTGACCTGTGCCTGTCCCAACACCTAGAGCTAGTCTCTCACTGGTTCCCCCTCTTCCCGTTCATCCTCAGGACAAATTGCAACCTGTACGGAACAGGAGGTTAAAGGTGCTCATTCTCGAAGGAGGGAGATTGCTAGTAAAGCGGCTGTAATGGCCAACCCGAGCACAAGGAGATGAGAAAAGAGGTGCGTTTTAGAAACCTTTCCCGATCACACGGTGTACCATCTTCTGGGTTTCTCATGCATGTTTTCGATGTAGGAAGATGCCCTTGAACCTGGAGATTTTGGACCCATGGGATGGATACCACGCAGTATTACTTTAAAGGGTCTGCGTTTGCTCACCCAACCTCACCACACCTCTCAGCCCCAAGAGTGTCCACCCTTATGTCTCAATCAGCTGTGGGTCTAGAGATGGTCAATCCAGGTGGCATCACAGCCCCTGAACGAATTTTGTAAGAATTTCTCTCTCTTTCACTGTCTTTGTTTCACGGGTTTTTAAAAGTAATTGATTTTTATAATGGGGTTTAGCTGCTTTTCACTGCTGTGTTTATGCCGCTTTACACCCACTTGACTCACTTACAGAGGGATATCAATACATTGGTTTTAAGATTCTTCCTAGTCAGATATATTCTTGGGCGGTGAACAGGGGGTGTTGAGTCCAGTTCACTGAGCAAGGAGTAGGTCTTGTCTATTACATATTGGGTTTATGGAACGGTATCTGAGCTAATTTGAAACCCTTGTTTTATGCATCACCCACCTCACCTTTCCCGTTAAGCAGCCATAGTGTGTCTTCTAAACGTGTGACGCTGTTCTGTTTTGTAATTCAGTTCAAGTGTAGCGGTTTTTACATTCCCTCTCTAAGTGATATCTTATGATAAGTGTCTTTTTCTGTGTGACTTATTTCACTTAGAATCGTCGTACCTAAATCCTCTCATCATGCTGCTACTAGCCTTATGACGTTAATTTCATGGCTGAGTGATATGCCATTGTACATAAGGACCACAACTTCCTTATCCATTTTTCTCTTTCCTGGGATATTTAAGGTGTAACGAAGTGGAGGTTCTTGTCAACAGAGCAGCCCTAACCTTTGGGGTGCCTGTGTCTTGCTGATTTTTAGTTTTCCCAATTTCTACGCCCATGAGTGGAAGTGCCTTATGCTCTCTATGCTGAGTTTTTTAGATGTTTCAGGAAACACCGTACACTTCTCCAGAGTGGCTGTTGGCAATTTACATCCCGCCCATCAGCGTAGTAAGGCTCCCGTTTCTCCATGGCCTGTCCTGCATTTCTGGTTTTGACACTTTATTCAGCATGGCCCTTTTGACCGATGGGAAGCGAGACTTCTTTGTAGCGCTGATTTGCCTTTCCAGGTTGCTTGGTTGGCCAAAAAGGGCGTATGCGTTTTTTCCTGAATATATTCAGGAAAAAACGCATACGCCCTTTTTGGCCAAGGGCATCGTTGTCGAGGTTTTGCCGCTTTTCCTGTGCTTTAAAGGCGATTCGACTCTACCTCCTGAAATCTGTTTCCTGCAATTCTGCCTTGCTTTCAAATCCTCCTCGTTGCCTTCCCTCAATATATTTGTGGACGAGAGTTATCATTTCTAACTCTGCAGGTTTGTGAATTGCAGTGCCCCTGAGCTCGATTTTTCAACTCGCTTTTTTGGGAGCTGGCCGCAAAAGCGCAGGATTGCTTCAGGCCCTGTTCTGCTTCCGGGCGGCAGGCTGAGCCTGTGGTTAATTCTTCTTCCTGATGGGAAAATAGAGTGACCTGTGCCTGTCCCAACACCTAGAGCTAGTCTCTCACTGGTTCCCCCTCTTCCCGTTCATCCTCAGGACAAATTGCAACCTGTACGGAACAGGAGGTTAAAGGTGCTGATTCTCGAAGGAGGGAGATTGCTAGTAAAGCGGCTGTAATGGCCAACCCGAGCACAAGGAGATGAGAAAAGAGGTGCGTTTTAGAAACCTTTCCCGATCACACGGTGTACCATCTTCTGGGTTTCTCATGCATGTTTTCGATGTAGGAAGATGCCCTTGAACCTGGAGATTTTGGACCCATGGGATGGATACCACGCAGTATTACTTTAAAGGGTCTGCGTTTGCTCACCCAACCTCACCACACCTCTCAGCCCCAAGAGTGTCCACCCTTATGTCTCAATCACCTGTGGGTCTAGAGATGGTCAATCCAGGTGGCATCACAGCCCCTGAACGAATTTTGTAAGAATTTCTCTCTCTTTCACTGTCTTTGTTTCACGGGTTTTTAAAAGTAATTGATTTTTATAATGGGGTTTAGCTGCTTTTCACTGCTGTGTTTATGCCGCTTTACACCCACTTGACTCACTTACAGAGGGATATCAATACATTGGTTTTAAGATTCTTCCTAGTCAGATATATTCTTGGGCGGTGAACAGGGGGTGTTGAGTCCAGTTCACTGAGCAAGGAGTAGGTCTTGTCTATTACATATTGGGTTTATGGAACGGTATCTGAGCTAATTTGAAACCCTTGTTTTATGCATCACCCACCTCACCTTTCCCGTTAAGCAGCCATAGTGTGTCTTCTAAACGTGTGACGCTGTTCTGTTTTGTAATTCAGTTCAAGTGTAGCGGTTTTTACATTCCCTCTCTAAGTGATATCTTATGATAAGTGTCTTTTTCTGTGTGACTTATTTCACTTAGAATCGTCGTACCTAAATCCTCTCATCATGCTGCTACTAGCCTTATGACGTTAATTTCATGGCTGAGTGATATGCCATTGTACATAAGGACCACAACTTCCTTATCCATTTTTCTCTTTCCTGGGATATTTAAGGTGTAACGAAGTGGAGGTTCTTGTCAACAGAGCAGCCCTAAACTTTGGGGTGCCTGTGTCTTGCTGATTTTTAGTTTTCCCAATTTCTACGCCCATGAGTGGAAGTGCCTTATGCTCTCTATGCTGAGTTTTTTAGATGTTTCAGGAAACACCGTACACTTCTCCAGAGTGGCTGTTGGCAATTTACATCCCGCCCATCAGCGTAGTAAGGCTCCCGTTTCTCCATGGCCTGTCCTGCATTTCTGGTTTTGACACTTTATTCAGCATGGCCCTTTTGACCGATGGGAAGCGAGACTTCTTTGTAGCGCTGATTTGCCTTTCCAGGTTGCTTGGTTGGCCAAAAAGGGCGTATGCGTTTTTTCCTGAATATATTCAGGAAAAAACGCATACGCCCTTTTTGGCCAAGGGCATCGTTGTCGAGGTTTTGCCGCTTTTCCTGTGCTTTAAAGGCGATTCGACTCTACCTCCTGAAATCTGTTTCCTGCAATTCTGCCTTGCTTTCAAATCCTCCTCGTTGCCTTCCCTCAATATATTTGTGGACGAGAGTTATCATTTCTAACTCTGCAGGTTTGTGAATTGCAGTGCCCCTGAGCTCGATTTTTCAACTCGCTTTTTTGGGAGCTGGCCGCAAAAGCGCAGGATTGCTTCAGGCCCTGTTCTGCTTCCGGGCGGCAGGCTGAGCCTGTGGTTAATTCTTCTTCCTGATGGGAAAATAGAGTGACCTGTGCCTGTCCCAACACCTAGAGCTAGTCTCTCACTGGTTCCCCCTCTTCCCGTTCATCCTCAGGACAAATTGCAACCTGTACGGAACAGGAGGTTAAAGGTGCTGATTCTCGAAGGAGGGAGATTGCTAGTAAAGCGGCTGTAATGGCCAACCCGAGCACAAGGAGATGAGAAAAGAGGTGCGTTTTAGAAACCTTTCCCGATCACACGGTGTACCATCTTCTGGGTTTCTCATGCATGTTTTCGATGTAGGAAGATGCCCTTGAACCTGGAGATTTTGGACCCATGGGATGGATACCACGCAGTATTACTTTAAAGGGTCTGCGTTTGCTCACCCAACCTCACCAAACCTCTCAGCCCCAAGAGTGTCCACCCTTATGTCTCAATCACCTGTGGGTCTAGAGATGGTCAATCCAGGTGGCATCACAGCCCCTGAATGAATTTTGTAAGAATTTCTCTCTCTTTCACTGTCTTTGTTTCACGGGTTTTTAAAAGTAATTGATTTTTATAATGGGGTTTAGCTGCTTTTCACTGCTGTGTTTATGCCGCTTTACACCCACTTGACTCACTTACAGAGGGATATCAATACATTGGTTTTAAGATTCTTCCTAGTCAGATATATTCTTGGGCGGTGAACAGGGGGTGTTGAGTCCAGTTCACTGAGCAAGGAGTAGGTCTTGTCTATTACATATTGGGTTTATGGAACGGTATCTGAGCTAATTTGAAACCCTTGTTTTATGCATCACCCACCTCACCTTTCCCGTTAAGCAGCCATAGTGTGTCTTCTAAACGTGTGACGCTGTTCTGTTTTGTAATTCAGTTCAAGTGTAGCGGTTTTTACATTCCCTCTCTAAGTGATATCTTATGATAAGTGTCTTTTTCTGTGTGACTTATTTCACTTAGAATCGTCGTACCTAAATCCTCTCATCATGCTGCTACTAGCCTTATGACGTTAATTTCATGGCTGAGTGATATGCCATTGTACATAAGGACCACAACTTCCTTATCCATTTTTCTCTTTCCTGGGATATTTAAGGTGTAACGAAGTGGAGGTTCTTGTCAACAGAGCAGCCCTAAACTTTGGGGTGCCTGTGTCTTGCTGATTTTTAGTTTTCCCAATTTCTACGCCCATGAGTGGAAGTGCCTTATGCTCTCTATGCTGAGTTTTTTAGATGTTTCAGGAAACACCGTACACTTCTCCAGAGTGGCTGTTGGCAATTTACATCCCGCCCATCAGCGTAGTAAGGCTCCCGTTTCTCCATGGCCTGTCCTGCATTTCTGGTTTTGACACTTTATTCAGCATGGCCCTTTTGACCGATGGGAAGCGAGACTTCTTTGTAGCGCTGATTTGCCTTTCCAGGTTGCTTGCTTGGCCAAAAAGGGCGTATGCGTTTTTTCCTGAATATATTCAGGAAAAAACGCATACGCCCTTTTTGGCCAAGGGCATCGTTGTCGAGGTTTTGCCGCTTTTCCTGTGCTTTAAAGGCGATTCGACTCTACCTCCTGAAATCTGTTTCCTGCAATTCTGCCTTGCTTTCAAATCCTCCTCGTTGCCTTCCCTCAATATATTTGTGGACGAGAGTTATCATTTCTAACTCTGCAGGTTTGTGAATTGCAGTGCCCCTGAGCTCGATTTTTCAACTCGCTTTTTTGGGAGCTGGCCGCAAAAGCGCAGGATTGCTTCAGGCCCTGTTCTGCTTCCGGGCGGCAGGCTGAGCCTGTGGTTAATTCTTCTTCCTGATGGGAAAATAGAGTGACCTGTGCCTGTCCCAACACCTAGAGCTAGTCTCTCACTGGTTCCCCCTCTTCCCGTTCATCCTCAGGACAAATTGCAACCTGTACGGAACAGGAGGTTAAAGGTGCTGATTCTCGAAGGAGGGAGATTGCTAGTAAAGCGGCTGTAATGGCCAACCCGAGCACAAGGAGATGAGAAAAGAGGTGCGTTTTAGAAACCTTTCCCGATCACACGGTGTACCATCTTCTGGGTTTCTCATGCATGTTTTCGATGTAGGAAGATGCCCTTGAACCTGGAGATTTTGGACCCATGGGATGGATACCACGCAGTATTACTTTAAAGGGTCTGCGTTTGCTCACCCAACCTCACCAAACCTCTCAGCCCCAAGAGTGTCCACCCTTATGTCTCAATCACCTGTGGGTCTAGAGATGGTCAATCCAGGTGGCATCACAGCCCCTGAACGAATTTTGTAAGAATTTCTCTCTCTTTCACTGTCTTTGTTTCACGGGTTTTTAAAAGTAATTGATTTTTATAATGGGGTTTAGCTGCTTTTCACTGCTGTGTTTATGCCGCTTTACACCCACTTGACTCACTTACAGAGGGATATCAATACATTGGTTTTAAGATTCTTCCTAGTCAGATATATTCTTGGGCGGTGAACAGGGGGTGTTGAGTCCAGTTCACTGAGCAAGGAGTAGGTCTTGTCTATTACATATTGGGTTTATGGAACGGTATCTGAGCTAATTTGAAACCCTTGTTTTATGCATCACCCACCTCACCTTTCCCGTTAAGCAGCCATAGTGTGTCTTCTAAACGTGTGACGCTGTTCTGTTTTGTAATTCAGTTCAAGTGTAGCGGTTTTTACATTCCCTCTCTAAGTGATATCTTATGATAAGTGTCTTTTTCTGTGTGACTTATTTCACTTAGAATCGTCGTACCTAAATCCTCTCATCATGCTGCTACTAGCCTTATGACGTTAATTTCATGGCTGAGTGATATGCCATTGTACATAAGGACCACAACTTCCTTATCCATTTTTCTCTTTCCTGGGATATTTAAGGTGTAACGAAGTGGAGGTTCTTGTCAACAGAGCAGCCCTAAACTTTGGGGTGCCTGTGTCTTGCTGATTTTTAGTTTTCCCAATTTCTACGCCCATGAGTGGAAGTGCCTTATGCTCTCTATGCTGAGTTTTTTAGATGTTTCAGGAAACACCGTACACTTCTCCAGAGTGGCTGTTGGCAATTTACATCCCGCCCATCAGCGTAGTAAGGCTCCCGTTTCTCCATGGCCTGTCCTGCATTTCTGGTTTTGACACTTTATTCAGCATGGCCCTTTTGACCGATGGGAAGCGAGACTTCTTTGTAGCGCTGATTTGCCTTTCCAGGTTGCTTGCTTGGCCAAAAAGGGCGTATGCGTTTTTTCCTGAATATATTCAGGAAAAAACGCATACGCCCTTTTTGGCCAAGGGCATCGTTGTCGAGGTTTTGCCGCTTTTCCTGTGCTTTAAAGGCGATTCGACTCTACCTCCTGAAATCTGTTTCCTGCAATTCTGCCTTGCTTTCAAATCCTCCTCGTTGCCTTCCCTCAATATATTTGTGGACGAGAGTTATCATTTCTAACTCTGCAGGTTTGTGAATTGCAGTGCCCCTGAGCTCGATTTTTCAACTCGCTTTTTTGGGAGCTGGCCGCAAAAGCGCAGGATTGCTTCAGGCCCTGTTCTGCTTCCGGGCGGCAGGCTGAGCCTGTGGTTAATTCTTCTTCCTGATGGGAAAATAGAGTGACCTGTGCCTGTCCCAACACCTAGAGCTAGTCTCTCACTGGTTCCCCCTCTTCCCGTTCATCCTCAGGACAAATTGCAACCTGTACGGAACAGGAGGTTAAAGGTGCTGATTCTCGAAGGAGGGAGATTGCTAGTAAAGCGGCTGTAATGGCCAACCCGAGCACAAGGAGATGAGAAAAGAGGTGCGTTTTAGAAACCTTTCCCGATCACACGGTGTACCATCTTCTGGGTTTCTCATGCATGTTTTCGATGTAGGAAGATGCCCTTGAACCTGGAGATTTTGGACCCATGGGATGGATACCACGCAGTATTACTTTAAAGGGTCTGCGTTTGCTCACCCAACCTCACCAAACCTCTCAGCCCCAAGAGTGTCCACCCTTATGTCTCAATCACCTGTGGGTCTAGAGATGGTCAATCCAGGTGGCATCACAGCCCCTGAACGAATTTTGTAAGAATTTCTCTCTCTTTCACTGTCTTTGTTTCACGGGTTTTTAAAAGTAATTGATTTTTATAATGGGGTTTAGCTGCTTTTCACTGCTGTGTTTATGCCGCTTTACACCCACTTGACTCACTTACAGAGGGATATCAATACATTGGTTTTAAGATTCTTCCTAGTCAGATATATTCTTGGGCGGTGAACAGGGGGTGTTGAGTCCAGTTCACTGAGCAAGGAGTAGGTCTTGTCTATTACATATTGGGTTTATGGAACGGTATCTGAGCTAATTTGAAACCCTTGTTTTATGCATCACCCACCTCACCTTTCCCGTTAAGCAGCCATAGTGTGTCTTCTAAACGTGTGACGCTGTTCTGTTTTGTAATTCAGTTCAAGTGTAGCGGTTTTTACATTCCCTCTCTAAGTGATATCTTATGATAAGTGTCTTTTTCTGTGTGACTTATTTCACTTAGAATCGTCGTACCTAAATCCTCTCATCATGCTGCTACTAGCCTTATGACGTTAATTTCATGGCTGAGTGATATGCCATTGTACATAAGGACCACAACTTCCTTATCCATTTTTCTCTTTCCTGGGATATTTAAGGTGTAACGAAGTGGAGGTTCTTGTCAACAGAGCAGCCCTAAACTTTGGGGTGCCTGTGTCTTGCTGATTTTTAGTTTTCCCAATTTCTACGCCCATGAGTGGAAGTGCCTTATGCTCTCTATGCTGAGTTTTTTAGATGTTTCAGGAAACACCGTACACTTCTCCAGAGTGGCTGTTGGCAATTTACATCCCGCCCATCAGCGTAGTAAGGCTCCCGTTTCTCCATGGCCTGTCCTGCATTTCTGGTTTTGACACTTTATTCAGCATGGCCCTTTTGACCGATGGGAAGCGAGACTTCTTTGTAGCGCTGATTTGCCTTTCCAGGTTGCTTGCTTGGCCAAAAAGGGCGTATGCGTTTTTTCCTGAATATATTCAGGAAAAAACGCATACGCCCTTTTTGGCCAAGGGCATCGTTGTCGAGGTTTTGCCGCTTTTCCTGTGCTTTAAAGGCGATTCGACTCTACCTCCTGAAATCTGTTTCCTGCAATTCTGCCTTGCTTTCAAATCCTCCTCGTTGCCTTCCCTCAATATATTTGTGGACGAGAGTTATCATTTCTAACTCTGCAGGTTTGTGAATTGCAGTGCCCCTGAGCTCGATTTTTCAACTCGCTTTTTTGGGAGCTGGCCGCAAAAGCGCAGGATTGCTTCAGGCCCTGTTCTGCTTCCGGGCGGCAGGCTGAGCCTGTGGTTAATTCTTCTTCCTGATGGGAAAATAGAGTGACCTGTGCCTGTCCCAACACCTAGAGCTAGTCTCTCACTGGTTCCCCCTCTTCCCGTTCATCCTCAGGACAAATTGCAACCTGTACGGAACAGGAGGTTAAAGGTGCTGATTCTCGAAGGAGGGAGATTGCTAGTAAAGCGGCTGTAATGGCCAACCCGAGCACAAGGAGATGAGAAAAGAGGTGCGTTTTAGAAACCTTTCCCGATCACACGGTGTACCATCTTCTGGGTTTCTCATGCATGTTTTCGATGTAGGAAGATGCCCTTGAACCTGGAGATTTTGGACCCATGGGATGGATACCACGCAGTATTACTTTAAAGGGTCTGCGTTTGCTCACCCAACCTCACCAAACCTCTCAGCCCCAAGAGTGTCCACCCTTATGTCTCAATCACCTGTGGGTCTAGAGATGGTCAATCCAGGTGGCATCACAGCCCCTGAACGAATTTTGTAAGAATTTCTCTCTCTTTCACTGTCTTTGTTTCACGGGTTTTTAAAAGTAATTGATTTTTATAATGGGGTTTAGCTGCTTTTCACTGCTGTGTTTATGCCGCTTTACACCCACTTGACTCACTTACAGAGGGATATCAATACATTGGTTTTAAGATTCTTCCTAGTCAGATATATTCTTGGGCGGTGAACAGGGGGTGTTGAGTCCAGTTCACTGAGCAAGGAGTAGGTCTTGTCTATTACATATTGGGTTTATGGAACGGTATCTGAGCTAATTTGAAACCCTTGTTTTATGCATCACCCACCTCACCTTTCCCGTTAAGCAGCCATAGTGTGTCTTCTAAACGTGTGACGCTGTTCTGTTTTGTAATTCAGTTCAAGTGTAGCGGTTTTTACATTCCCTCTCTAAGTGATATCTTATGATAAGTGTCTTTTTCTGTGTGACTTATTTCACTTAGAATCGTCGTACCTAAATCCTCTCATCATGCTGCTACTAGCCTTATGACGTTAATTTCATGGCTGAGTGATATGCCATTGTACATAAGGACCACAACTTCCTTATCCATTTTTCTCTTTCCTGGGATATTTAAGGTGTAACGAAGTGGAGGTTCTTGTCAACAGAGCAGCCCTAAACTTTGGGGTGCCTGTGTCTTGCTGATTTTTAGTTTTCCCAATTTCTACGCCCATGAGTGGAAGTGCCTTATGCTCTCTATGCTGAGTTTTTTAGATGTTTCAGGAAACACCGTACACTTCTCCAGAGTGGCTGTTGGCAATTTACATCCCGCCCATCAGCGTAGTAAGGCTCCCGTTTCTCCATGGCCTGTCCTGCATTTCTGGTTTTGACACTTTATTCAGCATGGCCCTTTTGACCGATGGGAAGCGAGACTTCTTTGTAGCGCTGATTTGCCTTTCCAGGTTGCTTGGTTGGCCAAAAAGGGCGTATGCGTTTTTTCCTGAATATATTCAGGAAAAAACGCATACGCCCTTTTTGGCCAAGGGCATCGTTGTCGAGGTTTTGCCGCTTTTCCTGTGCTTTAAAGGCGATTCGACTCTACCTCCTGAAATCTGTTTCCTGCAATTCTGCCTTGCTTTCAAATCCTCCTCGTTGCCTTCCCTCAATATATTTGTGGACGAGAGTTATCATTTCTAACTCTGCAGGTTTGTGAATTGCAGTGCCCCTGAGCTCGATTTTTCAACTCGCTTTTTTGGGAGCTGGCCGCAAAAGCGCAGGATTGCTTCAGGCCCTGTTCTGCTTCCGGGCGGCAGGCTGAGCCTGTGGTTAATTCTTCTTCCTGATGGGAAAATAGAGTGACCTGTGCCTGTCCCAACACCTAGAGCTAGTCTCTCACTGGTTCCCCCTCTTCCCGTTCATCCTCAGGACAAATTGCAACCTGTACGGAACAGGAGGTTAAAGGTGCTGATTCTCGAAGGAGGGAGATTGCTAGTAAAGCGGCTGTAATGGCCAACCCGAGCACAAGGAGATGAGAAAAGAGGTGCGTTTTAGAAACCTTTCCCGATCACACGGTGTACCATCTTCTGGGTTTCTCATGCATGTTTTCGATGTAGGAAGATGCCCTTGAACCTGGAGATTTTGGACCCATGGGATGGATACCACGCAGTATTACTTTAAAGGGTCTGCGTTTGCTCACCCAACCTCACCAAACCTCTCAGCCCCAAGAGTGTCCACCCTTATGTCTCAATCAGCTGTGGGTCTAGAGATGGTCAATCCAGGTGGCATCACAGCCCCTGAACGAATTTTGTAAGAATTTCTCTCTCTTTCACTGTCTTTGTTTCACGGGTTTTTAAAAGTAATTGATTTTTATAATGGGGTTTAGCTGCTTTTCACTGCTGTGTTTATGCCGCTTTACACCCACTTGACTCACTTACAGAGGGATATCAATACATTGGTTTTAAGATTCTTCCTAGTCAGATATATTCTTGGGCGGTGAACAGGGGGTGTTGAGTCCAGTTCACTGAGCAAGGAGTAGGTCTTGTCTATTACATATTGGGTTTATGGAACGGTATCTGAGCTAATTTGAAACCCTTGTTTTATGCATCACCCACCTCACCTTTCCCGTTAAGCAGCCATAGTGTGTCTTCTAAACGTGTGACGCTGTTCTGTTTTGTAATTCAGTTCAAGTGTAGCGGTTTTTACATTCCCTCTCTAAGTGATATCTTATGATAAGTGTCTTTTTCTGTGTGACTTATTTCACTTAGAATCGTCGTACCTAAATCCTCTCATCATGCTGCTACTAGCCTTATGACGTTAATTTCATGGCTGAGTGATATGCCATTGTACATAAGGACCACAACTTCCTTATCCATTTTTCTCTTTCCTGGGATATTTAAGGTGTAACGAAGTGGAGGTTCTTGTCAACAGAGCAGCCCTAAACTTTGGGGTGCCTGTGTCTTGCTGATTTTTAGTTTTCCCAATTTCTACGCCCATGAGTGGAAGTGCCTTATGCTCTCTATGCTGAGTTTTTTAGATGTTTCAGGAAACACCGTACACTTCTCCAGAGTGGCTGTTGGCAATTTACATCCCGCCCATCAGCGTAGTAAGGCTCCCGTTTCTCCATGGCCTGTCCTGCATTTCTGGTTTTGACACTTTATTCAGCATGGCCCTTTTGACCGATGGGAAGCGAGACTTCTTTGTAGCGCTGATTTGCCTTTCCAGGTTGCTTGGTTGGCCAAAAAGGGCGTATGCGTTTTTTCCTGAATATATTCAGGAAAAAACGCATACGCCCTTTTTGGCCAAGGGCATCGTTGTCGAGGTTTTGCCGCTTTTCCTGTGCTTTAAAGGCGATTCGACTCTACCTCCTGAAATCTGTTTCCTGCAATTCTGCCTTGCTTTCAAATCCTCCTCGTTGCCTTCCCTCAATATATTTGTGGACGAGAGTTATCATTTCTAACTCTGCAGGTTTGTGAATTGCAGTGCCCCTGAGCTCGATTTTTCAACTCGCTTTTTTGGGAGCTGGCCGCAAAAGCGCAGGATTGCTTCAGGCCCTGTTCTGCTTCCGGGCGGCAGGCTGAGCCTGTGGTTAATTCTTCTTCCTGATGGGAAAATAGAGTGACCTGTGCCTGTCCCAACACCTAGAGCTAGTCTCTCACTGGTTCCCCCTCTTCCCGTTCATCCTCAGGACAAATTGCAACCTGTACGGAACAGGAGGTTAAAGGTGCTGATTCTCGAAGGAGGGAGATTGCTAGTAAAGCGGCTGTAATGGCCAACCCGAGCACAAGGAGATGAGAAAAGAGGTGCGTTTTAGAAACCTTTCCCGATCACACGGTGTACCATCTTCTGGGTTTCTCATGCATGTTTTCGATGTAGGAAGATGCCCTTGAACCTGGAGATTTTGGACCCATGGGATGGATACCACGCAGTATTACTTTAAAGGGTCTGCGTTTGCTCACCCAACCTCACCAAACCTCTCAGCCCCAAGAGTGTCCACCCTTATGTCTCAATCACCTGTGGGTCTAGAGATGGTCAATCCAGGTGGCATCACAGCCCCTGAACGAATTTTGTAAGAATTTCTCTCTCTTTCACTGTCTTTGTTTCACGGGTTTTTAAAAGTAATTGATTTTTATAATGGGGTTTAGCTGCTTTTCACTGCTGTGTTTATGCCGCTTTACACCCACTTGACTCACTTACAGAGGGATATCAATACATTGGTTTTAAGATTCTTCCTAGTCAGATATATTCTTGGGCGGTGAACAGGGGGTGTTGAGTCCAGTTCACTGAGCAAGGAGTAGGTCTTGTCTATTACATATTGGGTTTATGGAACGGTATCTGAGCTAATTTGAAACCCTTGTTTTATGCATCACCCACCTCACCTTTCCCGTTAAGCAGCCATAGTGTGTCTTCTAAACGTGTGACGCTGTTCTGTTTTGTAATTCAGTTCAAGTGTAGCGGTTTTTACATTCCCTCTCTAAGTGATATCTTATGATAAGTGTCTTTTTCTGTGTGACTTATTTCACTTAGAATCGTCGTACCTAAATCCTCTCATCATGCTGCTACTAGCCTTATGACGTTAATTTCATGGCTGAGTGATATGCCATTGTACATAAGGACCACAACTTCCTTATCCATTTTTCTCTTTCCTGGGATATTTAAGGTGTAACGAAGTGGAGGTTCTTGTCAACAGAGCAGCCCTAAACTTTGGGGTGCCTGTGTCTTGCTGATTTTTAGTTTTCCCAATTTCTACGCCCATGAGTGGAAGTGCCTTATGCTCTCTATGCTGAGTTTTTTAGATGTTTCAGGAAACACCGTACACTTCTCCAGAGTGGCTGTTGGCAATTTACATCCCGCCCATCAGCGTAGTAAGGCTCCCGTTTCTCCATGGCCTGTCCTGCATTTCTGGTTTTGACACTTTATTCAGCATGGCCCTTTTGACCGATGGGAAGCGAGACTTCTTTGTAGCGCTGATTTGCCTTTCCAGGTTGCTTGGTTGGCCAAAAAGGGCGTATGCGTTTTTTCCTGAATATATTCAGGAAAAAACGCATACGCCCTTTTTGGCCAAGGGCATCGTTGTCGAGGTTTTGCCGCTTTTCCTGTGCTTTAAAGGCGATTCGACTCTACCTCCTGAAATCTGTTTCCTGCAATTCTGCCTTGCTTTCAAATCCTCCTCGTTGCCTTCCCTCAATATATTTGTGGACGAGAGTTATCATTTCTAACTCTGCAGGTTTGTGAATTGCAGTGCCCCTGAGCTCGATTTTTCAACTCGCTTTTTTGGGAGCTGGCCGCAAAAGCGCAGGATTGCTTCAGGCCCTGTTCTGCTTCCGGGCGGCAGGCTGAGCCTGTGGTTAATTCTTCTTCCTGATGGGAAAATAGAGTGACCTGTGCCTGTCCCAACACCTAGAGCTAGTCTCTCACTGGTTCCCCCTCTTCCCGTTCATCCTCAGGACAAATTGCAACCTGTACGGAACAGGAGGTTAAAGGTGCTGATTCTCGAAGGAGGGAGATTGCTAGTAAAGCGGCTGTAATGGCCAACCCGAGCACAAGGAGATGAGAAAAGAGGTGCGTTTTAGAAACCTTTCCCGATCACACGGTGTACCATCTTCTGGGTTTCTCATGCATGTTTTCGATGTAGGAAGATGCCCTTGAACCTGGAGATTTTGGACCCATGGGATGGATACCACGCAGTATTACTTTAAAGGGTCTGCGTTTGCTCACCCAACCTCACCAAACCTCTCAGCCCCAAGAGTGTCCACCCTTATGTCTCAATCACCTGTGGGTCTAGAGATGGTCAATCCAGGTGGCATCACAGCCCCTGAACGAATTTTGTAAGAATTTCTCTCTCTTTCACTGTCTTTGTTTCACGGGTTTTTAAAAGTAATTGATTTTTATAATGGGGTTTAGCTGCTTTTCACTGCTGTGTTTATGCCGCTTTACACCCACTTGACTCACTTACAGAGGGATATCAATACATTGGTTTTAAGATTCTTCCTAGTCAGATATATTCTTGGGCGGTGAACAGGGGGTGTTGAGTCCAGTTCACTGAGCAAGGAGTAGGTCTTGTCTATTACATATTGGGTTTATGGAACGGTATCTGAGCTAATTTGAAACCCTTGTTTTATGCATCACCCACCTCACCTTTCCCGTTAAGCAGCCATAGTGTGTCTTCTAAACGTGTGACGCTGTTCTGTTTTGTAATTCAGTTCAAGTGTAGCGGTTTTTACATTCCCTCTCTAAGTGATATCTTATGATAAGTGTCTTTTTCTGTGTGACTTATTTCACTTAGAATCGTCGTACCTAAATCCTCTCATCATGCTGCTACTAGCCTTATGACGTTAATTTCATGGCTGAGTGATATGCCATTGTACATAAGGACCACAACTTCCTTATCCATTTTTCTCTTTCCTGGGATATTTAAGGTGTAACGAAGTGGAGGTTCTTGTCAACAGAGCAGCCCTAAACTTTGGGGTGCCTGTGTCTTGCTGATTTTTAGTTTTCCCAATTTCTACGCCCATGAGTGGAAGTGCCTTATGCTCTCTATGCTGAGTTTTTTAGATGTTTCAGGAAACACCGTACACTTCTCCAGAGTGGCTGTTGGCAATTTACATCCCGCCCATCAGCGTAGTAAGGCTCCCGTTTCTCCATGGCCTGTCCTGCATTTCTGGTTTTGACACTTTATTCAGCATGGCCCTTTTGACCGATGGGAAGCGAGACTTCTTTGTAGCGCTGATTTGCCTTTCCAGGTTGCTTGCTTGGCCAAAAAGGGCGTATGCGTTTTTTCCTGAATATATTCAGGAAAAAACGCATACGCCCTTTTTGGCCAAGGGCATCGTTGTCGAGGTTTTGCCGCTTTTCCTGTGCTTTAAAGGCGATTCGACTCTACCTCCTGAAATCTGTTTCCTGCAATTCTGCCTTGCTTTCAAATCCTCCTCGTTGCCTTCCCTCAATATATTTGTGGACGAGAGTTATCATTTCTAACTCTGCAGGTTTGTGAATTGCAGTGCCCCTGAGCTCGATTTTTCAACTCGCTTTTTTGGGAGCTGGCCGCAAAAGCGCAGGATTGCTTCAGGCCCTGTTCTGCTTCCGGGCGGCAGGCTGAGCCTGTGGTTAATTCTTCTTCCTGATGGGAAAATAGAGTGACCTGTGCCTGTCCCAACACCTAGAGCTAGTCTCTCACTGGTTCCCCCTCTTCCCGTTCATCCTCAGGACAAATTGCAACCTGTACGGAACAGGAGGTTAAAGGTGCTGATTCTCGAAGGAGGGAGATTGCTAGTAAAGCGGCTGTAATGGCCAACCCGAGCACAAGGAGATGAGAAAAGAGGTGCGTTTTAGAAACCTTTCCCGATCACAGGGTGTACCATCTTCTGGGTTTCTCATGCATGTTTTCGATGTAGGAAGATGCCCTTGAACCTGGAGATTTTGGACCCATGGGATGGATACCACGCAGTATTACTTTAAAGGGTCTGCGTTTGCTCACCCAACCTCACCAAACCTCTCAGCCCCAAGAGTGTCCACCCTTATGTCTCAATCACCTGTGGGTCTAGAGATGGTCAATCCAGGTGGCATCACAGCCCCTGAACGAATTTTGTAAGAATTTCTCTCTCTTTCACTGTCTTTGTTTCACGGGTTTTTAAAAGTAATTGATTTTTATAATGGGGTTTAGCTGCTTTTCACTGCTGTGTTTATGCCGCTTTACACCCACTTGACTCACTTACAGAGGGATATCAATACATTGGTTTTAAGATTCTTCCTAGTCAGATATATTCTTGGGCGGTGAACAGGGGGTGTTGAGTCCAGTTCACTGAGCAAGGAGTAGGTCTTGTCTATTACATATTGGGTTTATGGAACGGTATCTGAGCTAATTTGAAACCCTTGTTTTATGCATCACCCACCTCACCTTTCCCGTTAAGCAGCCATAGTGTGTCTTCTAAACGTGTGACGCTGTTCTGTTTTGTAATTCAGTTCAAGTGTAGCGGTTTTTACATTCCCTCTCTAAGTGATATCTTATGATAAGTGTCTTTTTCTGTGTGACTTATTTCACTTAGAATCGTCGTACCTAAATCCTCTCATCATGCTGCTACTAGCCTTATGACGTTAATTTCATGGCTGAGTGATATGCCATTGTACATAAGGACCACAACTTCCTTATCCATTTTTCTCTTTCCTGGGATATTTAAGGTGTAACGAAGTGGAGGTTCTTGTCAACAGAGCAGCCCTAAACTTTGGGGTGCCTGTGTCTTGCTGATTTTTAGTTTTCCCAATTTCTACGCCCATGAGTGGAAGTGCCTTATGCTCTCTATGCTGAGTTTTTTAGATGTTTCAGGAAACACCGTACACTTCTCCAGAGTGGCTGTTGGCAATTTACATCCCGCCCATCAGCGTAGTAAGGCTCCCGTTTCTCCATGGCCTGTCCTGCATTTCTGGTTTTGACACTTTATTCAGCATGGCCCTTTTGACCGATGGGAAGCGAGACTTCTTTGTAGCGCTGATTTGCCTTTCCAGGTTGCTTGGTTGGCCAAAAAGGGCGTATGCGTTTTTTCCTGAATATATTCAGGAAAAAACGCATACGCCCTTTTTGGCCAAGGGCATCGTTGTCGAGGTTTTGCCGCTTTTCCTGTGCTTTAAAGGCGATTCGACTCTACCTCCTGAAATCTGTTTCCTGCAATTCTGCCTTGCTTTCAAATCCTCCTCGTTGCCTTCCCTCAATATATTTGTGGACGAGAGTTATCATTTCTAACTCTGCAGGTTTGTGAATTGCAGTGCCCCTGAGCTCGATTTTTCAACTCGCTTTTTTGGGAGCTGGCCGCAAAAGCGCAGGATTGCTTCAGGCCCTGTTCTGCTTCCGGGCGGCAGGCTGAGCCTGTGGTTAATTCTTCTTCCTGATGGGAAAATAGAGTGACCTGTGCCTGTCCCAACACCTAGAGCTAGTCTCTCACTGGTTCCCCCTCTTCCCGTTCATCCTCAGGACAAATTGCAACCTGTACGGAACAGGAGGTTAAAGGTGCTGATTCTCGAAGGAGGGAGATTGCTAGTAAAGCGGCTGTAATGGCCAACCCGAGCACAAGGAGATGAGAAAAGAGGTGCGTTTTAGAAACCTTTCCCGATCACACGGTGTACCATCTTCTGGGTTTCTCATGCATGTTTTCGATGTAGGAAGATGCCCTTGAACCTGGAGATTTTGGACCCATGGGATGGATACCACGCAGTATTACTTTAAAGGGTCTGCGTTTGCTCACCCAACCTCACCAAACCTCTCAGCCCCAAGAGTGTCCACCCTTATGTCTCAATCAGCTGTGGGTCTAGAGATGGTCAATCCAGGTGGCATCACAGCCCCTGAACGAATTTTGTAAGAATTTCTCTCTCTTTCACTGTCTTTGTTTCACGGGTTTTTAAAAGTAATTGATTTTTATAATGGGGTTTAGCTGCTTTTCACTGCTGTGTTTATGCCGCTTTACACCCACTTGACTCACTTACAGAGGGATATCAATACATTGGTTTTAAGATTCTTCCTAGTCAGATATATTCTTGGGCGGTGAACAGGGGGTGTTGAGTCCAGTTCACTGAGCAAGGAGTAGGTCTTGTCTATTACATATTGGGTTTATGGAACGGTATCTGAGCTAATTTGAAACCCTTGTTTTATGCATCACCCACCTCACCTTTCCCGTTAAGCAGCCATAGTGTGTCTTCTAAACGTGTGACGCTGTTCTGTTTTGTAATTCAGTTCAAGTGTAGCGGTTTTTACATTCCCTCTCTAAGTGATATCTTATGATAAGTGTCTTTTTCTGTGTGACTTATTTCACTTAGAATCGTCGTACCTAAATCCTCTCATCATGCTGCTACTAGCCTTATGACGTTAATTTCATGGCTGAGTGATATGCCATTGTACATAAGGACCACAACTTCCTTATCCATTTTTCTCTTTCCTGGGATATTTAAGGTGTAACGAAGTGGAGGTTCTTGTCAACAGAGCAGCCCTAAACTTTGGGGTGCCTGTGTCTTGCTGATTTTTAGTTTTCCCAATTTCTACGCCCATGAGTGGAAGTGCCTTATGCTCTCTATGCTGAGTTTTTTAGATGTTTCAGGAAACACCGTACACTTCTCCAGAGTGGCTGTTGGCAATTTACATCCCGCCCATCAGCGTAGTAAGGCTCCCGTTTCTCCATGGCCTGTCCTGCATTTCTGGTTTTGACACTTTATTCAGCATGGCCCTTTTGACCGATGGGAAGCGAGACTTCTTTGTAGCGCTGATTTGCCTTTCCAGGTTGCTTGCTTGGCCAAAAAGGGCGTATGCGTTTTTTCCTGAATATATTCAGGAAAAAACGCATACGCCCTTTTTGGCCAAGGGCATCATGGTCGAGGTTTTGCCGCTTTTCCTGTGCTTTAAAGGCGATTCGACTCTACCTCCTGAAATCTGTTTCCTGCAATTCTGCCTTGCTTTCAAATCCTCCTCGTTGCCTTCCCTCAATATATTTGTGGACGAGAGTTATCATTTCTAACTCTGCAGGTTTGTGAATTGCAGTGCCCCTGAGCTCGATTTTTCAACTCGCTTTTTTGGGAGCTGGCCGCAAAAGCGCAGGATTGCTTCAGGCCCTGTTCTGCTTCCGGGCGGCAGGCTGAGCCTGTGGTTAATTCTTCTTCCTGATGGGAAAATAGAGTGACCTGTGCCTGTCCCAACACCTAGAGCTAGTCTCTCACTGGTTCCCCCTCTTCCCGTTCATCCTCAGGACAAATTGCAACCTGTACGGAACAGGAGGTTAAAGGTGCTGATTCTCGAAGGAGGGAGATTGCTAGTAAAGCGGCTGTAATGGCCAACCCGAGCACAAGGAGATGAGAAAAGAGGTGCGTTTTAGAAACCTTTCCCGATCACACGGTGTACCATCTTCTGGGTTTCTCATGCATGTTTTCGATGTAGGAAGATGCCCTTGAACCTGGAGATTTTGGACCCATGGGATGGATACCACGCAGTATTACTTTAAAGGGTCTGCGTTTGCTCACCCAACCTCACCAAACCTCTCAGCCCCAAGAGTGTCCACCCTTATGTCTCAATCACCTGTGGGTCTAGAGATGGTCAATCCAGGTGGCATCACAGCCCCTGAACGAATTTTGTAAGAATTTCTCTCTCTTTCACTGTCTTTGTTTCACGGGTTTTTAAAAGTAATTGATTTTTATAATGGGGTTTAGCTGCTTTTCACTGCTGTGTTTATGCCGCTTTACACCCACTTGACTCACTTACAGAGGGATATCAATACATTGGTTTTAAGATTCTTCCTAGTCAGATATATTCTTGGGCGGTGAACAGGGGGTGTTGAGTCCAGTTCACTGAGCAAGGAGTAGGTCTTGTCTATTACATATTGGGTTTATGGAACGGTATCTGAGCTAATTTGAAACCCTTGTTTTATGCATCACCCACCTCACCTTTCCCGTTAAGCAGCCATAGTGTGTCTTCTAAACGTGTGACGCTGTTCTGTTTTGTAATTCAGTTCAAGTGTAGCGGTTTTTACATTCCCTCTCTAAGTGATATCTTATGATAAGTGTCTTTTTCTGTGTGACTTATTTCACTTAGAATCGTCGTACCTAAATCCTCTCATCATGCTGCTACTAGCCTTATGACGTTAATTTCATGGCTGAGTGATATGCCATTGTACATAAGGACCACAACTTCCTTATCCATTTTTCTCTTTCCTGGGATATTTAAGGTGTAACGAAGTGGAGGTTCTTGTCAACAGAGCAGCCCTAAACTTTGGGGTGCCTGTGTCTTGCTGATTTTTAGTTTTCCCAATTTCTACGCCCATGAGTGGAAGTGCCTTATGCTCTCTATGCTGAGTTTTTTAGATGTTTCAGGAAACACCGTACACTTCTCCAGAGTGGCTGTTGGCAATTTACATCCCGCCCATCAGCGTAGTAAGGCTCCCGTTTCTCCATGGCCTGTCCTGCATTTCTGGTTTTGACACTTTATTCAGCATGGCCCTTTTGACCGATGGGAAGCGAGACTTCTTTGTAGCGCTGATTTGCCTTTCCAGGTTGCTTGCTTGGCCAAAAAGGGCGTATGCGTTTTTTCCTGAATATATTCAGGAAAAAACGCATACGCCCTTTTTGGCCAAGGGCATCATGGTCGAGGTTTTGCCGCTTTTCCTGTGCTTTAAAGGCGATTCGACTCTACCTCCTGAAATCTGTTTCCTGCAATTCTGCCTTGCTTTCAAATCCTCCTCGTTGCCTTCCCTCAATATATTTGTGGACGAGAGTTATCATTTCTAACTCTGCAGGTTTGTGAATTGCAGTGCCCCTGAGCTCGATTTTTCAACTCGCTTTTTTGGGAGCTGGCCGCAAAAGCGCAGGATTGCTTCAGGCCCTGTTCTGCTTCCGGGCGGCAGGCTGAGCCTGTGGTTAATTCTTCTTCCTGATGGGAAAATAGAGTGACCTGTGCCTGTCCCAACACCTAGAGCTAGTCTCTCACTGGTTCCCCCTCTTCCCGTTCATCCTCAGGACAAATTGCAACCTGTACGGAACAGGAGGTTAAAGGTGCTGATTCTCGAAGGAGGGAGATTGCTAGTAAAGCGGCTGTAATGGCCAACCCGAGCACAAGGAGATGAGAAAAGAGGTGCGTTTTAGAAACCTTTCCCGATCACACGGTGTACCATCTTCTGGGTTTCTCATGCATGTTTTCGATGTAGGAAGATGCCCTTGAACCTGGAGATTTTGGACCCATGGGATGGATACCACGCAGTATTACTTTAAAGGGTCTGCGTTTGCTCACCCAACCTCACCAAACCTCTCAGCCCCAAGAGTGTCCACCCTTATGTCTCAATCACCTGTGGGTCTAGAGATGGTCAATCCAGGTGGCATCACAGCCCCTGAACGAATTTTGTAAGAATTTCTCTCTCTTTCACTGTCTTTGTTTCACGGGTTTTTAAAAGTAATTGATTTTTATAATGGGGTTTAGCTGCTTTTCACTGCTGTGTTTATGCCGCTTTACACCCACTTGACTCACTTACAGAGGGATATCAATACATTGGTTTTAAGATTCTTCCTAGTCAGATATATTCTTGGGCGGTGAACAGGGGGTGTTGAGTCCAGTTCACTGAGCAAGGAGTAGGTCTTGTCTATTACATATTGGGTTTATGGAACGGTATCTGAGCTAATTTGAAACCCTTGTTTTATGCATCACCCACCTCACCTTTCCCGTTAAGCAGCCATAGTGTGTCTTCTAAACGTGTGACGCTGTTCTGTTTTGTAATTCAGTTCAAGTGTAGCGGTTTTTACATTCCCTCTCTAAGTGATATCTTATGATAAGTGTCTTTTTCTGTGTGACTTATTTCACTTAGAATCGTCGTACCTAAATCCTCTCATCATGCTGCTACTAGCCTTATGACGTTAATTTCATGGCTGAGTGATATGCCATTGTACATAAGGACCACAACTTCCTTATCCATTTTTCTCTTTCCTGGGATATTTAAGGTGTAACGAAGTGGAGGTTCTTGTCAACAGAGCAGCCCTAAACTTTGGGGTGCCTGTGTCTTGCTGATTTTTAGTTTTCCCAATTTCTACGCCCATGAGTGGAAGTGCCTTATGCTCTCTATGCTGAGTTTTTTAGATGTTTCAGGAAACACCGTACACTTCTCCAGAGTGGCTGTTGGCAATTTACATCCCGCCCATCAGCGTAGTAAGGCTCCCGTTTCTCCATGGCCTGTCCTGCATTTCTGGTTTTGACACTTTATTCAGCATGGCCCTTTTGACCGATGGGAAGCGAGACTTCTTTGTAGCGCTGATTTGCCTTTCCAGGTTGCTTGGTTGGCCAAAAAGGGCGTATGCGTTTTTTCCTGAATATATTCAGGAAAAAACGCATACGCCCTTTTTGGCCAAGGGCATCGTTGTCGAGGTTTTGCCGCTTTTCCTGTGCTTTAAAGGCGATTCGACTCTACCTCCTGAAATCTGTTTCCTGCAATTCTGCCTTGCTTTCAAATCCTCCTCGTTGCCTTCCCTCAATATATTTGTGGACGAGAGTTATCATTTCTAACTCTGCAGGTTTGTGAATTGCAGTGCCCCTGAGCTCGATTTTTCAACTCGCTTTTTTGGGAGCTGGCCGCAAAAGCGCAGGATTGCTTCAGGCCCTGTTCTGCTTCCGGGCGGCAGGCTGAGCCTGTGGTTAATTCTTCTTCCTGATGGGAAAATAGAGTGACCTGTGCCTGTCCCAACACCTAGAGCTAGTCTCTCACTGGTTCCCCCTCTTCCCGTTCATCCTCAGGACAAATTGCAACCTGTACGGAACAGGAGGTTAAAGGTGCTGATTCTCGAAGGAGGGAGATTGCTAGTAAAGCGGCTGTAATGGCCAACCCGAGCACAAGGAGATGAGAAAAGAGGTGCGTTTTAGAAACCTTTCCCGATCACAGGGTGTACCATCTTCTGGGTTTCTCATGCATGTTTTCGATGTAGGAAGATGCCCTTGAACCTGGAGATTTTGGACCCATGGGATGGATACCACGCAGTATTACTTTAAAGGGTCTGCGTTTGCTCACCCAACCTCACCAAACCTCTCAGCCCCAAGAGTGTCCACCCTTATGTCTCAATCACCTGTGGGTCTAGAGATGGTCAATCCAGGTGGCATCACAGCCCCTGAACGAATTTTGTAAGAATTTCTCTCTCTTTCACTGTCTTTGTTTCACGGGTTTTTAAAAGTAATTGATTTTTATAATGGGGTTTAGCTGCTTTTCACTGCTGTGTTTATGCCGCTTTACACCCACTTGACTCACTTACAGAGGGATATCAATACATTGGTTTTAAGATTCTTCCTAGTCAGATATATTCTTGGGCGGTGAACAGGGGGTGTTGAGTCCAGTTCACTGAGCAAGGAGTAGGTCTTGTCTATTACATATTGGGTTTATGGAACGGTATCTGAGCTAATTTGAAACCCTTGTTTTATGCATCACCCACCTCACCTTTCCCGTTAAGCAGCCATAGTGTGTCTTCTAAACGTGTGACGCTGTTCTGTTTTGTAATTCAGTTCAAGTGTAGCGGTTTTTACATTCCCTCTCTAAGTGATATCTTATGATAAGTGTCTTTTTCTGTGTGACTTATTTCACTTAGAATCGTCGTACCTAAATCCTCTCATCATGCTGCTACTAGCCTTATGACGTTAATTTCATGGCTGAGTGATATGCCATTGTACATAAGGACCACAACTTCCTTATCCATTTTTCTCTTTCCTGGGATATTTAAGGTGTAACGAAGTGGAGGTTCTTGTCAACAGAGCAGCCCTAAACTTTGGGGTGCCTGTGTCTTGCTGATTTTTAGTTTTCCCAATTTCTACGCCCATGAGTGGAAGTGCCTTATGCTCTCTATGCTGAGTTTTTTAGATGTTTCAGGAAACACCGTACACTTCTCCAGAGTGGCTGTTGGCAATTTACATCCCGCCCATCAGCGTAGTAAGGCTCCCGTTTCTCCATGGCCTGTCCTGCATTTCTGGTTTTGACACTTTATTCAGCATGGCCCTTTTGACCGATGGGAAGCGAGACTTCTTTGTAGCGCTGATTTGCCTTTCCAGGTTGCTTGCTTGGCCAAAAAGGGCGTATGCGTTTTTTCCTGAATATATTCAGGAAAAAACGCATACGCCCTTTTTGGCCAAGGGCATCGTTGTCGAGGTTTTGCCGCTTTTCCTGTGCTTTAAAGGCGATTCGACTCTACCTCCTGAAATCTGTTTCCTGCAATTCTGCCTTGCTTTCAAATCCTCCTCGTTGCCTTCCCTCAATATATTTGTGGACGAGAGTTATCATTTCTAACTCTGCAGGTTTGTGAATTGCAGTGCCCCTGAGCTCGATTTTTCAACTCGCTTTTTTGGGAGCTGGCCGCAAAAGCGCAGGATTGCTTCAGGCCCTGTTCTGCTTCCGGGCGGCAGGCTGAGCCTGTGGTTAATTCTTCTTCCTGATGGGAAAATAGAGTGACCTGTGCCTGTCCCAACACCTAGAGCTAGTCTCTCACTGGTTCCCCCTCTTCCCGTTCATCCTCAGGACAAATTGCAACCTGTACGGAACAGGAGGTTAAAGGTGCTGATTCTCGAAGGAGGGAGATTGCTAGTAAAGCGGCTGTAATGGCCAACCCGAGCACAAGGAGATGAGAAAAGAGGTGCGTTTTAGAAACCTTTCCCGATCACAGGGTGTACCATCTTCTGGGTTTCTCATGCATGTTTTCGATGTAGGAAGATGCCCTTGAACCTGGAGATTTTGGACCCATGGGATGGATACCACGCAGTATTACTTTAAAGGGTCTGCGTTTGCTCACCCAACCTCACCAAACCTCTCAGCCCCAAGAGTGTCCACCCTTATGTCTCAATCACCTGTGGGTCTAGAGATGGTCAATCCAGGTGGCATCACAGCCCCTGAACGAATTTTGTAAGAATTTCTCTCTCTTTCACTGTCTTTGTTTCACGGGTTTTTAAAAGTAATTGATTTTTATAATGGGGTTTAGCTGCTTTTCACTGCTGTGTTTATGCCGCTTTACACCCACTTGACTCACTTACAGAGGGATATCAATACATTGGTTTTAAGATTCTTCCTAGTCAGATATATTCTTGGGCGGTGAACAGGGGGTGTTGAGTCCAGTTCACTGAGCAAGGAGTAGGTCTTGTCTATTACATATTGGGTTTATGGAACGGTATCTGAGCTAATTTGAAACCCTTGTTTTATGCATCACCCACCTCACCTTTCCCGTTAAGCAGCCATAGTGTGTCTTCTAAACGTGTGACGCTGTTCTGTTTTGTAATTCAGTTCAAGTGTAGCGGTTTTTACATTCCCTCTCTAAGTGATATCTTATGATAAGTGTCTTTTTCTGTGTGACTTATTTCACTTAGAATCGTCGTACCTAAATCCTCTCATCATGCTGCTACTAGCCTTATGACGTTAATTTCATGGCTGAGTGATATGCCATTGTACATAAGGACCACAACTTCCTTATCCATTTTTCTCTTTCCTGGGATATTTAAGGTGTAACGAAGTGGAGGTTCTTGTCAACAGAGCAGCCCTAAACTTTGGGGTGCCTGTGTCTTGCTGATTTTTAGTTTTCCCAATTTCTACGCCCATGAGTGGAAGTGCCTTATGCTCTCTATGCTGAGTTTTTTAGATGTTTCAGGAAACACCGTACACTTCTCCAGAGTGGCTGTTGGCAATTTACATCCCGCCCATCAGCGTAGTAAGGCTCCCGTTTCTCCATGGCCTGTCCTGCATTTCTGGTTTTGACACTTTATTCAGCATGGCCCTTTTGACCGATGGGAAGCGAGACTTCTTTGTAGCGCTGATTTGCCTTTCCAGGTTGCTTGCTTGGCCAAAAAGGGCGTATGCGTTTTTTCCTGAATATATTCAGGAAAAAACGCATACGCCCTTTTTGGCCAAGGGCATCGTTGTCGAGGTTTTGCCGCTTTTCCTGTGCTTTAAAGGCGATTCGACTCTACCTCCTGAAATCTGTTTCCTGCAATTCTGCCTTGCTTTCAAATCCTCCTCGTTGCCTTCCCTCAATATATTTGTGGACGAGAGTTATCATTTCTAACTCTGCAGGTTTGTGAATTGCAGTGCCCCTGAGCTCGATTTTTCAACTCGCTTTTTTGGGAGCTGGCCGCAAAAGCGCAGGATTGCTTCAGGCCCTGTTCTGCTTCCGGGCGGCAGGCTGAGCCTGTGGTTAATTCTTCTTCCTGATGGGAAAATAGAGTGACCTGTGCCTGTCCCAACACCTAGAGCTAGTCTCTCACTGGTTCCCCCTCTTCCCGTTCATCCTCAGGACAAATTGCAACCTGTACGGAACAGGAGGTTAAAGGTGCTGATTCTCGAAGGAGGGAGATTGCTAGTAAAGCGGCTGTAATGGCCAACCCGAGCACAAGGAGATGAGAAAAGAGGTGCGTTTTAGAAACCTTTCCCGATCACACGGTGTACCATCTTCTGGGTTTCTCATGCATGTTTTCGATGTAGGAAGATGCCCTTGAACCTGGAGATTTTGGACCCATGGGATGGATACCACGCAGTATTACTTTAAAGGGTCTGCGTTTGCTCACCCAACCTCACCAAACCTCTCAGCCCCAAGAGTGTCCACCCTTATGTCTCAATCACCTGTGGGTCTAGAGATGGTCAATCCAGGTGGCATCACAGCCCCTGAACGAATTTTGTAAGAATTTCTCTCTCTTTCACTGTCTTTGTTTCACGGGTTTTTAAAAGTAATTGATTTTTATAATGGGGTTTAGCTGCTTTTCACTGCTGTGTTTATGCCGCTTTACACCCACTTGACTCACTTACAGAGGGATATCAATACATTGGTTTTAAGATTCTTCCTAGTCAGATATATTCTTGGGCGGTGAACAGGGGGTGTTGAGTCCAGTTCACTGAGCAAGGAGTAGGTCTTGTCTATTACATATTGGGTTTATGGAACGGTATCTGAGCTAATTTGAAACCCTTGTTTTATGCATCACCCACCTCACCTTTCCCGTTAAGCAGCCATAGTGTGTCTTCTAAACGTGTGACGCTGTTCTGTTTTGTAATTCAGTTCAAGTGTAGCGGTTTTTACATTCCCTCTCTAAGTGATATCTTATGATAAGTGTCTTTTTCTGTGTGACTTATTTCACTTAGAATCGTCGTACCTAAATCCTCTCATCATGCTGCTACTAGCCTTATGACGTTAATTTCATGGCTGAGTGATATGCCATTGTACATAAGGACCACAACTTCCTTATCCATTTTTCTCTTTCCTGGGATATTTAAGGTGTAACGAAGTGGAGGTTCTTGTCAACAGAGCAGCCCTAAACTTTGGGGTGCCTGTGTCTTGCTGATTTTTAGTTTTCCCAATTTCTACGCCCATGAGTGGAAGTGCCTTATGCTCTCTATGCTGAGTTTTTTAGATGTTTCAGGAAACACCGTACACTTCTCCAGAGTGGCTGTTGGCAATTTACATCCCGCCCATCAGCGTAGTAAGGCTCCCGTTTCTCCATGGCCTGTCCTGCATTTCTGGTTTTGACACTTTATTCAGCATGGCCCTTTTGACCGATGGGAAGCGAGACTTCTTTGTAGCGCTGATTTGCCTTTCCAGGTTGCTTGCTTGGCCAAAAAGGGCGTATGCGTTTTTTCCTGAATATATTCAGGAAAAAACGCATACGCCCTTTTTGGCCAAGGGCATCGTTGTCGAGGTTTTGCCGCTTTTCCTGTGCTTTAAAGGCGATTCGACTCTACCTCCTGAAATCTGTTTCCTGCAATTCTGCCTTGCTTTCAAATCCTCCTCGTTGCCTTCCCTCAATATATTTGTGGACGAGAGTTATCATTTCTAACTCTGCAGGTTTGTGAATTGCAGTGCCCCTGAGCTCGATTTTTCAACTCGCTTTTTTGGGAGCTGGCCGCAAAAGCGCAGGATTGCTTCAGGCCCTGTTCTGCTTCCGGGCGGCAGGCTGAGCCTGTGGTTAATTCTTCTTCCTGATGGGAAAATAGAGTGACCTGTGCCTGTCCCAACACCTAGAGCTAGTCTCTCACTGGTTCCCCCTCTTCCCGTTCATCCTCAGGACAAATTGCAACCTGTACGGAACAGGAGGTTAAAGGTGCTGATTCTCGAAGGAGGGAGATTGCTAGTAAAGCGGCTGTAATGGCCAACCCGAGCACAAGGAGATGAGAAAAGAGGTGCGTTTTAGAAACCTTTCCCGATCACACGGTGTACCATCTTCTGGGTTTCTCATGCATGTTTTCGATGTAGGAAGATGCCCTTGAACCTGGAGATTTTGGACCCATGGGATGGATACCACGCAGTATTACTTTAAAGGGTCTGCGTTTGCTCACCCAACCTCACCAAACCTCTCAGCCCCAAGAGTGTCCACCCTTATGTCTCAATCACCTGTGGGTCTAGAGATGGTCAATCCAGGTGGCATCACAGCCCCTGAACGAATTTTGTAAGAATTTCTCTCTCTTTCACTGTCTTTGTTTCACGGGTTTTTAAAAGTAATTGATTTTTATAATGGGGTTTAGCTGCTTTTCACTGCTGTGTTTATGCCGCTTTACACCCACTTGACTCACTTACAGAGGGATATCAATACATTGGTTTTAAGATTCTTCCTAGTCAGATATATTCTTGGGCGGTGAACAGGGGGTGTTGAGTCCAGTTCACTGAGCAAGGAGTAGGTCTTGTCTATTACATATTGGGTTTATGGAACGGTATCTGAGCTAATTTGAAACCCTTGTTTTATGCATCACCCACCTCACCTTTCCCGTTAAGCAGCCATAGTGTGTCTTCTAAACGTGTGACGCTGTTCTGTTTTGTAATTCAGTTCAAGTGTAGCGGTTTTTACATTCCCTCTCTAAGTGATATCTTATGATAAGTGTCTTTTTCTGTGTGACTTATTTCACTTAGAATCGTCGTACCTAAATCCTCTCATCATGCTGCTACTAGCCTTATGACGTTAATTTCATGGCTGAGTGATATGCCATTGTACATAAGGACCACAACTTCCTTATCCATTTTTCTCTTTCCTGGGATATTTAAGGTGTAACGAAGTGGAGGTTCTTGTCAACAGAGCAGCCCTAAACTTTGGGGTGCCTGTGTCTTGCTGATTTTTAGTTTTCCCAATTTCTACGCCCATGAGTGGAAGTGCCTTATGCTCTCTATGCTGAGTTTTTTAGATGTTTCAGGAAACACCGTACACTTCTCCAGAGTGGCTGTTGGCAATTTACATCCCGCCCATCAGCGTAGTAAGGCTCCCGTTTCTCCATGGCCTGTCCTGCATTTCTGGTTTTGACACTTTATTCAGCATGGCCCTTTTGACCGATGGGAAGCGAGACTTCTTTGTAGCGCTGATTTGCCTTTCCAGGTTGCTTGCTTGGCCAAAAAGGGCGTATGCGTTTTTTCCTGAATATATTCAGGAAAAAACGCATACGCCCTTTTTGGCCAAGGGCATCGTTGTCGAGGTTTTGCCGCTTTTCCTGTGCTTTAAAGGCGATTCGACTCTACCTCCTGAAATCTGTTTCCTGCAATTCTGCCTTGCTTTCAAATCCTCCTCGTTGCCTTCCCTCAATATATTTGTGGACGAGAGTTATCATTTCTAACTCTGCAGGTTTGTGAATTGCAGTGCCCCTGAGCTCGATTTTTCAACTCGCTTTTTTGGGAGCTGGCCGCAAAAGCGCAGGATTGCTTCAGGCCCTGTTCTGCTTCCGGGCGGCAGGCTGAGCCTGTGGTTAATTCTTCTTCCTGATGGGAAAATAGAGTGACCTGTGCCTGTCCCAACACCTAGAGCTAGTCTCTCACTGGTTCCCCCTCTTCCCGTTCATCCTCAGGACAAATTGCAACCTGTACGGAACAGGAGGTTAAAGGTGCTGATTCTCGAAGGAGGGAGATTGCTAGTAAAGCGGCTGTAATGGCCAACCCGAGCACAAGGAGATGAGAAAAGAGGTGCGTTTTAGAAACCTTTCCCGATCACACGGTGTACCATCTTCTGGGTTTCTCATGCATGTTTTCGATGTAGGAAGATGCCCTTGAACCTGGAGATTTTGGACCCATGGGATGGATACCACGCAGTATTACTTTAAAGGGTCTGCGTTTGCTCACCCAACCTCACCAAACCTCTCAGCCCCAAGAGTGTCCACCCTTATGTCTCAATCAGCTGTGGGTCTAGAGATGGTCAATCCAGGTGGCATCACAGCCCCTGAACGAATTTTGTAAGAATTTCTCTCTCTTTCACTGTCTTTGTTTCACGGGTTTTTAAAAGTAATTGATTTTTATAATGGGGTTTAGCTGCTTTTCACTGCTGTGTTTATGCCGCTTTACACCCACTTGACTCACTTACAGAGGGATATCAATACATTGGTTTTAAGATTCTTCCTAGTCAGATATATTCTTGGGCGGTGAACAGGGGGTGTTGAGTCCAGTTCACTGAGCAAGGAGTAGGTCTTGTCTATTACATATTGGGTTTATGGAACGGTATCTGAGCTAATTTGAAACCCTTGTTTTATGCATCACCCACCTCACCTTTCCCGTTAAGCAGCCATAGTGTGTCTTCTAAACGTGTGACGCTGTTCTGTTTTGTAATTCAGTTCAAGTGTAGCGGTTTTTACATTCCCTCTCTAAGTGATATCTTATGATAAGTGTCTTTTTCTGTGTGACTTATTTCACTTAGAATCGTCGTACCTAAATCCTCTCATCATGCTGCTACTAGCCTTATGACGTTAATTTCATGGCTGAGTGATATGCCATTGTACATAAGGACCACAACTTCCTTATCCATTTTTCTCTTTCCTGGGATATTTAAGGTGTAACGAAGTGGAGGTTCTTGTCAACAGAGCAGCCCTAAACTTTGGGGTGCCTGTGTCTTGCTGATTTTTAGTTTTCCCAATTTCTACGCCCATGAGTGGAAGTGCCTTATGCTCTCTATGCTGAGTTTTTTAGATGTTTCAGGAAACACCGTACACTTCTCCAGAGTGGCTGTTGGCAATTTACATCCCGCCCATCAGCGTAGTAAGGCTCCCGTTTCTCCATGGCCTGTCCTGCATTTCTGGTTTTGACACTTTATTCAGCATGGCCCTTTTGACCGATGGGAAGCGAGACTTCTTTGTAGCGCTGATTTGCCTTTCCAGGTTGCTTGGTTGGCCAAAAAGGGCGTATGCGTTTTTTCCTGAATATATTCAGGAAAAAACGCATACGCCCTTTTTGGCCAAGGGCATCGTTGTCGAGGTTTTGCCGCTTTTCCTGTGCTTTAAAGGCGATTCGACTCTACCTCCTGAAATCTGTTTCCTGCAATTCTGCCTTGCTTTCAAATCCTCCTCGTTGCCTTCCCTCAATATATTTGTGGACGAGAGTTATCATTTCTAACTCTGCAGGTTTGTGAATTGCAGTGCCCCTGAGCTCGATTTTTCAACTCGCTTTTTTGGGAGCTGGCCGCAAAAGCGCAGGATTGCTTCAGGCCCTGTTCTGCTTCCGGGCGGCAGGCTGAGCCTGTGGTTAATTCTTCTTCCTGATGGGAAAATAGAGTGACCTGTGCCTGTCCCAACACCTAGAGCTAGTCTCTCACTGGTTCCCCCTCTTCCCGTTCATCCTCAGGACAAATTGCAACCTGTACGGAACAGGAGGTTAAAGGTGCTGATTCTCGAAGGAGGGAGATTGCTAGTAAAGCGGCTGTAATGGCCAACCCGAGCACAAGGAGATGAGAAAAGAGGTGCGTTTTAGAAACCTTTCCCGATCACACGGTGTACCATCTTCTGGGTTTCTCATGCATGTTTTCGATGTAGGAAGATGCCCTTGAACCTGGAGATTTTGGACCCATGGGATGGATACCACGCAGTATTACTTTAAAGGGTCTGCGTTTGCTCACCCAACCTCACCAAACCTCTCAGCCCCAAGAGTGTCCACCCTTATGTCTCAATCACCTGTGGGTCTAGAGATGGTCAATCCAGGTGGCATCACAGCCCCTGAACGAATTTTGTAAGAATTTCTCTCTCTTTCACTGTCTTTGTTTCACGGGTTTTTAAAAGTAATTGATTTTTATAATGGGGTTTAGCTGCTTTTCACTGCTGTGTTTATGCCGCTTTACACCCACTTGACTCACTTACAGAGGGATATCAATACATTGGTTTTAAGATTCTTCCTAGTCAGATATATTCTTGGGCGGTGAACAGGGGGTGTTGAGTCCAGTTCACTGAGCAAGGAGTAGGTCTTGTCTATTACATATTGGGTTTATGGAACGGTATCTGAGCTAATTTGAAACCCTTGTTTTATGCATCACCCACCTCACCTTTCCCGTTAAGCAGCCATAGTGTGTCTTCTAAACGTGTGACGCTGTTCTGTTTTGTAATTCAGTTCAAGTGTAGCGGTTTTTACATTCCCTCTCTAAGTGATATCTTATGATAAGTGTCTTTTTCTGTGTGACTTATTTCACTTAGAATCGTCGTACCTAAATCCTCTCATCATGCTGCTACTAGCCTTATGACGTTAATTTCATGGCTGAGTGATATGCCATTGTACATAAGGACCACAACTTCCTTATCCATTTTTCTCTTTCCTGGGATATTTAAGGTGTAACGAAGTGGAGGTTCTTGTCAACAGAGCAGCCCTAAACTTTGGGGTGCCTGTGTCTTGCTGATTTTTAGTTTTCCCAATTTCTACGCCCATGAGTGGAAGTGCCTTATGCTCTCTATGCTGAGTTTTTTAGATGTTTCAGGAAACACCGTACACTTCTCCAGAGTGGCTGTTGGCAATTTACATCCCGCCCATCAGCGTAGTAAGGCTCCCGTTTCTCCATGGCCTGTCCTGCATTTCTGGTTTTGACACTTTATTCAGCATGGCCCTTTTGACCGATGGGAAGCGAGACTTCTTTGTAGCGCTGATTTGCCTTTCCAGGTTGCTTGCTTGGCCAAAAAGGGCGTATGCGTTTTTTCCTGAATATATTCAGGAAAAAACGCATACGCCCTTTTTGGCCAAGGGCATCGTTGTCGAGGTTTTGCCGCTTTTCCTGTGCTTTAAAGGCGATTCGACTCTACCTCCTGAAATCTGTTTCCTGCAATTCTGCCTTGCTTTCAAATCCTCCTCGTTGCCTTCCCTCAATATATTTGTGGACGAGAGTTATCATTTCTAACTCTGCAGGTTTGTGAATTGCAGTGCCCCTGAGCTCGATTTTTCAACTCGCTTTTTTGGGAGCTGGCCGCAAAAGCGCAGGATTGCTTCAGGCCCTGTTCTGCTTCCGGGCGGCAGGCTGAGCCTGTGGTTAATTCTTCTTCCTGATGGGAAAATAGAGTGACCTGTGCCTGTCCCAACACCTAGAGCTAGTCTCTCACTGGTTCCCCCTCTTCCCGTTCATCCTCAGGACAAATTGCAACCTGTACGGAACAGGAGGTTAAAGGTGCTGATTCTCGAAGGAGGGAGATTGCTAGTAAAGCGGCTGTAATGGCCAACCCGAGCACAAGGAGATGAGAAAAGAGGTGCGTTTTAGAAACCTTTCCCGATCACACGGTGTACCATCTTCTGGGTTTCTCATGCATGTTTTCGATGTAGGAAGATGCCCTTGAACCTGGAGATTTTGGACCCATGGGATGGATACCACGCAGTATTACTTTAAAGGGTCTGCGTTTGCTCACCCAACCTCACCAAACCTCTCAGCCCCAAGAGTGTCCACCCTTATGTCTCAATCACCTGTGGGTCTAGAGATGGTCAATCCAGGTGGCATCACAGCCCCTGAACGAATTTTGTAAGAATTTCTCTCTCTTTCACTGTCTTTGTTTCACGGGTTTTTAAAAGTAATTGATTTTTATAATGGGGTTTAGCTGCTTTTCACTGCTGTGTTTATGCCGCTTTACACCCACTTGACTCACTTACAGAGGGATATCAATACATTGGTTTTAAGATTCTTCCTAGTCAGATATATTCTTGGGCGGTGAACAGGGGGTGTTGAGTCCAGTTCACTGAGCAAGGAGTAGGTCTTGTCTATTACATATTGGGTTTATGGAACGGTATCTGAGCTAATTTGAAACCCTTGTTTTATGCATCACCCACCTCACCTTTCCCGTTAAGCAGCCATAGTGTGTCTTCTAAACGTGTGACGCTGTTCTGTTTTGTAATTCAGTTCAAGTGTAGCGGTTTTTACATTCCCTCTCTAAGTGATATCTTATGATAAGTGTCTTTTTCTGTGTGACTTATTTCACTTAGAATCGTCGTACCTAAATCCTCTCATCATGCTGCTACTAGCCTTATGACGTTAATTTCATGGCTGAGTGATATGCCATTGTACATAAGGACCACAACTTCCTTATCCATTTTTCTCTTTCCTGGGATATTTAAGGTGTAACGAAGTGGAGGTTCTTGTCAACAGAGCAGCCCTAAACTTTGGGGTGCCTGTGTCTTGCTGATTTTTAGTTTTCCCAATTTCTACGCCCATGAGTGGAAGTGCCTTATGCTCTCTATGCTGAGTTTTTTAGATGTTTCAGGAAACACCGTACACTTCTCCAGAGTGGCTGTTGGCAATTTACATCCCGCCCATCAGCGTAGTAAGGCTCCCGTTTCTCCATGGCCTGTCCTGCATTTCTGGTTTTGACACTTTATTCAGCATGGCCCTTTTGACCGATGGGAAGCGAGACTTCTGTGTAGCGCTGATTTGCCTTTCCAGGTTGCTTGGTTGGCCAAAAAGGGCGTATGCGTTTTTTCCTGAATATATTCAGGAAAAAACGCATACGCCCTTTTTGGCCAAGGGCATCATGGTCGAGGTTTTGCCGCTTTTCCTGTGCTTTAAAGGCGATTCGACTCTACCTCCTGAAATCTGTTTCCTGCAATTCTGCCTTGCTTTCAAATCCTCCTCGTTGCCTTCCCTCAATATATTTGTGGACGAGAGTTATCATTTCTAACTCTGCAGGTTTGTGAATTGCAGTGCCCCTGAGCTCGATTTTTCAACTCGCTTTTTTGGGAGCTGGCCGCAAAAGCGCAGGATTGCTTCAGGCCCTGTTCTGCTTCCGGGCGGCAGGCTGAGCCTGTGGTTAATTCTTCTTCCTGATGGGAAAATAGAGTGACCTGTGCCTGTCCCAACACCTAGAGCTAGTCTCTCACTGGTTCCCCCTCTTCCCGTTCATCCTCAGGACAAATTGCAACCTGTACGGAACAGGAGGTTAAAGGTGCTGATTCTCGAAGGAGGGAGATTGCTAGTAAAGCGGCTGTAATGGCCAACCCGAGCACAAGGAGATGAGAAAAGAGGTGCGTTTTAGAAACCTTTCCCGATCACACGGTGTACCATCTTCTGGGTTTCTCATGCATGTTTTCGATGTAGGAAGATGCCCTTGAACCTGGAGATTTTGGACCCATGGGATGGATACCACGCAGTATTACTTTAAAGGGTCTGCGTTTGCTCACCCAACCTCACCAAACCTCTCAGCCCCAAGAGTGTCCACCCTTATGTCTCAATCACCTGTGGGTCTAGAGATGGTCAATCCAGGTGGCATCACAGCCCCTGAACGAATTTTGTAAGAATTTCTCTCTCTTTCACTGTCTTTGTTTCACGGGTTTTTAAAAGTAATTGATTTTTATAATGGGGTTTAGCTGCTTTTCACTGCTGTGTTTATGCCGCTTTACACCCACTTGACTCACTTACAGAGGGATATCAATACATTGGTTTTAAGATTCTTCCTAGTCAGATATATTCTTGGGCGGTGAACAGGGGGTGTTGAGTCCAGTTCACTGAGCAAGGAGTAGGTCTTGTCTATTACATATTGGGTTTATGGAACGGTATCTGAGCTAATTTGAAACCCTTGTTTTATGCATCACCCACCTCACCTTTCCCGTTAAGCAGCCATAGTGTGTCTTCTAAACGTGTGACGCTGTTCTGTTTTGTAATTCAGTTCAAGTGTAGCGGTTTTTACATTCCCTCTCTAAGTGATATCTTATGATAAGTGTCTTTTTCTGTGTGACTTATTTCACTTAGAATCGTCGTACCTAAATCCTCTCATCATGCTGCTACTAGCCTTATGACGTTAATTTCATGGCTGAGTGATATGCCATTGTACATAAGGACCACAACTTCCTTATCCATTTTTCTCTTTCCTGGGATATTTAAGGTGTAACGAAGTGGAGGTTCTTGTCAACAGAGCAGCCCTAAACTTTGGGGTGCCTGTGTCTTGCTGATTTTTAGTTTTCCCAATTTCTACGCCCATGAGTGGAAGTGCCTTATGCTCTCTATGCTGAGTTTTTTAGATGTTTCAGGAAACACCGTACACTTCTCCAGAGTGGCTGTTGGCAATTTACATCCCGCCCATCAGCGTAGTAAGGCTCCCGTTTCTCCATGGCCTGTCCTGCATTTCTGGTTTTGACACTTTATTCAGCATGGCCCTTTTGACCGATGGGAAGCGAGACTTCTTTGTAGCGCTGATTTGCCTTTCCAGGTTGCTTGGTTGGCCAAAAAGGGCGTATGCGTTTTTTCCTGAATATATTCAGGAAAAAACGCATACGCCCTTTTTGGCCAAGGGCATCATGGTCGAGGTTTTGCCGCTTTTCCTGTGCTTTAAAGGCGATTCGACTCTACCTCCTGAAATCTGTTTCCTGCAATTCTGCCTTGCTTTCAAATCCTCCTCGTTGCCTTCCCTCAATATATTTGTGGACGAGAGTTATCATTTCTAACTCTGCAGGTTTGTGAATTGCAGTGCCCCTGAGCTCGATTTTTCAACTCGCTTTTTTGGGAGCTGGCCGCAAAAGCGCAGGATTGCTTCAGGCCCTGTTCTGCTTCCGGGCGGCAGGCTGAGCCTGTGGTTAATTCTTCTTCCTGATGGGAAAATAGAGTGACCTGTGCCTGTCCCAACACCTAGAGCTAGTCTCTCACTGGTTCCCCCTCTTCCCGTTCATCCTCAGGACAAATTGCAACCTGTACGGAACAGGAGGTTAAAGGTGCTGATTCTCGAAGGAGGGAGATTGCTAGTAAAGCGGCTGTAATGGCCAACCCGAGCACAAGGAGATGAGAAAAGAGGTGCGTTTTAGAAACCTTTCCCGATCACACGGTGTACCATCTTCTGGGTTTCTCATGCATGTTTTCGATGTAGGAAGATGCCCTTGAACCTGGAGATTTTGGACCCATGGGATGGATACCACGCAGTATTACTTTAAAGGGTCTGCGTTTGCTCACCCAACCTCACCAAACCTCTCAGCCCCAAGAGTGTCCACCCTTATGTCTCAATCACCTGTGGGTCTAGAGATGGTCAATCCAGGTGGCATCACAGCCCCTGAACGAATTTTGTAAGAATTTCTCTCTCTTTCACTGTCTTTGTTTCACGGGTTTTTAAAAGTAATTGATTTTTATAATGGGGTTTAGCTGCTTTTCACTGCTGTGTTTATGCCGCTTTACACCCACTTGACTCACTTACAGAGGGATATCAATACATTGGTTTTAAGATTCTTCCTAGTCAGATATATTCTTGGGCGGTGAACAGGGGGTGTTGAGTCCAGTTCACTGAGCAAGGAGTAGGTCTTGTCTATTACATATTGGGTTTATGGAACGGTATCTGAGCTAATTTGAAACCCTTGTTTTATGCATCACCCACCTCACCTTTCCCGTTAAGCAGCCATAGTGTGTCTTCTAAACGTGTGACGCTGTTCTGTTTTGTAATTCAGTTCAAGTGTAGCGGTTTTTACATTCCCTCTCTAAGTGATATCTTATGATAAGTGTCTTTTTCTGTGTGACTTATTTCACTTAGAATCGTCGTACCTAAATCCTCTCATCATGCTGCTACTAGCCTTATGACGTTAATTTCATGGCTGAGTGATATGCCATTGTACATAAGGACCACAACTTCCTTATCCATTTTTCTCTTTCCTGGGATATTTAAGGTGTAACGAAGTGGAGGTTCTTGTCAACAGAGCAGCCCTAAACTTTGGGGTGCCTGTGTCTTGCTGATTTTTAGTTTTCCCAATTTCTACGCCCATGAGTGGAAGTGCCTTATGCTCTCTATGCTGAGTTTTTTAGATGTTTCAGGAAACACCGTACACTTCTCCAGAGTGGCTGTTGGCAATTTACATCCCGCCCATCAGCGTAGTAAGGCTCCCGTTTCTCCATGGCCTGTCCTGCATTTCTGGTTTTGACACTTTATTCAGCATGGCCCTTTTGACCGATGGGAAGCGAGACTTCTTTGTAGCGCTGATTTGCCTTTCCAGGTTGCTTGGTTGGCCAAAAAGGGCGTATGCGTTTTTTCCTGAATATATTCAGGAAAAAACGCATACGCCCTTTTTGGCCAAGGGCATCGTTGTCGAGGTTTTGCCGCTTTTCCTGTGCTTTAAAGGCGATTCGACTCTACCTCCTGAAATCTGTTTCCTGCAATTCTGCCTTGCTTTCAAATCCTCCTCGTTGCCTTCCCTCAATATATTTGTGGACGAGAGTTATCATTTCTAACTCTGCAGGTTTGTGAATTGCAGTGCCCCTGAGCTCGATTTTTCAACTCGCTTTTTTGGGAGCTGGCCGCAAAAGCGCAGGATTGCTTCAGGCCCTGTTCTGCTTCCGGGCGGCAGGCTGAGCCTGTGGTTAATTCTTCTTCCTGATGGGAAAATAGAGTGACCTGTGCCTGTCCCAACACCTAGAGCTAGTCTCTCACTGGTTCCCCCTCTTCCCGTTCATCCTCAGGACAAATTGCAACCTGTACGGAACAGGAGGTTAAAGGTGCTGATTCTCGAAGGAGGGAGATTGCTAGTAAAGCGGCTGTAATGGCCAACCCGAGCACAAGGAGATGAGAAAAGAGGTGCGTTTTAGAAACCTTTCCCGATCACACGGTGTACCATCTTCTGGGTTTCTCATGCATGTTTTCGATGTAGGAAGATGCCCTTGAACCTGGAGATTTTGGACCCATGGGATGGATACCACGCAGTATTACTTTAAAGGGTCTGCGTTTGCTCACCCAACCTCACCAAACCTCTCAGCCCCAAGAGTGTCCACCCTTATGTCTCAATCACCTGTGGGTCTAGAGATGGTCAATCCAGGTGGCATCACAGCCCCTGAACGAATTTTGTAAGAATTTCTCTCTCTTTCACTGTCTTTGTTTCACGGGTTTTTAAAAGTAATTGATTTTTATAATGGGGTTTAGCTGCTTTTCACTGCTGTGTTTATGCCGCTTTACACCCACTTGACTCACTTACAGAGGGATATCAATACATTGGTTTTAAGATTCTTCCTAGTCAGATATATTCTTGGGCGGTGAACAGGGGGTGTTGAGTCCAGTTCACTGAGCAAGGAGTAGGTCTTGTCTATTACATATTGGGTTTATGGAACGGTATCTGAGCTAATTTGAAACCCTTGTTTTATGCATCACCCACCTCACCTTTCCCGTTAAGCAGCCATAGTGTGTCTTCTAAACGTGTGACGCTGTTCTGTTTTGTAATTCAGTTCAAGTGTAGCGGTTTTTACATTCCCTCTCTAAGTGATATCTTATGATAAGTGTCTTTTTCTGTGTGACTTATTTCACTTAGAATCGTCGTACCTAAATCCTCTCATCATGCTGCTACTAGCCTTATGACGTTAATTTCATGGCTGAGTGATATGCCATTGTACATAAGGACCACAACTTCCTTATCCATTTTTCTCTTTCCTGGGATATTTAAGGTGTAACGAAGTGGAGGTTCTTGTCAACAGAGCAGCCCTAAACTTTGGGGTGCCTGTGTCTTGCTGATTTTTAGTTTTCCCAATTTCTACGCCCATGAGTGGAAGTGCCTTATGCTCTCTATGCTGAGTTTTTTAGATGTTTCAGGAAACACCGTACACTTCTCCAGAGTGGCTGTTGGCAATTTACATCCCGCCCATCAGCGTAGTAAGGCTCCCGTTTCTCCATGGCCTGTCCTGCATTTCTGGTTTTGACACTTTATTCAGCATGGCCCTTTTGACCGATGGGAAGCGAGACTTCTTTGTAGCGCTGATTTGCCTTTCCAGGTTGCTTGGTTGGCCAAAAAGGGCGTATGCGTTTTTTCCTGAATATATTCAGGAAAAAACGCATACGCCCTTTTTGGCCAAGGGCATCGTTGTCGAGGTTTTGCCGCTTTTCCTGTGCTTTAAAGGCGATTCGACTCTACCTCCTGAAATCTGTTTCCTGCAATTCTGCCTTGCTTTCAAATCCTCCTCGTTGCCTTCCCTCAATATATTTGTGGACGAGAGTTATCATTTCTAACTCTGCAGGTTTGTGAATTGCAGTGCCCCTGAGCTCGATTTTTCAACTCGCTTTTTTGGGAGCTGGCCGCAAAAGCGCAGGATTGCTTCAGGCCCTGTTCTGCTTCCGGGCGGCAGGCTGAGCCTGTGGTTAATTCTTCTTCCTGATGGGAAAATAGAGTGACCTGTGCCTGTCCCAACACCTAGAGCTAGTCTCTCACTGGTTCCCCCTCTTCCCGTTCATCCTCAGGACAAATTGCAACCTGTACGGAACAGGAGGTTAAAGGTGCTGATTCTCGAAGGAGGGAGATTGCTAGTAAAGCGGCTGTAATGGCCAACCCGAGCACAAGGAGATGAGAAAAGAGGTGCGTTTTAGAAACCTTTCCCGATCACACGGTGTACCATCTTCTGGGTTTCTCATGCATGTTTTCGATGTAGGAAGATGCCCTTGAACCTGGAGATTTTGGACCCATGGGATGGATACCACGCAGTATTACTTTAAAGGGTCTGCGTTTGCTCACCCAACCTCACCAAACCTCTCAGCCCCAAGAGTGTCCACCCTTATGTCTCAATCACCTGTGGGTCTAGAGATGGTCAATCCAGGTGGCATCACAGCCCCTGAACGAATTTTGTAAGAATTTCTCTCTCTTTCACTGTCTTTGTTTCACGGGTTTTTAAAAGTAATTGATTTTTATAATGGGGTTTAGCTGCTTTTCACTGCTGTGTTTATGCCGCTTTACACCCACTTGACTCACTTACAGAGGGATATCAATACATTGGTTTTAAGATTCTTCCTAGTCAGATATATTCTTGGGCGGTGAACAGGGGGTGTTGAGTCCAGTTCACTGAGCAAGGAGTAGGTCTTGTCTATTACATATTGGGTTTATGGAACGGTATCTGAGCTAATTTGAAACCCTTGTTTTATGCATCACCCACCTCACCTTTCCCGTTAAGCAGCCATAGTGTGTCTTCTAAACGTGTGACGCTGTTCTGTTTTGTAATTCAGTTCAAGTGTAGCGGTTTTTACATTCCCTCTCTAAGTGATATCTTATGATAAGTGTCTTTTTCTGTGTGACTTATTTCACTTAGAATCGTCGTACCTAAATCCTCTCATCATGCTGCTACTAGCCTTATGACGTTAATTTCATGGCTGAGTGATATGCCATTGTACATAAGGACCACAACTTCCTTATCCATTTTTCTCTTTCCTGGGATATTTAAGGTGTAACGAAGTGGAGGTTCTTGTCAACAGAGCAGCCCTAAACTTTGGGGTGCCTGTGTCTTGCTGATTTTTAGTTTTCCCAATTTCTACGCCCATGAGTGGAAGTGCCTTATGCTCTCTATGCTGAGTTTTTTAGATGTTTCAGGAAACACCGTACACTTCTCCAGAGTGGCTGTTGGCAATTTACATCCCGCCCATCAGCGTAGTAAGGCTCCCGTTTCTCCATGGCCTGTCCTGCATTTCTGGTTTTGACACTTTATTCAGCATGGCCCTTTTGACCGATGGGAAGCGAGACTTCTTTGTAGCGCTGATTTGCCTTTCCAGGTTGCTTGGTTGGCCAAAAAGGGCGTATGCGTTTTTTCCTGAATATATTCAGGAAAAAACGCATACGCCCTTTTTGGCCAAGGGCATCATGGTCGAGGTTTTGCCGCTTTTCCTGTGCTTTAAAGGCGATTCGACTCTACCTCCTGAAATCTGTTTCCTGCAATTCTGCCTTGCTTTCAAATCCTCCTCGTTGCCTTCCCTCAATATATTTGTGGACGAGAGTTATCATTTCTAACTCTGCAGGTTTGTGAATTGCAGTGCCCCTGAGCTCGATTTTTCAACTCGCTTTTTTGGGAGCTGGCCGCAAAAGCGCAGGATTGCTTCAGGCCCTGTTCTGCTTCCGGGCGGCAGGCTGAGCCTGTGGTTAATTCTTCTTCCTGATGGGAAAATAGAGTGACCTGTGCCTGTCCCAACACCTAGAGCTAGTCTCTCACTGGTTCCCCCTCTTCCCGTTCATCCTCAGGACAAATTGCAACCTGTACGGAACAGGAGGTTAAAGGTGCTGATTCTCGAAGGAGGGAGATTGCTAGTAAAGCGGCTGTAATGGCCAACCCGAGCACAAGGAGATGAGAAAAGAGGTGCGTTTTAGAAACCTTTCCCGATCACACGGTGTACCATCTTCTGGGTTTCTCATGCATGTTTTCGATGTAGGAAGATGCCCTTGAACCTGGAGATTTTGGACCCATGGGATGGATACCACGCAGTATTACTTTAAAGGGTCTGCGTTTGCTCACCCAACCTCACCAAACCTCTCAGCCCCAAGAGTGTCCACCCTTATGTCTCAATCAGCTGTGGGTCTAGAGATGGTCAATCCAGGTGGCATCACAGCCCCTGAACGAATTTTGTAAGAATTTCTCTCTCTTTCACTGTCTTTGTTTCACGGGTTTTTAAAAGTAATTGATTTTTATAATGGGGTTTAGCTGCTTTTCACTGCTGTGTTTATGCCGCTTTACACCCACTTGACTCACTTACAGAGGGATATCAATACATTGGTTTTAAGATTCTTCCTAGTCAGATATATTCTTGGGCGGTGAACAGGGGGTGTTGAGTCCAGTTCACTGAGCAAGGAGTAGGTCTTGTCTATTACATATTGGGTTTATGGAACGGTATCTGAGCTAATTTGAAACCCTTGTTTTATGCATCACCCACCTCACCTTTCCCGTTAAGCAGCCATAGTGTGTCTTCTAAACGTGTGACGCTGTTCTGTTTTGTAATTCAGTTCAAGTGTAGCGGTTTTTACATTCCCTCTCTAAGTGATATCTTATGATAAGTGTCTTTTTCTGTGTGACTTATTTCACTTAGAATCGTCGTACCTAAATCCTCTCATCATGCTGCTACTAGCCTTATGACGTTAATTTCATGGCTGAGTGATATGCCATTGTACATAAGGACCACAACTTCCTTATCCATTTTTCTCTTTCCTGGGATATTTAAGGTGTAACGAAGTGGAGGTTCTTGTCAACAGAGCAGCCCTAAACTTTGGGGTGCCTGTGTCTTGCTGATTTTTAGTTTTCCCAATTTCTACGCCCATGAGTGGAAGTGCCTTATGCTCTCTATGCTGAGTTTTTTAGATGTTTCAGGAAACACCGTACACTTCTCCAGAGTGGCTGTTGGCAATTTACATCCCGCCCATCAGCGTAGTAAGGCTCCCGTTTCTCCATGGCCTGTCCTGCATTTCTGGTTTTGACACTTTATTCAGCATGGCCCTTTTGACCGATGGGAAGCGAGACTTCTTTGTAGCGCTGATTTGCCTTTCCAGGTTGCTTGGTTGGCCAAAAAGGGCGTATGCGTTTTTTCCTGAATATATTCAGGAAAAAACGCATACGCCCTTTTTGGCCAAGGGCATCATGGTCGAGGTTTTGCCGCTTTTCCTGTGCTTTAAAGGCGATTCGACTCTACCTCCTGAAATCTGTTTCCTGCAATTCTGCCTTGCTTTCAAATCCTCCTCGTTGCCTTCCCTCAATATATTTGTGGACGAGAGTTATCATTTCTAACTCTGCAGGTTTGTGAATTGCAGTGCCCCTGAGCTCGATTTTTCAACTCGCTTTTTTGGGAGCTGGCCGCAAAAGCGCAGGATTGCTTCAGGCCCTGTTCTGCTTCCGGGCGGCAGGCTGAGCCTGTGGTTAATTCTTCTTCCTGATGGGAAAATAGAGTGACCTGTGCCTGTCCCAACACCTAGAGCTAGTCTCTCACTGGTTCCCCCTCTTCCCGTTCATCCTCAGGACAAATTGCAACCTGTACGGAACAGGAGGTTAAAGGTGCTGATTCTCGAAGGAGGGAGATTGCTAGTAAAGCGGCTGTAATGGCCAACCCGAGCACAAGGAGATGAGAAAAGAGGTGCGTTTTAGAAACCTTTCCCGATCACACGGTGTACCATCTTCTGGGTTTCTCATGCATGTTTTCGATGTAGGAAGATGCCCTTGAACCTGGAGATTTTGGACCCATGGGATGGATACCACGCAGTATTACTTTAAAGGGTCTGCGTTTGCTCACCCAACCTCACCAAACCTCTCAGCCCCAAGAGTGTCCACCCTTATGTCTCAATCAGCTGTGGGTCTAGAGATGGTCAATCCAGGTGGCATCACAGCCCCTGAACGAATTTTGTAAGAATTTCTCTCTCTTTCACTGTCTTTGTTTCACGGGTTTTTAAAAGTAATTGATTTTTATAATGGGGTTTAGCTGCTTTTCACTGCTGTGTTTATGCCGCTTTACACCCACTTGACTCACTTACAGAGGGATATCAATACATTGGTTTTAAGATTCTTCCTAGTCAGATATATTCTTGGGCGGTGAACAGGGGGTGTTGAGTCCAGTTCACTGAGCAAGGAGTAGGTCTTGTCTATTACATATTGGGTTTATGGAACGGTATCTGAGCTAATTTGAAACCCTTGTTTTATGCATCACCCACCTCACCTTTCCCGTTAAGCAGCCATAGTGTGTCTTCTAAACGTGTGACGCTGTTCTGTTTTGTAATTCAGTTCAAGTGTAGCGGTTTTTACATTCCCTCTCTAAGTGATATCTTATGATAAGTGTCTTTTTCTGTGTGACTTATTTCACTTAGAATCGTCGTACCTAAATCCTCTCATCATGCTGCTACTAGCCTTATGACGTTAATTTCATGGCTGAGTGATATGCCATTGTACATAAGGACCACAACTTCCTTATCCATTTTTCTCTTTCCTGGGATATTTAAGGTGTAACGAAGTGGAGGTTCTTGTCAACAGAGCAGCCCTAAACTTTGGGGTGCCTGTGTCTTGCTGATTTTTAGTTTTCCCAATTTCTACGCCCATGAGTGGAAGTGCCTTATGCTCTCTATGCTGAGTTTTTTAGATGTTTCAGGAAACACCGTACACTTCTCCAGAGTGGCTGTTGGCAATTTACATCCCGCCCATCAGCGTAGTAAGGCTCCCGTTTCTCCATGGCCTGTCCTGCATTTCTGGTTTTGACACTTTATTCAGCATGGCCCTTTTGACCGATGGGAAGCGAGACTTCTTTGTAGCGCTGATTTGCCTTTCCAGGTTGCTTGGTTGGCCAAAAAGGGCGTATGCGTTTTTTCCTGAATATATTCAGGAAAAAACGCATACGCCCTTTTTGGCCAAGGGCATCATGGTCGAGGTTTTGCCGCTTTTCCTGTGCTTTAAAGGCGATTCGACTCTACCTCCTGAAATCTGTTTCCTGCAATTCTGCCTTGCTTTCAAATCCTCCTCGTTGCCTTCCCTCAATATATTTGTGGACGAGAGTTATCATTTCTAACTCTGCAGGTTTGTGAATTGCAGTGCCCCTGAGCTCGATTTTTCAACTCGCTTTTTTGGGAGCTGGCCGCAAAAGCGCAGGATTGCTTCAGGCCCTGTTCTGCTTCCGGGCGGCAGGCTGAGCCTGTGGTTAATTCTTCTTCCTGATGGGAAAATAGAGTGACCTGTGCCTGTCCCAACACCTAGAGCTAGTCTCTCACTGGTTCCCCCTCTTCCCGTTCATCCTCAGGACAAATTGCAACCTGTACGGAACAGGAGGTTAAAGGTGCTGATTCTCGAAGGAGGGAGATTGCTAGTAAAGCGGCTGTAATGGCCAACCCGAGCACAAGGAGATGAGAAAAGAGGTGCGTTTTAGAAACCTTTCCCGATCACACGGTGTACCATCTTCTGGGTTTCTCATGCATGTTTTCGATGTAGGAAGATGCCCTTGAACCTGGAGATTTTGGACCCATGGGATGGATACCACGCAGTATTACTTTAAAGGGTCTGCGTTTGCTCACCCAACCTCACCAAACCTCTCAGCCCCAAGAGTGTCCACCCTTATGTCTCAATCAGCTGTGGGTCTAGAGATGGTCAATCCAGGTGGCATCACAGCCCCTGAACGAATTTTGTAAGAATTTCTCTCTCTTTCACTGTCTTTGTTTCACGGGTTTTTAAAAGTAATTGATTTTTATAATGGGGTTTAGCTGCTTTTCACTGCTGTGTTTATGCCGCTTTACACCCACTTGACTCACTTACAGAGGGATATCAATACATTGGTTTTAAGATTCTTCCTAGTCAGATATATTCTTGGGCGGTGAACAGGGGGTGTTGAGTCCAGTTCACTGAGCAAGGAGTAGGTCTTGTCTATTACATATTGGGTTTATGGAACGGTATCTGAGCTAATTTGAAACCCTTGTTTTATGCATCACCCACCTCACCTTTCCCGTTAAGCAGCCATAGTGTGTCTTCTAAACGTGTGACGCTGTTCTGTTTTGTAATTCAGTTCAAGTGTAGCGGTTTTTACATTCCCTCTCTAAGTGATATCTTATGATAAGTGTCTTTTTCTGTGTGACTTATTTCACTTAGAATCGTCGTACCTAAATCCTCTCATCATGCTGCTACTAGCCTTATGACGTTAATTTCATGGCTGAGTGATATGCCATTGTACATAAGGACCACAACTTCCTTATCCATTTTTCTCTTTCCTGGGATATTTAAGGTGTAACGAAGTGGAGGTTCTTGTCAACAGAGCAGCCCTAAACTTTGGGGTGCCTGTGTCTTGCTGATTTTTAGTTTTCCCAATTTCTACGCCCATGAGTGGAAGTGCCTTATGCTCTCTATGCTGAGTTTTTTAGATGTTTCAGGAAACACCGTACACTTCTCCAGAGTGGCTGTTGGCAATTTACATCCCGCCCATCAGCGTAGTAAGGCTCCCGTTTCTCCATGGCCTGTCCTGCATTTCTGGTTTTGACACTTTATTCAGCATGGCCCTTTTGACCGATGGGAAGCGAGACTTCTGTGTAGCGCTGATTTGCCTTTCCAGGTTGCTTGGTTGGCCAAAAAGGGCGTATGCGTTTTTTCCTGAATATATTCAGGAAAAAACGCATACGCCCTTTTTGGCCAAGGGCATCATGGTCGAGGTTTTGCCGCTTTTCCTGTGCTTTAAAGGCGATTCGACTCTACCTCCTGAAATCTGTTTCCTGCAATTCTGCCTTGCTTTCAAATCCTCCTCGTTGCCTTCCCTCAATATATTTGTGGACGAGAGTTATCATTTCTAACTCTGCAGGTTTGTGAATTGCAGTGCCCCTGAGCTCGATTTTTCAACTCGCTTTTTTGGGAGCTGGCCGCAAAAGCGCAGGATTGCTTCAGGCCCTGTTCTGCTTCCGGGCGGCAGGCTGAGCCTGTGGTTAATTCTTCTTCCTGATGGGAAAATAGAGTGACCTGTGCCTGTCCCAACACCTAGAGCTAGTCTCTCACTGGTTCCCCCTCTTCCCGTTCATCCTCAGGACAAATTGCAACCTGTACGGAACAGGAGGTTAAAGGTGCTGATTCTCGAAGGAGGGAGATTGCTAGTAAAGCGGCTGTAATGGCCAACCCGAGCACAAGGAGATGAGAAAAGAGGTGCGTTTTAGAAACCTTTCCCGATCACACGGTGTACCATCTTCTGGGTTTCTCATGCATGTTTTCGATGTAGGAAGATGCCCTTGAACCTGGAGATTTTGGACCCATGGGATGGATACCACGCAGTATTACTTTAAAGGGTCTGCGTTTGCTCACCCAACCTCACCAAACCTCTCAGCCCCAAGAGTGTCCACCCTTATGTCTCAATCACCTGTGGGTCTAGAGATGGTCAATCCAGGTGGCATCACAGCCCCTGAACGAATTTTGTAAGAATTTCTCTCTCTTTCACTGTCTTTGTTTCACGGGTTTTTAAAAGTAATTGATTTTTATAATGGGGTTTAGCTGCTTTTCACTGCTGTGTTTATGCCGCTTTACACCCACTTGACTCACTTACAGAGGGATATCAATACATTGGTTTTAAGATTCTTCCTAGTCAGATATATTCTTGGGCGGTGAACAGGGGGTGTTGAGTCCAGTTCACTGAGCAAGGAGTAGGTCTTGTCTATTACATATTGGGTTTATGGAACGGTATCTGAGCTAATTTGAAACCCTTGTTTTATGCATCACCCACCTCACCTTTCCCGTTAAGCAGCCATAGTGTGTCTTCTAAACGTGTGACGCTGTTCTGTTTTGTAATTCAGTTCAAGTGTAGCGGTTTTTACATTCCCTCTCTAAGTGATATCTTATGATAAGTGTCTTTTTCTGTGTGACTTATTTCACTTAGAATCGTCGTACCTAAATCCTCTCATCATGCTGCTACTAGCCTTATGACGTTAATTTCATGGCTGAGTGATATGCCATTGTACATAAGGACCACAACTTCCTTATCCATTTTTCTCTTTCCTGGGATATTTAAGGTGTAACGAAGTGGAGGTTCTTGTCAACAGAGCAGCCCTAAACTTTGGGGTGCCTGTGTCTTGCTGATTTTTAGTTTTCCCAATTTCTACGCCCATGAGTGGAAGTGCCTTATGCTCTCTATGCTGAGTTTTTTAGATGTTTCAGGAAACACCGTACACTTCTCCAGAGTGGCTGTTGGCAATTTACATCCCGCCCATCAGCGTAGTAAGGCTCCCGTTTCTCCATGGCCTGTCCTGCATTTCTGGTTTTGACACTTTATTCAGCATGGCCCTTTTGACCGATGGGAAGCGAGACTTCTTTGTAGCGCTGATTTGCCTTTCCAGGTTGCTTGGTTGGCCAAAAAGGGCGTATGCGTTTTTTCCTGAATATATTCAGGAAAAAACGCATACGCCCTTTTTGGCCAAGGGCATCATGGTCGAGGTTTTGCCGCTTTTCCTGTGCTTTAAAGGCGATTCGACTCTACCTCCTGAAATCTGTTTCCTGCAATTCTGCCTTGCTTTCAAATCCTCCTCGTTGCCTTCCCTCAATATATTTGTGGACGAGAGTTATCATTTCTAACTCTGCAGGTTTGTGAATTGCAGTGCCCCTGAGCTCGATTTTTCAACTCGCTTTTTTGGGAGCTGGCCGCAAAAGCGCAGGATTGCTTCAGGCCCTGTTCTGCTTCCGGGCGGCAGGCTGAGCCTGTGGTTAATTCTTCTTCCTGATGGGAAAATAGAGTGACCTGTGCCTGTCCCAACACCTAGAGCTAGTCTCTCACTGGTTCCCCCTCTTCCCGTTCATCCTCAGGACAAATTGCAACCTGTACGGAACAGGAGGTTAAAGGTGCTGATTCTCGAAGGAGGGAGATTGCTAGTAAAGCGGCTGTAATGGCCAACCCGAGCACAAGGAGATGAGAAAAGAGGTGCGTTTTAGAAACCTTTCCCGATCACACGGTGTACCATCTTCTGGGTTTCTCATGCATGTTTTCGATGTAGGAAGATGCCCTTGAACCTGGAGATTTTGGACCCATGGGATGGATACCACGCAGTATTACTTTAAAGGGTCTGCGTTTGCTCACCCAACCTCACCAAACCTCTCAGCCCCAAGAGTGTCCACCCTTATGTCTCAATCACCTGTGGGTCTAGAGATGGTCAATCCAGGTGGCATCACAGCCCCTGAACGAATTTTGTAAGAATTTCTCTCTCTTTCACTGTCTTTGTTTCACGGGTTTTTAAAAGTAATTGATTTTTATAATGGGGTTTAGCTGCTTTTCACTGCTGTGTTTATGCCGCTTTACACCCACTTGACTCACTTACAGAGGGATATCAATACATTGGTTTTAAGATTCTTCCTAGTCAGATATATTCTTGGGCGGTGAACAGGGGGTGTTGAGTCCAGTTCACTGAGCAAGGAGTAGGTCTTGTCTATTACATATTGGGTTTATGGAACGGTATCTGAGCTAATTTGAAACCCTTGTTTTATGCATCACCCACCTCACCTTTCCCGTTAAGCAGCCATAGTGTGTCTTCTAAACGTGTGACGCTGTTCTGTTTTGTAATTCAGTTCAAGTGTAGCGGTTTTTACATTCCCTCTCTAAGTGATATCTTATGATAAGTGTCTTTTTCTGTGTGACTTATTTCACTTAGAATCGTCGTACCTAAATCCTCTCATCATGCTGCTACTAGCCTTATGACGTTAATTTCATGGCTGAGTGATATGCCATTGTACATAAGGACCACAACTTCCTTATCCATTTTTCTCTTTCCTGGGATATTTAAGGTGTAACGAAGTGGAGGTTCTTGTCAACAGAGCAGCCCTAAACTTTGGGGTGCCTGTGTCTTGCTGATTTTTAGTTTTCCCAATTTCTACGCCCATGAGTGGAAGTGCCTTATGCTCTCTATGCTGAGTTTTTTAGATGTTTCAGGAAACACCGTACACTTCTCCAGAGTGGCTGTTGGCAATTTACATCCCGCCCATCAGCGTAGTAAGGCTCCCGTTTCTCCATGGCCTGTCCTGCATTTCTGGTTTTGACACTTTATTCAGCATGGCCCTTTTGACCGATGGGAAGCGAGACTTCTTTGTAGCGCTGATTTGCCTTTCCAGGTTGCTTGGTTGGCCAAAAAGGGCGTATGCGTTTTTTCCTGAATATATTCAGGAAAAAACGCATACGCCCTTTTTGGCCAAGGGCATCGTTGTCGAGGTTTTGCCGCTTTTCCTGTGCTTTAAAGGCGATTCGACTCTACCTCCTGAAATCTGTTTCCTGCAATTCTGCCTTGCTTTCAAATCCTCCTCGTTGCCTTCCCTCAATATATTTGTGGACGAGAGTTATCATTTCTAACTCTGCAGGTTTGTGAATTGCAGTGCCCCTGAGCTCGATTTTTCAACTCGCTTTTTTGGGAGCTGGCCGCAAAAGCGCAGGATTGCTTCAGGCCCTGTTCTGCTTCCGGGCGGCAGGCTGAGCCTGTGGTTAATTCTTCTTCCTGATGGGAAAATAGAGTGACCTGTGCCTGTCCCAACACCTAGAGCTAGTCTCTCACTGGTTCCCCCTCTTCCCGTTCATCCTCAGGACAAATTGCAACCTGTACGGAACAGGAGGTTAAAGGTGCTGATTCTCGAAGGAGGGAGATTGCTAGTAAAGCGGCTGTAATGGCCAACCCGAGCACAAGGAGATGAGAAAAGAGGTGCGTTTTAGAAACCTTTCCCGATCACACGGTGTACCATCTTCTGGGTTTCTCATGCATGTTTTCGATGTAGGAAGATGCCCTTGAACCTGGAGATTTTGGACCCATGGGATGGATACCACGCAGTATTACTTTAAAGGGTCTGCGTTTGCTCACCCAACCTCACCAAACCTCTCAGCCCCAAGAGTGTCCACCCTTATGTCTCAATCACCTGTGGGTCTAGAGATGGTCAATCCAGGTGGCATCACAGCCCCTGAACGAATTTTGTAAGAATTTCTCTCTCTTTCACTGTCTTTGTTTCACGGGTTTTTAAAAGTAATTGATTTTTATAATGGGGTTTAGCTGCTTTTCACTGCTGTGTTTATGCCGCTTTACACCCACTTGACTCACTTACAGAGGGATATCAATACATTGGTTTTAAGATTCTTCCTAGTCAGATATATTCTTGGGCGGTGAACAGGGGGTGTTGAGTCCAGTTCACTGAGCAAGGAGTAGGTCTTGTCTATTACATATTGGGTTTATGGAACGGTATCTGAGCTAATTTGAAACCCTTGTTTTATGCATCACCCACCTCACCTTTCCCGTTAAGCAGCCATAGTGTGTCTTCTAAACGTGTGACGCTGTTCTGTTTTGTAATTCAGTTCAAGTGTAGCGGTTTTTACATTCCCTCTCTAAGTGATATCTTATGATAAGTGTCTTTTTCTGTGTGACTTATTTCACTTAGAATCGTCGTACCTAAATCCTCTCATCATGCTGCTACTAGCCTTATGACGTTAATTTCATGGCTGAGTGATATGCCATTGTACATAAGGACCACAACTTCCTTATCCATTTTTCTCTTTCCTGGGATATTTAAGGTGTAACGAAGTGGAGGTTCTTGTCAACAGAGCAGCCCTAAACTTTGGGGTGCCTGTGTCTTGCTGATTTTTAGTTTTCCCAATTTCTACGCCCATGAGTGGAAGTGCCTTATGCTCTCTATGCTGAGTTTTTTAGATGTTTCAGGAAACACCGTACACTTCTCCAGAGTGGCTGTTGGCAATTTACATCCCGCCCATCAGCGTAGTAAGGCTCCCGTTTCTCCATGGCCTGTCCTGCATTTCTGGTTTTGACACTTTATTCAGCATGGCCCTTTTGACCGATGGGAAGCGAGACTTCTTTGTAGCGCTGATTTGCCTTTCCAGGTTGCTTGGTTGGCCAAAAAGGGCGTATGCGTTTTTTCCTGAATATATTCAGGAAAAAACGCATACGCCCTTTTTGGCCAAGGGCATCGTTGTCGAGGTTTTGCCGCTTTTCCTGTGCTTTAAAGGCGATTCGACTCTACCTCCTGAAATCTGTTTCCTGCAATTCTGCCTTGCTTTCAAATCCTCCTCGTTGCCTTCCCTCAATATATTTGTGGACGAGAGTTATCATTTCTAACTCTGCAGGTTTGTGAATTGCAGTGCCCCTGAGCTCGATTTTTCAACTCGCTTTTTTGGGAGCTGGCCGCAAAAGCGCAGGATTGCTTCAGGCCCTGTTCTGCTTCCGGGCGGCAGGCTGAGCCTGTGGTTAATTCTTCTTCCTGATGGGAAAATAGAGTGACCTGTGCCTGTCCCAACACCTAGAGCTAGTCTCTCACTGGTTCCCCCTCTTCCCGTTCATCCTCAGGACAAATTGCAACCTGTACGGAACAGGAGGTTAAAGGTGCTGATTCTCGAAGGAGGGAGATTGCTAGTAAAGCGGCTGTAATGGCCAACCCGAGCACAAGGAGATGAGAAAAGAGGTGCGTTTTAGAAACCTTTCCCGATCACACGGTGTACCATCTTCTGGGTTTCTCATGCATGTTTTCGATGTAGGAAGATGCCCTTGAACCTGGAGATTTTGGACCCATGGGATGGATACCACGCAGTATTACTTTAAAGGGTCTGCGTTTGCTCACCCAACCTCACCAAACCTCTCAGCCCCAAGAGTGTCCACCCTTATGTCTCAATCACCTGTGGGTCTAGAGATGGTCAATCCAGGTGGCATCACAGCCCCTGAACGAATTTTGTAAGAATTTCTCTCTCTTTCACTGTCTTTGTTTCACGGGTTTTTAAAAGTAATTGATTTTTATAATGGGGTTTAGCTGCTTTTCACTGCTGTGTTTATGCCGCTTTACACCCACTTGACTCACTTACAGAGGGATATCAATACATTGGTTTTAAGATTCTTCCTAGTCAGATATATTCTTGGGCGGTGAACAGGGGGTGTTGAGTCCAGTTCACTGAGCAAGGAGTAGGTCTTGTCTATTACATATTGGGTTTATGGAACGGTATCTGAGCTAATTTGAAACCCTTGTTTTATGCATCACCCACCTCACCTTTCCCGTTAAGCAGCCATAGTGTGTCTTCTAAACGTGTGACGCTGTTCTGTTTTGTAATTCAGTTCAAGTGTAGCGGTTTTTACATTCCCTCTCTAAGTGATATCTTATGATAAGTGTCTTTTTCTGTGTGACTTATTTCACTTAGAATCGTCGTACCTAAATCCTCTCATCATGCTGCTACTAGCCTTATGACGTTAATTTCATGGCTGAGTGATATGCCATTGTACATAAGGACCACAACTTCCTTATCCATTTTTCTCTTTCCTGGGATATTTAAGGTGTAACGAAGTGGAGGTTCTTGTCAACAGAGCAGCCCTAAACTTTGGGGTGCCTGTGTCTTGCTGATTTTTAGTTTTCCCAATTTCTACGCCCATGAGTGGAAGTGCCTTATGCTCTCTATGCTGAGTTTTTTAGATGTTTCAGGAAACACCGTACACTTCTCCAGAGTGGCTGTTGGCAATTTACATCCCGCCCATCAGCGTAGTAAGGCTCCCGTTTCTCCATGGCCTGTCCTGCATTTCTGGTTTTGACACTTTATTCAGCATGGCCCTTTTGACCGATGGGAAGCGAGACTTCTTTGTAGCGCTGATTTGCCTTTCCAGGTTGCTTGGTTGGCCAAAAAGGGCGTATGCGTTTTTTCCTGAATATATTCAGGAAAAAACGCATACGCCCTTTTTGGCCAAGGGCATCATGGTCGAGGTTTTGCCGCTTTTCCTGTGCTTTAAAGGCGATTCGACTCTACCTCCTGAAATCTGTTTCCTGCAATTCTGCCTTGCTTTCAAATCCTCCTCGTTGCCTTCCCTCAATATATTTGTGGATGAGAGTTATCATTTATAACTCTGCAGGTTTGTGAATTGCAGTGCCCCTGAGCTCGATTTTTCAACTCGCTTTTTTGGGAGCTGGCCGCAAAAGCGCAGGATTGCTTCAGGCCCTGTTCTGCTTCCGGGCGGCAGGCTGAGCCTGTGGTTAATTCTTCTTCCTGATGGGAAAATAGAGTGACCTGTGCCTGTCCCAACACCTAGAGCTAGTCTCTCACTGGTTCCCCCTCTTCCCGTTCATCCTCAGGACAAATTGCAACCTGTACGGAACAGGAGGTTAAAGGTGCTGATTCTCGAAGGAGGGAGATTGCTAGTAAAGCGGCTGTAATGGCCAACCCGAGCACAAGGAGATGAGAAAAGAGGTGCGTTTTAGAAACCTTTCCCGATCACACGGTGTACCATCTTCTGGGTTTCTCATGCATGTTTTCGATGTAGGAAGATGCCCTTGAACCTGGAGATTTTGGACCCATGGGATGGATACCACGCAGTATTACTTTAAAGGGTCTGCGTTTGCTCACCCAACCTCACCAAACCTCTCAGCCCCAAGAGTGTCCACCCTTATGTCTCAATCAGCTGTGGGTCTAGAGATGGTCAATCCAGGTGGCATCACAGCCCCTGAACGAATTTTGTAAGAATTTCTCTCTCTTTCACTGTCTTTGTTTCACGGGTTTTTAAAAGTAATTGATTTTTATAATGGGGTTTAGCTGCTTTTCACTGCTGTGTTTATGCCGCTTTACACCCACTTGACTCACTTACAGAGGGATATCAATACATTGGTTTTAAGATTCTTCCTAGTCAGATATATTCTTGGGCGGTGAACAGGGGGTGTTGAGTCCAGTTCACTGAGCAAGGAGTAGGTCTTGTCTATTACATATTGGGTTTATGGAACGGTATCTGAGCTAATTTGAAACCCTTGTTTTATGCATCACCCACCTCACCTTTCCCGTTAAGCAGCCATAGTGTGTCTTCTAAACGTGTGACGCTGTTCTGTTTTGTAATTCAGTTCAAGTGTAGCGGTTTTTACATTCCCTCTCTAAGTGATATCTTATGATAAGTGTCTTTTTCTGTGTGACTTATTTCACTTAGAATCGTCGTACCTAAATCCTCTCATCATGCTGCTACTAGCCTTATGACGTTAATTTCATGGCTGAGTGATATGCCATTGTACATAAGGACCACAACTTCCTTATCCATTTTTCTCTTTCCTGGGATATTTAAGGTGTAACGAAGTGGAGGTTCTTGTCAACAGAGCAGCCCTAAACTTTGGGGTGCCTGTGTCTTGCTGATTTTTAGTTTTCCCAATTTCTACGCCCATGAGTGGAAGTGCCTTATGCTCTCTATGCTGAGTTTTTTAGATGTTTCAGGAAACACCGTACACTTCTCCAGAGTGGCTGTTGGCAATTTACATCCCGCCCATCAGCGTAGTAAGGCTCCCGTTTCTCCATGGCCTGTCCTGCATTTCTGGTTTTGACACTTTATTCAGCATGGCCCTTTTGACCGATGGGAAGCGAGACTTCTTTGTAGCGCTGATTTGCCTTTCCAGGTTGCTTGGTTGGCCAAAAAGGGCGTATGCGTTTTTTCCTGAATATATTCAGGAAAAAACGCATACGCCCTTTTTGGCCAAGGGCATCATGGTCGAGGTTTTGCCGCTTTTCCTGTGCTTTAAAGGCGATTCGACTCTACCTCCTGAAATCTGTTTCCTGCAATTCTGCCTTGCTTTCAAATCCTCCTCGTTGCCTTCCCTCAATATATTTGTGGACGAGAGTTATCATTTCTAACTCTGCAGGTTTGTGAATTGCAGTGCCCCTGAGCTCGATTTTTCAACTCGCTTTTTTGGGAGCTGGCCGCAAAAGCGCAGGATTGCTTCAGGCCCTGTTCTGCTTCCGGGCGGCAGGCTGAGCCTGTGGTTAATTCTTCTTCCTGATGGGAAAATAGAGTGACCTGTGCCTGTCCCAACACCTAGAGCTAGTCTCTCACTGGTTCCCCCTCTTCCCGTTCATCCTCAGGACAAATTGCAACCTGTACGGAACAGGAGGTTAAAGGTGCTGATTCTCGAAGGAGGGAGATTGCTAGTAAAGCGGCTGTAATGGCCAACCCGAGCACAAGGAGATGAGAAAAGAGGTGCGTTTTAGAAACCTTTCCCGATCACACGGTGTACCATCTTCTGGGTTTCTCATGCATGTTTTCGATGTAGGAAGATGCCCTTGAACCTGGAGATTTTGGACCCATGGGATGGATACCACGCAGTATTACTTTAAAGGGTCTGCGTTTGCTCACCCAACCTCACCAAACCTCTCAGCCCCAAGAGTGTCCACCCTTATGTCTCAATCACCTGTGGGTCTAGAGATGGTCAATCCAGGTGGCATCACAGCCCCTGAACGAATTTTGTAAGAATTTCTCTCTCTTTCACTGTCTTTGTTTCACGGGTTTTTAAAAGTAATTGATTTTTATAATGGGGTTTAGCTGCTTTTCACTGCTGTGTTTATGCCGCTTTACACCCACTTGACTCACTTACAGAGGGATATCAATACATTGGTTTTAAGATTCTTCCTAGTCAGATATATTCTTGGGCGGTGAACAGGGGGTGTTGAGTCCAGTTCACTGAGCAAGGAGTAGGTCTTGTCTATTACATATTGGGTTTATGGAACGGTATCTGAGCTAATTTGAAACCCTTGTTTTATGCATCACCCACCTCACCTTTCCCGTTAAGCAGCCATAGTGTGTCTTCTAAACGTGTGACGCTGTTCTGTTTTGTAATTCAGTTCAAGTGTAGCGGTTTTTACATTCCCTCTCTAAGTGATATCTTATGATAAGTGTCTTTTTCTGTGTGACTTATTTCACTTAGAATCGTCGTACCTAAATCCTCTCATCATGCTGCTACTAGCCTTATGACGTTAATTTCATGGCTGAGTGATATGCCATTGTACATAAGGACCACAACTTCCTTATCCATTTTTCTCTTTCCTGGGATATTTAAGGTGTAACGAAGTGGAGGTTCTTGTCAACAGAGCAGCCCTAAACTTTGGGGTGCCTGTGTCTTGCTGATTTTTAGTTTTCCCAATTTCTACGCCCATGAGTGGAAGTGCCTTATGCTCTCTATGCTGAGTTTTTTAGATGTTTCAGGAAACACCGTACACTTCTCCAGAGTGGCTGTTGGCAATTTACATCCCGCCCATCAGCGTAGTAAGGCTCCCGTTTCTCCATGGCCTGTCCTGCATTTCTGGTTTTGACACTTTATTCAGCATGGCCCTTTTGACCGATGGGAAGCGAGACTTCTTTGTAGCGCTGATTTGCCTTTCCAGGTTGCTTGGTTGGCCAAAAAGGGCGTATGCGTTTTTTCCTGAATATATTCAGGAAAAAACGCATACGCCCTTTTTGGCCAAGGGCATCATGGTCGAGGTTTTGCCGCTTTTCCTGTGCTTTAAAGGCGATTCGACTCTACCTCCTGAAATCTGTTTCCTGCAATTCTGCCTTGCTTTCAAATCCTCCTCGTTGCCTTCCCTCAATATATTTGTGGACGAGAGTTATCATTTCTAACTCTGCAGGTTTGTGAATTGCAGTGCCCCTGAGCTCGATTTTTCAACTCGCTTTTTTGGGAGCTGGCCGCAAAAGCGCAGGATTGCTTCAGGCCCTGTTCTGCTTCCGGGCGGCAGGCTGAGCCTGTGGTTAATTCTTCTTCCTGATGGGAAAATAGAGTGACCTGTGCCTGTCCCAACACCTAGAGCTAGTCTCTCACTGGTTCCCCCTCTTCCCGTTCATCCTCAGGACAAATTGCAACCTGTACGGAACAGGAGGTTAAAGGTGCTGATTCTCGAAGGAGGGAGATTGCTAGTAAAGCGGCTGTAATGGCCAACCCGAGCACAAGGAGATGAGAAAAGAGGTGCGTTTTAGAAACCTTTCCCGATCACACGGTGTACCATCTTCTGGGTTTCTCATGCATGTTTTCGATGTAGGAAGATGCCCTTGAACCTGGAGATTTTGGACCCATGGGATGGATACCACGCAGTATTACTTTAAAGGGTCTGCGTTTGCTCACCCAACCTCACCAAACCTCTCAGCCCCAAGAGTGTCCACCCTTATGTCTCAATCAGCTGTGGGTCTAGAGATGGTCAATCCAGGTGGCATCACAGCCCCTGAACGAATTTTGTAAGAATTTCTCTCTCTTTCACTGTCTTTGTTTCACGGGTTTTTAAAAGTAATTGATTTTTATAATGGGGTTTAGCTGCTTTTCACTGCTGTGTTTATGCCGCTTTACACCCACTTGACTCACTTACAGAGGGATATCAATACATTGGTTTTAAGATTCTTCCTAGTCAGATATATTCTTGGGCGGTGAACAGGGGGTGTTGAGTCCAGTTCACTGAGCAAGGAGTAGGTCTTGTCTATTACATATTGGGTTTATGGAACGGTATCTGAGCTAATTTGAAACCCTTGTTTTATGCATCACCCACCTCACCTTTCCCGTTAAGCAGCCATAGTGTGTCTTCTAAACGTGTGACGCTGTTCTGTTTTGTAATTCAGTTCAAGTGTAGCGGTTTTTACATTCCCTCTCTAAGTGATATCTTATGATAAGTGTCTTTTTCTGTGTGACTTATTTCACTTAGAATCGTCGTACCTAAATCCTCTCATCATGCTGCTACTAGCCTTATGACGTTAATTTCATGGCTGAGTGATATGCCATTGTACATAAGGACCACAACTTCCTTATCCATTTTTCTCTTTCCTGGGATATTTAAGGTGTAACGAAGTGGAGGTTCTTGTCAACAGAGCAGCCCTAAACTTTGGGGTGCCTGTGTCTTGCTGATTTTTAGTTTTCCCAATTTCTACGCCCATGAGTGGAAGTGCCTTATGCTCTCTATGCTGAGTTTTTTAGATGTTTCAGGAAACACCGTACACTTCTCCAGAGTGGCTGTTGGCAATTTACATCCTGCCCATCAGCGTAGTAAGGCTCCCGTTTCTCCATGGCCTGTCCTGCATTTCTGGTTTTGACACTTTATTCAGCATGGCCCTTTTGACCGATGGGAAGCGAGACTTCTTTGTAGCGCTGATTTGCCTTTCCAGGTTGCTTGGTTGGCCAAAAAGGGCGTATGCGTTTTTTCCTGAATATATTCAGGAAAAAACGCATACGCCCTTTTTGGCCAAGGGCATCGTTGTCGAGGTTTTGCCGCTTTTCCTGTGCTTTAAAGGCGATTCGACTCTACCTCCTGAAATCTGTTTCCTGCAATTCTGCCTTGCTTTCAAATCCTCCTCGTTGCCTTCCCTCAATATATTTGTGGACGAGAGTTATCATTTCTAACTCTGCAGGTTTGTGAATTGCAGTGCCCCTGAGCTCGATTTTTCAACTCGCTTTTTTGGGAGCTGGCCGCAAAAGCGCAGGATTGCTTCAGGCCCTGTTCTGCTTCCGGGCGGCAGGCTGAGCCTGTGGTTAATTCTTCTTCCTGATGGGAAAATAGAGTGACCTGTGCCTGTCCCAACACCTAGAGCTAGTCTCTCACTGGTTCCCCCTCTTCCCGTTCATCCTCAGGACAAATTGCAACCTGTACGGAACAGGAGGTTAAAGGTGCTGATTCTCGAAGGAGGGAGATTGCTAGTAAAGCGGCTGTAATGGCCAACCCGAGCACAAGGAGATGAGAAAAGAGGTGCGTTTTAGAAACCTTTCCCGATCACACGGTGTACCATCTTCTGGGTTTCTCATGCATGTTTTCGATGTAGGAAGATGCCCTTGAACCTGGAGATTTTGGACCCATGGGATGGATACCACGCAGTATTACTTTAAAGGGTCTGCGTTTGCTCACCCAACCTCACCAAACCTCTCAGCCCCAAGAGTGTCCACCCTTATGTCTCAATCAGCTGTGGGTCTAGAGATGGTCAATCCAGGTGGCATCACAGCCCCTGAACGAATTTTGTAAGAATTTCTCTCTCTTTCACTGTCTTTGTTTCACGGGTTTTTAAAAGTAATTGATTTTTATAATGGGGTTTAGCTGCTTTTCACTGCTGTGTTTATGCCGCTTTACACCCACTTGACTCACTTACAGAGGGATATCAATACATTGGTTTTAAGATTCTTCCTAGTCAGATATATTCTTGGGCGGTGAACAGGGGGTGTTGAGTCCAGTTCACTGAGCAAGGAGTAGGTCTTGTCTATTACATATTGGGTTTATGGAACGGTATCTGAGCTAATTTGAAACCCTTGTTTTATGCATCACCCACCTCACCTTTCCCGTTAAGCAGCCATAGTGTGTCTTCTAAACGTGTGACGCTGTTCTGTTTTGTAATTCAGTTCAAGTGTAGCGGTTTTTACATTCCCTCTCTAAGTGATATCTTATGATAAGTGTCTTTTTCTGTGTGACTTATTTCACTTAGAATCGTCGTACCTAAATCCTCTCATCATGCTGCTACTAGCCTTATGACGTTAATTTCATGGCTGAGTGATATGCCATTGTACATAAGGACCACAACTTCCTTATCCATTTTTCTCTTTCCTGGGATATTTAAGGTGTAACGAAGTGGAGGTTCTTGTCAACAGAGCAGCCCTAAACTTTGGGGTGCCTGTGTCTTGCTGATTTTTAGTTTTCCCAATTTCTACGCCCATGAGTGGAAGTGCCTTATGCTCTCTATGCTGAGTTTTTTAGATGTTTCAGGAAACACCGTACACTTCTCCAGAGTGGCTGTTGGCAATTTACATCCCGCCCATCAGCGTAGTAAGGCTCCCGTTTCTCCATGGCCTGTCCTGCATTTCTGGTTTTGACACTTTATTCAGCATGGCCCTTTTGACCGATGGGAAGCGAGACTTCTTTGTAGCGCTGATTTGCCTTTCCAGGTTGCTTGGTTGGCCAAAAAGGGCGTATGCGTTTTTTCCTGAATATATTCAGGAAAAAACGCATACGCCCTTTTTGGCCAAGGGCATCGTTGTCGAGGTTTTGCCGCTTTTCCTGTGCTTTAAAGGCGATTCGACTCTACCTCCTGAAATCTGTTTCCTGCAATTCTGCCTTGCTTTCAAATCCTCCTCGTTGCCTTCCCTCAATATATTTGTGGACGAGAGTTATCATTTCTAACTCTGCAGGTTTGTGAATTGCAGTGCCCCTGAGCTCGATTTTTCAACTCGCTTTTTTGGGAGCTGGCCGCAAAAGCGCAGGATTGCTTCAGGCCCTGTTCTGCTTCCGGGCGGCAGGCTGAGCCTGTGGTTAATTCTTCTTCCTGATGGGAAAATAGAGTGACCTGTGCCTGTCCCAACACCTAGAGCTAGTCTCTCACTGGTTCCCCCTCTTCCCGTTCATCCTCAGGACAAATTGCAACCTGTACGGAACAGGAGGTTAAAGGTGCTGATTCTCGAAGGAGGGAGATTGCTAGTAAAGCGGCTGTAATGGCCAACCCGAGCACAAGGAGATGAGAAAAGAGGTGCGTTTTAGAAACCTTTCCCGATCACACGGTGTACCATCTTCTGGGTTTCTCATGCATGTTTTCGATGTAGGAAGATGCCCTTGAACCTGGAGATTTTGGACCCATGGGATGGATACCACGCAGTATTACTTTAAAGGGTCTGCGTTTGCTCACCCAACCTCACCAAACCTCTCAGCCCCAAGAGTGTCCACCCTTATGTCTCAATCAGCTGTGGGTCTAGAGATGGTCAATCCAGGTGGCATCACAGCCCCTGAACGAATTTTGTAAGAATTTCTCTCTCTTTCACTGTCTTTGTTTCACGGGTTTTTAAAAGTAATTGATTTTTATAATGGGGTTTAGCTGCTTTTCACTGCTGTGTTTATGCCGCTTTACACCCACTTGACTCACTTACAGAGGGATATCAATACATTGGTTTTAAGATTCTTCCTAGTCAGATATATTCTTGGGCGGTGAACAGGGGGTGTTGAGTCCAGTTCACTGAGCAAGGAGTAGGTCTTGTCTATTACATATTGGGTTTATGGAACGGTATCTGAGCTAATTTGAAACCCTTGTTTTATGCATCACCCACCTCACCTTTCCCGTTAAGCAGCCATAGTGTGTCTTCTAAACGTGTGACGCTGTTCTGTTTTGTAATTCAGTTCAAGTGTAGCGGTTTTTACATTCCCTCTCTAAGTGATATCTTATGATAAGTGTCTTTTTCTGTGTGACTTATTTCACTTAGAATCGTCGTACCTAAATCCTCTCATCATGCTGCTACTAGCCTTATGACGTTAATTTCATGGCTGAGTGATATGCCATTGTACATAAGGACCACAACTTCCTTATCCATTTTTCTCTTTCCTGGGATATTTAAGGTGTAACGAAGTGGAGGTTCTTGTCAACAGAGCAGCCCTAAACTTTGGGGTGCCTGTGTCTTGCTGATTTTTAGTTTTCCCAATTTCTACGCCCATGAGTGGAAGTGCCTTATGCTCTCTATGCTGAGTTTTTTAGATGTTTCAGGAAACACCGTACACTTCTCCAGAGTGGCTGTTGGCAATTTACATCCCGCCCATCAGCGTAGTAAGGCTCCCGTTTCTCCATGGCCTGTCCTGCATTTCTGGTTTTGACACTTTATTCAGCATGGCCCTTTTGACCGATGGGAAGCGAGACTTCTTTGTAGCGCTGATTTGCCTTTCCAGGTTGCTTGGTTGGCCAAAAAGGGCGTATGCGTTTTTTCCTGAATATATTCAGGAAAAAACGCATACGCCCTTTTTGGCCAAGGGCATCGTGGTCGAGGTTTTGCCGCTTTTCCTGTGCTTTAAAGGCGATTCGACTCTACCTCCTGAAATCTGTTTCCTGCAATTCTGCCTTGCTTTCAAATCCTCCTCGTTGCCTTCCCTCAATATATTTGTGGACGAGAGTTATCATTTCTAACTCTGCAGGTTTGTGAATTGCAGTGCCCCTGAGCTCGATTTTTCAACTCGCTTTTTTGGGAGCTGGCCGCAAAAGCGCAGGATTGCTTCAGGCCCTGTTCTGCTTCCGGGCGGCAGGCTGAGCCTGTGGTTAATTCTTCTTCCTGATGGGAAAATAGAGTGACCTGTGCCTGTCCCAACACCTAGAGCTAGTCTCTCACTGGTTCCCCCTCTTCCCGTTCATCCTCAGGACAAATTGCAACCTGTACGGAACAGGAGGTTAAAGGTGCTGATTCTCGAAGGAGGGAGATTGCTAGTAAAGCGGCTGTAATGGCCAACCCGAGCACAAGGAGATGAGAAAAGAGGTGCGTTTTAGAAACCTTTCCCGATCACACGGTGTACCATCTTCTGGGTTTCTCATGCATGTTTTCGATGTAGGAAGATGCCCTTGAACCTGGAGATTTTGGACCCATGGGATGGATACCACGCAGTATTACTTTAAAGGGTCTGCGTTTGCTCACCCAACCTCACCAAACCCCTCAGCCCCAAGAGTGTCCACCCTTATGTCTCAATCAGCTGTGGGTCTAGAGATGGTCAATCCAGGTGGCATCACAGCCCCTGAACGAATTTTGTAAGAATTTCTCTCTCTTTCACTGTCTTTGTTTCACGGGTTTTTAAAAGTAATTGATTTTTATAATGGGGTTTAGCTGCTTTTCACTGCTGTGTTTATGCCGCTTTACACCCACTTGACTCACTTACAGAGGGATATCAATACATTGGTTTTAAGATTCTTCCTAGTCAGATATATTCTTGGGCGGTGAACAGGGGGTGTTGAGTCCAGTTCACTGAGCAAGGAGTAGGTCTTGTCTATTACATATTGGGTTTATGGAACGGTATCTGAGCTAATTTGAAACCCTTGTTTTATGCATCACCCACCTCACCTTTCCCGTTAAGCAGCCATAGTGTGTCTTCTAAACGTGTGACGCTGTTCTGTTTTGTAATTCAGTTCAAGTGTAGCGGTTTTTACATTCCCTCTCTAAGTGATATCTTATGATAAGTGTCTTTTTCTGTGTGACTTATTTCACTTAGAATCGTCGTACCTAAATCCTCTCATCATGCTGCTACTAGCCTTATGACGTTAATTTCATGGCTGAGTGATATGCCATTGTACATAAGGACCACAACTTCCTTATCCATTTTTCTCTTTCCTGGGATATTTAAGGTGTAACGAAGTGGAGGTTCTTGTCAACAGAGCAGCCCTAAACTTTGGGGTGCCTGTGTCTTGCTGATTTTTAGTTTTCCCAATTTCTACGCCCATGAGTGGAAGTGCCTTATGCTCTCTATGCTGAGTTTTTTAGATGTTTCAGGAAACACCGTACACTTCTCCAGAGTGGCTGTTGGCAATTTACATCCCGCCCATCAGCGTAGTAAGGCTCCCGTTTCTCCATGGCCTGTCCTGCATTTCTGGTTTTGACACTTTATTCAGCATGGCCCTTTTGACCGATGGGAAGCGAGACTTCTTTGTAGCGCTGATTTGCCTTTCCAGGTTGCTTGCTTGGCCAAAAAGGGCGTATGCGTTTTTTCCTGAATATATTCAGGAAAAAACGCATACGCCCTTTTTGGCCAAGGGCATCGTTGTCGAGGTTTTGCCGCTTTTCCTGTGCTTTAAAGGCGATTCGACTCTACCTCCTGAAATCTGTTTCCTGCAATTCTGCCTTGCTTTCAAATCCTCCTCGTTGCCTTCCCTCAATATATTTGTGGACGAGAGTTATCATTTCTAACTCTGCAGGTTTGTGAATTGCAGTGCCCCTGAGCTCGATTTTTCAACTCGCTTTTTTGGGAGCTGGCCGCAAAAGCGCAGGATTGCTTCAGGCCCTGTTCTGCTTCCGGGCGGCAGGCTGAGCCTGTGGTTAATTCTTCTTCCTGATGGGAAAATAGAGTGACCTGTGCCTGTCCCAACACCTAGAGCTAGTCTCTCACTGGTTCCCCCTCTTCCCGTTCATCCTCAGGACAAATTGCAACCTGTACGGAACAGGAGGTTAAAGGTGCTGATTCTCGAAGGAGGGAGATTGCTAGTAAAGCGGCTGTAATGGCCAACCCGAGCACAAGGAGATGAGAAAAGAGGTGCGTTTTAGAAACCTTTCCCGATCACACGGTGTACCATCTTCTGGGTTTCTCATGCATGTTTTCGATGTAGGAAGATGCCCTTGAACCTGGAGATTTTGGACCCATGGGATGGATACCACGCAGTATTACTTTAAAGGGTCTGCGTTTGCTCACCCAACCTCACCAAACCTCTCAGCCCCAAGAGTGTCCACCCTTATGTCTCAATCACCTGTGGGTCTAGAGATGGTCAATCCAGGTGGCATCACAGCCCCTGAACGAATTTTGTAAGAATTTCTCTCTCTTTCACTGTCTTTGTTTCACGGGTTTTTAAAAGTAATTGATTTTTATAATGGGGTTTAGCTGCTTTTCACTGCTGTGTTTATGCCGCTTTACACCCACTTGACTCACTTACAGAGGGATATCAATACATTGGTTTTAAGATTCTTCCTAGTCAGATATATTCTTAGGCGGTGAACAGGGGGTGTTGAGTCCAGTTCACTGAGCAAGGAGTAGGTCTTGTCTATTACATATTGGGTTTATGGAACGGTATCTGAGCTAATTTGAAACCCTTGTTTTATGCATCACCCACCTCACCTTTCCCGTTAAGCAGCCATAGTGTGTCTTCTAAACGTGTGACGCTGTTCTGTTTTGTAATTCAGTTCAAGTGTAGCGGTTTTTACATTCCCTCTCTAAGTGATATCTTATGATAAGTGTCTTTTTCTGTGTGACTTATTTCACTTAGAATCGTCGTACCTAAATCCTCTCATCATGCTGCTACTAGCCTTATGACGTTAATTTCATGGCTGAGTGATATGCCATTGTACATAAGGACCACAACTTCCTTATCCATTTTTCTCTTTCCTGGGATATTTAAGGTGTAACGAAGTGGAGGTTCTTGTCAACAGAGCAGCCCTAAACTTTGGGGTGCCTGTGTCTTGCTGATTTTTAGTTTTCCCAATTTCTACGCCCATGAGTGGAAGTGCCTTATGCTCTCTATGCTGAGTTTTTTAGATGTTTCAGGAAACACCGTACACTTCTCCAGAGTGGCTGTTGGCAATTTACATCCCGCCCATCAGCGTAGTAAGGCTCCCGTTTCTCCATGGCCTGTCCTGCATTTCTGGTTTTGACACTTTATTCAGCATGGCCCTTTTGACCGATGGGAAGCGAGACTTCTTTGTAGCGCTGATTTGCCTTTCCAGGTTGCTTGGTTGGCCAAAAAGGGCGTATGCGTTTTTTCCTGAATATATTCAGGAAAAAACGCATACGCCCTTTTTGGCCAAGGGCATCGTGGTCGAGGTTTTGCCGCTTTTCCTGTGCTTTAAAGGCGATTCGACTCTACCTCCTGAAATCTGTTTCCTGCAATTCTGCCTTGCTTTCAAATCCTCCTCGTTGCCTTCCCTCAATATATTTGTGGACGAGAGTTATCATTTCTAACTCTGCAGGTTTGTGAATTGCAGTGCCCCTGAGCTCGATTTTTCAACTCGCTTTTTTGGGAGCTGGCCGCAAAAGCGCAGGATTGCTTCAGGCCCTGTTCTGCTTCCGGGCGGCAGGCTGAGCCTGTGGTTAATTCTTCTTCCTGATGGGAAAATAGAGTGACCTGTGCCTGTCCCAACACCTAGAGCTAGTCTCTCACTGGTTCCCCCTCTTCCCGTTCATCCTCAGGACAAATTGCAACCTGTACGGAACAGGAGGTTAAAGGTGCTGATTCTCGAAGGAGGGAGATTGCTAGTAAAGCGGCTGTAATGGCCAACCCGAGCACAAGGAGATGAGAAAAGAGGTGCGTTTTAGAAACCTTTCCCGATCACACGGTGTACCATCTTCTGGGTTTCTCATGCATGTTTTCGATGTAGGAAGATGCCCTTGAACCTGGAGATTTTGGACCCATGGGATGGATACCACGCAGTATTACTTTAAAGGGTCTGCGTTTGCTCACCCAACCTCACCAAACCCCTCAGCCCCAAGAGTGTCCACCCTTATGTCTCAATCAGCTGTGGGTCTAGAGATGGTCAATCCAGGTGGCATCACAGCCCCTGAACGAATTTTGTAAGAATTTCTCTCTCTTTCACTGTCTTTGTTTCACGGGTTTTTAAAAGTAATTGATTTTTATAATGGGGTTTAGCTGCTTTTCACTGCTGTGTTTATGCCGCTTTACACCCACTTGACTCACTTACAGAGGGATATCAATACATTGGTTTTAAGATTCTTCCTAGTCAGATATATTCTTGGGCGGTGAACAGGGGGTGTTGAGTCCAGTTCACTGAGCAAGGAGTAGGTCTTGTCTATTACATATTGGGTTTATGGAACGGTATCTGAGCTAATTTGAAACCCTTGTTTTATGCATCACCCACCTCACCTTTCCCGTTAAGCAGCCATAGTGTGTCTTCTAAACGTGTGACGCTGTTCTGTTTTGTAATTCAGTTCAAGTGTAGCGGTTTTTACATTCCCTCTCTAAGTGATATCTTATGATAAGTGTCTTTTTCTGTGTGACTTATTTCACTTAGAATCGTCGTACCTAAATCCTCTCATCATGCTGCTACTAGCCTTATGACGTTAATTTCATGGCTGAGTGATATGCCATTGTACATAAGGACCACAACTTCCTTATCCATTTTTCTCTTTCCTGGGATATTTAAGGTGTAACGAAGTGGAGGTTCTTGTCAACAGAGCAGCCCTAAACTTTGGGGTGCCTGTGTCTTGCTGATTTTTAGTTTTCCCAATTTCTACGCCCATGAGTGGAAGTGCCTTATGCTCTCTATGCTGAGTTTTTTAGATGTTTCAGGAAACACCGTACACTTCTCCAGAGTGGCTGTTGGCAATTTACATCCCGCCCATCAGCGTAGTAAGGCTCCCGTTTCTCCATGGCCTGTCCTGCATTTCTGGTTTTGACACTTTATTCAGCATGGCCCTTTTGACCGATGGGAAGCGAGACTTCTTTGTAGCGCTGATTTGCCTTTCCAGGTTGCTTGCTTGGCCAAAAAGGGCGTATGCGTTTTTTCCTGAATATATTCAGGAAAAAACGCATACGCCCTTTTTGGCCAAGGGCATCGTTGTCGAGGTTTTGCCGCTTTTCCTGTGCTTTAAAGGCGATTCGACTCTACCTCCTGAAATCTGTTTCCTGCAATTCTGCCTTGCTTTCAAATCCTCCTCGTTGCCTTCCCTCAATATATTTGTGGACGAGAGTTATCATTTCTAACTCTGCAGGTTTGTGAATTGCAGTGCCCCTGAGCTCGATTTTTCAACTCGCTTTTTTGGGAGCTGGCCGCAAAAGCGCAGGATTGCTTCAGGCCCTGTTCTGCTTCCGGGCGGCAGGCTGAGCCTGTGGTTAATTCTTCTTCCTGATGGGAAAATAGAGTGACCTGTGCCTGTCCCAACACCTAGAGCTAGTCTCTCACTGGTTCCCCCTCTTCCCGTTCATCCTCAGGACAAATTGCAACCTGTACGGAACAGGAGGTTAAAGGTGCTGATTCTCGAAGGAGGGAGATTGCTAGTAAAGCGGCTGTAATGGCCAACCCGAGCACAAGGAGATGAGAAAAGAGGTGCGTTTTAGAAACCTTTCCCGATCACACGGTGTACCATCTTCTGGGTTTCTCATGCATGTTTTCGATGTAGGAAGATGCCCTTGAACCTGGAGATTTTGGACCCATGGGATGGATACCACGCAGTATTACTTTAAAGGGTCTGCGTTTGCTCACCCAACCTCACCAAACCTCTCAGCCCCAAGAGTGTCCACCCTTATGTCTCAATCACCTGTGGGTCTAGAGATGGTCAATCCAGGTGGCATCACAGCCCCTGAACGAATTTTGTAAGAATTTCTCTCTCTTTCACTGTCTTTGTTTCACGGGTTTTTAAAAGTAATTGATTTTTATAATGGGGTTTAGCTGCTTTTCACTGCTGTGTTTATGCCGCTTTACACCCACTTGACTCACTTACAGAGGGATATCAATACATTGGTTTTAAGATTCTTCCTAGTCAGATATATTCTTGGGCGGTGAACAGCGGGTGTTGAGTCCAGTTCACTGAGCAAGGAGTAGGTCTTGTCTATTACATATTGGGTTTATGGAACGGTATCTGAGCTAATTTGAAACCCTTGTTTTATGCATCACCCACCTCACCTTTCCCGTTAAGCAGCCATAGTGTGTCTTCTAAACGTGTGACGCTGTTCTGTTTTGTAATTCAGTTCAAGTGTAGCGGTTTTTACATTCCCTCTCTAAGTGATATCTTATGATAAGTGTCTTTTTCTGTGTGACTTATTTCACTTAGAATCGTCGTACCTAAATCCTCTCATCATGCTGCTACTAGCCTTATGACGTTAATTTCATGGCTGAGTGATATGCCATTGTACATAAGGACCACAACTTCCTTATCCATTTTTCTCTTTCCTGGGATATTTAAGGTGTAACGAAGTGGAGGTTCTTGTCAACAGAGCAGCCCTAACCTTTGGGGTGCCTGTGTCTTGCTGATTTTTAGTTTTCCCAATTTCTACGCCCATGAGTGGAAGTGCCTTATGCTCTCTATGCTGAGTTTTTTAGATGTTTCAGGAAACACCGTACACTTCTCCAGAGTGGCTGTTGGCAATTTACATCCCGCCCATCAGCGTAGTAAGGCTCCCGTTTCTCCATGGCCTGTCCTGCATTTCTGGTTTTGACACTTTATTCAGCATGGCCCTTTTGACCGATGGGAAGCGAGACTTCTTTGTAGCGCTGATTTGCCTTTCCAGGTTGCTTGGTTGGCCAAAAAGGGCGTATGCGTTTTTTCCTGAATATATTCAGGAAAAAACGCATACGCCCTTTTTGGCCAAGGGCATCGTTGTCGAGGTTTTGCCGCTTTTCCTGTGCTTTAAAGGCGATTCGACTCTACCTCCTGAAATCTGTTTCCTGCAATTCTGCCTTGCTTTCAAATCCTCCTCGTTGCCTTCCCTCAATATATTTGTGGACGAGAGTTATCATTTCTAACTCTGCAGGTTTGTGAATTGCAGTGCCCCTGAGCTCGATTTTTCAACTCGCTTTTTTGGGAGCTGGCCGCAAAAGCGCAGGATTGCTTCAGGCCCTGTTCTGCTTCCGGGCGGCAGGCTGAGCCTGTGGTTAATTCTTCTTCCTGATGGGAAAATAGAGTGACCTGTGCCTGTCCCAACACCTAGAGCTAGTCTCTCACTGGTTCCCCCTCTTCCCGTTCATCCTCAGGACAAATTGCAACCTGTACGGAACAGGAGGTTAAAGGTGCTGATTCTCGAAGGAGGGAGATTGCTAGTAAAGCGGCTGTAATGGCCAACCCGAGCACAAGGAGATGAGAAAAGAGGTGCGTTTTAGAAACCTTTCCCGATCACACGGTGTACCATCTTCTGGGTTTCTCATGCATGTTTTCGATGTAGGAAGATGCCCTTGAACCTGGAGATTTTGGACCCATGGGATGGATACCACGCAGTATTACTTTAAAGGGTCTGCGTTTGCTCACCCAACCTCACCAAACCTCTCAGCCCCAAGAGTGTCCACCCTTATGTCTCAATCAGCTGTGGGTCTAGAGATGGTCAATCCAGGTGGCATCACAGCCCCTGAACGAATTTTGTAAGAATTTCTCTCTCTTTCACTGTCTTTGTTTCACGGGTTTTTAAAAGTAATTGATTTTTATAATGGGGTTTAGCTGCTTTTCACTGCTGTGTTTATGCCGCTTTACACCCACTTGACTCACTTACAGAGGGATATCAATACATTGGTTTTAAGATTCTTCCTAGTCAGATATATTCTTGGGCGGTGAACAGGGGGTGTTGAGTCCAGTTCACTGAGCAAGGAGTAGGTCTTGTCTATTACATATTGGGTTTATGGAACGGTATCTGAGCTAATTTGAAACCCTTGTTTTATGCATCACCCACCTCACCTTTCCCGTTAAGCAGCCATAGTGTGTCTTCTAAACGTGTGACGCTGTTCTGTTTTGTAATTCAGTTCAAGTGTAGCGGTTTTTACATTCCCTCTCTAAGTGATATCTTATGATAAGTGTCTTTTTCTGTGTGACTTATTTCACTTAGAATCGTCGTACCTAAATCCTCTCATCATGCTGCTACTAGCCTTATGACGTTAATTTCATGGCTGAGTGATATGCCATTGTACATAAGGACCACAACTTCCTTATCCATTTTTCTCTTTCCTGGGATATTTAAGGTGTAACGAAGTGGAGGTTCTTGTCAACAGAGCAGCCCTAACCTTTGGGGTGCCTGTGTCTTGCTGATTTTTAGTTTTCCCAATTTCTACGCCCATGAGTGGAAGTGCCTTATGCTCTCTATGCTGAGTTTTTTAGATGTTTCAGGAAACACCGTACACTTCTCCAGAGTGGCTGTTGGCAATTTACATCCCGCCCATCAGCGTAGTAAGGCTCCCGTTTCTCCATGGCCTGTCCTGCATTTCTGGTTTTGACACTTTATTCAGCATGGCCCTTTTGACCGATGGGAAGCGAGACTTCTTTGTAGCGCTGATTTGCCTTTCCAGGTTGCTTGCTTGGCCAAAAAGGGCGTATGCGTTTTTTCCTGAATATATTCAGGAAAAAACGCATACGCCCTTTTTGGCCAAGGGCATCGTTGTCGAGGTTTTGCCGCTTTTCCTGTGCTTTAAAGGCGATTCGACTCTACCTCCTGAAATCTGTTTCCTGCAATTCTGCCTTGCTTTCAAATCCTCCTCGTTGCCTTCCCTCAATATATTTGTGGACGAGAGTTATCATTTCTAACTCTGCAGGTTTGTGAATTGCAGTGCCCCTGAGCTCGATTTTTCAACTCGCTTTTTTGGGAGCTGGCCGCAAAAGCGCAGGATTGCTTCAGGCCCTGTTCTGCTTCCGGGCGGCAGGCTGAGCCTGTGGTTAATTCTTCTTCCTGATGGGAAAATAGAGTGACCTGTGCCTGTCCCAACACCTAGAGCTAGTCTCTCACTGGTTCCCCCTCTTCCCGTTCATCCTCAGGACAAATTGCAACCTGTACGGAACAGGAGGTTAAAGGTGCTGATTCTCGAAGGAGGGAGATTGCTAGTAAAGCGGCTGTAATGGCCAACCCGAGCACAAGGAGATGAGAAAAGAGGTGCGTTTTAGAAACCTTTCCCGATCACACGGTGTACCATCTTCTGGGTTTCTCATGCATGTTTTCGATGTAGGAAGATGCCCTTGAACCTGGAGATTTTGGACCCATGGGATGGATACCACGCAGTATTACTTTAAAGGGTCTGCGTTTGCTCACCCAACCTCACCAAACCTCTCAGCCCCAAGAGTGTCCACCCTTATGTCTCAATCAGCTGTGGGTCTAGAGATGGTCAATCCAGGTGGCATCACAGCCCCTGAACGAATTTTGTAAGAATTTCTCTCTCTTTCACTGTCTTTGTTTCACGGGTTTTTAAAAGTAATTGATTTTTATAATGGGGTTTAGCTGCTTTTCACTGCTGTGTTTATGCCGCTTTACACCCACTTGACTCACTTACAGAGGGATATCAATACATTGGTTTTAAGATTCTTCCTAGTCAGATATATTCTTAGGCGGTGAACAGGGGGTGTTGAGTCCAGTTCACTGAGCAAGGAGTAGGTCTTGTCTATTACATATTGGGTTTATGGAACGGTATCTGAGCTAATTTGAAACCCTTGTTTTATGCATCACCCACCTCACCTTTCCCGTTAAGCAGCCATAGTGTGTCTTCTAAACGTGTGACGCTGTTCTGTTTTGTAATTCAGTTCAAGTGTAGCGGTTTTTACATTCCCTCTCTAAGTGATATCTTATGATAAGTGTCTTTTTCTGTGTGACTTATTTCACTTAGAATCGTCGTACCTAAATCCTCTCATCATGCTGCTACTAGCCTTATGACGTTAATTTCATGGCTGAGTGATATGCCATTGTACATAAGGACCACAACTTCCTTATCCATTTTTCTCTTTCCTGGGATATTTAAGGTGTAACGAAGTGGAGGTTCTTGTCAACAGAGCAGCCCTAAACTTTGGGGTGCCTGTGTCTTGCTGATTTTTAGTTTTCCCAATTTCTACGCCCATGAGTGGAAGTGCCTTATGCTCTCTATGCTGAGTTTTTTAGATGTTTCAGGAAACACCGTACACTTCTCCAGAGTGGCTGTTGGCAATTTACATCCCGCCCATCAGCGTAGTAAGGCTCCCGTTTCTCCATGGCCTGTCCTGCATTTCTGGTTTTGACACTTTATTCAGCATGGCCCTTTTGACCGATGGGAAGCGAGACTTCTTTGTAGCGCTGATTTGCCTTTCCAGGTTGCTTGCTTGGCCAAAAAGGGCGTATGCGTTTTTTCCTGAATATATTCAGGAAAAAACGCATACGCCCTTTTTGGCCAAGGGCATCGTTGTCGAGGTTTTGCCGCTTTTCCTGTGCTTTAAAGGCGATTCGACTCTACCTCCTGAAATCTGTTTCCTGCAATTCTGCCTTGCTTTCAAATCCTCCTCGTTGCCTTCCCTCAATATATTTGTGGACGAGAGTTATCATTTCTAACTCTGCAGGTTTGTGAATTGCAGTGCCCCTGAGCTCGATTTTTCAACTCGCTTTTTTGGGAGCTGGCCGCAAAAGCGCAGGATTGCTTCAGGCCCTGTTCTGCTTCCGGGCGGCAGGCTGAGCCTGTGGTTAATTCTTCTTCCTGATGGGAAAATAGAGTGACCTGTGCCTGTCCCAACACCTAGAGCTAGTCTCTCACTGGTTCCCCCTCTTCCCGTTCATCCTCAGGACAAATTGCAACCTGTACGGAACAGGAGGTTAAAGGTGCTGATTCTCGAAGGAGGGAGATTGCTAGTAAAGCGGCTGTAATGGCCAACCCGAGCACAAGGAGATGAGAAAAGAGGTGCGTTTTAGAAACCTTTCCCGATCACACGGTGTACCATCTTCTGGGTTTCTCATGCATGTTTTCGATGTAGGAAGATGCCCTTGAACCTGGAGATTTTGGACCCATGGGATGGATACCACGCAGTATTACTTTAAAGGGTCTGCGTTTGCTCACCCAACCTCACCAAACCTCTCAGCCCCAAGAGTGTCCACCCTTATGTCTCAATCAGCTGTGGGTCTAGAGATGGTCAATCCAGGTGGCATCACAGCCCCTGAACGAATTTTGTAAGAATTTCTCTCTTTCACTGTCTTTGTTTCACGGGTTTTTAAAAGTAATTGATTTTTATAATGGGGTTTAGCTGCTTTTCACTGCTGTGTTTATGCCGCTTTACACCCACTTGACTCACTTACAGAGGGATATCAATACATTGGTTTTAAGATTCTTCCTAGTCAGATATATTCTTGGGCGGTGAACAGGGGGTGTTGAGTCCAGTTCACTGAGCAAGGAGTAGGTCTTGTCTATTACATATTGGGTTTATGGAACGGTATCTGAGCTAATTTGAAACCCTTGTTTTATGCATCACCCACCTCACCTTTCCCGTTAAGCAGCCATAGTGTGTCTTCTAAACGTGTGACGCTGTTCTGTTTTGTAATTCAGTTCAAGTGTAGCGGTTTTTACATTCCCTCTCTAAGTGATATCTTATGATAAGTGTCTTTTTCTGTGTGACTTATTTCACTTAGAATCGTCGTACCTAAATCCTCTCATCATGCTGCTACTAGCCTTATGACGTTAATTTCATGGCTGAGTGATATGCCATTGTACATAAGGACCACAACTTCCTTATCCATTTTTCTCTTTCCTGGGATATTTAAGGTGTAACGAAGTGGAGGTTCTTGTCAACAGAGCAGCCCTAACCTTTGGGGTGCCTGTGTCTTGCTGATTTTTAGTTTTCCCAATTTCTACGCCCATGAGTGGAAGTGCCTTATGCTCTCTATGCTGAGTTTTTTAGATGTTTCAGGAAACACCGTACACTTCTCCAGAGTGGCTGTTGGCAATTTACATCCCGCCCATCAGCGTAGTAAGGCTCCCGTTTCTCCATGGCCTGTCCTGCATTTCTGGTTTTGACACTTTATTCAGCATGGCCCTTTTGACCGATGGGAAGCGAGACTTCTTTGTAGCGCTGATTTGCCTTTCCAGGTTGCTTGGTTGGCCAAAAAGGGCGTATGCGTTTTTTCCTGAATATATTCAGGAAAAAACGCATACGCCCTTTTTGGCCAAGGGCATCATGGTCGAGGTTTTGCCGCTTTTCCTGTGCTTTAAAGGCGATTCGACTCTACCTCCTGAAATCTGTTTCCTGCAATTCTGCCTTGCTTTCAAATCCTCCTCGTTGCCTTCCCTCAATATATTTGTGGACGAGAGTTATCATTTCTAACTCTGCAGGTTTGTGAATTGCAGTGCCCCTGAGCTCGATTTTTCAACTCGCTTTTTTGGGAGCTGGCCGCAAAAGCGCAGGATTGCTTCAGGCCCTGTTCTGCTTCCGGGCGGCAGGCTGAGCCTGTGGTTAATTCTTCTTCCTGATGGGAAAATAGAGTGACCTGTGCCTGTCCCAACACCTAGAGCTAGTCTCTCACTGGTTCCCCCTCTTCCCGTTCATCCTCAGGACAAATTGCAACCTGTACGGAACAGGAGGTTAAAGGTGCTGATTCTCGAAGGAGGGAGATTGCTAGTAAAGCGGCTGTAATGGCCAACCCGAGCACAAGGAGATGAGAAAAGAGGTGCGTTTTAGAAACCTTTCCCGATCACACGGTGTACCATCTTCTGGGTTTCTCATGCATGTTTTCGATGTAGGAAGATGCCCTTGAACCTGGAGATTTTGGACCCATGGGATGGATACCACGCAGTATTACTTTAAAGGGTCTGCGTTTGCTCACCCAACCTCACCAAACCCCTCAGCCCCAAGAGTGTCCACCCTTATGTCTCAATCAGCTGTGGGTCTAGAGGTGGTCAATCCAGGTGGCATCACAGCCCCTGAACGAATTTTGTAAGAATTTCTCTCTCTTTCACTGTCTTTGTTTCACGGGTTTTTAAAAGTAATTGATTTTTATAATGGGGTTTAGCTGCTTTTCACTGCTGTGTTTATGCCGCTTTACACCCACTTGACTCACTTACAGAGGGATATCAATACATTGGTTTTAAGATTCTTACTAGTCAGATATATTCTTGGGCGGTGAACAGGGGGTGTTGAGTCCAGTTCACTGAGCAAGGAGTAGGTCTTGCCTATTACATATTGGGTTTATGGAACGGTATCTGAGCTAATTTGAAACCCTTGTTTTATGCATCACCCACCTCACCTTTCCCGTTAAGCAGCCATAGTGTGTCTTCTAAACGTGTGACGCTGTTCTGTTTTGTAATTCAGTTCAAGTGTAGCGGTTTTTACATTCCCTCTCTAAGTGATATCTTATGATAAGTGTCTTTTTCTGTGTGACTTATTTCACTTAGAATCGTCGTACCTAAATCCTCTCATCATGCTGCTACTAGCCTTATGACGTTAATTTCATGGCTGAGTGATATGCCATTGTACATAAGGACCACAACTTCCTTATCCATTTTTCTCTTTCCTGGGATATTTAAGGTGTAACGAAGTGGAGGTTCTTGTCAACAGAGCAGCCCTAAACTTTGGGGTGCCTGTGTCTTGCTGATTTTTAGTTTTCCCAATTTCTACGCCCATGAGTGGAAGTGCCTTATGCTCTCTATGCTGAGTTTTTTAGATGTTTCAGGAAACACCGTACACTTCTCCAGAGTGGCTGTTGGCAATTTACATCCCGCCCATCAGCGTAGTAAGGCTCCCGTTTCTCCATGGCCTGTCCTGCATTTCTGGTTTTGACACTTTATTCAGCATGGCCCTTTTGACCGATGGGAAGCGAGACTTCTTTGTAGCGCTGATTTGCCTTTCCAGGTTGCTTGCTTGGCCAAAAAGGGCGTATGCGTTTTTTCCTGAATATATTCAGGAAAAAACGCATACGCCCTTTTTGGCCAAGGGCATCGTTGTCGAGGTTTTGCCGCTTTTCCTGTGCTTTAAAGGCGATTCGACTCTACCTCCTGAAATCTGTTTCCTGCAATTCTGCCTTGCTTTCAAATCCTCCTCGTTGCCTTCCCTCAATATATTTGTGGACGAGAGTTATCATTTCTAACTCTGCAGGTTTGTGAATTGCAGTGCCCCTGAGCTCGATTTTTCAACTCGCTTTTTTGGGAGCTGGCCGCAAAAGCGCAGGATTGCTTCAGGCCCTGTTCTGCTTCCGGGCGGCAGGCTGAGCCTGTGGTTAATTCTTCTTCCTGATGGGAAAATAGAGTGACCTGTGCCTGTCCCAACACCTAGAGCTAGTCTCTCACTGGTTCCCCCTCTTCCCGTTCATCCTCAGGACAAATTGCAACCTGTACGGAACAGGAGGTTTAAGGTGCTCATTCTCCAAGGAGGGAGATTGCTAGTAAAGTGGCTGTAATGGCCAACCCGAGCACAAGGAGATGAGAAAAGAGGTGCGTTTTAGAAACCTTTCCCGATCACACGGTGTACCATCTTCTGGGTTTCTCATGCATGTTTTCGATGTAGGAAGATGCCCTTGAACCTGGAGATTTTGGACCCATGGGATGGATACCACGCAGTATTACTTTAAAGGGTCTGCGTTTGCTCACCCAACCTCACCAAACCTCTCAGCCCCAAGAGTGTCCACCCTTATGTCTCAATCAGCTGTGGGTCTAGAGATGGTCAATCCAGGTGGCATCACAGCCCCTGAACGAATTTTGTAAGAATTTCTCTCTCTTTCACTGTCTTTGTTTCACGGGTTTTTAAAAGTAATTGATTTTTATAATGGGGTTTAGCTGCTTTTCACTGCTGTGTTTATGCCGCTTTACACCCACTTGACTCACTTACAGAGGGATATCAATACATTGGTTTTAAGATTCTTACTACTCAGATATATTCTTGGGCGGTGAACAGGGGGTGTTGAGTCCAGTTCACTGAGCAAGGAGTAGGTCTTGTCTATTACATATTGGGTTTATGGAACGGTATCTGAGCTAATTTGAAACCCTTGTTTTATGCATCACCCACCTCACCTTTCCCGTTAAGCAGCCATAGTGTGTCTTCTAAACGTGTGACGCTGTTCTGTTTTGTAATTCAGTTCAAGTGTAGCGGTTTTTACATTCCCTCTCTAAGTGATATCTTATGATAAGTGTCTTTTTCTGTGTGACTTATTTCACTTAGAATCGTCGTACCTAAATCCTCTCATCATGCTGCTACTAGCCTTATGACGTTAATTTCATGGCTGAGTGATATGCCATTGTACATAAGGACCACAACTTCCTTATCCATTTTTCTCTTTCCTGGGATATTTAAGGTGTAACGAAGTGGAGGTTCTTGTCAACAGAGCAGCCCTAAACTTTGGGGTGCCTGTGTCTTGCTGATTTTTAGTTTTCCCAATTTCTACGCCCATGAGTGGAAGTGCCTTATGCTCTCTATGCTGAGTTTTTTAGATGTTTCAGGAAACACCGTACACTTCTCCAGAGTGGCTGTTGGCAATTTACATCCCGCCCATCAGCGTAGTAAGGCTCCCGTTTCTCCATGGCCTGTCCTGCATTTCTGGTTTTGACACTTTATTCAGCATGGCCCTTTTGACCGATGGGAAGCGAGACTTCTTTGTAGCGCTGATTTGCCTTTCCAGGTTGCTTGCTTGGCCAAAAAGGGCGTATGCGTTTTTTCCTGAATATATTCAGGAAAAAACGCATACGCCCTTTTTGGCCAAGGGCATCGTTGTCGAGGTTTTGCCGCTTTTCCTGTGCTTTAAAGGCGATTCGACTCTACCTCCTGAAATCTGTTTCCTGCAATTCTGCCTTGCTTTCAAATCCTCCTCGTTGCCTTCCCTCAATATATTTGTGGACGAGAGTTATCATTTCTAACTCTGCAGGTTTGTGAATTGCAGTGCCCCTGAGCTCGATTTTTCAACTCGCTTTTTTGGGAGCTGGCCGCAAAAGCGCAGGATTGCTTCAGGCCCTGTTCTGCTTCCGGGCGGCAGGCTGAGCCTGTGGTTAATTCTTCTTCCTGATGGGAAAATAGAGTGACCTGTGCCTGTCCCAACACCTAGAGCTAGTCTCTCACTGGTTCCCCCTCTTCCCGTTCATCCTCAGGACAAATTGCAACCTGTACGGAACAGGAGGTTAAAGGTGCTGATTCTCGAAGGAGGGAGATTGCTAGTAAAGCGGCTGTAATGGCCAACCCGAGCACAAGGAGATGAGAAAAGAGGTGCGTTTTAGAAACCTTTCCCGATCACACGGTGTACCATCTTCTGGGTTTCTCATGCATGTTTTCGATGTAGGAAGATGCCCTTGAACCTGGAGATTTTGGACCCATGGGATGGATACCACGCAGTATTACTTTAAAGGGTCTGCGTTTGCTCACCCAACCTCACCAAACCTCTCAGCCCCAAGAGTGTCCACCCTTATGTCTCAATCAGCTGTGGGTCTAGAGGTGGTCAATCCAGGTGGCATCACAGCCCCTGAACGAATTTTGTAAGAATTTCTCTCTCTTTCACTGTCTTTGTTTCACGGGTTTTTAAAAGTAATTGATTTTTATAATGGGGTTTAGCTGCTTTTCACTGCTGTGTTTATGCCGCTTTACACCCACTTGACTCACTTACAGAGGGATATCAATACATTGGTTTTAAGATTCTTACTAGTCAGATATATTCTTGGGCGGTGAACAGGGGGTGTTGAGTCCAGTTCACTGAGCAAGGAGTAGGTCTTGTCTATTACATATTGGGTTTATGGAACGGTATCTGAGCTAATTTGGAACCCTTGTTTTATGCATCACCCACCTCACCTTTCCCGTTAAGCAGCCATAGTGTGTCTTCTAAACGTGTGACGCTGTTCTGTTTTGTAATTCAGTTCAAGTGTAGCGGTTTTTACATTCCCTCTCTAAGTGATATCTTATGATAAGTGTCTTTTTCTGTGTGACTTATTTCACTTAGAATCGTCGTACCTAAATCCTCTCATCATGCTGCTACTAGCCTTATGACGTTAATTTCATGGCTGAGTGATATGCCATTGTACATAAGGACCACAACTTCCTTATCCATTTTTCTCTTTCCTGGGATATTTAAGGTGTAACGAAGTGGAGGTTCTTGTCAACAGAGCAGCCCTAAACTTTGGGGTGCCTGTGTCTTGCTGATTTTTAGTTTTCCCAATTTCTACGCCCATGATTGGAAGTGCCTTATGCTCTCTATGCTGAGTTTTTTAGATGTTTCAGGAAACACCGTACACTTCTCCAGAGTGGCTGTTGGCAATTTACATCCCGCCCATCAGCGTAGTAAGGCTCCCGTTTCTCCATGGCCTGTCCTGCATTTCTGGTTTTGACACTTTATTCAGCATGGCCCTTTTGACCGATGGGAAGCGAGACTTCTTTGTAGCGCTGATTTGCCTTTCCAGGTTGCTTGGTTGGCCAAAAAGGGCGTATGCGTTTTTTCCTGAATATATTCAGGAAAAAACGCATACGCCCTTTTTGGCCAAGGGCATCGTTGTCGAGGTTTTGCCGCTTTTCCTGTGCTTTAAAGGCGATTCGACTCTACCTCCTGAAATCTGTTTCCTGCAATTCTGCCTTGCTTTCAAATCCTCCTCGTTGCCTTCCCTCAATATATTTGTGGACGAGAGTTATCATTTCTAACTCTGCAGGTTTGTGAATTGCAGTGCCCCTGAGCTCGATTTTTCAACTCGCTTTTTTGGGAGCTGGCCGCAAAAGCGCAGGATTGCTTCAGGCCCTGTTCTGCTTCCGGGCGGCAGGCTGAGCCTGTGGTTAATTCTTCTTCCTGATGGGAAAATAGAGTGACCTGTGCCTGTCCCAACACCTAGAGCTAGTCTCTCACTGGTTCCCCCTCTTCCCGTTCATCCTCAGGACAAATTGCAACCTGTACGGAACAGGAGGTTAAAGGTGCTGATTCTCGAAGGAGGGAGATTGCTAGTAAAGCGGCTGTAATGGCCAACCCGAGCACAAGGAGATGAGAAAAGAGGTGCGTTTTAGAAACCTTTCCCGATCACACGGTGTACCATCTTCTGGGTTTCTCATGCATGTTTTCGATGTAGGAAGATGCCCTTGAACCTGGAGTTTTTGGACCCATGGGATGGATACCACGCAGTATTACTTTAAAGGGTCTGCGTTTGCTCACCCAACCTCACCAAACCTCTCAGCCCCAAGAGTGTCCACCCTTATATCTCAATCAGCTGTGGGTCTAGAGGTGGTCAATCCAGGTGGCATCACAGCCCCTGAACGAATTTTGTAAGAATTTCTCTCTCTTTCACTGTCTTTGTTTCACGGGTTTTTAAAAGTAATTGATTTTTATAATGGGGTTTAGCTGCTTTTCACTGCTGTGTTTATGCCGCTTTACACCCACTTGACTCACTTACAGAGGGATATCAATACATTGGTTTTAAGATTCTTCCTAGTCAGATATATTCTTGGGCGGTGAACAGGGGGTGTTGAGTCCAGTTCACTGAGCAAGGAGTAGGTCTTGTCTATTACATATTGGGTTTAGGGAACAGTATCTGAGCTAATTTGAAACCCTTGTTTTATGCATCACCCACCTCACCTTTCCCGTTAAGCAGCCATAGTGTGTCTTCTAAACGTGTGACGCTGTTCTGTTTTGTAATTCAGTTCAAGTGTAGCGGTTTTTACATTCCCTCTCTAAGTGATATCTTATGATAAGTGTCTTTTTCTGTGTGACTTATTTCACTTAGAATCGTCGTACCTAAATCCTCTCATCATGCTGCTACTAGCCTTATGACGTTAATTTCATGGCTGAGTGATATGCCATTGTACATAAGGACCACAACTTCCTTATCCATTTTTCTCTTTCCTGGGATATTTAAGGTGTAATGAAGTGGAGGTTCTTGTCAACAGAGCAGCCCTAAACTTTGGGGTGCCTGTGTCTTGCTGATTTTTAGTTTTCCCAATTTCTACGCCCATGAGTGGAAGTGCCTTATGCTCTCTATGCTGAGTTTTTTAGATGTTTCAGGAAACACCGTACACTTCTCCAGAGTGGCTGTTGGCCATTTACATCCCGCCCATCAGCGTAGTAAGGCTCCCGTTTCTCCATGGCCTGTCCTGCATTTCTGGTTTTGACACTTTATTCAGCATGGCCCTTTTGACCGATGGGAAGCGAGACTTCTTTGTAGCGCTGATTTGCCTTTCCAGGTTGCTTGCTTGGCCAAAAAGGGCGTATGCGTTTTTTCCTGAATATATTCAGGAAAAAACGCATACGCCCTTTTTGGCCAAGGGCATCGTTGTCGAGGTTTTGCCGCTTTTCCTGTGCTTTAAAGGCGATTCGACTCTACCTCCTGAAATCTGTTTCCTGCAATTCTGCCTTGCTTTCAAATCCTCCTCGTTGCCTTCCCTCAATATATTTGTGGACGAGAGTTATCATTTCTAACTCTGCAGGTTTGTGAATTGCAGTGCCCCTGAGCTCGATTTTTCAACTCGCTTTTTTGGGAGCTGGCCGCAAAAGCGCAGGATTGCTTCAGGCCGTGTTCTGCTTCCGGGCGGCAGGCTGAGCCTGTGGTTAATTCTTCTTCCTGATGGGAACATAGAGTGACCTGTGCCTGTCCCAACACCTAGAGCTAGTCTCTCACTGGTTCCCCCTCTTCCCGTTCATCCTCAGGACAAATTGCAACCTGTACGGAACAGGAGGTTAAAGGTGCTGATTCTCGAAGGAGGGAGATTGCTAGTAAAGCGGCTGTAATGGCCAACCCGAGCACAAGGAGATGAGAAAAGAGGTGCGTTTTAGAAACCTTTCCCGATCACACGGTGTACCATCTTCTGGGTTTCTCATGCATGTTTTCGATGTAGGAAGATGCCCTTGAACCTGGAGATTTTGGACCCATGGGATGGATACCACGCAGTATTACTTTAAAGGGTCTGCGTTTGCTCACCCAACCTCACCAAACCTCTCAGCCCCAAGAGTGTCCACCCTTATGTCTCAATCAGCTGTGGGTCTAGAGATGGTCAATCCAGGTGGCATCACAGCCCCTGAACGAATTTTGTAAGAATTTCTCTCTCTTTCACTGTCTTTGTTTCACGGGTTTTTAAAAGTAATTGATTTTTATAATGGGGTTTAGCTGCTTTTCACTGCTGTGTTTATGCCGCTTTACACCCACTTGACTCACTTACAGAGGGATATCAATACATTGGTTTTAAGATTCTTCCTAGTCAGATATATTCTTGGGCGGTGAACAGGGGGTGTTGAGTCCAGTTCACTGAGCAAGGAGTAGGTCTTGTCTATTACATATTGGGTTTATGGAACGGTATCTGAGCTAATTTGAAACCCTTGTTTTATGCATCACCCACCTCACCTTTCCCGTTAAGCAGCCATAGTGTGTCTTCTAAACGTGTGACGCTGTTCTGTTTTGTAATTCAGTTCAAGTGTAGCGGTTTTTACATTCCCTCTCTAAGTGATATCTTATGATAAGTGTCTTTTTCTGTGTGACTTATTTCACTTAGAATCGTCGTACCTAAATCCTCTCATCATGCTGCTACTAGCCTTATGACGTTAATTTCATGGCTGAGTGATATGCCATTGTACATAAGGACCACAACTTCCTTATCCATTTTTCTCTTTCCTGGGATATTTAAGGTGTAACGAAGTGGAGGTTCTTGTCAACAGAGCAGCCCTAAACTTTGGGGTGCCTGTGTCTTGCTGATTTTTAGTTTTCCCAATTTCTACGCCCATGAGTGGAAGTGCCTTATGCTCTCTATGCTGAGTTTTTTAGATGTTTCAGGAAACACCGTACACTTCTCCAGAGTGGCTGTTGGCAATTTACATCCCGCCCATCAGCGTAGTAAGGCTCCCGTTTCTCCATGGCCTGTCCTGCATTTCTGGTTTTGACACTTTATTCAGCATGGCCCTTTTGACCGATGGGAAGCGAGACTTCTTTGTAGCGCTGATTTGCCTTTCCAGGTTGCTTGCTTGGCCAAAAAGGGCGTATGCGTTTTTTCCTGAATATATTCAGGAAAAAACGCATACGCCCTTTTTGGCCAAGGGCATCGTTGTCGAGGTTTTTCCGCTTTTCCTGTGCTTTAAAGGCGATTCGACTCTACCTCCTGAAATCTGTTTCCTGCAATTCTGCCTTGCTTTCAAATCCTCCTCGTTGCCTTCCCTCAATATATTTGTGGACGAGAGTTATCATTTCTAACTCTGCAGGTTTGTGAATTGCAGTGCCCCTGAGCTCGATTTTTCAACTCGCTTTTTTGGGAGCTGGCCGCAAAAGCGCAGGATTGCTTCAGGCCCTGTTCTGCTTCCGGGCGGCAGGCTGAGCCTGTGGTTAATTCTTCTTCCTGATGGGAAAATAGAGTGACCTGTGCCTGTCCCAACACCTAGAGCTAGTCTCTCACTGGTTCCCCCTCTTCCCGTTCATCCTCAGGACAAATTGCAACCTGTACGGAACAGGAGGTTAAAGGTGCTGATTCTCGAAGGAGGGAGATTGCTAGTAAAGCGGCTGTAATGGCCAACCCGAGCACAAGGAGATGAGAAAAGAGGTGCGTTTTAGAAACCTTTCCCGATCACACGGTGTACCATCTTCTGGGTTTCTCATGCATGTTTTCGATGTAGGAAGATGCCCTTGAACCTGGAGATTTTGGACCCATGGGATGGATACCACGCAGTATTACTTTAAAGGGTCTGCGTTTGCTCACCCAACCTCACCAAACCTCTCAGCCCCAAGAGTGTCCACCCTTATGTCTCAATCAGCTGTGGGTCTAGAGGTGGTCAATCCAGGTGGCATCACAGCCCCTGAACGAATTTTGTAAGAATTTCTCTCTCTTTCACTGTCTTTGTTTCACGGGTTTTTAAAAGTAATTGATTTTTATAATGGGGTTTAGCTGCTTTTCACTGCTGTGTTTATGCCGCTTTACACCCACTTGACTCACTTACAGAGGGATATCAATACATTGGTTTTAAGATTCTTACTAGTCAGATATATTCTTGGGCGGTGAACAGGGGGTGTTGAGTCCAGTTCACTGAGCAAGGAGTAGGTCTTGCCTATTACATATTGGGTTTATGGAACGGTATCTGAGCTAATTTGAAACCCTTGTTTTATGCATCACCCACCTCACCTTTCCCGTTAAGCAGCCATAGTGTGTCTTCTAAACGTGTGACGCTGTTCTGTTTTGTAATTCAGTTCAAGTGTAGCGGTTTTTACATTCCCTCTCTAAGTGATATCTTATGATAAGTGTCTTTTTCTGTGTGACTTATTTCACTTAGAATCGTCGTACCTAAATCCTCTCATCATGCTGCTACTAGCCTTATGACGTTAATTTCATGGCTGAGTGATATGCCATTGTACATAAGGACCACAACTTCCTTATCCATTTTTCTCTTTCCTGGGATATTTAAGGTGTAACGAAGTGGAGGTTCTTGTCAACAGAGCAGCCCTAAACTTTGGGGTGCCTGTGTCTTGCTGATTTTTAGTTTTCCCAATTTCTACGCCCATGAGTGGAAGTGCCTTATGCTCTCTATGCTGAGTTTTTTAGATGTTTCAGGAAACACCGTACACTTCTCCAGAGTGGCTGTTGGCAATTTACATCCCGCCCATCAGCGTAGTAAGGCTCCCGTTTCTCCATGGCCTGTCCTGCATTTCTGGTTTTGACACTTTATTCAGCATGGCCCTTTTGACCGATGGGAAGCGAGACTTCTTTGTAGCGCTGATTTGCCTTTCCAGGTTGCTTGCTTGGCCAAAAAGGGCGTATGCGTTTTTTCCTGAATATATTCAGGAAAAAACGCATACGCCCTTTTTGGCCAAGGGCATCGTTGTCGAGGTTTTGCCGCTTTTCCTGTGCTTTAAAGGCGATTCGACTCTACCTCCTGAAATCTGTTTCCTGCAATTCTGCCTTGCTTTCAAATCCTCCTCGTTGCCTTCCCTCAATATATTTGTGGACGAGAGTTATCATTTCTAACTCTGCAGGTTTGTGAATTGCAGTGCCCCTGAGCTCGATTTTTCAACTCGCTTTTTTGGGAGCTGGCCGCAAAAGCGCAGGATTGCTTCAGGCCCTGTTCTGCTTCCGGGCGGCAGGCTGAGCCTGTGGTTAATTCTTCTTCCTGATGGGAAAATAGAGTGACCTGTGCCTGTCCCAACACCTAGAGCTAGTCTCTCACTGGTTCCCCCTCTTCCCGTTCATCCTCAGGACAAATTGCAACCTGTACGGAACAGGAGGTTAAAGGTGCTGATTCTCGAAGGAGGGAGATTGCTAGTAAAGCGGCTGTAATGGCCAACCCGAGCACAAGGAGATGAGAAAAGAGGTGCGTTTTAGAAACCTTTCCCGATCACACGGTGTACCATCTTCTGGGTTTCTCATGCATGTTTTCGATGTAGGAAGATGCCCTTGAACCTGGAGATTTTGGACCCATGGGATGGATACCACGCAGTATTACTTTAAAGGGTCTGCGTTTGCTCACCCAACCTCACCAAACCTCTCAGCCCCAAGAGTGTCCACCCTTATGTCTCAATCAGCTGTGGGTCTAGAGATGGTCAATCCAGGTGGCATCACAGCCCCTGAACGAATTTTGTAAGAATTTCTCTCTCTTTCACTGTCTTTGTTTCACGGGTTTTTAAAAGTAATTGATTTTTATAATGGGGTTTAGCTGCTTTTCACTGCTGTGTTTATGCCGCTTTACACCCACTTGACTCACTTACAGAGGGATATCAATACATTGGTTTTAAGATTCTTACTAGTCAGATATATTCTTGGGCGGTGAACAGGGGGTGTTGAGTCCAGTTCACTGAGCAAGGAGTAGGTCTTGTCTATTACATATTGGGTTTATGGAACGGTATCTTAGCTAATTTGAAACCCTTGTTTTATGCATCACCCACCTCACCTTTCCCGTTAAGCAGCCATAGTGTGTCTTCTAAACGTGTGACGCTGTTCTGTTTTGTAATTCAGTTCAAGTGTAGCGGTTTTTACATTCCCTCTCTAAGTGATATCTTATGATAAGTGTCTTTTTCTGTGTGACTTATTTCACTTAGAATCGTCGTACCTAAATCCTCTCATCATGCTGCTACTAGCCTTATGACGTTAATTTCATGGCTGAGTGATATGCCATTGTACATAAGGACCACAACTTCCTTATCCATTTTTCTCTTTCCTGGGATATTTAAGGTGTAACGAAGTGGAGGTTCTTGTCAACAGAGCAGCCCTAAACTTTGGGGTGCCTGTGTCTTGCTGATTTTTAGTTTTCCCAATTTCTACGCCCATGAGTGGAAGTGCCTTATGCTCTCTATGCTGAGTTTTTTAGATGTTTCAGGAAACACCGTACACTTCTCCAGAGTGGCTGTTGGCAATTTACATCCCGCCCATCAGCGTAGTAAGGCTCCCATTTCTCCATGGCCTGTCCTGCATTTCTGGTTTTGACACTTTATTCAGCATGGCCCTTTTGACCGATGGGAAGCGAGACTTCTTTGTAGCGCTGATTTGCCTTTCCAGGTTGCTTGGTTGGCCAAAAAGGGCGTATGCGTTTTTTCCTGAATATATTCAGGAAAAAACGCATACGCCCTTTTTGGCCAAGGGCATCGTTGTCGAGGTTTTGCCGCTTTTCCTGTGCTTTAAAGGCGATTCGACTCTACCTCCTGAAATCTGTTTCCTGCAATTCTGCCTTGCTTTCAAATCCTCCTCGTTGCCTTCCCTCAATATATTTGTGGACGAGAGTTATCATTTCTAACTCTGCAGGTTTGTGAATTGCAGTGCCCCTGAGCTCGATTTTTCAACTCGCTTTTTTGGGAGCTGGCCGCAAAAGCGCAGGATTGCTTCAGGCCCTGTTCTGCTTCCGGGCGGCAGGCTGAGCCTGTGGTTAATTCTTCTTCCTGATGGGAAAATAGAGTGACCTGTGCCTGTCCCAACACCTAGAGCTAGTCTCTCACTGGTTCCCCCTCTTCCCGTTCATCCTCAGGACAAATTGCGACCTGTACGGAACAGGAGGTTAAAGGTGCTGATTCTCGAAGGAGGGAGATTGCTAGTAAAGCGGCTGTAATGGCCAACCCGAGCACAAGGAGATGAGAAAAGAGGTGCGTTTTAGAAACCTTTCCCGATCACACGGTGTACCATCTTCTGGGTTTCTCATGCATGTTTTCGATGTAGGAAGATGCCCTTGAACCTGGAGATTTTGGACCCATGGGATGGATACCACGCAGTATTACTTTAAAGGGTCTGCGTTTGCTCACCCAACCTCACCAAACCTCTCAGCCCCAAGAGTGTCCACCCTTATGTCTCAATCAGCTGTGGGTCTAGAGATGGTCAATCCAGGTGGCATCACAGCCCCTGAACGAATTTTGTAAGAATTTCTCTCTCTTTCACTGTCTTTGTTTCACGGGTTTTTAAAAGTAATTGATTTTTATAATGGGGTTTAGCTGCTTTTCACTGCTGTGTTTATGCCGCTTTACACCCACTTGACTCACTTACAGAGGGATATCAATACATTGGTTTTAAGATTCTTACTACTCAGATATATTCTTGGGCGGTGAACAGGGGGTGTTGAGTCCAGTTCACTGAGCAAGGAGTAGGTCTTGTCTATTACATATTGGGTTTATGGAACGGTATCTGAGCTAATTTGAAACCCTTGTTTTATGCATCACCCACCTCACCTTTCCCGTTAAGCAGCCATAGTGTGTCTTCTAAACGTGTGACGCTGTTCTGTTTTGTAATTCAGTTCAAGTGTAGCGGTTTTTACATTCCCTCTCTAAGTGATATCTTATGATAAGTGTCTTTTTCTGTGTGACTTATTTCACTTAGAATCGTCGTACCTAAATCCTCTCATCATGCTGCTACTAGCCTTATGACGTTAATTTCATGGCTGAGTGATATGCCATTGTACATAAGGACCACAACTTCCTTATCCATTTTTCTCTTTCCTGGGATATTTAAGGTGTAACGAAGTGGAGGTTCTTGTCAACAGAGCAGCCCTAAACTTTGGGGTGCCTGTGTCTTGCTGATTTTTAGTTTTCCCAATTTCTACGCCCATGAGTGGAAGTGCCCTTTGCTCTCTAAGCTGAGTTTTTTAGATATTTCAGGACACACCGTACACTTCTCCAGAGTGGCTGTTGGCAATTTACATCCCGCCCATCATCGTAGCAAGGCTCCCGTTTCTCCATGGCCTGTCCTGCATTTCTGGTTTTGACACTTTATTCAGCATGGCCCTTTTGACCGATGGGAAGCGAGACTTCTTGGTAGCGCTGATTTGCCTTTCCAGGTTGCTTGCTTGGCCAAAAAGGGCGTATGCGTTTTTTCCTGAATATATTCAGGAAAAAACGCATACGCCCTTTTTGGCCAAGGGCATCGTTGTCGAGGTTTTGCCGCTTTTCCTGTGCTTTAAAGTCGATTCGACTCTACCTCCTGAAATCTGTTTCCTGCAATTCTGCCTTGCTTTCAAATCCTCCTCGTTGCCTTCCCTCAATATATTTGTGGACGAGAGTTATCATTTCTATCTCTGCAGGTTTGTGAATTGCAGTGCCCCTGAGCTCGATTTTTCAACTCGCTTTTTTGGGAGCTGGCCGCAAAAGCGCAGGATTGCTTCAGGCCCTGTTCTGCTTCCGGGCGGCAGGCTGAGCCTGTGGTTAATTCTTCTTCCTGATGGGAAAATAGAGTGACCTGTGCCTGTCCCAACACCTAGAGCTAGTCTCTCACTGGTTCCCCCTCTTCCCGTTCATCCTCAGGACAAATTGCAACCTGTACGGAACAGGAGGTTAAAGGTGCTGATTCTCGAAGGAGGGAGATTGCTAGTAAAGCGGCTGTAATGGCCAACCCGAGCACAAGGAGATGAGAAATGAGGTGCGTTTTAGAAACCTTTCCCGATCACACGGTGTACCATCTTCTGGGTTTCTCATGCATGTTTTCGATGTAGGAAGATGCCCTTGAACCTGGAGATTTTGGACCCATGGGATGGATACCACGCAGTATTACTTTAAAGGGTCTGCGTTTGCTCACCCAACCTCACCAAACCCCTCAGCCCCAAGAGTGTCCACCCTTATGTCTCAATCAGCTGTGGGTCTAGAGATGGTCAATCCAGGTGGCATCACAGCCCCTGAACGAATTTTGTAAGAATTTCTCTCTCTTTCACTGTCTTTGTTTCACGGGTTTTTAAAAGTAATTGATTTTTATAATGGGGTTTAGCTGCTTTTCACTGCTGTGTTTATGCCGCTTTACACCCACTTGACTCACTTACAGAGGGATATCAATACATTGGTTTTAAGATTCTTCCTAGTCAGATATATTCTTGGGCGGTGAACAGGGGGTGTTGAGTCCAGTTCACTGAGCAAGGAGTAGGTCTTGTCTATTACATATTGGGTTTATGGAATGGTATCTGAGCTAATTTGAAACCCTTGTTTTATGCATCACCCACCTCACCTTTCCCGTTAAGCAGCCATAGTGTGTCTTCTAAACGTGTGACGCTGTTCTGTTTTGTAATTCAGTTCAAGTGTAGCGGTTTTTACATTCCCTCTCTAAGTGATATCTTATGATAAGTGTCTTTTTCTGTGTGACTTATTTCACTTAGAATCGTCGTACCTAAATCCTCTCATCATGCTGCTACTAGCCTTATGACGTTAATTTCATGGCTGAGTGATATGCCATTGTACATAAGGACCACAACTTCCTTATCCATTTTTCTCTTTCCTGGGATATTTAAGGTGTAATGAAGTGGAGGTTCTTGTCAACAGAGCAGCCCTAAACTTTGGGGTGCCTGTGTCTTGCTGATTTTTAGTTTTCCCAATTTCTACGCCCATGAGTGGAAGTGCCTTATGCTCTCTATGCTGAGTTTTTTAGATGTTTCAGGAAACACCGTACACTTCTCCAGAGTGGCTGTTGGCAATTTACATCCTGCCCATCAGCGTAGCAAGGCTCCCGTTTCTCCATGGCCTGTCCTGCATTTCTGGTTTTGACACTTTATTCAGCATGGCCCTTTTGACCGATGGGAAGCGAGACTTCTTTGTAGCGCTGATTTGCCTTTCCAGGTTGCTTGCTTGGCCAAAAAGGGCGTATGCGTTTTTTCCTGAATATATTCAGGAAAAAACGCATACGCCCTTTTTGGCCAAGGGCATCGTTGTCGAGGTTTTGCCGCTTTTCCTGTGCTTTAAAGGCGATTCGACTCTACCTCCTGAAATCTGTTTCCTGCAATTCTGCCTTGCTTTCAAATCCTCCTCGTTGCCTTCCCTCAATATATTTGTGGACGAGAGTTATCATTTCTAACTCTGCAGGTTTGTGAATTGCAGTGCCCCTGAGCTCGATTTTTCAACTCGCTTTTTTGGGAGCTGGCCGCAAAAGCGCAGGATTGCTTCAGGCCCTGTTCTGCTTCCGGGCGGCAGGCTGAGCCTGTGGTTAATTCTTCTTCCTGATGGGAAAATAGAGTGACCTGTGCCTGTCCCAACACCTAGAGCTAGTCTCTCACTGGTTCCCCCTCTTCCCGTTCATCCTCAGGACAAATTGCAACCTATACGGAACAGGAGGTTAAAGGTGCTGATTCTCGAAGGAGGGAGATTGCTAGTAAAGCGGCTGTAATGGCCAACCCGAGCACAAGGAGATGAGAAAAGAGGTGCGTTTTAGAAACCTTTCCCGATCACACGGTGTACCATCTTCTGGGTTTCTCATGCATGTTTTCGATGTAGGAAGATGCCCTTGAACCTGGAGATTTTGGACCCATGGGATGGATACCACGCAGTATTACTTTAAAGGGTCTGCGTTTGCTCACCCAACCTCACCAAACCTCTCAGCCCCAAGAGTGTCCACCCTTATGTCTCAATCAGCTGTGGGTCTAGAGATGGTCAATCCAGGTGGCATCACAGCCCCTGAACGAATTTTGTAAGAATTTCTCTCTCTTTCACTGTCTTTGTTTCACGGGTTTTTAAAAGTAATTGATTTTTATAATGGGGTTTAGCTGCTTTTCACTGCTGTGTTTATGCCGCTTTACACCCACTTGACTCACTTACAGAGGGATATCAATACATTGGTTTTAAGATTCTTACTACTCAGATATATTCTTGGGCGGTGAACAGGGGGTGTTGAGTCCAGTTCACTGAGCAAGGAGTAGGTCTTGTCTATTACATATTGGGTTTATGGAACGGTATCTGAGCTAATTTGAAACCCTTGTTTTATGCATCACCCACCTCACCTTTCCCGTTAAGCAGCCATAGTGTGTCTTCTAAACGTGTGACGCTGTTCTGTTTTGTAATTCAGTTCAAGTGTAGCGGTTTTTACATTCCCTCTCTAAGTGATATCTTATGATAAGTGTCTTTTTCTGTGTGACTTATTTCACTTAGAATCGTCGTACCTAAATCCTCTCATCATGCTGCTACTAGCCTTATGACGTTAATTTCATGGCTGAGTGATATGCCATTGTACATAAGGACCACAACTTCCTTATCCATTTTTCTCTTTCCTGGGATATTTAAGGTGTAACGAAGTGGAGGTTCTTGTCAACAGAGCAGCCCTAAACTTTGGGGTGCCTGTGTCTTGCTGATTTTTAGTTTTCCCAATTTCTACGCCCATGAGTGGAAGTGCCCTTTGCTCTCTAAGCTGAGTTTTTTAGATATTTCAGGACACACCGTACACTTCTCCAGAGTGGCTGTTGGCAATTTACATCCCGCCCATCATCGTAGCAAGGCTCCCGTTTCTCCATGGCCTGTCCTGCATTTCTGGTTTTGACACTTTATTCAGCATGGCCCTTTTGACCGATGGGAAGCGAGACTTCTTGGTAGCGCTGATTTGCCTTTCCAGGTTGCTTGCTTGGCCAAAAAGGGCGTATGCGTTTTTTCCTGAATATATTCAGGAAAAAACGCATACGCCCTTTTTGGCCAAGGGCATCGTTGTCGAGGTTTTGCCGCTTTTCCTGTGCTTTAAAGTCGATTCGACTCTACCTCCTGAAATCTGTTTCCTGCAATTCTGCCTTGCTTTCAAATCCTCCTCGTTGCCTTCCCTCAATATATTTGTGGACGAGAGTTATCATTTCTAACTCTGCAGGTTTGTGAATTGCAGTGCCCCTGAGCTCGATTTTTCAACTCGCTTTTTTGGGAGCTGGCCGCAAAAGCGCAGGATTGCTTCAGGCCCTGTTCTGCTTCCGGGCGGCAGGCTGAGCCTGTGGTTAATTCTTCTTCCTGATGGGAAAATAGAGTGACCTGTGCCTGTCCCAACACCTAGAGCTAGTCTCTCACTGGTTCCCCCTCTTCCCGTTCATCCTCAGGACAAATTGCAACCTGTACGGAACAGGAGGTTAAAGGTGCTGATTCTCCAAGGAGGGAGATTGCTAGTAAAGCGGCTGTAATGGCCAACCCGAGCACAAGGAGATGAGAAAAGAGGTGCGTTTTAGAAACCTTTCCCGATCACACGGTGTACCATCTTCTGGGTTTCTCATGCATGTTTTCGATGTAGGAAGATGCCCTTGAACCTGGAGATTTTGGACCCATGGGATGGATACCACGCAGTATTACTTTAAAGGGTCTGCGTTTGCTCACCCAACCTCACCAAACCCCTCAGCCCCAAGAGTGTCCACCCTTATGTCTCAATCAGCTGTGGGTCTAGAGATGGTCAATCCAGGTGGCATCACAGCCCCTGAACGAATTTTGTAAGAATTTCTCTCTCTTTCACTGTCTTTGTTTCACGGGTTTTTAAAAGTAATTGATTTTTATAATGGGGTTTAGCTGCTTTTCACTGCTGTGTTTATGCCGCTTTACACCCACTTGACTCACTTACAGAGGGATATCAATACATTGGTTTTAAGATTCTTCCTAGTCAGATATATTCTTGGGCGGTGAACAGGGGGTGTTGAGTCCAGTTCACTGAGCAAGGAGTAGGTCTTGTCTATTACATATTGGGTTTATGGAACGGTATCTGAGCTAATTTGAAACCCTTGTTTTATGCATCACCCACCTCACCTTTCCCGTTAAGCAGCCATAGTGTGTCTTCTAAACGTGTGACGCTGTTCTGTTTTGTAATTCAGTTCAAGTGTAGCGGTTTTTACATTCCCTCTCTAAGTGATATCTTATGATAAGTGTCTTTTTCTGTGTGACTTATTTCACTTAGAATCGTCGTACCTAAATCCTCTCATCATGCTGCTACTAGCCTTATGACGTTAATTTCATGGCTAAGTGATATGCCATTGTACATAAGGACCACAACTTCCTTATCCATTTTTCTCTTTCCTGGGATATTGAAGGTGTAACGAAGTGGAGGTTCTTGTCAACAGAGCAGCCCTAAACTTTGGGGTGCCTGTGTCTTGCTGATTTTTAGTTTTCCCAATTTCTACGCCCATGAGTGGAAGTGCCCTATGCTCTCTAAGCTGAGTTTTTTAGATTTTTCAGGACACACCGTACACTTCTCCAGAGTGGCTGTTGGCAATTTACATCCCGCCCATCAGCGTAGCAAAGCTCCCGTTTCTCCATGGCCTGTCCTGCATTTCTGGTTTTGACACTTTATTCAGCATGGCCCTTTTGACCGATGGGATGCGAGACTTCTTTGTAGCGCTGATTTGCCTTTCCAGGTTGCTTGCTTGGCCAAAAAGGGCGTATGCGTTTTTTCCTGAATATATTCAGGAAAAAACGCATACGCCCTTTTTGGCCAAGGGCATCGTTGTCGAGGTTTTGCCGCTTTTCCTGTGCTTTAAAGGCGATTCGACTCTACCTCCTGAAATCTGTTTCCTGCAATTCTGCCTTGCTTTCAAATCCTCCTCGTTGCCTTCCCTCAATATATTTGTGGACGAGAGTTATCATTTATAACTCTGCAGGTCTGTGAATTGCAGTGCCCCTGAGCTCGATTTTTCAACTCGCTTTTTTGGGAGCTGGCCGCAAAAGCGCAGGATTGCTTCAGGCCCTGTTCTGCTTCCGGGCGGCAGGCTGAGCCTGTGGTTAATTCTTCTTCCTGATGGGAAAATAGAGTGACCTGTGCCTGTCCCAACACCTAGAGCTAGTCTCTCACTGGTTCCCCCTCTTCCCGTTCATCCTCAGGACAAATTGCAACCTGTACGGAACAGGAGGTTAAAGGTGCTGATTCTCGAAGGAGGGAGATTGCTAGTAAAGCGGCTGTAATGGCCAACCCGAGCACAAGGAGATGAGAAAAGAGGTGCGTTTTAGAAACCTTTCCCGATCACAGGGTGTACCATCTTCTGGGTTTCTCATGCATGTTTTCGATGTAGGAAGATGCCCTTGAACCTGGAGATTTTGGACCCATGGGATGGATACCACGCAGTATTACTTTAAAGGGTCTGCGTTTGCTCACCCAACCTCACCAAACCTCTCAGCCCCAAGAGTGTCCACCCTTATGTCTCAATCAGCTGTGGGTCTAGAGATGGTCAATCCAGGTGGCATCACAGCCCCTGAACGAATTTTGTAAGAATTTCTCTCTCTTTCACTGTCTTTGTTTCACGGGTTTTTAAAAGTAATTGATTTTTATAATGGGGTTTAGCTGCTTTTCACTGCTGTGTTTATGCCGCTTTACACCCACTTGACTCACTTACAGAGGGATATCAATACATTGGTTTTAAGATTCTTCCTAGTCAGATATATTCTTGGGCGGTGAACAGGGGGTGTTGAGTCCAGTTCACTGAGCAAGGAGTAGGTCTTGTCTATTACATATTGGGTTTATGGAACGGTATCTGAGCTAATTTGAAACCCTTGTTTTATGCATCACCCACCTCACCTTTCCCGTTAAGCAGCCATAGTGTGTCTTCTAAACGTGTGACGCTGTTCTGTTTTGTAATTCAGTTCAAGTGTAGCGGTTTTTACATTCCCTCTCTAAGTGATATCTTATGATAAGTGTCTTTTTCTGTGTGACTTATTTCACTTAGAATCGTCGTACCTAAATCCTCTCATCATGCTGCTACTAGCCTTATGACGTTAATTTCATGGCTGAGTGATATGCCATTGTACATAAGGACCACAACTTCCTTATCCATTTTTCTCTTTCCTGGGATATTTAAGGTGTAACGAAGTGGAGGTTCTTGTCAACAGAGCAGCCCTAAACTTTGGGGTGCCTGTGTCTTGCTGATTTTTAGTTTTCCCAATTTATACGCCCATGAGTGGAAGTGCCTTATGCTCTCTATGCTGAGTTTTTTAGATGTTTCAGGAAACACCGTACACTTCTCCAGAGTGGCTGTTGGCAATTTACATCCCGCCCATCAGCGTAGTAAGGCTCCCGTTTCTCCATGGCCTGTCCTGCATTTCTGGTTTTGACACTTTATTCAGCATGGCCCTTTTGACCGATGGGAAGCGAGACTTCTTTGTAGCGCTGATTTGCCTTTCCAGGTTGCTTGCTTGGCCAAAAAGGGCGTATGCGTTTTTTCCTGAATATATTCAGGAAAAAACGCATACGCCCTTTTTGGCCAAGGGCATCGTTGTCGAGGTTTTGCCGCTTTTCCTGTGCTTTAAAGGCGATTCGACTCTACCTCCTGAAATCTGTTTCCTGCAATTCTGCCTTGCTTTCAAATCCTCCTCGTTGCCTTCCCTCAATATATTTGTGGACGAGAGTTATCATTTCTAACTCTGCAGGTTTGTGAATTGCAGTGCCCCTGAGCTCGATTTTTCAACTCGCTTTTTTGGGAGCTGGCCGCAAAAGCGCAGGATTGCTTCAGGCCCTGTTCTGCTTCCGGGCGGCAGGCTGAGCCTGTGGTTAATTCTTCTTCCTGATGGGAAAATAGAGTGACCTGTGCCTGTCCCAACACCTAGAGCTAGTCTCTCACTGGTTCCCCCTCTTCCCGTTCATCCTCAGGACAAATTGCAACCTGTACGGAACAGGAGGTTAAAGGTGCTGATTCTCGAAGGAGGGAGATTGCTAGTAAAGCGGCTGTAATGGCCAACCCGAGCACAAGGAGATGAGAAAAGAGGTGCGTTTTAGAAACCTTTCCCGATCACACGGTGTACCATCTTCTGGGTTTCTCATGCATGTTTTCGATGTAGGAAGATGCCCTTGAACCTGGAGATTTTGGACCCATGGGATGGATACCACGCAGTATTACTTTAAAGGGTCTGCGTTTGCTCACCCAACCTCACCAAACCTCTCAGCCCCAAGAGTGTCCACCCTTATGTCTCAATCAGCTGTGGGTCTAGAGATGGTCAATCCAGGTGGCATCACAGCCCCTGAACGAATTTTGTAAGAATTTCTCTCTCTTTCACTGTCTTTGTTTCACGGGTTTTTAAAAGTAATTGATTTTTATAATGGGGTTTAGCTGCTTTTCACTGCTGTGTTTATGCCGCTTTACACCCACTTGACTCACTTACAGAGGGATATCAATACATTGGTTTTAAGATTCTTCCTAGTCAGATATATTCTTGGGCGGTGAACAGGGGGTGTTGAGTCCAGTTCACTGAGCAAGGAGTAGGTCTTGTCTATTACATATTGGGTTTATGGAACGGTATCTGAGCTAATTTGAAACCCTTGTTTTATGCATCACCCACCTCACCTTTCCCGTTAAGCAGCCATAGTGTGTCTTCTAAACGTGTGACGCTGTTCTGTTTTGTAATTCAGTTCAAGTGTAGCGGTTTTTACATTCCCTCTCTAAGTGATATCTTATGATAAGTGTCTTTTTCTGTGTGACTTATTTCACTTAGAATCGTCGTACCTAAATCCTCTCATCATGCTGCTACTAGCCTTATGACGTTAATTTCATGGCTGAGTGATATGCCATTGTACATAAGGACCACAACTTCCTTATCCATTTTTCTCTTTCCTGGGATATTTAAGGTGTAACGAAGTGGAGGTTCTTGTCAACAGAGCAGCCCTAAACTTTGGGGTGCCTGTGTCTTGCTGATTTTTAGTTTTCCCAATTTATACGCCCATGAGTGGAAGTGCCTTATGCTCTCTATGCTGAGTTTTTTAGATGTTTCAGGAAACACCGTACACTTCTCCAGAGTGGCTGTTGGCAATTTACATCCCGCCCATCAGCGTAGTAAGGCTCCCGTTTCTCCATGGCCTGTCCTGCATTTCTGGTTTTGACACTTTATTCAGCATGGCCCTTTTGACCGATGGGAAGCGAGACTTCTTGGTAGCGCTGATTTGCCTTTCCAGGTTGCTTGCTTGGCCAAAAAGGGCGTATGCGTTTTTTCCTGAATATATTCAGGAAAAAACGCATACGCCCTTTTTGGCCAAGGGCATCGTTGTCGAGGTTTTGCCGCTTTTCCTGTGCTTTAAAGGCGATTCGACTCTACCTCCTGAAATCTGTTTCCTGCAATTCTGCCTTGCTTTCAAATCCTCCTCGTTGCCTTCCCTCAATATATTTGTGGACGAGAGTTATCATTTCTAACTCTGCAGGTCTGTGAATTGCAGTGCCCCTGAGCTCGATTTTTCAACTCGCTTTTTTGGGAGCTGGCCGCAAATGCACAGGATTGCTTCAGGCCCTGTTCTGCTTCCGGGCGGCAGGCTGAGCCTGTGGTTAATTCTTCTTCCTGATGGGAAAATAGAGTGACCTGTGCCTGTCCCAACACCTAGAGCTAGTCTCTCACTGGTTCCCCCTCTTCCCGTTCATCCTCAGGACAAATTGCAACCTGTACGGAACAGGAGGTTAAAGGTGCTGATTCTCGAAGGAGGGAGATTGCTAGTAAAGCGGCTGTAATGGCCAACCCGAGCACAAGGAGATGAGAAAAGAGGTGCGTTTTAGAAACCTTTCCCGATCACACGGTGTACCATCTTCTGGGTTTCTCATGCATGTTTTCGATGTAGGAAGATGCCCTTGAACCTGGAGATTTTGGACCCATGGGATGGATACCACGCAGTATTACTTTAAAGGGTCTGCGTTTGCTCACCCAACCTCACCAAACCCCTCAGCCCCAAGAGTGTCCACCCTTATGTCTCAATCAGCTGTGGGTCTAGAGATGGTCAATCCAGGTGGCATCACAGCCCCTGAACGAATTTTGTAAGAATTTCTCTCTCTTTCACTGTCTTTGTTTCACGGGTTTTTAAAAGTAATTGATTTTTATAATGGGGTTTAGCTGCTTTTCACTGCTGTGTTTATGCCGCTTTACACCCACTTGACTCACTTACAGAGGGATATCAATACATTGGTTTTAAGATTCTTCCTAGTCAGATATATTCTTGGGCGGTGAACAGGGGGTGTTGAGTCCAGTTCACTGAGCAAGGAGTAGGTCTTGTCTATTACATATTGGGTTTATGGAACGGTATCTGAGCTAATTTGAAACCCTTGTTTTATGCATCACCCACCTCACCTTTCCCGTTAAGCAGCCATAGTGTGTCTTCTAAACGTGTGACGCTGTTCTGTTTTGTAATTCAGTTCAAGTGTAGCGGTTTTTACATTCCCTCTCTAAGTGATATCTTATGATAAGTGTCTTTTTCTGTGTGACTTATTTCACTTAGAATCGTCGTACCTAAATCCTCTCATCATGCTGCTACTAGCCTTATGACGTTAATTTCATGGCTGAGTGATATGCCATTGTACATAAGGACCACAACTTCCTTATCCATTTTTCTCTTTCCTGGGATATTGAAGGTGTAACGAAGTGGAGGTTCTTGTCAACAGAGCAGCCCTAAACTTTGGGGTGCCTGTGTCTTGCTGATTTTTAGTTTTCCCAATTTCTACGCCCATGAGTGGAAGTGCCCTATGCTCTCTAAGCTGAGTTTTTTAGATGTTTCAGGACACACCGTACACTTCTCCAGAGTGGCTGTTGGCAATTTACATCCCGCCCATCAGCGTAGCAAAGCTCCCGTTTCTCCATGGCCTGTCCTGCATTTCTGGTTTTGACACTTTATTCAGCATGGCCCTTTTGACCGATGGGAAGCGAGACTTCTTTGTAGCGCTGATTTGCCTTTCCAGGTTGCTTGCTTGGCCAAAAAGGGCGTATGCGTTTTTTCCTGAATATATTCAGGAAAAAACGCATACGCCCTTTTTGGCCAAGGGCATCGTTGTCGAGGTTTTGCCGCTTTTCCTGTGCTTTAAAGGCGATTCGACTCTACCTCCTGAAATCTGTTTCCTGCAATTCTGCCTTGCTTTCAAATCCTCCTCGTTGCCTTCCCTCAATATATTTGTGGACGAGAGTTATCATTTATAACTCTGCAGGTCTGTGAATTGCAATGCCCCTGAGCTCGATTTTTCAACTCGCTTTTTTGGGAGCTGGCCGCAAAAGCGCAGGATTGCTTCAGGCCCTGTTCTGCTTCCGGGCGGCAGGCTGAGCCTGTGGTTAATTCTTCTTCCTGATGGGAAAATAGAGTGACCTGTGCCTGTCCCAACACCTAGAGCTAGTCTCTCACTGGTTCCCCCTCTTCCCGTTCATCCTCAGGACAAATTGCAACCTGTACGGAACAGGAGGTTAAAGGTGCTGATTCTCGAAGGAGGGAGATTGCTAGTAAAGCGGCTGTAATGGCCAACCCGAGCACAAGGAGATGAGAAAAGAGGTGCGTTTTAGAAACCTTTCCCGATCACACGGTGTACCATCTTCTGGGTTTCTCATGCATGTTTTCGATGTAGGAAGATGCCCTTGAACCTGGAGATTTTGGACCCATGGGATGGATACCACGCAGTATTACTTTAAAGGGTCTGCGTTTGCTCACCCAACCTCACCAAACCTCTCAGCCCCAAGAGTGTCCACCCTTATGTCTCAATCAGCTGTGGGTCTAGAGATGGTCAATCCAGGTGGCATCACAGCCCCTGAACGAATTTTGTAAGAATTTCTCTCTCTTTCACTGTCTTTGTTTCACGGGTTTTTAAAAGTAATTGATTTTTATAATGGGGTTTAGCTGCTTTTCACTGCTGTGTTTATGCCGCTTTACACCCACTTGACTCACTTACAGAGGGATATCAATACATTGGTTTTAAGATTCTTCCTAGTCAGATATATTCTTGGGCGGTGAACAGGGGGTGTTGAGTCCAGTTCACTGAGCAAGGAGTAGGTCTTGTCTATTACATATTGGGTTTATGGAACGGTATCTGAGCTAATTTGAAACCCTTGTTTTATGCATCACCCACCTCACCTTTCCCGTTAAGCAGCCATAGTGTGTCTTCTAAACGTGTGACGCTGTTCTGTTTTGTAATTCAGTTCAAGTGTAGCGGTTTTTACATTCCCTCTCTAAGTGATATCTTATGATAAGTGTCTTTTTCTGTGTGACTTATTTCACTTAGAATCGTCGTACCTAAATCCTCTCATCATGCTGCTACTAGCCTTATGACGTTAATTTCATGGCTGAGTGATATGCCATTGTACATAAGGACCACAACTTCCTTATCCATTTTTCTCTTTCCTGGGATATTGAAGGTGTAACGAAGTGGAGGTTCTTGTCAACAGAGCAGCCCTAAACTTTGGGGTGCCTGTGTCTTGCTGATTTTTAGTTTTCCCAATTTCTACGCCCATGAGTGGAAGTGCCCTATGCTCTCTAAGCTGAGTTTTTTAGATGTTTCAGGACACACCGTACACTTCTCCAGAGTGGCTGTTGGCAATTTACATCCCGCCCATCAGCGTAGCAAAGCTCCCGTTTCTCCATGGCCTGTCCTGCATTTCTGGTTTTGACACTTTATTCAGCATGGCCCTTTTGACCGATGGGAAGCGAGACTTCTTTGTAGCGCTGATTTGCCTTTCCAGGTTGCTTGCTTGGCCAAAAAGGGCGTATGCGTTTTTTCCTGAATATATTCAGGAAAAAACGCATACGCCCTTTTTGGCCAAGGGCATCGTTGTCGAGGTTTTGCCGCTTTTCCTGTGCTTTAAAGGCGATTCGACTCTACCTCCTGAAATCTGTTTCCTGCAATTCTGCCTTGCTTTCAAATCCTCCTCGTTGCCTTCCCTCAATATATTTGTGGACGAGAGTTATCATTTATAACTCTGCAGGTCTGTGAATTGCAATGCCCCTGAGCTCGATTTTTCAACTCGCTTTTTTGGGAGCTGGCCGCAAAAGCGCAGGATTGCTTCAGGCCCTGTTCTGCTTCCGGGCGGCAGGCTGAGCCTGTGGTTAATTCTTCTTCCTGATGGGAAAATAGAGTGACCTGTGCCTGTCCCAACACCTAGAGCTAGTCTCTCACTGGTTCCCCCTCTTCCCGTTCATCCTCAGGACAAATTGCAACCTGTACGGAACAGGAGGTTAAAGGTGCTGATTCTCGAAGGAGGGAGATTGCTAGTAAAGCGGCTGTAATGGCCAACCCGAGCACAAGGAGATGAGAAAAGAGGTGCGTTTTAGAAACCTTTCCCGATCACAGGGTGTACCATCTTCTGGGTTTCTCATGCATGTTTTCGATGTAGGAAGATGCCCTTGAACCTGGAGATTTTGGACCCATGGGATGGATACCACGCAGTATTACTTTAAAGGGTCTGCGTTTGCTCACCCAACCTCACCAAACCTCTCAGCCCCAAGAGTGTCCACCCTTATGTCTCAATCAGCTGTGGGTCTAGAGATGGTCAATCCAGGTGGCATCACAGCCCCTGAACGAATTTTGTAAGAATTTCTCTCTCTTTCACTGTCTTTGTTTCACGGGTTTTTAAAAGTAATTGATTTTTATAATGGGGTTTAGCTGCTTTTCACTGCTGTGTTTATGCCGCTTTACACCCACTTGACTCACTTACAGAGGGATATCAATACATTGGTTTTAAGATTCTTCCTAGTCAGATATATTCTTGGGCGGTGAACAGGGGGTGTTGAGTCCAGTTCACTGAGCAAGGAGTAGGTCTTGTCTATTACATATTGGGTTTATGGAACGGTATCTGAGCTAATTTGAAACCCTTGTTTTATGCATCACCCACCTCACCTTTCCCGTTAAGCAGCCATAGTGTGTCTTCTAAACGTGTGACGCTGTTCTGTTTTGTAATTCAGTTCAAGTGTAGCGGTTTTTACATTCCCTCTCTAAGTGATATCTTATGATAAGTGTCTTTTTCTGTGTGACTTATTTCACTTAGAATCGTCGTACCTAAATCCTCTCATCATGCTGCTACTAGCCTTATGACGTTAATTTCATGGCTGAGTGATATGCCATTGTACATAAGGACCACAACTTCCTTATCCATTTTTCTCTTTCCTGGGATATTTAAGGTGTAACGAAGTGGAGGTTCTTGTCAACAGAGCAGCCCTAAACTTTGGGGTGCCTGTGTCTTGCTGATTTTTAGTTTTCCCAATTTATACGCCCATGAGTGGAAGTGCCTTATGCTCTCTATGCTGAGTTTTTTAGATGTTTCAGGAAACACCGTACACTTCTCCAGAGTGGCTGTTGGCAATTTACATCCCGCCCATCAGCGTAGTAAGGCTCCCGTTTCTCCATGGCCTGTCCTGCATTTCTGGTTTTGACACTTTATTCAGCATGGCCCTTTTGACCGATGGGAAGCGAGACTTCTTTGTAGCGCTGATTTGCCTTTCCAGGTTGCTTGCTTGGCCAAAAAGGGCGTATGCGTTTTTTCCTGAATATATTCAGGAAAAAACGCATACGCCCTTTTTGGCCAAGGGCATCGTTGTCGAGGTTTTGCCGCTTTTCCTGTGCTTTAAAGGCGATTCGACTCTACCTCCTGAAATCTGTTTCCTGCAATTCTGCCTTGCTTTCAAATCCTCCTCGTTGCCTTCCCTCAATATATTTGTGGACGAGAGTTATCATTTCTAACTCTGCAGGTTTGTGAATTGCAGTGCCCCTGAGCTCGATTTTTCAACTCGCTTTTTTGGGAGCTGGCCGCAAAAGCGCAGGATTGCTTCAGGCCCTGTTCTGCTTCCGGGCGGCAGGCTGAGCCTGTGGTTAATTCTTCTTCCTGATGGGAAAATAGAGTGACCTGTGCCTGTCCCAACACCTAGAGCTAGTCTCTCACTGGTTCCCCCTCTTCCCGTTCATCCTCAGGACAAATTGCAACCTGTACGGAACAGGAGGTTAAAGGTGCTGATTCTCGAAGGAGGGAGATTGCTAGTAAAGCGGCTGTAATGGCCAACCCGAGCACAAGGAGATGAGAAAAGAGGTGCGTTTTAGAAACCTTTCCCGATCACACGGTGTACCATCTTCTGGGTTTCTCATGCATGTTTTCGATGTAGGAAGATGCCCTTGAACCTGGAGATTTTGGACCCATGGGATGGATACCACGCAGTATTACTTTAAAGGGTCTGCGTTTGCTCACCCAACCTCACCAAACCTCTCAGCCCCAAGAGTGTCCACCCTTATGTCTCAATCAGCTGTGGGTCTAGAGATGGTCAATCCAGGTGGCATCACAGCCCCTGAACGAATTTTGTAAGAATTTCTCTCTCTTTCACTGTCTTTGTTTCACGGGTTTTTAAAAGTAATTGATTTTTATAATGGGGTTTAGCTGCTTTTCACTGCTGTGTTTATGCCGCTTTACACCCACTTGACTCACTTACAGAGGGATATCAATACATTGGTTTTAAGATTCTTCCTAGTCAGATATATTCTTGGGCGGTGAACAGGGGGTGTTGAGTCCAGTTCACTGAGCAAGGAGTAGGTCTTGTCTATTACATATTGGGTTTATGGAACGGTATCTGAGCTAATTTGAAACCCTTGTTTTATGCATCACCCACCTCACCTTTCCCGTTAAGCAGCCATAGTGTGTCTTCTAAACGTGTGACGCTGTTCTGTTTTGTAATTCAGTTCAAGTGTAGCGGTTTTTACATTCCCTCTCTAAGTGATATCTTATGATAAGTGTCTTTTTCTGTGTGACTTATTTCACTTAGAATCGTCGTACCTAAATCCTCTCATCATGCTGCTACTAGCCTTATGACGTTAATTTCATGGCTGAGTGATATGCCATTGTACATAAGGACCACAACTTCCTTATCCATTTTTCTCTTTCCTGGGATATTTAAGGTGTAACGAAGTGGAGGTTCTTGTCAACAGAGCAGCCCTAAACTTTGGGGTGCCTGTGTCTTGCTGATTTTTAGTTTTCCCAATTTATACGCCCATGAGTGGAAGTGCCTTATGCTCTCTATGCTGAGTTTTTTAGATGTTTCAGGAAACACCGTACACTTCTCCAGAGTGGCTGTTGGCAATTTACATCCCGCCCATCAGCGTAGTAAGGCTCCCGTTTCTCCATGGCCTGTCCTGCATTTCTGGTTTTGACACTTTATTCAGCATGGCCCTTTTGACCGATGGGAAGCGAGACTTCTTGGTAGCGCTGATTTGCCTTTCCAGGTTGCTTGCTTGGCCAAAAAGGGCGTATGCGTTTTTTCCTGAATATATTCAGGAAAAAACGCATACGCCCTTTTTGGCCAAGGGCATCGTTGTCGAGGTTTTGCCGCTTTTCCTGTGCTTTAAAGGCGATTCGACTCTACCTCCTGAAATCTGTTTCCTGCAATTCTGCCTTGCTTTCAAATCCTCCTCGTTGCCTTCCCTCAATATATTTGTGGACGAGAGTTATCATTTCTAACTCTGCAGGTCTGTGAATTGCAGTGCCCCTGAGCTCGATTTTTCAACTCGCTTTTTTGGGAGCTGGCCGCAAATGCACAGGATTGCTTCAGGCCCTGTTCTGCTTCCGGGCGGCAGGCTGAGCCTGTGGTTAATTCTTCTTCCTGATGGGAAAATAGAGTGACCTGTGCCTGTCCCAACACCTAGAGCTAGTCTCTCACTGGTTCCCCCTCTTCCCGTTCATCCTCAGGACAAATTGCAACCTGTACGGAACAGGAGGTTAAAGGTGCTGATTCTCGAAGGAGGGAGATTGCTAGTAAAGCGGCTGTAATGGCCAACCCGAGCACAAGGAGATGAGAAAAGAGGTGCGTTTTAGAAACCTTTCCCGATCACACGGTGTACCATCTTCTGGGTTTCTCATGCATGTTTTCGATGTAGGAAGATGCCCTTGAACCTGGAGATTTTGGACCCATGGGATGGATACCACGCAGTATTACTTTAAAGGGTCTGCGTTTGCTCACCCAACCTCACCAAACCCCTCAGCCCCAAGAGTGTCCACCCTTATGTCTCAATCAGCTGTGGGTCTAGAGATGGTCAATCCAGGTGGCATCACAGCCCCTGAACGAATTTTGTAAGAATTTCTCTCTCTTTCACTGTCTTTGTTTCACGGGTTTTTAAAAGTAATTGATTTTTATAATGGGGTTTAGCTGCTTTTCACTGCTGTGTTTATGCCGCTTTACACCCACTTGACTCACTTACAGAGGGATATCAATACATTGGTTTTAAGATTCTTCCTAGTCAGATATATTCTTGGGCGGTGAACAGGGGGTGTTGAGTCCAGTTCACTGAGCAAGGAGTAGGTCTTGTCTATTACATATTGGGTTTATGGAACGGTATCTGAGCTAATTTGAAACCCTTGTTTTATGCATCACCCACCTCACCTTTCCCGTTAAGCAGCCATAGTGTGTCTTCTAAACGTGTGACGCTGTTCTGTTTTGTAATTCAGTTCAAGTGTAGCGGTTTTTACATTCCCTCTCTAAGTGATATCTTATGATAAGTGTCTTTTTCTGTGTGACTTATTTCACTTAGAATCGTCGTACCTAAATCCTCTCATCATGCTGCTACTAGCCTTATGACGTTAATTTCATGGCTGAGTGATATGCCATTGTACATAAGGACCACAACTTCCTTATCCATTTTTCTCTTTCCTGGGATATTGAAGGTGTAACGAAGTGGAGGTTCTTGTCAACAGAGCAGCCCTAAACTTTGGGGTGCCTGTGTCTTGCTGATTTTTAGTTTTCCCAATTTCTACGCCCATGAGTGGAAGTGCCCTATGCTCTCTAAGCTGAGTTTTTTAGATGTTTCAGGACACACCGTACACTTCTCCAGAGTGGCTGTTGGCAATTTACATCCCGCCCATCAGCGTAGCAAAGCTCCCGTTTCTCCATGGCCTGTCCTGCATTTCTGGTTTTGACACTTTATTCAGCATGGCCCTTTTGACCGATGGGAAGCGAGACTTCTTTGTAGCGCTGATTTGCCTTTCCAGGTTGCTTGCTTGGCCAAAAAGGGCGTATGCGTTTTTTCCTGAATATATTCAGGAAAAAACGCATACGCCCTTTTTGGCCAAGGGCATCGTTGTCGAGGTTTTGCCGCTTTTCCTGTGCTTTAAAGGCGATTCGACTCTACCTCCTGAAATCTGTTTCCTGCAATTCTGCCTTGCTTTCAAATCCTCCTCGTTGCCTTCCCTCAATATATTTGTGGACGAGAGTTATCATTTATAACTCTGCAGGTCTGTGAATTGCAATGCCCCTGAGCTCGATTTTTCAACTCGCTTTTTTGGGAGCTGGCCGCAAAAGCGCAGGATTGCTTCAGGCCCTGTTCTGCTTCCGGGCGGCAGGCTGAGCCTGTGGTTAATTCTTCTTCCTGATGGGAAAATAGAGTGACCTGTGCCTGTCCCAACACCTAGAGCTAGTCTCTCACTGGTTCCCCCTCTTCCCGTTCATCCTCAGGACAAATTGCAACCTGTACGGAACAGGAGGTTAAAGGTGCTGATTCTCGAAGGAGGGAGATTGCTAGTAAAGCGGCTGTAATGGCCAACCCGAGCACAAGGAGATGAGAAAAGAGGTGCGTTTTAGAAACCTTTCCCGATCACAGGGTGTACCATCTTCTGGGTTTCTCATGCATGTTTTCGATGTAGGAAGATGCCCTTGAACCTGGAGATTTTGGACCCATGGGATGGATACCACGCAGTATTACTTTAAAGGGTCTGCGTTTGCTCACCCAACCTCACCAAACCTCTCAGCCCCAAGAGTGTCCACCCTTATGTCTCAATCAGCTGTGGGTCTAGAGATGGTCAATCCAGGTGGCATCACAGCCCCTGAACGAATTTTGTAAGAATTTCTCTCTCTTTCACTGTCTTTGTTTCACGGGTTTTTAAAAGTAATTGATTTTTATAATGGGGTTTAGCTGCTTTTCACTGCTGTGTTTATGCCGCTTTACACCCACTTGACTCACTTACAGAGGGATATCAATACATTGGTTTTAAGATTCTTCCTAGTCAGATATATTCTTGGGCGGTGAACAGGGGGTGTTGAGTCCAGTTCACTGAGCAAGGAGTAGGTCTTGTCTATTACATATTGGGTTTATGGAACGGTATCTGAGCTAATTTGAAACCCTTGTTTTATGCATCACCCACCTCACCTTTCCCGTTAAGCAGCCATAGTGTGTCTTCTAAACGTGTGACGCTGTTCTGTTTTGTAATTCAGTTCAAGTGTAGCGGTTTTTACATTCCCTCTCTAAGTGATATCTTATGATAAGTGTCTTTTTCTGTGTGACTTATTTCACTTAGAATCGTCGTACCTAAATCCTCTCATCATGCTGCTACTAGCCTTATGACGTTAATTTCATGGCTGAGTGATATGCCATTGTACATAAGGACCACAACTTCCTTATCCATTTTTCTCTTTCCTGGGATATTTAAGGTGTAACGAAGTGGAGGTTCTTGTCAACAGAGCAGCCCTAAACTTTGGGGTGCCTGTGTCTTGCTGATTTTTAGTTTTCCCAATTTATACGCCCATGAGTGGAAGTGCCTTATGCTCTCTATGCTGAGTTTTTTAGATGTTTCAGGAAACACCGTACACTTCTCCAGAGTGGCTGTTGGCAATTTACATCCCGCCCATCAGCGTAGTAAGGCTCCCGTTTCTCCATGGCCTGTCCTGCATTTCTGGTTTTGACACTTTATTCAGCATGGCCCTTTTGACCGATGGGAAGCGAGACTTCTTTGTAGCGCTGATTTGCCTTTCCAGGTTGCTTGCTTGGCCAAAAAGGGCGTATGCGTTTTTTCCTGAATATATTCAGGAAAAAACGCATACGCCCTTTTTGGCCAAGGGCATCGTTGTCGAGGTTTTGCCGCTTTTCCTGTGCTTTAAAGGCGATTCGACTCTACCTCCTGAAATCTGTTTCCTGCAATTCTGCCTTGCTTTCAAATCCTCCTCGTTGCCTTCCCTCAATATATTTGTGGACGAGAGTTATCATTTCTAACTCTGCAGGTTTGTGAATTGCAGTGCCCCTGAGCTCGATTTTTCAACTCGCTTTTTTGGGAGCTGGCCGCAAAAGCGCAGGATTGCTTCAGGCCCTGTTCTGCTTCCGGGCGGCAGGCTGAGCCTGTGGTTAATTCTTCTTCCTGATGGGAAAATAGAGTGACCTGTGCCTGTCCCAACACCTAGAGCTAGTCTCTCACTGGTTCCCCCTCTTCCCGTTCATCCTCAGGACAAATTGCAACCTGTACGGAACAGGAGGTTAAAGGTGCTGATTCTCGAAGGAGGGAGATTGCTAGTAAAGCGGCTGTAATGGCCAACCCGAGCACAAGGAGATGAGAAAAGAGGTGCGTTTTAGAAACCTTTCCCGATCACACGGTGTACCATCTTCTGGGTTTCTCATGCATGTTTTCGATGTAGGAAGATGCCCTTGAACCTGGAGATTTTGGACCCATGGGATGGATACCACGCAGTATTACTTTAAAGGGTCTGCGTTTGCTCACCCAACCTCACCAAACCTCTCAGCCCCAAGAGTGTCCACCCTTATGTCTCAATCAGCTGTGGGTCTAGAGATGGTCAATCCAGGTGGCATCACAGCCCCTGAACGAATTTTGTAAGAATTTCTCTCTCTTTCACTGTCTTTGTTTCACGGGTTTTTAAAAGTAATTGATTTTTATAATGGGGTTTAGCTGCTTTTCACTGCTGTGTTTATGCCGCTTTACACCCACTTGACTCACTTACAGAGGGATATCAATACATTGGTTTTAAGATTCTTCCTAGTCAGATATATTCTTGGGCGGTGAACAGGGGGTGTTGAGTCCAGTTCACTGAGCAAGGAGTAGGTCTTGTCTATTACATATTGGGTTTATGGAACGGTATCTGAGCTAATTTGAAACCCTTGTTTTATGCATCACCCACCTCACCTTTCCCGTTAAGCAGCCATAGTGTGTCTTCTAAACGTGTGACGCTGTTCTGTTTTGTAATTCAGTTCAAGTGTAGCGGTTTTTACATTCCCTCTCTAAGTGATATCTTATGATAAGTGTCTTTTTCTGTGTGACTTATTTCACTTAGAATCGTCGTACCTAAATCCTCTCATCATGCTGCTACTAGCCTTATGACGTTAATTTCATGGCTGAGTGATATGCCATTGTACATAAGGACCACAACTTCCTTATCCATTTTTCTCTTTCCTGGGATATTTAAGGTGTAACGAAGTGGAGGTTCTTGTCAACAGAGCAGCCCTAAACTTTGGGGTGCCTGTGTCTTGCTGATTTTTAGTTTTCCCAATTTATACGCCCATGAGTGGAAGTGCCTTATGCTCTCTATGCTGAGTTTTTTAGATGTTTCAGGAAACACCGTACACTTCTCCAGAGTGGCTGTTGGCAATTTACATCCCGCCCATCAGCGTAGTAAGGCTCCCGTTTCTCCATGGCCTGTCCTGCATTTCTGGTTTTGACACTTTATTCAGCATGGCCCTTTTGACCGATGGGAAGCGAGACTTCTTGGTAGCGCTGATTTGCCTTTCCAGGTTGCTTGCTTGGCCAAAAAGGGCGTATGCGTTTTTTCCTGAATATATTCAGGAAAAAACGCATACGCCCTTTTTGGCCAAGGGCATCGTTGTCGAGGTTTTGCCGCTTTTCCTGTGCTTTAAAGGCGATTCGACTCTACCTCCTGAAATCTGTTTCCTGCAATTCTGCCTTGCTTTCAAATCCTCCTCGTTGCCTTCCCTCAATATATTTGTGGACGAGAGTTATCATTTCTAACTCTGCAGGTCTGTGAATTGCAGTGCCCCTGAGCTCGATTTTTCAACTCGCTTTTTTGGGAGCTGGCCGCAAATGCACAGGATTGCTTCAGGCCCTGTTCTGCTTCCGGGCGGCAGGCTGAGCCTGTGGTTAATTCTTCTTCCTGATGGGAAAATAGAGTGACCTGTGCCTGTCCCAACACCTAGAGCTAGTCTCTCACTGGTTCCCCCTCTTCCCGTTCATCCTCAGGACAAATTGCAACCTGTACGGAACAGGAGGTTAAAGGTGCTGATTCTCGAAGGAGGGAGATTGCTAGTAAAGCGGCTGTAATGGCCAACCCGAGCACAAGGAGATGAGAAAAGAGGTGCGTTTTAGAAACCTTTCCCGATCACACGGTGTACCATCTTCTGGGTTTCTCATGCATGTTTTCGATGTAGGAAGATGCCCTTGAACCTGGAGATTTTGGACCCATGGGATGGATACCACGCAGTATTACTTTAAAGGGTCTGCGTTTGCTCACCCAACCTCACCAAACCCCTCAGCCCCAAGAGTGTCCACCCTTATGTCTCAATCAGCTGTGGGTCTAGAGATGGTCAATCCAGGTGGCATCACAGCCCCTGAACGAATTTTGTAAGAATTTCTCTCTCTTTCACTGTCTTTGTTTCACGGGTTTTTAAAAGTAATTGATTTTTATAATGGGGTTTAGCTGCTTTTCACTGCTGTGTTTATGCCGCTTTACACCCACTTGACTCACTTACAGAGGGATATCAATACATTGGTTTTAAGATTCTTCCTAGTCAGATATATTCTTGGGCGGTGAACAGGGGGTGTTGAGTCCAGTTCACTGAGCAAGGAGTAGGTCTTGTCTATTACATATTGGGTTTATGGAACGGTATCTGAGCTAATTTGAAACCCTTGTTTTATGCATCACCCACCTCACCTTTCCCGTTAAGCAGCCATAGTGTGTCTTCTAAACGTGTGACGCTGTTCTGTTTTGTAATTCAGTTCAAGTGTAGCGGTTTTTACATTCCCTCTCTAAGTGATATCTTATGATAAGTGTCTTTTTCTGTGTGACTTATTTCACTTAGAATCGTCGTACCTAAATCCTCTCATCATGCTGCTACTAGCCTTATGACGTTAATTTCATGGCTGAGTGATATGCCATTGTACATAAGGACCACAACTTCCTTATCCATTTTTCTCTTTCCTGGGATATTGAAGGTGTAACGAAGTGGAGGTTCTTGTCAACAGAGCAGCCCTAAACTTTGGGGTGCCTGTGTCTTGCTGATTTTTAGTTTTCCCAATTTCTACGCCCATGAGTGGAAGTGCCCTATGCTCTCTAAGCTGAGTTTTTTAGATGTTTCAGGACACACCGTACACTTCTCCAGAGTGGCTGTTGGCAATTTACATCCCGCCCATCAGCGTAGCAAAGCTCCCGTTTCTCCATGGCCTGTCCTGCATTTCTGGTTTTGACACTTTATTCAGCATGGCCCTTTTGACCGATGGGAAGCGAGACTTCTTTGTAGCGCTGATTTGCCTTTCCAGGTTGCTTGCTTGGCCAAAAAGGGCGTATGCGTTTTTTCCTGAATATATTCAGGAAAAAACGCATACGCCCTTTTTGGCCAAGGGCATCGTTGTCGAGGTTTTGCCGCTTTTCCTGTGCTTTAAAGGCGATTCGACTCTACCTCCTGAAATCTGTTTCCTGCAATTCTGCCTTGCTTTCAAATCCTCCTCGTTGCCTTCCCTCAATATATTTGTGGACGAGAGTTATCATTTATAACTCTGCAGGTCTGTGAATTGCAATGCCCCTGAGCTCGATTTTTCAACTCGCTTTTTTGGGAGCTGGCCGCAAAAGCGCAGGATTGCTTCAGGCCCTGTTCTGCTTCCGGGCGGCAGGCTGAGCCTGTGGTTAATTCTTCTTCCTGATGGGAAAATAGAGTGACCTGTGCCTGTCCCAACACCTAGAGCTAGTCTCTCACTGGTTCCCCCTCTTCCCGTTCATCCTCAGGACAAATTGCAACCTGTACGGAACAGGAGGTTAAAGGTGCTGATTCTCGAAGGAGGGAGATTGCTAGTAAAGCGGCTGTAATGGCCAACCCGAGCACAAGGAGATGAGAAAAGAGGTGCGTTTTAGAAACCTTTCCCGATCACACGGTGTACCATCTTCTGGGTTTCTCATGCATGTTTTCGATGTAGGAAGATGCCCTTGAACCTGGAGATTTTGGACCCATGGGATGGATACCACGCAGTATTACTTTAAAGGGTCTGCGTTTGCTCACCCAACCTCACCAAACCTCTCAGCCCCAAGAGTGTCCACCCTTATGTCTCAATCAGCTGTGGGTCTAGAGATGGTCAATCCAGGTGGCATCACAGCCCCTGAACGAATTTTGTAAGAATTTCTCTCTCTTTCACTGTCTTTGTTTCACGGGTTTTTAAAAGTAATTGATTTTTATAATGGGGTTTAGCTGCTTTTCACTGCTGTGTTTATGCCGCTTTACACCCACTTGACTCACTTACAGAGGGATATCAATACATTGGTTTTAAGATTCTTCCTAGTCAGATATATTCTTGGGCGGTGAACAGGGGGTGTTGAGTCCAGTTCACTGAGCAAGGAGTAGGTCTTGTCTATTACATATTGGGTTTATGGAACGGTATCTGAGCTAATTTGAAACCCTTGTTTTATGCATCACCCACCTCACCTTTCCCGTTAAGCAGCCATAGTGTGTCTTCTAAACGTGTGACGCTGTTCTGTTTTGTAATTCAGTTCAAGTGTAGCGGTTTTTACATTCCCTCTCTAAGTGATATCTTATGATAAGTGTCTTTTTCTGTGTGACTTATTTCACTTAGAATCGTCGTACCTAAATCCTCTCATCATGCTGCTACTAGCCTTATGACGTTAATTTCATGGCTGAGTGATATGCCATTGTACATAAGGACCACAACTTCCTTATCCATTTTTCTCTTTCCTGGGATATTTAAGGTGTAACGAAGTGGAGGTTCTTGTCAACAGAGCAGCCCTAAACTTTGGGGTGCCTGTGTCTTGCTGATTTTTAGTTTTCCCAATTTCTACGCCCATGAGTGGAAGTGCCTTATGCTCTCTATGCTGAGTTTTTTAGATGTTTCAGGAAACACCGTACACTTCTCCAGAGTGGCTGTTGGCAATTTACATCCCGCCCATCAGCGTAGTAAGGCTCCCGTTTCTCCATGGCCTGTCCTGCATTTCTGGTTTTGACACTTTATTCAGCATGGCCCTTTTGACCGATGGGAAGCGAGACTTCTTTGTAGCGCTGATTTGCCTTTCCAGGTTGCTTGCTTGGCCAAAAAGGGCGTATGCGTTTTTTCCTGAATATATTCAGGAAAAAACGCATACGCCCTTTTTGGCCAAGGGCATCGTTGTCGAGGTTTTGCCGCTTTTCCTGTGCTTTAAAGGCGATTCGACTCTACCTCCTGAAATCTGTTTCCTGCAATTCTGCCTTGCTTTCAAATCCTCCTCGTTGCCTTCCCTCAATATATTTGTGGACGAGAGTTATCATTTCTAACTCTGCAGGTTTGTGAATTGCAGTGCCCCTGAGCTCGATTTTTCAACTCGCTTTTTTGGGAGCTGGCCGCAAAAGCGCAGGATTGCTTCAGGCCCTGTTCTGCTTCCGGGCGGCAGGCTGAGCCTGTGGTTAATTCTTCTTCCTGATGGGAAAATAGAGTGACCTGTGCCTGTCCCAACACCTAGAGCTAGTCTCTCACTGGTTCCCCCTCTTCCCGTTCATCCTCAGGACAAATTGCAACCTGTACGGAACAGGAGGTTAAAGGTGCTGATTCTCGAAGGAGGGAGATTGCTAGTAAAGCGGCTGTAATGGCCAACCCGAGCACAAGGAGATGAGAAAAGAGGTGCGTTTTAGAAACCTTTCCCGATCACACGGTGTACCATCTTCTTGGTTTCTCATGCATGTTTTCGATGTAGGAAGATGCCCTTGAACCTGGAGATTTTGGACCCATGGGATGGATACCACGCAGTATTACTTTAAAGGGTCTGCGTTTGCTCACCCAACCTCACCAAACTCCTCAGCCCCAAGAGTGTCCACCCTTATGTCTCAATCAGCTGTGGGTCTAGAGATGGTCAATCCAGGTGGCATCACAGCCCCTGAACGAATTTTGTAAGAATTTCTCTCTCTTTCACTGTCTTTGTTTCACGGGTTTTTAAAAGTAATTGATTTTTATAATGGGGTTTAGCTGCTTTTCACTGCTGTGTTTATGCCGCTTTAAACCCACTTGACTCACTTACAGAGGGATATCAATACATTGGTTTTAAGATTCTTACTAGTCAGATATATTCTTGGGCGGTGAACAGGGGGTGTTGAGTCCAGTTCACTGAGCAAGGAGTAGGTCTTGTCTATTACATATTGGGTTTATGGAACGGTATCTGAGCTAATTTGAAACCCTTGTTTTATGTATCACCCACCTCACCTTTCCCGTTAAGCAGCCATAGTGTGTCTTCTAAACGTGTGACGCTGTTCTGTTTTGTAATTCAGTTCAAGTGTAGCGGTTTTTACATTCCCTCTCTAAGTGATATCTTATGATAAGTGTCTTTTTCTGTGTGACTTATTTCACTTAGAATCGTCGTACCTAAATCCTCTCATCATGCTGCTACTAGCCTTATGACGTTAATTTCATGGCTGAGTGATATGCCATTGTACATAAGGACCACAACTTCCTTATCCATTTTTCTCTTTCCTGGGATATTGAAGGTGTAACGAAGTGGAGGTTCTTGTCAACAGAGCAGCCCTAAACTTTGGGGTTCCTGTGTCTTGCTGATTTTTAGTTTTCCCAATTTCTACGCCCATGAGTGGTAGTGCCCTATGCTCTCTAAGCTGAGTTTTTTAGATGTTTCAGGACACACCGTACACTTCTCCAGAGTGGCTGTTGGCAATTTACATCCCGCCCATCATCGTAGCAAGGCTCCCGTTTCTCCATGGCCTGTCCTGCATTTCTGGTTTTGACACTTTATTCAGCATGGCCCTTTTGACCGATGGGAAGCGAGACTTCTTTGTAGCGCTGATTTGCCTTTCCAGGTTGCTTGCTTGGCCAAAAAGGGCGTATGCGTTTTTTCCTGAATATATTCAGGAAAAAACGCATACGCCCTTTTTGGCCAAGGGCATCGTTGTCGAGGTTTTGCCGCTTTTCCTGTGCTTTAAAGTCGATTCGACTCTACCTCCTGAAATCTGTTTCCTGCAATTCTGCCTTGCTTTCAAATCCTCCTCGTTGCCTTCCCTCAATATATTTGTGGACGAGAGTTATCATTTCTAACTCTGCAGGTTTGTGAATTGCAGTGCCCCTGAGCTCGATTTTTCAACTCGCTTTTTTGGGAGCTGGCCGCAAAAGCGCAGGATTGCTTCAGGCCCTGTTCTGCTTCCGGGCGGCAGGCTGAGCCTGTGGTTAATTCTTCTTCCTGATGGGAAAATAGAGTGACCTGTGCCTGTCCCAACACCTAGAGCTAGTCTCTCACTGGTTCCCCCTCTTCCCGTTCATCCTCAGGACAAATTGCAACCTGTACGGAACAGGAGGTTAAAGGTGCTGATTCTCGAAGGAGGGAGATTGCTAGTAAAGCGGCTGTAATGGCCAACCCGAGCACAAGGAGATGAGAAAAGAGGTGCGTTTTAGAAACCTTTCCCGATCACACGGTGTACCATCTACTGGGTTTCTCATGCATGTTTTCGATGTAGGAAGATGCCCTTGAACCTGGAGATTTTGGACCCATGGGATGGATACCACGCAGTATTACTTTAAAGGGTCTGCGTTTGCTCACCCAACCTCACCAAACCTCTCAGCCCCAAGAGTGTCCACCCTTATGTCTCAATCAGCTGTGGGTCTAGAGATGGTCAATCCAGGTGGCATCACAGCCCCTGAACGAATTTTGTAAGAATTTCTCTCTCTTTCACTGTCTTTGTTTCACGGGTTTTTAAAAGTAATTGATTTTTATAATGGGGTTTAGCTGCTTTTCACTGCTGTGTTTATGCCGCTTTACACCCACTTGACTCACTTACAGAGGGATATCAATACATTGGTTTTAAGATTCTTACTAGTCAGATATATTCTTGGGCGGTGAACAGGGGGTGTTGAGTCCAGTTCACTGAGCAAGGAGTAGGTCTTGTCTATTACATATTGGGTTTATGGAACGGTATCTGAGCTAATTTGAAACCCTTGTTTTATGCATCACCCACCTCACCTTTCCCGTTAAGCAGCCATAGTGTGTCTTCTAAACGTGTGACGCTGTTCTGTTTTGTAATTCAGTTCAAGTGTAGCGGTTTTTACATTCCCTCTCTAAGTGATATCTTATGATAAGTGTCTTTTTCTGTGTGACTTATTTCACTTAGAATCGTCGTACCTAAATCCTCTCATCATGCTGCTACTAGCCTTATGACGTTAATTTCATGGCTGAGTGATATGCCATTGTACATAAGGACCACAACTTCCTTATCCATTTTTCTCTTTCCTGGGATATTGAAGGTGTAACGAAGTGGAGGTTCTTGTCAACAGAGCAGCCCTAAACTTTGGGGTGCCTGTGTCTTGCTGATTTTTAGTTTTCCCAATTTCTACGCCCATGAGTGGAAGTGCCCTATGCTCTCTAAGCTGAGTTTTTTAGATGTTTCAGGACACACCGTACACTTCTCCAGAGTGGCTGTTGGCAATTTACATCCCGCCCATCATCGTAGCAAGGCTCCCGTTTCTCCATGGCCTGTCCTGCATTTCTGGTTTTGACACTTTATTCAGCATGGCCCTTTTGACCGATGGGAAGCGAGACTTCTTGGTAGCGCTGATTTGCCTTTCCAGGTTGCTTGCTTGGCCAAAAAGGGCGTATGCGTTTTTTCCTGAATATATTCAGGAAAAAACGCATACGCCCTTTTTGGCCAAGGGCATCGTTGTCGAGGTTTTGCCGCTTTTCCTGTGCTTTAAAGTCGATTCGACTCTACCTCCTGAAATCTGTTTCCTGCAATTCTGCCTTGCTTTCAAATCCTCCTCGTTGCCTTCCCTCAATATATTTGTGGATGAGAGTTATCATTTCTAACTCTGCAGGTTTGTGAATTGCAGTGCCCCTGAGCTCGATTTTTCAACTCGCTTTTTTGGGAGCTGGCCGCAAAAGCGCAGGATTGCTTCAGGCCCTGTTCTGCTTCCGGGCGGCAGGCTGAGCCTGTGGTTAATTCTTCTTCCTGATGGGAAAATAGAGTGACCTGTGCCTGTCCCAACACCTAGAGCTAGTCTCTCACTGGTTCCCCCTCTTCCCGTTCATCCTCAGGACAAATTGCAACCTGTACGGAACAGGAGGTTAAAGGTGCTGATTCTCGAAGGAGGGAGATTGCTAGTAAAGCGGCTGTAATGGCCAACCCGAGCACAAGGAGATGAGAAAAGAGGTGCGTTTTAGAAACCTTTCCCGATCACACGGTGTACCATCTACTGGGTTTCTCATGCATGTTTTCGATGTAGGAAGATGCCCTTGAACCTGGAGATTTTGGACCCATGGGATGGATACCACGCAGTATTACTTTAAAGGGTCTGCGTTTGCTCACCCAACCTCACCAAACCCCTCAGCCCCAAGAGTGTCCACCCTTATGTCTCAATCAGCTGTGGGTCTAGAGATGGTCAATCCAGGTGGCATCACAGCCCCTGAACGAATTTTGTAAGAATTTCTCTCTCTTTCACTGTCTTTGTTTCACGGGTTTTTAAAAGTAATTGATTTTTATAATGGGGTTTAGCTGCTTTTCACTGCTGTGTTTATGCCGCTTTACACCCACTTGACTCACTTACAGAGGGATATCAATACATTGGTTTTAAGATTCTTACTACTCAGATATATTCTTGGGCGGTGAACAGGGGGTGTTGAGTCCAGTTCACTGAGCAAGGAGTAGGTCTTGTCTATTACATATTGGGTTTATGGAACGGTATCTGAGCTAATTTGAAACCCTTGTTTTATGCATCACCCACCTCACCTTTCCCGTTAAGCAGCCATAGTGTGTCTTCTAAACGTGTGACGCTGTTCTGTTTTGTAATTCAGTTCAAGTGTAGCGGTTTTTACATTCCCTCTCTAAGTGATATCTTATGATAAGTGTCTTTTTCTGTGTGACTTATTTCACTTAGAATCGTCGTACCTAAATCCTCTCATCATGCTGCTACTAGCCTTATGACGTTAATTTCATGGCTGAGTGATATGCCATTGTACATAAGGACCACAACTTCCTTATCCATTTTTCTCTTTCCTGGGATATTTAAGGTGTAACGAAGTGGAGGTTCTTGTCAACAGAGCAGCCCTAAACTTTGGGGTGCCTGTGTCTTGCTGATTTTTAGTTTTCCCAATTTCTACGCCCATGAGTGGAAGTGCCCTATGCTCTCTAAGCTGAGTTTTTTAGATGTTTCAGGACACACCGTACACTTCTCCAGAGTGGCTGTTGGCAATTTACATCCCGCCCATCATCGTAGCAAGGCTCCCGTTTCTCCATGGCCTGTCCTGCATTTCTGGTTTTGACACTTTATTCAGCATGGCCCTTTTGACCGATGGGAAGCGAGACTTCTTGGTAGCGCTGATTTGCCTTTCCAGGTTGCTTGCTTGGCCAAAAAGGGCGTATGCGTTTTTTCCTGAATATATTCAGGAAAAAACGCATACGCCCTTTTTGGCCAAGGGCATCGTTGTCGAGGTTTTGCCGCTTTTCCTGTGCTTTAAAGTCGATTCGACTCTACCTCCTGAAATCTGTTTCCTGCAATTCTGCCTTGCTTTCAAATCCTCCTCGTTGCCTTCCCTCAATATATTTGTGGATGAGAGTTATCATTTCTAACTCTGCAGGTTTGTGAATTGCAGTGCCCCTGAGCTCGATTTTTCAACTCGCTTTTTTGGGAGCTGGCCGCAAAAGCGCAGGATTGCTTCAGGCCCTGTTCTGCTTCCGGGCGGCAGGCTGAGCCTGTGGTTAATTCTTCTTCCTGATGGGAAAATAGAGTGACCTGTGCCTGTCCCAACACCTAGAGCTAGTCTCTCACTGGTTCCCCCTCTTCCCGTTCATCCTCAGGACAAATTGCAACCTGTACGGAACAGGAGGTTAAAGGTGCTGATTCTCGAAGGAGGGAGATTGCTAGTAAAGCGGCTGTAATGGCCAACCCGAGCACAAGGAGATGAGAAAAGAGGTGCGTTTTAGAAACCTTTCCCGATCACACGGTGTACCATCTACTGGGTTTCTCATGCATGTTTTCGATGTAGGAAGATGCCCTTGAACCTGGAGATTTTGGACCCATGGGATGGATACCACGCAGTATTACTTTAAAGGGTCTGCGTTTGCTCACCCAACCTCACCAAACCCCTCAGCCCCAAGAGTGTCCACCCTTATGTCTCAATCAGCTGTGGGTCTAGAGATGGTCAATCCAGGTGGCATCACAGCCCCTGAACGAATTTTGTAAGAATTTCTCTCTCTTTCACTGTCTTTGTTTCACGGGTTTTTAAAAGTAATTGATTTTTATAATGGGGTTTAGCTGCTTTTCACTGCTGTGTTTATGCCGCTTTACACCCACTTGACTCACTTACAGAGGGATATCAATACATTGGTTTTAAGATTCTTACTACTCAGATATATTCTTGGGCGGTGAACAGGGGGTGTTGAGTCCAGTTCACTGAGCAAGGAGTAGGTCTTGTCTATTACATATTGGGTTTATGGAACGGTATCTGAGCTAATTTGAAACCCTTGTTTTATGCATCACCCACCTCACCTTTCCCGTTAAGCAGCCATAGTGTGTCTTCTAAACGTGTGACGCTGTTCTGTTTTGTAATTCAGTTCAAGTGTAGCGGTTTTTACATTCCCTCTCTAAGTGATATCTTATGATAAGTGTCTTTTTCTGTGTGACTTATTTCACTTAGAATCGTCGTACCTAAATCCTCTCATCATGCTGCTACTAGCCTTATGACGTTAATTTCATGGCTGAGTGATATGCCATTGTACATAAGGACCACAACTTCCTTATCCATTTTTCTCTTTCCTGGGATATTTAAGGTGTAACGAAGTGGAGGTTCTTGTCAACAGAGCAGCCCTAAACTTTGGGGTGCCTGTGTCTTGCTGATTTTTAGTTTTCCCAATTTCTACGCCCATGAGTGGAAGTGCCCTATGCTCTCTAAGCTGAGTTTTTTAGATGTTTCAGGACACACCGTACACTTCTCCAGAGTGGCTGTTGGCAATTTACATCCCGCCCATCATCGTAGCAAGGCTCCCGTTTCTCCATGGCCTGTCCTGCATTTCTGGTTTTGACACTTTATTCAGCATGGCCCTTTTGACCGATGGGAAGCGAGACTTCTTGGTAGCGCTGATTTGCCTTTCCAGGTTGCTTGCTTGGCCAAAAAGGGCGTATGCGTTTTTTCCTGAATATATTCAGGAAAAAACGCATACGCCCTTTTTGGCCAAGGGCATCGTTGTCGAGGTTTTGCCGCTTTTCCTGTGCTTTAAAGTCGATTCGACTCTACCTCCTGAAATCTGTTTCCTGCAATTCTGCCTTGCTTTCAAATCCTCCTCGTTGCCTTCCCTCAATATATTTGTGGATGAGAGTTATCATTTATAACTCTGCAGGTTTGTGAATTGCAGTGCCCCTGAGCTCGATTTTTCAACTCGCTTTTTTGGGAGCTGGCCGCAAAAGCGCAGGATTGCTTCAGGCCCTGTTCTGCTTCCGGGCGGCAGGCTGAGCCTGTGGTTAATTCTTCTTCCTGATGGGAAAATAGAGTGACCTGTGCCTGTCCCAACACCTAGAGCTAGTCTCTCACTGGTTCCCCCTCTTCCCGTTCATCCTCAGGACAAATTGCAACCTGTACGGAACAGGAGGTTAAAGGTGCTGATTCTCGAAGGAGGGAGATTGCTAGTAAAGCGGCTGTAATGGCCAACCCGAGCACAAGGAGATGAGAAAAGAGGTGCGTTTTAGAAACCTTTCCCGATCACACGGTGTACCATCTACTGGGTTTCTCATGCATGTTTTCGATGTAGGAAGATGCCCTTGAACCTGGAGATTTTGGACCCATGGGATGGATACCACGCAGTATTACTTTAAAGGGTCTGCGTTTGCTCACCCAACCTCACCAAACCCCTCAGCCCCAAGAGTGTCCACCCTTATGTCTCAATCAGCTGTGGGTCTAGAGATGGTCAATCCAGGTGGCATCACAGCCCCTGAACGAATTTTGTAAGAATTTCTCTCTCTTTCACTGTCTTTGTTTCACGGGTTTTTAAAAGTAATTGATTTTTATAATGGGGTTTAGCTGCTTTTCACTGCTGTGTTTATGCCGCTTTACACCCACTTGACTCACTTACAGAGGGATATCAATACATTGGTTTTAAGATTCTTACTAGTCAGATATATTCTTGGGCGGTGAACAGGGGGTGTTGAGTCCAGTTCACTGAGCAAGGAGTAGGTCTTGTCTATTACATATTGGGTTTATGGAACGGTATCTGAGCTAATTTGAAACCCTTGTTTTATGCATCACCCACCTCACCTTTCCCGTTAAGCAGCCATAGTGTGTCTTCTAAACGTGTGACGCTGTTCTGTTTTGTAATTCAGTTCAAGTGTAGCGGTTTTTACATTCCCTCTCTAAGTGATATCTTATGATAAGTGTCTTTTTCTGTGTGACTTATTTCACTTAGAATCGTCGTACCTAAATCCTCTCATCATGCTGCTACTAGCCTTATGACGTTAATTTCATGGCTGAGTGATATGCCATTGTACATAAGGACCACAACTTCCTTATCCATTTTTCTCTTTCCTGGGATATTTAAGGTGTAACGAAGTGGAGGTTCTTGTCAACAGAGCAGCCCTAAACTTTGGGGTGCCTGTGTCTTGCTGATTTTTAGTTTTCCCAATTTCTACGCCCATGAGTGGAAGTGCCCTATGCTCTCTAAGCTGAGTTTTTTAGATGTTTCAGGACACACCGTACACTTCTCCAGAGTGGCTGTTGGCAATTTACATCCCGCCCATCATCGTAGCAAGGCTCCCGTTTCTCCATGGCCTGGCCTGCATTTCTGGTTTTGACACTTTATTCAGCATGGCCCTTTTGACCGATGGGAAGCGAGACTTCTTTGTAGCGCTGATTTGCCTTTCCAGGTTGCTTGCTTGGCCAAAAAGGGCGTATGCGTTTTTTCCTGAATATATTCAGGAAAAAACGCATACGCCCTTTTTGGCCAAGGGCATCGTTGTCGAGGTTTTGCCGCTTTTCCTGTGCTTTAAAGGCGATTCGACTCTACCTACTGAAATCTGTTTCCTGCAATTCTGCCTTGCTTTCAAATCCTCCTCGTTGCCTTCCCTCAATATATTTGTGGACGAGAGTTATCATTTCTAACTCTGCAGGTTTGTGAATTGCAGTGCCCCTGAGCTCGATTTTTCAACTCGCTTTTTTGGGAGCTGGCCGCAAAAGCACAGGATTGCTTCAGGCCCTGTTCTGCTTCCGGGCGGCAGGCTGAGCCTGTGGTTAATTCTTCTTCCTGATGGGAAAATAGAGTGACCTGTGCCTGTCCCAACACCTAGAGCTAGTCTCTCACTGGTTCCCCCTCTTCCCGTTCATCCTCAGGACAAATTGCAACCTGTACGGAACAGGAGGTTAAAGGTGCTGATTCTCGAAGGAGGGAGATTGCTAGTAAAGCGGCTGTAATTGCCAACCCGAGCACAAGGAGATGAGAAAAGAGGTGCGTTTTAGAAACCTTTCCCGATCACAGGGTGTACCATCTTCTGGGTTTCTCATGCATGTTTTCGATGTAGGAAGATGCCCTTGAACCTGGAGATTTTGGACCCATGGGATGGATACCACGCAGTATTACTTTAAAGGGTATGCGTTTGCTCACCCAACCTCACCAAACCCCTCAGCCCCAAGAGTGTCCACCCTTATGTCTCAATCAGCTGTGGGTCTAGAGATGGTCAATCCAGGTGGCATCACAGCCCCTGAACGAATTTTGTAAGAATTTCTCTCTCTTTCACTGTCTTTGTTTCACGGGTTTTTAAAAGTAATTGATTTTTATAATGGGGTTTAGCTGCTTTTCACTGCTGTGTTTATGCCGCTTTACACCCACTTGACTCACTTACAGAGGGATATCAATACATTGGTTTTAAGATTCTTACTAGTCAGATATATTCTTGGGCGGTGAACAGGGGGTGTTGAGTCCAGTTCACTGAGCAAGGAGTAGGTCTTGTCTATTACATATTGGGTTTATGGAACGGTATCTGAGCTAATTTGAAACCCTTGTTTTATGCATCACCCACCTCACCTTTCCCGTTAAGCAGCCATAGTGTGTCTTCTAAACGTGTGACGCTGTTCTGTTTTGTAATTCAGTTCAAGTGTAGCGGTTTTTACATTCCCTCTCTAAGTGATATCTTATGATAAGTGTCTTTTTCTGTGTGACTTATTTCACTTAGAATCGTCGTACCTAAATCCTCTCATCATGCTGCTACTAGCCTTATGACGTTAATTTCATGGCTGAGTGATATGCCATTGTACATAAGGACCACAACTTCCTTATCCATTTTTTTCTTTCCTGGGATATTTAAGGTGTAACGAAGTGGAGGTTCTTGTCAACAGAGCAGCCCTAAACTTTGGGGTGCCTGTGTCTTGCTGATTTTTAGTTTTCCCAATTTCTACGCCCATGAGTGGAAGTGCCCTATGCTCTCTAAGCTGAGTTTTTTAGATGTTTCAGGACACACCGTACACTTCTCCAGAGTGGCTGTTGGCAATTTACATCCCGCCCATCATCGTAGCAAGGCTCCCGTTTCTCCATGGCCTGTCCTGCATTTCTGGTTTTGACACTTTATTCAGCATGGCCCTTTTGACCGATGGGAAGCGAGACTTCTTTGTAGCGCTGATTTGCCTTTCCAGGTTGCTTGCTTGGCCAAAAAGGGCGTATGCGTTTTTTCCTGAATATATTCAGGAAAAAACGCATACGCCCTTTTTGGCCAAGGGCATCGTTGTCGAGGTTTTGCCGCTTTTCCTGTGCTTTAAAGGCGATTCGACTCTACCTCCTGAAATCTGTTTCCTGCAATTCTGCCTTGCTTTCAAATCCTCCTCGTTGCCTTCCCTCAATATATTTGTGGACGAGAGTTATCATTTCTAACTCTGCAGGTTTGTGAATTGCAGTGCCCCTGAGCTCGATTTTTCAACTCGCTTTTTTGGGAGCTGGCCGCAAAAGCGCAGGATTGCTTCAGGCCCTGTTCTGCTTCCGGGCGGCAGGCTGAGCCTGTGGTTAATTCTTCTTCCTGATGGGAAAATAGAGTGACCTGTGCCTGTCCCAACACCTAGAGCTAGTCTCTCACTGGTTCCCCCTCTTCCCGTTCATCCTCAGGACAAATTGCAACCTGTACGGAACAGGAGGTTAAAGGTGCTGATTCTCGAAGGAGGGAGATTGCTAGTAAAGCGGCTGTAATGGCCAACCCGAGCACAAGGAGATGAGAAAAGAGGTGCGTTTTAGAAACCTTTCCCGATCACACGGTGTACCATCTTCTGGGTTTCTCATGCATGTTTTCGATGTAGGAAGATGCCCTTGAACCTGGAGATTTTGGACCCATGGGATGGATACCACGCAGTATTACTTTAAAGGGTCTGCGTTTGCTCACCCAACCTCACCAAACCCCTCAGCCCCAAGAGTGTCCACCCTTATGTCTCAATCAGCTGTGGGTCTAGAGATGGTCAATCCAGGTGGCATCACAGCCCCTGAACGAATTTTGTAAGAATTTCTCTCTCTTTCACTGTCTTTGTTTCACGGGTTTTTAAAAGTAATTGATTTTTATAATGGGGTTTAGCTGCTTTTCACTGCTGTGTTTATGCCGCTTTACACCCACTTGACTCACTTACAGAGGGATATCAATACATTGGTTTTAAGATTCTTACTAGTCAGATATATTCTTGGGCGGTGAACAGGGGGTGTTGAGTCCAGTTCACTGAGCAAGGAGTAGGTCTTGTCTATTACATATTGGGTTTATGGAACGGTATCTGAGCTAATTTGAAACCCTTGTTTTATGCATCACCCACCTCACCTTTCCCGTTAAGCAGCCATAGTGTGTCTTCTAAACGTGTGACGCTGTTCTGTTTTGTAATTCAGTTCAAGTGTAGCGGTTTTTACATTCCCTCTCTAAGTGATATCTTATGATAAGTGTCTTTTTCTGTGTGACTTATTTCACTTAGAATCGTCGTACCTAAATCCTCTCATCATGCTGCTACTAGCCTTATGACGTTAATTTCATGGCTGAGTGATATGCCATTGTACATAAGGACCACAACTTCCTTATCCATTTTTCTCTTTCCTGGGATATTTAAGGTGTAACGAAGTGGAGGTTCTTGTCAACAGAGCAGCCCTAAACTTTGGGGTGCCTGTGTCTTGCTGATTTTTAGTTTTCCCAATTTCTACGCCCATGAGTGGAAGTGCCTTATGCTCTCTATGCTGAGTTTTTTAGATGTTTCAGGAAACACCGTACACTTCTCCAGAGTGGCTGTTGGCAATTTACATCCCGCCCATCAGCGTAGTAAGGCTCCCGTTTCTCCATGGCCTGTCCTGCATTTCTGGTTTTGACACTTTATTCAGCATGGCCCTTTTGACCAATGGGAAGCGAGACTTCTTTGTAGCGCTGATTTGCCTTTCCAGGTTGCTTGCTTGGCCAAAAAGGGCGTATGCGTTTTTTCCTGAATATATTCAGGAAAAAACGCATACGCCCTTTTTGGCCAAGGGCATCGTTGTCGAGGTTTTGCCGCTTTTCCTGTGCTTTAAAGGCGATTCGACTCTACCTCCTGAAATCTGTTTCCTGCAATTCTGCCTTGCTTTCAAATCCTCCTCGTTGCCTTCCCTCAATATATTTGTGGACGAGAGTTATCATTTCTAACTCTGCAGGTTTGTGAATTGCAGTGCCCCTGAGCTCGATTTTTCAACTCGCTTTTTTGGGAGCTGGCCGCAAAAGCGCAGGATTGCTTCAGGCCCTGTTCTGCTTCCGGGCGGCAGGCTGAGCCTGTGGTTAATTCTTCTTCCTGATGGGAAAATAGAGTGACCTGTGCCTGTCCCAACACCTAGAGCTAGTCTCTCACTGGTTCCCCCTCTTCCCGTTCATCCTCAGGACAAATTGCAACCTGTACGGAACAGGAGGTTAAAGGTGCTGATTCTCGAAGGAGGGAGATTGCTAGTAAAGCGGCTGTAATGGCCAACCCGAGCACAAGGAGATGAGAAAAGAGGTGCGTTTTAGAAACCTTTCCCGATCACACGGTGTACCATCTTCTTGGTTTCTCATGCATGTTTTCGATGTAGGAAGATGCCCTTGAACCTGGAGATTTTGGACCCATGGGATGGATACCACGCAGTATTACTTTAAAGGGTCTGCGTTTGCTCACCCAACCTCACCAAACCCCTCAGCCCCAAGAGTGTCCACCCTTATGTCTCAATCAGCTGTGGGTCTAGAGATGGTCAATCCAGGTGGCATCACAGCCCCTGAACGAATTTTGTAAGAATTTCTCTCTCTTTCACTGTCTTTGTTTCACGGGTTTTTAAAAGTAATTGATTTTTATAATGGGGTTTAGCTGCTTTTCACTGCTGTGTTTATGCCGCTTTACACCCACTTGACTCACTTACAGAGGGATATCAATACATTGGTTTTAAGATTCTTACTAGTCAGATATATTCTTGGGCGGTGAACAGGGGGTGTTGAGTCCAGTTCACTGAGCAAGGAGTAGGTCTTGTCTATTACATATTGGGTTTATGGAACGGTATCTGAGCTAATTTGAAACCCTTGTTTTATGCATCACCCACCTCACCTTTCCCGTTAAGCAGCCATAGTGTGTCTTCTAAACGTGTGACGCTGTTCTGTTTTGTAATTCAGTTCAAGTGTAGCGGTTTTTACATTCCCTCTCTAAGTGATATCTTATGATAAGTGTCTTTTTCTGTGTGACTTATTTCACTTAGAATCGTCGTACCTAAATCCTCTCATCATGCTGCTACTAGCCTTATGACGTTAATTTCATGGCTGAGTGATATGCCATTGTACATAAGGACCACAACTTCCTTATCCATTTTTCTCTTTCCTGGGATATTTAAGGTGTAACGAAGTGGAGGTTCTTGTCAACAGAGCAGCCCTAAACTTTGGGGTGAATGTGTCTTGCTGATTTTTAGTTTTCCCAATTTCTACGCCCATGAGTGGAAGTGCCCTATGCTCTCTAAGCTGAGTTTTTTAGATGTTTCAGGACACACCGTACACTTCTCCAGAGTGGCTGTTGGCAATTTACATCCCGCCCATCATCGTAGCAAGGCTCCCGTTTCTCCATGGCCTGTCCTGCATTTCTGGTTTTGACACTTTATTCAGCATGGCCCTTTTGACCGATGGGAAGCGAGACTTCTTTGTAGCGCTGATTTGCCTTTCCAGGTTGCTTGCTTGGCCAAAAAGGGCGTATGCGTTTTTTCCTGAATATATTCAGGAAAAAACGCATACGCCCTTTTTGGCCAAGGGCATCGTTGTCGAGGTTTTGCCGCTTTTCCTGTGCTTTAAAGGCGATTCGACTCTACCTACTGAAATCTGTTTCCTGCAATTCTGCCTTGCTTTCAAATCCTCCTCGTTGCCTTCCCTCAATATATTTGTGGACGAGAGTTATCATTTCTAACTCTGCAGGTTTGTGAATTGCAGTGCCCCTGAGCTCGATTTTTCAACTCGCTTTTTTGGGAGCTGGCCGCAAAAGCACAGGATTGCTTCAGGCCCTGTTCTGCTTCCGGGCGGCAGGCTGAGCCTGTGGTTAATTCTTCTTCCTGATGGGAAAATAGAGTGACCTGTGCCTGTCCCAACACCTAGAGCTAGTCTCTCACTGGTTCCCCCTCTTCCCGTTCATCCTCAGGACAAATTGCAACCTGTACGGAACAGGAGGTTAAAGGTGCTGATTCTCGAAGGAGGGAGATTGCTAGTAAAGCGGCTGTAATGGCCAACCCGAGCACAAGGAGATGAGAAAAGAGGTGCGTTTTAGAAACCTTTCCCGATCACACGGTGTACCATCTTCTGGGTTTCTCATGCATGTTTTCGATGTAGGAAGATGCCCTTGAACCTGGAGATTTTGGACCCATGGGATGGATACCACGCAGTATTACTTTAAAGGGTCTGCGTTTGCTCACCCAACCTCACCAAACCCCTCAGCCCCAAGAGTGTCCACCCTTATGTCTCAATCAGCTGTGGGTCTAGAGATGGTCAATCCAGGTGGCATCACAGCCCCTGAACGAATTTTGTAAGAATTTCTCTCTCTTTCACTGTCTTTGTTTCACGGGTTTTTAAAAGTAATTGATTTTTATAATGGGGTTTAGCTGCTTTTCACTGCTGTGTTTATGCCGCTTTACACCCACTTGACTCACTTACAGAGGGATATCAATACATTGGTTTTAAGATTCTTACTAGTCAGATATATTCTTGGGCGGTGAACAGGGGGTGTTGAGTCCAGTTCACTGAGCAAGGAGTAGGTCTTGTCTATTACATATTGGGTTTATGGAACGGTATCTGAGCTAATTTGAAACCCTTGTTTTATGCATCACCCACCTCACCTTTCCCGTTAAGCAGCCATAGTGTGTCTTCTAAACGTGTGACGCTGTTCTGTTTTGTAATTCAGTTCAAGTGTAGCGGTTTTTACATTCCCTCTCTAAGTGATATCTTATGATAAGTGTCTTTTTCTGTGTGACTTATTTCACTTAGAATCGTCGTACCTAAATCCTCTCATCATGCTGCTACTAGCCTTATGACGTTAATTTCATGGCTGAGTGATATGCCATTGTACATAAGGACCACAACTTCCTTATCCATTTTTCTCTTTCCTGGGATATTTAAGGTGTAACGAAGTGGAGGTTCTTGTCAACAGAGCAGCCCTAAACTTTGGGGTGCCTGTGTCTTGCTGATTTTTAGTTTTCCCAATTTCTACGCCCATGAGTGGAAGTGCCCTATGCTCTCTAAGCTGAGTTTTTTAGATGTTTCAGGACACACCGTACACTTCTCCAGAGTGGCTGTTGGCAATTTACATCCCGCCCATCATCGTAGCAAGGCTCCCGTTTCTCCATGGCCTGTCCTGCATTTCTGGTTTTGACACTTTATTCAGCATGGCCCTTTTGACCGATGGGAAGCGAGACTTCTTTGTAGCGCTGATTTGCCTTTCCAGGTTGCTTGGTTGGCCAAAAAGGGCGTATGCGTTTTTTCCTGAATATATTCAGGAAAAAACGCATACGCCCTTTTTGGCCAAGGGCATCGTTGTCGAGGTTTTGCCGCTTTTCCTGTGCTTTAAAGGCGATTCGACTCTACCTCCTGAAATCTGTTTCCTGCAATTCTGCCTTGCTTTCAAATCCTCCTCGTTGCCTTCCCTCAATATATTTGTGGACGAGAGTTATCATTTCTAACTCTGCAGGTTTGTGAATTGCAGTGCCCCTGAGCTCGATTTTTCAACTCGCTTTTTTGGGAGCTGGCCGCAAAAGCGCAGGATTGCTTCAGGCCCTGTTCTGCTTCCGGGCGGCAGGCTGAGCCTGTGGTTAATTCTTCTTCCTGATGGGAAAATAGAGTGACCTGTGCCTGTCCCAACACCTAGAGCTAGTCTCTCACTGGTTCCCCCTCTTCCCGTTCATCCTCAGGACAAATTGCAACCTGTACGGAACAGGAGGTTAAAGGTGCTGATTCTCGAAGGAGGGAGATTGCTAGTAAAGCGGCTGTAATGGCCAACCTGAGCACAAGGAGATGAGAAAAGAGGTGCGTTTTAGAAACCTTTCCCGATCACACGGTGTACCATCTTCTGGGTTTCTCATGCATGTTTTCGATGTAGGAAGATGCCCTTGAACCTGGAGATTTTGGACCCATGGGATGGATACCACGCAGTATTACTTTAAAGGGTCTGCGTTTGCTCACCCAACCTCACCAAACCCCTCAGCCCCAAGAGTGTCCACCCTTATGTCTCAATCAGCTGTGGGTCTAGAGATGGTCAATCCAGGTGGCATCACAGCCCCTGAACGAATTTTGTAAGAATTTCTCTCTCTTTCACTGTCTTTGTTTCACGGGTTTTTAAAAGTAATTGATTTTTATAATGGGGTTTAGCTGCTTTTCACTGCTGTGTTTATGCCGCTTTACACCCACTTGACTCACTTACAGAGGGATATCAATACATTGGTTTTAAGATTCTTACTAGTCAGATATATTCTTGGGCGGTGAACAGGGGGTGTTGAGTCCAGTTCACTGAGCAAGGAGTAGGTCTTGTCTATTACATATTGGGTTTATGGAACGGTATCTGAGCTAATTTGAAACCCTTGTTTTATGCATCACCCACCTCACCTTTCCCGTTAAGCAGCCATAGTGTGTCTTCTAAACGTGTGACGCTGTTCTGTTTTGTAATTCAGTTCAAGTGTAGCGGTTTTTACATTCCCTCTCTAAGTGATATCTTATGATAAGTGTCTTTTTCTGTGTGACTTATTTCACTTAGAATCGTCGTACCTAAATCCTCTCATCATGCTGCTACTAGCCTTATGACATTAATTTCATGGCTGAGTGATATGCCATTGTACATAAGGACCACAACTTCCTTATCCATTTTTCTCTTTCCTGGGATATTTAAGGTGTAACGAAGTGGAGGTTCTTGTCAACAGAGCAGCCCTAAACTTTGGGGTGCCTGTGTCTTGCTGATTTTTAGTTTTCCCAATTTCTACGCCCATGAGTGGAAGTGCCCTATGCTCTCTAAGCTGAGTTTTTTAGATGTTTCAGGACACACCGTACACTTCTCCAGAGTGGCTGTTGGCAATTTACATCCCGCCCATCATCGTAGCAAGGCTCCCGTTTCTCCATGGCCTGTCCTGCATTTCTGGTTTTGACACTTTATTCAGCATGGCCCTTTTGACCGATGGGAAGCGAGACTTCTTTGTAGCGCTGATTTGCCTTTCCAGGTTGCTTGCTTGGCCAAAAAGGGCGTATGCGTTTTTTCCTGAATATATTCAGGAAAAAACGCATACGCCCTTTTTGGCCAAGGGCATCGTTGTCGAGGTTTTGCCGCTTTTCCTGTGCTTTAAAGGCGATTCGACTCTACCTCCTGAAATCTGTTTCCTGCAATTCTGCCTTGCTTTCAAATCCTCCTCGTTGCCTTCCCTCAATATATTTGTGGACGAGAGTTATCATTTCTAACTCTGCAGGTTTGTGAATTGCAGTGCCCCTGAGCTCGATTTTTCAACTCGCTTTTTTGGGAGCTGGCCGCAAAAGCGCAGGATTGCTTCAGGCCGTGTTCTGCTTCCGGGCGGCAGGCTGAGCCTGTGGTTAATTCTTCTTCCTGATGGGAAAATAGAGTGACCTGTGCCTGTCCCAACACCTAGAGCTAGTCTCTCACTGGTTCCCCCTCTTCCCGTTCATCCTCAGGACAAATTGCAACCTGTACGGAACAGGAGGTTAAAGGTGCTGATTCTCGAAGGAGGGAGATTGCTAGTAAAGCGGCTGTAATGGCCAACCCGAGCACAAGGAGATGAGAAAAGAGGTGCGTTTTAGAAACCTTTCCCGATCACACGGTGTACCATCTTCTGGGTTTCTCATGCATGTTTTCGATGTAGGAAGATGCCCTTGAACCTGGAGATTTTGGACCCATGGGATGGATACCACGCAGTATTACTTTAAAGGGTCTGCGTTTGCTCACCCAACCTCACCAAACCCCTCAGCCCCAAGAGTGTCCACCCTTATGTCTCAATCAGCTGTGGGTCTAGAGATGGTCAATCCAGGTGGCATCACAGCCCCTGAACGAATTTTGTAAGAATTTCTCTCTCTTTCACTGTCTTTGTTTCACGGGTTTTTAAAAGTAATTGATTTTTATAATGGGGTTTAGCTGCTTTTCACTGCTGTGTTTATGCCGCTTTACACCCACTTGACTCACTTACAGAGGGATATCAATACATTGGTTTTAAGATTCTTACTAGTCAGATATATTCTTGGGCGGTGAACAGGGGGTGTTGAGTCCAGTTCACTGAGCAAGGAGTAGGTCTTGTCTATTACATATTGGGTTTATGGAACGGTATCTGAGCTAATTTGAAACCCTTGTTTTATGCATCACCCACCTCACCTTTCCCGTTAAGCAGCCATAGTGTGTCTTCTAAACGTGTGACGCTGTTCTGTTTTGTAATTCAGTTCAAGTGTAGCGGTTTTTACATTCCCTCTCTAAGTGATATCTTATGATAAGTGTCTTTTTCTGTGTGACTTATTTCACTTAGAATCGTCGTACCTAAATCCTCTCATCATGCTGCTACTAGCCTTATGACGTTAATTTCATGGCTGAGTGATATGCCATTGTACATAAGGACCACAACTTCCTTATCCATTTTTCTCTTTCCTGGGATATTTAAGGTGTAACGAAGTGGAGGTTCTTGTCAACAGAGCAGCCCTAAACTTTGGGGTGCCTGTGTCTTGCTGATTTTTAGTTTTCCCAATTTATACGCCCATGAGTGGAAGTGCCTTATGCTCTCTATGCTGAGTTTTTTAGATGTTTCAGGAAACACCGTACACTTCTCCAGAGTGGCTGTTGGCAATTTACATCCCGCCCATCAGCGTAGTAAGGCTCCCGTTTCTCCATGGCCTGTCCTGCATTTCTGGTTTTGACACTTTATTCAGCATGGCCCTTTTGACCAATGGGAAGCGAGACTTCTTTGTAGCGCTGATTTGCCTTTCCAGGTTGCTTGCTTGGCCAAAAAGGGCGTATGCGTTTTTTCCTGAATATATTCAGGAAAAAACGCATACGCCCTTTTTGGCCAAGGGCATCGTTGTCGAGGTTTTGCCGCTTTTCCTGTGCTTTAAAGGCGATTCGACTCTACCTCCTGAAATCTGTTTCCTGCAATTCTGCCTTGCTTTCAAATCCTCCTCGTTGCCTTCCCTCAATATATTTGTGGACGAGATTTATCATTTCTAACTCTGCAGGTTTGTGAATTGCAGTGCCCCTGAGCTCGATTTTTCAACTCGCTTTTTTGGGAGCTGGCCGCAAAAGCGCAGGATTGCTTCAGGCCCTGTTCTGCTTCCGGGCGGCAGGCTGAGCCTGTGGTTAATTCTTCTTCCTGATGGGAAAATAGAGTGACCTGTGCCTGTCCCAACACCTAGAGCTAGTCTCTCACTGGTTCCCCCTCTTCCCGTTCATCCTCAGGACAAATTGCAACCTGTACGGAACAGGAGGTTAAAGGTGCTGATTCTCGAAGGAGGGAGATTGCTAGTAAAGCGGCTGTAATGGCCAACCCGAGCACAAGGAGATGAGAAAAGAGGTGCGTTTTAGAAACCTTTCCCGATCACACGGTGTACCATCTTCTTGGTTTCTCATGCATGTTTTCGATGTAGGAAGATGCCCTTGAACCTGGAGATTTTGGACCCATGGGATGGATACCACGCAGTATTACTTTAAAGGGTCTGCGTTTGCTCACCCAACCTCACCAAACCCCTCAGCCCCAAGAGTGTCCACCCTTATGTCTCAATCAGCTGTGGGTCTAGAGATGGTCAATCCAGGTGGCATCACAGCCCCTGAACGAATTTTGTAAGAATTTCTCTCTCTTTCACTGTCTTTGTTTCACGGGTTTTTAAAAGTAATTGATTTTTATAATGGGGTTTAGCTGCTTTTCACTGCTGTGTTTATGCCGCTTTACACCCACTTGACTCACTTACAGAGGGATATCAATACATTGGTTTTAAGATTCTTACTAGTCAGATATATTCTTGGGCGGTGAACAGGGGGTGTTGAGTCCAGTTCACTGAGCAAGGAGTAGGTCTTGTCTATTACATATTGGGTTTATGGAACGGTATCTGAGCTAATTTGAAACCCTTGTTTTATGCATCACCCACCTCACCTTTCCCGTTAAGCAGCCATAGTGTGTCTTCTAAACGTGTGACGCTGTTCTGTTTTGTAATTCAGTTCAAGTGTAGCGGTTTTTACATTCCCTCTCTAAGTGATATCTTATGATAAGTGTCTTTTTCTGTGTGACTTATTTCACTTAGAATCGTCGTACCTAAATCCTCTCATCATGCTGCTACTAGCCTTATGACGTTAATTTCATGGCTGAGTGATATGCCATTGTACATAAGGACCACAACTTCCTTATCCATTTTTCTCTTTCCTGGGATATTTAAGGTGTAACGAAGTGGAGGTTCTTGTCAACAGAGCAGCCCTAAACTTTGGGGTGAATGTGTCTTGCTGATTTTTAGTTTTCCCAATTTCTACGCCCATGAGTGGAAGTGCCCTATGCTCTCTAAGCTGAGTTTTTTAGATGTTTCAGGACACACCGTACACTTCTCCAGAGTGGCTGTTGGCAATTTACATCCCGCCCATCATCGTAGCAAGGCTCCCGTTTCTCCATGGCCTGTCCTGCATTTCTGGTTTTGACACTTTATTCAGCATGGCCCTTTTGACCGATGGGAAGCGAGACTTCTTTGTAGCGCTGATTTGCCTTTCCAGGTTGCTTGCTTGGCCAAAAAGGGCGTATGCGTTTTTTCCTGAATATATTCAGGAAAAAACGCATACGCCCTTTTTGGCCAAGGGCATCGTTGTCGAGGTTTTGCCGCTTTTCCTGTGCTTTAAAGGCGATTCGACTCTACCTACTGAAATCTGTTTCCTGCAATTCTGCCTTGCTTTCAAATCCTCCTCGTTGCCTTCCCTCAATATATTTGTGGACGAGAGTTATCATTTCTAACTCTGCAGGTTTGTGAATTGCAGTGCCCCTGAGCTCGATTTTTCAACTCGCTTTTTTGGGAGCTGGCCGCAAAAGCACAGGATTGCTTCAGGCCCTGTTCTGCTTCCGGGCGGCAGGCTGAGCCTGTGGTTAATTCTTCTTCCTGATGGGAAAATAGAGTGACCTGTGCCTGTCCCAACACCTAGAGCTAGTCTCTCACTGGTTCCCCCTCTTCCCGTTCATCCTCAGGACAAATTGCAACCTGTACGGAACAGGAGGTTAAAGGTGCTGATTCTCGAAGGAGGGAGATTGCTAGTAAAGCGGCTGTAATGGCCAACCCGAGCACAAGGAGATGAGAAAAGAGGTGCGTTTTAGAAACCTTTCCCGATCACACGGTGTACCATCTTCTGGGTTTCTCATGCATGTTTTCGATGTAGGAAGATGCCCTTGAACCTGGAGATTTTGGACCCATGGGATGGATACCACGCAGTATTACTTTAAAGGGTCTGCGTTTGCTCACCCAACCTCACCAAACCCCTCAGCCCCAAGAGTGTCCACCCTTATGTCTCAATCAGCTGTGGGTCTAGAGATGGTCAATCCAGGTGGCATCACAGCCCCTGAACGAATTTTGTAAGAATTTCTCTCTCTTTCACTGTCTTTGTTTCACGGGTTTTTAAAAGTAATTGATTTTTATAATGGGGTTTAGCTGCTTTTCACTGCTGTGTTTATGCCGCTTTACACCCACTTGACTCACTTACAGAGGGATATCAATACATTGGTTTTAAGATTCTTACTAGTCAGATATATTCTTGGGCGGTGAACAGGGGGTGTTGAGTCCAGTTCACTGAGCAAGGAGTAGGTCTTGTCTATTACATATTGGGTTTATGGAACGGTATCTGAGCTAATTTGAAACCCTTGTTTTATGCATCACCCACCTCACCTTTCCCGTTAAGCAGCCATAGTGTGTCTTCTAAACGTGTGACGCTGTTCTGTTTTGTAATTCAGTTCAAGTGTAGCGGTTTTTACATTCCCTCTCTAAGTGATATCTTATGATAAGTGTCTTTTTCTGTGTGACTTATTTCACTTAGAATCGTCGTACCTAAATCCTCTCATCATGCTGCTACTAGCCTTATGACGTTAATTTCATGGCTGAGTGATATGCCATTGTACATAAGGACCACAACTTCCTTATCCATTTTTCTCTTTCCTGGGATATTTAAGGTGTAACGAAGTGGAGGTTCTTGTCAACAGAGCAGCCCTAAACTTTGGGGTGCCTGTGTCTTGCTGATTTTTAGTTTTCCCAATTTCTACGCCCATGAGTGGAAGTGCCCTATGCTCTCTAAGCTGAGTTTTTTAGATGTTTCAGGACACACCGTACACTTCTCCAGAGTGGCTGTTGGCAATTTACATCCCGCCCATCATCGTAGCAAGGCTCCCGTTTCTCCATGGCCTGTCCTGCATTTCTGGTTTTGACACTTTATTCAGCATGGCCCTTTTGACCGATGGGAAGCGAGACTTCTTTGTAGCGCTGATTTGCCTTTCCAGGTTGCTTGCTTGGCCAAAAAGGGCGTATGCGTTTTTTCCTGAATATATTCAGGAAAAAACGCATACGCCCTTTTTGGCCAAGGGCATCGTTGTCGAGGTTTTGCCGCTTTTCCTGTGCTTTAAAGGCGATTCGACTCTACCTCCTGAAATCTGTTTCCTGCAATTCTGCCTTGCTTTCAAATCCTCCTCGTTGCCTTCCCTCAATATATTTGTGGACGAGAGTTATCATTTCTAACTCTGCAGGTTTGTGAATTGCAGTGCCCCTGAGCTCGATTTTTCAACTCGCTTTTTTGGGAGCTGGCCGCAAAAGCGCAGGATTGCTTCAGGCCCTGTTCTGCTTCCGGGCGGCAGGCTGAGCCTGTGGTTAATTCTTCTTCCTGATGGGAAAATAGAGTGACCTGTGCCTGTCCCAACACCTAGAGCTAGTCTCTCACTGGTTCCCCCTCTTCCCGTTCATCCTCAGGACAAATTGCAACCTGTACGGAACAGGAGGTTAAAGGTGCTGATTCTCGAAGGAGGGAGATTGCTAGTAAAGCGGCTGTAATGGCCAACCTGAGCACAAGGAGATGAGAAAAGAGGTGCGTTTTAGAAACCTTTCCCGATCACACGGTGTACCATCTTCTGGGTTTCTCATGCATGTTTTCGATGTAGGAAGATGCCCTTGAACCTGGAGATTTTGGACCCATGGGATGGATACCACGCAGTATTACTTTAAAGGGTCTGCGTTTGCTCACCCAACCTCACCAAACCCCTCAGCCCCAAGAGTGTCCACCCTTATGTCTCAATCAGCTGTGGGTCTAGAGATGGTCAATCCAGGTGGCATCACAGCCCCTGAACGAATTTTGTAAGAATTTCTCTCTCTTTCACTGTCTTTGTTTCACGGGTTTTTAAAAGTAATTGATTTTTATAATGGGGTTTAGCTGCTTTTCACTGCTGTGTTTATGCCGCTTTACACCCACTTGACTCACTTACAGAGGGATATCAATACATTGGTTTTAAGATTCTTCCTAGTCAGATATATTCTTGGGCGGTGAACAGGGGGTGTTGAGTCCAGTTCACTGAGCAAGGAGTAGGTCTTGTCTATTACATATTGGGTTTATGGAACGGTATCTGAGCTAATTTGAAACCCTTGTTTTATGCATCACCCACCTCACCTTTCCCGTTAAGCAGCCATAGTGTGTCTTCTAAACGTGTGACGCTGTTCTGTTTTGTAATTCAGTTCAAGTGTAGCGGTTTTTACATTCCCTCTCTAAGTGATATCTTATGATAAGTGTCTTTTTCTGTGTGACTTATTTCACTTAGAATCGTCGTACCTAAATCCTCTCATCATGCTGCTACTAGCCTTATGACATTAATTTCATGGCTGAGTGATATGCCATTGTACATAAGGACCACAACTTCCTTATCCATTTTTCTCTTTCCTGGGATATTTAAGGTGTAACGAAGTGGAGGTTCTTGTCAACAGAGCAGCCCTAAACTTTGGGGTGCCTGTGTCTTGCTGATTTTTAGTTTTCCCAATTTATACGCCCATGAGTGGAAGTGCCTTATGCTCTCTATGCTGAGTTTTTTAGATGTTTCAGGAAACACCGTACACTTCTCCAGAGTGGCTGTTGGCAATTTACATCCCGCCCATCAGCGTAGTAAGGCTCCCGTTTCTCCATGGCCTGTCCTGCATTTCTGGTTTTGACACTTTATTCAGCATGGCCCTTTTGACCAATGGGAAGCGAGACTTCTTTGTAGCGCTGATTTGCCTTTCCAGGTTGCTTGCTTGGCCAAAAAGGGCGTATGCGTTTTTTCCTGAATATATTCAGGAAAAAACGCATACGCCCTTTTTGGCCAAGGGCATCGTTGTCGAGGTTTTGCCGCTTTTCCTGTGCTTTAAAGGCGATTCGACTCTACCTCCTGAAATCTGTTTCCTGCAATTCTGCCTTGCTTTCAAATCCTCCTCGTTGCCTTCCCTCAATATATTTGTGGACGAGATTTATCATTTCTAACTCTGCAGGTTTGTGAATTGCAGTGCCCCTGAGCTCGATTTTTCAACTCGCTTTTTTGGGAGCTGGCCGCAAAAGCGCAGGATTGCTTCAGGCCCTGTTCTGCTTCCGGGCGGCAGGCTGAGCCTGTGGTTAATTCTTCTTCCTGATGGGAAAATAGAGTGACCTGTGCCTGTCCCAACACCTAGAGCTAGTCTCTCACTGGTTCCCCCTCTTCCCGTTCATCCTCAGGACAAATTGCAACCTGTACGGAACAGGAGGTTAAAGGTGCTGATTCTCGAAGGAGGGAGATTGCTAGTAAAGCGGCTGTAATGGCCAACCCGAGCACAAGGAGATGAGAAAAGAGGTGCGTTTTAGAAACCTTTCCCGATCACACGGTGTACCATCTTCTTGGTTTCTCATGCATGTTTTCGATGTAGGAAGATGCCCTTGAACCTGGAGATTTTGGACCCATGGGATGGATACCACGCAGTATTACTTTAAAGGGTCTGCGTTTGCTCACCCAACCTCACCAAACCCCTCAGCCCCAAGAGTGTCCACCCTTATGTCTCAATCAGCTGTGGGTCTAGAGATGGTCAATCCAGGTGGCATCACAGCCCCTGAACGAATTTTGTAAGAATTTCTCTCTCTTTCACTGTCTTTGTTTCACGGGTTTTTAAAAGTAATTGATTTTTATAATGGGGTTTAGCTGCTTTTCACTGCTGTGTTTATGCCGCTTTACACCCACTTGACTCACTTACAGAGGGATATCAATACATTGGTTTTAAGATTCTTACTAGTCAGATATATTCTTGGGCGGTGAACAGGGGGTGTTGAGTCCAGTTCACTGAGCAAGGAGTAGGTCTTGTCTATTACATATTGGGTTTATGGAACGGTATCTGAGCTAATTTGAAACCCTTGTTTTATGCATCACCCACCTCACCTTTCCCGTTAAGCAGCCATAGTGTGTCTTCTAAACGTGTGACGCTGTTCTGTTTTGTAATTCAGTTCAAGTGTAGCGGTTTTTACATTCCCTCTCTAAGTGATATCTTATGATAAGTGTCTTTTTCTGTGTGACTTATTTCACTTAGAATCGTCGTACCTAAATCCTCTCATCATGCTGCTACTAGCCTTATGACGTTAATTTCATGGCTGAGTGATATGCCATTGTACATAAGGACCACAACTTCCTTATCCATTTTTCTCTTTCCTGGGATATTTAAGGTGTAACGAAGTGGAGGTTCTTGTCAACAGAGCAGCCCTAAACTTTGGGGTGCCTGTGTCTTGCTGATTTTTAGTTTTCCCAATTTCTACGCCCATGAGTGGAAGTGCCCTATGCTCTCTAAGCTGAGTTTTTTAGATGTTTCAGGACACACCGTACACTTCTCCAGAGTGGCTGTTGGCAATTTACATCCCGCCCATCATCGTAGCAAGGCTCCCGTTTCTCCATGGCCTGTCCTGCATTTCTGGTTTTGACACTTTATTCAGCATGGCCCTTTTGACCGATGGGAAGCGAGACTTCTTTGTAGCGCTGATTTGCCTTTCCAGGTTGCTTGCTTGGCCAAAAAGGGCGTATGCGTTTTTTCCTGAATATATTCAGGAAAAAACGCATACGCCCTTTTTGGCCAAGGGCATCGTTGTCGAGGTTTTGCCGCTTTTCCTGTGCTTTAAAGGCGATTCGACTCTACCTCCTGAAATCTGTTTCCTGCAATTCTGCCTTGCTTTCAAATCCTCCTCGTTGCCTTCCCTCAATATATTTGTGGACGAGAGTTATCATTTCTAACTCTGCAGGTTTGTGAATTGCAGTGCCCCTGAGCTCGATTTTTCAACTCGCTTTTTTGGGAGCTGGCCGCAAAAGCGCAGGATTGCTTCAGGCCCTGTTCTGCTTCCGGGCGGCAGGCTGAGCCTGTGGTTAATTCTTCTTCCTGATGGGAAAATAGAGTGACCTGTGCCTGTCCCAACACCTAGAGCTAGTCTCTCACTGGTTCCCCCTCTTCCCGTTCATCCTCAGGACAAATTGCAACCTGTACGGAACAGGAGGTTAAAGGTGCTGATTCTCGAAGGAGGGAGATTGCTAGTAAAGCGGCTGTAATGGCCAACCCGAGCACAAGGAGATGAGAAAAGAGGTGCGTTTTAGAAACCTTTCCCGATCACACGGTGTACCATCTTCTGGGTTTCTCATGCATGTTTTCGATGTAGGAAGATGCCCTTGAACCTGGAGATTTTGGACCCATGGGATGGATACCACGCAGTATTACTTTAAAGGGTCTGCGTTTGCTCACCCAACCTCACCAAACCCCTCAGCCCCAAGAGTGTCCACCCTTATGTCTCAATCAGCTGTGGGTCTAGAGATGGTCAATCCAGGTGGCATCACAGCCCCTGAACGAATTTTGTAAGAATTTCTCTCTCTTTCACTGTCTTTGTTTCACGGGTTTTTAAAAGTAATTGATTTTTATAATGGGGTTTAGCTGCTTTTCACTGCTGTGTTTATGCCGCTTTACACCCACTTGACTCACTTACAGAGGGATATCAATACATTGGTTTTAAGATTCTTACTAGTCAGATATATTCTTGGGCGGTGAACAGGGGGTGTTGAGTCCAGTTCACTGAGCAAGGAGTAGGTCTTGTCTATTACATATTGGGTTTATGGAACGGTATCTGAGCTAATTTGAAACCCTTGTTTTATGCATCACCCACCTCACCTTTCCCGTTAAGCAGCCATAGTGTGTCTTCTAAACGTGTGACGCTGTTCTGTTTTGTAATTCAGTTCAAGTGTAGCGGTTTTTACATTCCCTCTCTAAGTGATATCTTATGATAAGTGTCTTTTTCTGTGTGACTTATTTCACTTAGAATCGTCGTACCTAAATCCTCTCATCATGCTGCTACTAGCCTTATGACGTTAATTTCATGGCTGAGTGATATGCCATTGTACATAAGGACCACAACTTCCTTATCCATTTTTCTCTTTCCTGGGATATTTAAGGTGTAACGAAGTGGAGGTTCTTGTCAACAGAGCAGCCCTAAACTTTGGGGTGCCTGTGTCTTGCTGATTTTTAGTTTTCCCAATTTATACGCCCATGAGTGGAAGTGCCTTATGCTCTCTATGCTGAGTTTTTTAGATGTTTCAGGAAACACCGTACACTTCTCCAGAGTGGCTGTTGGCAATTTACATCCCGCCCATCAGCGTAGTAAGGCTCCCGTTTCTCCATGGCCTGTCCTGCATTTCTGGTTTTGACACTTTATTCAGCATGGCCCTTTTGACCAATGGGAAGCGAGACTTCTTTGTAGCGCTGATTTGCCTTTCCAGGTTGCTTGCTTGGCCAAAAAGGGCGTATGCGTTTTTTCCTGAATATATTCAGGAAAAAACGCATACGCCCTTTTTGGCCAAGGGCATCGTTGTCGAGGTTTTGCCGCTTTTCCTGTGCTTTAAAGGCGATTCGACTCTACCTCCTGAAATCTGTTTCCTGCAATTCTGCCTTGCTTTCAAATCCTCCTCGTTGCCTTCCCTCAATATATTTGTGGACGAGATTTATCATTTCTAACTCTGCAGGTTTGTGAATTGCAGTGCCCCTGAGCTCGATTTTTCAACTCGCTTTTTTGGGAGCTGGCCGCAAAAGCGCAGGATTGCTTCAGGCCCTGTTCTGCTTCCGGGCGGCAGGCTGAGCCTGTGGTTAATTCTTCTTCCTGATGGGAAAATAGAGTGACCTGTGCCTGTCCCAACACCTAGAGCTAGTCTCTCACTGGTTCCCCCTCTTCCCGTTCATCCTCAGGACAAATTGCAACCTGTACGGAACAGGAGGTTAAAGGTGCTGATTCTCGAAGGAGGGAGATTGCTAGTAAAGCGGCTGTAATGGCCAACCCGAGCACAAGGAGATGAGAAAAGAGGTGCGTTTTAGAAACCTTTCCCGATCACACGGTGTACCATCTTCTTGGTTTCTCATGCATGTTTTCGATGTAGGAAGATGCCCTTGAACCTGGAGATTTTGGACCCATGGGATGGATACCACGCAGTATTACTTTAAAGGGTCTGCGTTTGCTCACCCAACCTCACCAAACCCCTCAGCCCCAAGAGTGTCCACCCTTATGTCTCAATCAGCTGTGGGTCTAGAGATGGTCAATCCAGGTGGCATCACAGCCCCTGAACGAATTTTGTAAGAATTTCTCTCTCTTTCACTGTCTTTGTTTCACGGGTTTTTAAAAGTAATTGATTTTTATAATGGGGTTTAGCTGCTTTTCACTGCTGTGTTTATGCCGCTTTACACCCACTTGACTCACTTACAGAGGGATATCAATACATTGGTTTTAAGATTCTTACTAGTCAGATATATTCTTGGGCGGTGAACAGGGGGTGTTGAGTCCAGTTCACTGAGCAAGGAGTAGGTCTTGTCTATTACATATTGGGTTTATGGAACGGTATCTGAGCTAATTTGAAACCCTTGTTTTATGCATCACCCACCTCACCTTTCCCGTTAAGCAGCCATAGTGTGTCTTCTAAACGTGTGACGCTGTTCTGTTTTGTAATTCAGTTCAAGTGTAGCGGTTTTTACATTCCCTCTCTAAGTGATATCTTATGATAAGTGTCTTTTTCTGTGTGACTTATTTCACTTAGAATCGTCGTACCTAAATCCTCTCATCATGCTGCTACTAGCCTTATGACGTTAATTTCATGGCTGAGTGATATGCCATTGTACATAAGGACCACAACTTCCTTATCCATTTTTCTCTTTCCTGGGATATTTAAGGTGTAACGAAGTGGAGGTTCTTGTCAACAGAGCAGCCCTAAACTTTGGGGTGAATGTGTCTTGCTGATTTTTAGTTTTCCCAATTTCTACGCCCATGAGTGGAAGTGCCCTATGCTCTCTAAGCTGAGTTTTTTAGATGTTTCAGGACACACCGTACACTTCTCCAGAGTGGCTGTTGGCAATTTACATCCCGCCCATCATCGTAGCAAGGCTCCCGTTTCTCCATGGCCTGTCCTGCATTTCTGGTTTTGACACTTTATTCAGCATGGCCCTTTTGACCGATGGGAAGCGAGACTTCTTTGTAGCGCTGATTTGCCTTTCCAGGTTGCTTGCTTGGCCAAAAAGGGCGTATGCGTTTTTTCCTGAATATATTCAGGAAAAAACGCATACGCCCTTTTTGGCCAAGGGCATCGTTGTCGAGGTTTTGCCGCTTTTCCTGTGCTTTAAAGGCGATTCGACTCTACCTACTGAAATCTGTTTCCTGCAATTCTGCCTTGCTTTCAAATCCTCCTCGTTGCCTTCCCTCAATATATTTGTGGACGAGAGTTATCATTTCTAACTCTGCAGGTTTGTGAATTGCAGTGCCCCTGAGCTCGATTTTTCAACTCGCTTTTTTGGGAGCTGGCCGCAAAAGCGCAGGATTGCTTCAGGCCCTGTTCTGCTTCCGGGCGGCAGGCTGAGCCTGTGGTTAATTCTTCTTCCTGATGGGAAAATAGAGTGACCTGTGCCTGTCCCAACACCTAGAGCTAGTCTCTCACTGGTTCCCCCTCTTCCCGTTCATCCTCAGGACAAATTGCAACCTGTACGGAACAGGAGGTTAAAGGTGCTGATTCTCGAAGGAGGGAGATTGCTAGTAAAGCGGCTGTAATGGCCAACCCGAGCACAAGGAGATGAGAAAAGAGGTGCGTTTTAGAAACCTTTCCCGATCACACGGTGTACCATCTTCTGGGTTTCTCATGCATGTTTTCGATGTAGGAAGATGCCCTTGAACCTGGAGATTTTGGACCCATGGGATGGATACCACGCAGTATTACTTTAAAGGGTCTGCGTTTGCTCACCCAACCTCACCAAACCCCTCAGCCCCAAGAGTGTCCACCCTTATGTCTCAATCAGCTGTGGGTCTAGAGATGGTCAATCCAGGTGGCATCACAGCCCCTGAACGAATTTTGTAAGAATTTCTCTCTCTTTCACTGTCTTTGTTTCACGGGTTTTTAAAAGTAATTGATTTTTATAATGGGGTTTAGCTGCTTTTCACTGCTGTGTTTATGCCGCTTTACACCCACTTGACTCACTTACAGAGGGATATCAATACATTGGTTTTAAGATTCTTACTAGTCAGATATATTCTTGGGCGGTGAACAGGGGGTGTTGAGTCCAGTTCACTGAGCAAGGAGTAGGTCTTGTCTATTACATATTGGGTTTATGGAACGGTATCTGAGCTAATTTGAAACCCTTGTTTTATGCATCACCCACCTCACCTTTCCCGTTAAGCAGCCATAGTGTGTCTTCTAAACGTGTGACGCTGTTCTGTTTTGTAATTCAGTTCAAGTGTAGCGGTTTTTACATTCCCTCTCTAAGTGATATCTTATGATAAGTGTCTTTTTCTGTGTGACTTATTTCACTTAGAATCGTCGTACCTAAATCCTCTCATCATGCTGCTACTAGCCTTATGACGTTAATTTCATGGCTGAGTGATATGCCATTGTACATAAGGACCACAACTTCCTTATCCATTTTTCTCTTTCCTGGGATATTTAAGGTGTAACGAAGTGGAGGTTCTTGTCAACAGAGCAGCCCTAAACTTTGGGGTGCCTGTGTCTTGCTGATTTTTAGTTTTCCCAATTTCTACGCCCATGAGTGGAAGTGCCCTATGCTCTCTAAGCTGAGTTTTTTAGATGTTTCAGGACACACCGTACACTTCTCCAGAGTGGCTGTTGGCAATTTACATCCCGCCCATCATCGTAGCAAGGCTCCCGTTTCTCCATGGCCTGTCCTGCATTTCTGGTTTTGACACTTTATTCAGCATGGCCCTTTTGACCGATGGGAAGCGAGACTTCTTTGTAGCGCTGATTTGCCTTTCCAGGTTGCTTGCTTGGCCAAAAAGGGCGTATGCGTTTTTTCCTGAATATATTCAGGAAAAAACGCATACGCCCTTTTTGGCCAAGGGCATCGTTGTCGAGGTTTTGCCGCTTTTCCTGTGCTTTAAAGGCGATTCGACTCTACCTCCTGAAATCTGTTTCCTGCAATTCTGCCTTGCTTTCAAATCCTCCTCGTTGCCTTCCCTCAATATATTTGTGGACGAGAGTTATCATTTCTAACTCTGCAGGTTTGTGAATTGCAGTGCCCCTGAGCTCGATTTTTCAACTCGCTTTTTTGGGAGCTGGCCGCAAAAGCGCAGGATTGCTTCAGGCCCTGTTCTGCTTCCGGGCGGCAGGCTGAGCCTGTGGTTAATTCTTCTTCCTGATGGGAAAATAGAGTGACCTGTGCCTGTCCCAACACCTAGAGCTAGTCTCTCACTGGTTCCCCCTCTTCCCGTTCATCCTCAGGACAAATTGCAACCTGTACGGAACAGGAGGTTAAAGGTGCTGATTCTCGAAGGAGGGAGATTGCTAGTAAAGCGGCTGTAATGGCCAACCTGAGCACAAGGAGATGAGAAAAGAGGTGCGTTTTAGAAACCTTTCCCGATCACACGGTGTACCATCTTCTGGGTTTCTCATGCATGTTTTCGATGTAGGAAGATGCCCTTGAACCTGGAGATTTTGGACCCATGGGATGGATACCACGCAGTATTACTTTAAAGGGTCTGCGTTTGCTCACCCAACCTCACCAAACCCCTCAGCCCCAAGAGTGTCCACCCTTATGTCTCAATCAGCTGTGGGTCTAGAGATGGTCAATCCAGGTGGCATCACAGCCCCTGAACGAATTTTGTAAGAATTTCTCTCTCTTTCACTGTCTTTGTTTCACGGGTTTTTAAAAGTAATTGATTTTTATAATGGGGTTTAGCTGCTTTTCACTGCTGTGTTTATGCCGCTTTACACCCACTTGACTCACTTACAGAGGGATATCAATACATTGGTTTTAAGATTCTTCCTAGTCAGATATATTCTTGGGCGGTGAACAGGGGGTGTTGAGTCCAGTTCACTGAGCAAGGAGTAGGTCTTGTCTATTACATATTGGGTTTATGGAACGGTATCTGAGCTAATTTGAAACCCTTGTTTTATGCATCACCCACCTCACCTTTCCCGTTAAGCAGCCATAGTGTGTCTTCTAAACGTGTGACGCTGTTCTGTTTTGTAATTCAGTTCAAGTGTAGCGGTTTTTACATTCCCTCTCTAAGTGATATCTTATGATAAGTGTCTTTTTCTGTGTGACTTATTTCACTTAGAATCGTCGTACCTAAATCCTCTCATCATGCTGCTACTAGCCTTATGACATTAATTTCATGGCTGAGTGATATGCCATTGTACATAAGGACCACAACTTCCTTATCCATTTTTCTCTTTCCTGGGATATTTAAGGTGTAACGAAGTGGAGGTTCTTGTCAACAGAGCAGCCCTAAACTTTGGGGTGCCTGTGTCTTGCTGATTTTTAGTTTTCCCAATTTATACGCCCATGAGTGGAAGTGCCTTATGCTCTCTATGCTGAGTTTTTTAGATGTTTCAGGAAACACCGTACACTTCTCCAGAGTGGCTGTTGGCAATTTACATCCCGCCCATCAGCGTAGTAAGGCTCCCGTTTCTCCATGGCCTGTCCTGCATTTCTGGTTTTGACACTTTATTCAGCATGGCCCTTTTGACCAATGGGAAGCGAGACTTCTTTGTAGCGCTGATTTGCCTTTCCAGGTTGCTTGCTTGGCCAAAAAGGGCGTATGCGTTTTTTCCTGAATATATTCAGGAAAAAACGCATACGCCCTTTTTGGCCAAGGGCATCGTTGTCGAGGTTTTGCCGCTTTTCCTGTGCTTTAAAGGCGATTCGACTCTACCTCCTGAAATCTGTTTCCTGCAATTCTGCCTTGCTTTCAAATCCTCCTCGTTGCCTTCCCTCAATATATTTGTGGACGAGATTTATCATTTCTAACTCTGCAGGTTTGTGAATTGCAGTGCCCCTGAGCTCGATTTTTCAACTCGCTTTTTTGGGAGCTGGCCGCAAAAGCGCAGGATTGCTTCAGGCCCTGTTCTGCTTCCGGGCGGCAGGCTGAGCCTGTGGTTAATTCTTCTTCCTGATGGGAAAATAGAGTGACCTGTGCCTGTCCCAACACCTAGAGCTAGTCTCTCACTGGTTCCCCCTCTTCCCGTTCATCCTCAGGACAAATTGCAACCTGTACGGAACAGGAGGTTAAAGGTGCTGATTCTCGAAGGAGGGAGATTGCTAGTAAAGCGGCTGTAATGGCCAACCCGAGCACAAGGAGATGAGAAAAGAGGTGCGTTTTAGAAACCTTTCCCGATCACACGGTGTACCATCTTCTTGGTTTCTCATGCATGTTTTCGATGTAGGAAGATGCCCTTGAACCTGGAGATTTTGGACCCATGGGATGGATACCACGCAGTATTACTTTAAAGGGTCTGCGTTTGCTCACCCAACCTCACCAAACCCCTCAGCCCCAAGAGTGTCCACCCTTATGTCTCAATCAGCTGTGGGTCTAGAGATGGTCAATCCAGGTGGCATCACAGCCCCTGAACGAATTTTGTAAGAATTTCTCTCTCTTTCACTGTCTTTGTTTCACGGGTTTTTAAAAGTAATTGATTTTTATAATGGGGTTTAGCTGCTTTTCACTGCTGTGTTTATGCCGCTTTACACCCACTTGACTCACTTACAGAGGGATATCAATACATTGGTTTTAAGATTCTTACTAGTCAGATATATTCTTGGGCGGTGAACAGGGGGTGTTGAGTCCAGTTCACTGAGCAAGGAGTAGGTCTTGTCTATTACATATTGGGTTTATGGAACGGTATCTGAGCTAATTTGAAACCCTTGTTTTATGCATCACCCACCTCACCTTTCCCGTTAAGCAGCCATAGTGTGTCTTCTAAACGTGTGACGCTGTTCTGTTTTGTAATTCAGTTCAAGTGTAGCGGTTTTTACATTCCCTCTCTAAGTGATATCTTATGATAAGTGTCTTTTTCTGTGTGACTTATTTCACTTAGAATCGTCGTACCTAAATCCTCTCATCATGCTGCTACTAGCCTTATGACGTTAATTTCATGGCTGAGTGATATGCCATTGTACATAAGGACCACAACTTCCTTATCCATTTTTCTCTTTCCTGGGATATTTAAGGTGTAACGAAGTGGAGGTTCTTGTCAACAGAGCAGCCCTAAACTTTGGGGTGCCTGTGTCTTGCTGATTTTTAGTTTTCCCAATTTATACGCCCATGAGTGGAAGTGCCCTATGCTCTCTAAGCTGAGTTTTTTAGATGTTTCAGGACACACCGTACACTTCTCCAGAGTGGCTGTTGGCAATTTACATCCCGCCCATCATCGTAGCAAGGCTCCCGTTTCTCCATGGCCTATCCTGCATTTCTGGTTTTGACACATTATTCAGCATGGCCCTTTTGACCGATGGGAAGCGAGACTTCTTTGTAGCGCTGATTTGCCTTTCCAGGTTGCTTGCTTGGCCAAAAAGGGCGTATGCGTTTTTTCCTGAATATATTCAGGAAAAAACGCATACGCCCTTTTTGGCCAAGGGCATCGTTGTCGAGGTTTTGCCGCTTTTCCTGTGCTTTAAAGGCGATTCGACTCTACCTCCTGAAATCTGTTTCCTGCAATTCTGCCTTGCTTTCAAATCCTCCTCGTTGCCTTCCCTCAATATATTTGTGGACGAGAGTTATCATTTCTAACTCTGCAGGTTTGTGAATTGCAGTGCCCCTGAGCTCGATTTTTCAACTCGCTTTTTTGGGAGCTGACCGCAAAAGCACAGGATTGCTTCAGGCCCTGTTCTGCTTCCGGGCGGCAGGCTGAGCCTGTGGTTAATTCTTCTTCCTGATGGGAAAATAGAGTGACCTGTGCCTGTCCCAACACCTAGAGCTAGTCTCTCACTGGTTCCCCCTCTTCCCGTTCATCCTCAGGACAAATTGCAACCTGTACGGAACAGGAGGTTAAAGGTGCTGATTCTCGAAGGAGGGAGATTGCTAGTAAAGCGGCTGTAATGGCCAACCCGAGCACAAGGAGATGAGAAATGAGGTGCGTTTTAGAAACCTTTCCCGATCACACGGTGTACCATCTTCTGGGTTTCTCATGCATGTTTTCGATGTAGGAAGATGCCCTTGAACCTGGAGATTTTGGACCCATGGGATGGATACCACGCAGTATTACTTTAAAGGGTCTGCGTTTGCTCACCCAACCTCACCAAACCCCTCAGCCCCAAGAGTGTCCACCCTTATGTCTCAATCAGCTGTGGGTCTAGAGATGGTCAATCCAGGTGGCATCACAGCCCCTGAACGAATTTTGTAAGAATTTCTCTCTCTTTCACTGTCTTTGTTTCACGGGTTTTTAAAAGTAATTGATTTTTATAATGGGGTTTAGCTGCTTTTCACTGCTGTGTTTATGCCGCTTTACACCCACTTGACTCACTTACAGAGGGATATCAATACATTGGTTTTAAGATTCTTACTAGTCAGATATATTCTTGGGCGGTGAACAGGGGGTGTTGAGTCCAGTTCACTGAGCAAGGAGTAGGTCTTGTCTATTACATATTGGGTTTATGGAACGGTATCTGAGCTAATTTGAAACCCTTGTTTTATGCATCACCCACCTCACCTTTCCCGTTAAGCAGCCATAGTGTGTCTTCTAAACGTGTGACGCTGTTCTGTTTTGTAATTCAGTTCAAGTGTAGCGGTTTTTACATTCCCTCTCTAAGTGATATCTTATGATAAGTGTCTTTTTCTGTGTGACTTATTTCACTTAGAATCGTCGTACCTAAATCCTCTCATCATGCTGCTACTAGCCTTATGACGTTAATTTCATGGCTGAGTGATATGCCATTGTACATAAGGACCACAACTTCCTTATCCATTTTTCTCTTTCCTGGGATATTTAAGGTGTAACGAAGTGGAGGTTCTTGTCAACAGAGCAGCCCTAAACTTTGGGGTGCCTGTGTCTTGCTGATTTTTAGTTTTCCCAATTTCTACGCCCATGAGTGGAAGTGCCCTATGCTCTCTAAGCTGAGTTTTTTAGATGTTTCAGGACACACCGTACACTTCTCCAGAGTGGCTGTTGGCAATTTACATCCCGCCCATCATCGTAGCAAGGCTCCCGTTTCTCCATGGCCTGTCCTGCATTTCTGGTTTTGACACTTTATTCAGCATGGCCCTTTTGACCGATGGGAAGCGAGACTTCTTTGTAGCGCTGATTTGCCTTTCCAGGTTGCTTGCTTGGCCAAAAAGGGCGTATGCGTTTTTTCCTGAATATATTCAGGAAAAAACGCATACGCCCTTTTTGGCCAAGGGCATCGTTGTCGAGGTTTTGCCGCTTTTCCTGTGCTTTAAAGGCGATTCGACTCTACCTCCTGAAATCTGTTTCCTGCAATTCTGCCTTGCTTTCAAATCCTCCTCGTTGCCTTCCCTCAATATATTTGTGGACGAGAGTTATCATTTCTAACTCTGCAGGTTTGTGAATTGCAGTGCCCCTGAGCTCGATTTTTCAACTCGCTTTTTTGGGAGCTGGCCGCAAAAGCGCAGGATTGCTTCAGGCCCTGTTCTGCTTCCGGGCGGCAGGCTGAGCCTGTGGTTAATTCTTCTTCCTGATGGGAAAATAGAGTGACCTGTGCCTGTCCCAACACCTAGAGCTAGTCTCTCACTGGTTCCCCCTCTTCCCGTTCATCCTCAGGACAAATTGCAACCTGTACGGAACAGGAGGTTAAAGGTGCTGATTCTCGAAGGAGGGAGATTGCTAGTAAAGCGGCTGTAATGGCCAACCCGAGCACAAGGTGATGAGAAATGAGGTGCGTTTTAGAAACCTTTCCCGATCACACGGTGTACCATCTTCTGGGTTTCTCATGCATGTTTTCGATGTAGGAAGATGCCCTTGAACCTGGAGATTTTGGACCCATGGGATGGATACCACGCAGTATTACTTTAAAGGGTCTGCGTTTGCTCACCCAACCTCACCAAACCCCTCAGCCCCAAGAGTGTCCACCCTTATGTCTCAATCAGCTGTGGGTCTAGAGATGGTCAATCCAGGTGGCATCACAGCCCCTGAACGAATTTTGTAAGAATTTCTCTCTCTTTCACTGTCTTTGTTTCACGGGTTTTTAAAAGTAATTGATTTTTATAATGGGGTTTAGCTGCTTTTCACTGCTGTGTTTATGCCGCTTTACACCCACTTGACTCACTTACAGAGGGATATCAATACATTGGTTTTAAGATTCTTACTAGTCAGATATATTCTTGGGCGGTGAACAGGGGGTGTTGAGTCCAGTTCACTGAGCAAGGAGTAGGTCTTGTCTATTACATATTGGGTTTATGGAACGGTATCTGAGCTAATTTGAAACCCTTGTTTTATGCATCACCCACCTCACCTTTCCCGTTAAGCAGCCATAGTGTGTCTTCTAAACGTGTGACGCTGTTCTGTTTTGTAATTCAGTTCAAGTGTAGCGGTTTTTACATTCCCTCTCTAAGTGATATCTTATGATAAGTGTCTTTTTCTGTGTGACTTATTTCACTTAGAATCGTCGTACCTAAATCCTCTCATCATGCTGCTACTAGCCTTATGACGTTAATTTCATGGCTGAGTGATATGCCATTGTACATAAGGACCACAACTTCCTTATCCATTTTTCTCTTTCCTGGGATATTTAAGGTGTAACGAAGTGGAGGTTCTTGTCAACAGAGCAGCCCTAAACTTTGGGGTGCCTGTGTCTTGCTGATTTTTAGTTTTCCCAATTTATACGCCCATGAGTGGAAGTGCCCTATGCTCTCTAAGCTGAGTTTTTTAGATGTTTCAGGACACACCGTACACTTCTCCAGAGTGGCTGTTGGCAATTTACATCCCGCCCATCATCGTAGCAAGGCTCCCGTTTCTCCATGGCCTGTCCTGCATTTCTGGTTTTGACACTTTATTCAGCATGGCCCTTTTGACCGATGGGAAGCGAGACTTCTTTGTAGCGCTGATTTGCCTTTCCAGGTTGCTTGCTTGGCCAAAAAGGGCGTATGCGTTTTTTCCTGAATATATTCAGGAAAAAACGCATACGCCCTTTTTGGCCAAGGGCATCGTTGTCGAGGTTTTGCCGCTTTTCCTGTGCTTTAAAGGCGATTCGACTCTACCTCCTGAAATCTGTTTCCTGCAATTCTGCCTTGCTTTCAAATCCTCCTCGTTGCCTTCCCTCAATATATTTGTGGACGAGAGTTATCATTTCTAACTCTGCAGGTTTGTGAATTGCAGTGCCCCTGAGCTCGATTTTTCAACTCGCTTTTTTGGGAGCTGGCCGCAAAAGCGCAGGATTGCTTCAGGCCCTGTTCTGCTTCCGGGCGGCAGGCTGAGCCTGTGGTTAATTCTTCTTCCTGATGGGAAAATAGAGTGACCTGTGCCTGTCCCAACACCTAGAGCTAGTCTCTCACTGGTTCCCCCTCTTCCCGTTCATCCTCAGGACAAATTGCAACCTGTACGGAACAGGAGGTTAAAGGTGCTGATTCTCGAAGGAGGGAGATTGCTAGTAAAGCGGCTGTAATGGCCAACCCGAGCACAAGGAGATGAGAAAAGAGGTGCGTTTTAGAAACCTTTCCCGATCACACGGTGTACCATCTACTGGGTTTCTCATGCATGTTTTCGATGTAGGAAGATGCCCTTGAACCTGGAGATTTTGGACCCATGGGATGGATACCACGCAGTATTACTTTAAAGGGTCTGCGTTTGCTCACCCAACCTCACCAAACCCCTCAGCCCCAAGAGTGTCCACCCTTATGTCTCAATCAGCTGTGGGTCTAGAGATGGTCAATCCAGGTGGCATCACAGCCCCTGAACGAATTTTGTAAGAATTTCTCTCTCTTTCACTGTCTTTGTTTCACGGGTTTTTAAAAGTAATTGATTTTTATAATGGGGTTTAGCTGCTTTTCACTGCTGTGTTTATGCCGCTTTACACCCACTTGACTCACTTACAGAGGGATATCAATACATTGGTTTTAAGATTCTTACTAGTCAGATATATTCTTGGGCGGTGAACAGGGGGTGTTGAGTCCAGTTCACTGAGCAAGGAGTAGGTCTTGTCTATTACATATTGGGTTTATGGAACGGTATCTGAGCTAATTTGAAACCCTTGTTTTATGCATCACCCACCTCACCTTTCCCGTTAAGCAGCCATAGTGTGTCTTCTAAACGTGTGACGCTGTTCTGTTTTGTAATTCAGTTCAAGTGTAGCGGTTTTTACATTCCCTCTCTAAGTGATATCTTATGATAAGTGTCTTTTTCTGTGTGACTTATTTCACTTAGAATCGTGATACCTAAATCCTCTCATCATGCTGCTACTAGCCTTATGACGTTAATTTCATGGCTGAGTGATATGCCATTGTACATAAGGACCACAACTTCCTTATCCATTTTTCTCTTTCCTGGGATATTTAAGGTGTAACGAAGTGGAGGTTCTTGTCAACAGAGCAGCCCTAAACTTTGGGGTGCCTGTGTCTTGCTGATTTTTAGTTTTCCCAATTTCTACGCCCATGAGTGGAAGTGCCCTATGCTCTCTAAGCTGAGTTTTTTAGATGTTTCAGGACACACCGTACACTTCTCCAGAGTGGCTGTTGGCAATTTACATCCCGCCCATCATCGTAGCAAGGCTCCCGTTTCTCCATGGCCTGTCCTGCATTTCTGGTTTTGACACATTATTCAGCATGGCCCTTTTGACCGATGGGAAGCGAGACTTCTTTGTAGCGCTGATTTGCCTTTCCAGGTTGCTTGCTTGGCCAAAAAGGGCGTATGCGTTTTTTCCTGAATATATTCAGGAAAAAACGCATACGCCCTTTTTGGCCAAGGGCATCGTTGTCGAGGTTTTGCCGCTTTTCCTGTGCTTTAAAGGCGATTCGACTCTACCTACTGAAATCTGTTTCCTGCAATTCTGCCTTGCTTTCAAATCCTCCTCGTTGCCTTCCCTCAATATATTTGTGGACGAGAGTTATCATTTCTAACTCTGCAGGTTTGTGAATTGCAGTGCCCCTGAGCTCGATTTTTCAACTCGCTTTTTTGGGAGCTGGCCGCAAAAGCACAGGATTGCTTCAGGCCCTGTTCTGCTTCCGGGCGGCAGGCTGAGCCTGTGGTTAATTCTTCTTCCTGATGGGAAAATAGAGTGACCTGTGCCTGTCCCAACACCTAGAGCTAGTCTCTCACTGGTTCCCCCTCTTCCCGTTCATCCTCAGGACAAATTGCAACCTGTACGGAACAGGAGGTTAAAGGTGCTGATTCTCGAAGGAGGGAGATTGCTAGTAAAGCGGCTGTAATTGCCAACCCGAGCACAAGGAGATGAGAAAAGAGGTGCGTTTTAGAAACCTTTCCCGATCACAGGGTGTACCATCTTCTGGGTTTCTCATGCATGTTTTCGATGTAGGAAGATGCCCTTGAACCTGGAGATTTTGGACCCATGGGATGGATACCACGCAGTATTACTTTAAAGGGTCTGCGTTTGCTCACCCAACCTCACCAAACCCCTCAGCCCCAAGAGTGTCCACCCTTATGTCTCAATCAGCTGTGGGTCTAGAGATGGTCAATCCAGGTGGCATCACAGCCCCTGAACGAATTTTGTAAGAATTTCTCTCTCTTTCACTGTCTTTGTTTCACGGGTTTTTAAAAGTAATTGATTTTTATAATGGGGTTTAGCTGCTTTTCACTGCTGTGTTTATGCCGCTTTACACCCACTTGACTCACTTACAGAGGGATATCAATACATTGGTTTTAAGATTCTTACTAGTCAGATATATTCTTGGGCGGTGAACAGGGGGTGTTGAGTCCAGTTCACTGAGCAAGGAGTAGGTCTTGTCTATTACATATTGGGTTTATGGAACGGTATCTGAGCTAATTTGAAACCCTTGTTTTATGCATCACCCACCTCACCTTTCCCGTTAAGCAGCCATAGTGTGTCTTCTAAACGTGTGACGCTGTTCTGTTTTGTAATTCAGTTCAAGTGTAGCGGTTTTTACATTCCCTCTCTAAGTGATATCTTATGATAAGTGTCTTTTTCTGTGTGACTTATTTCACTTAGAATCGTCGTACCTAAATCCTCTCATCATGCTGCTACTAGCCTTATGACGTTAATTTCATGGCTGAGTGATATGCCATTGTACATAAGGACCACAACTTCCTTATCCATTTTTCTCTTTCCTGGGATATTTAAGGTGTAACGAAGTGGAGGTTCTTGTCAACAGAGCAGCCCTAAACTTTGGGGTGCCTGTGTCTTGCTGATTTTTAGTTTTCCCAATTTCTACGCCCATGAGTGGAAGTGCCCTATGCTCTCTAAGCTGAGTTTTTTAGATGTTTCAGGACACACCGTACACTTCTCCAGAGTGGCTGTTGGCAATTTACATCCCGCCCATCATCGTAGCAAGGCTCCCGTTTCTCCATGGCCTGTCCTGCATTTCTGGTTTTGACACTTTATTCAGCATGGCCCTTTTGACCGATGGGAAGCGAGACTTCTTTGTAGCGCTGATTTGCCTTTCCAGGTTGCTTGCTTGGCCAAAAAGGGCGTATGCGTTTTTTCCTGAATATATTCAGGAAAAAACGCATACGCCCTTTTTGGCCAAGGGCATCGTTGTCGAGGTTTTGCCGCTTTTCCTGTGCTTTAAAGGCGATTCGACTCTACCTCCTGAAATCTGTTTCCTGCAATTCTGCCTTGCTTTCAAATCCTCCTCGTTGCCTTCCCTCAATATATTTGTGGACGAGAGTTATCATTTCTAACTCTGCAGGTTTGTGAATTGCAGTGCCCCTGAGCTCGATTTTTCAACTCGCTTTTTTGGGAGCTGGCCGCAAAAGCGCAGGATTGCTTCAGGCCCTGTTCTGCTTCCGGGCGGCAGGCTGAGCCTGTGGTTAATTCTTCTTCCTGATGGGAAAATAGAGTGACCTGTGCCTGTCCCAACACCTAGAGCTAGTCTCTCACTGGTTCCCCCTCTTCCCGTTCATCCTCAGGACAAATTGCAACCTGTACGGAACAGGAGGTTAAAGGTGCTGATTCTCGAAGGAGGGAGATTGCTAGTAAAGCGGCTGTAATGGCCAACCCGAGCACAAGGAGATGAGAAAAGAGGTGCGTTTTAGAAACCTTTCCCGATCACACGGTGTACCATCTTCTGGGTTTCTCATGCATGTTTTCGATGTAGGAAGATGCCCTTGAACCTGGAGATTTTGGACCCATGGGATGGATACCACGCAGTATTACTTTAAAGGGTCTGCGTTTGCTCACCCAACCTCACCAAACCCCTCAGCCCCAAGAGTGTCCACCCTTATGTCTCAATCAGCTGTGGGTCTAGAGATGGTCAATCCAGGTGGCATCACAGCCCCTGAACGAATTTTGTAAGAATTTCTCTCTCTTTCACTGTCTTTGTTTCACGGGTTTTTAAAAGTAATTGATTTTTATAATGGGGTTTAGCTGCTTTTCACTGCTGTGTTTATGCCGCTTTACACCCACTTGACTCACTTACAGAGGGATATCAATACATTGGTTTTAAGATTCTTACTAGTCAGATATATTCTTGGGCGGTGAACAGGGGGTGTTGAGTCCAGTTCACTGAGCAAGGAGTAGGTCTTGTCTATTACATATTGGGTTTATGGAACGGTATCTGAGCTAATTTGAAACCCTTGTTTTATGCATCACCCACCTCACCTTTCCCGTTAAGCAGCCATAGTGTGTCTTCTAAACGTGTGACGCTGTTCTGTTTTGTAATTCAGTTCAAGTGTAGCGGTTTTTACATTCCCTCTCTAAGTGATATCTTATGATAAGTGTCTTTTTCTGTGTGACTTATTTCACTTAGAATCGTCGTACCTAAATCCTCTCATCATGCTGCTACTAGCCTTATGACGTTAATTTCATGGCTGAGTGATATGCCATTGTACATAAGGACCACAACTTCCTTATCCATTTTTCTCTTTCCTGGGATATTTAAGGTGTAACGAAGTGGAGGTTCTTGTCAACAGAGCAGCCCTAAACTTTGGGGTGCCTGTGTCTTGCTGATTTTTAGTTTTCCCAATTTCTACGCCCATGAGTGGAAGTGCCCTATGCTCTCTAAGCTGAGTTTTTTAGATGTTTCAGGACACACCGTACACTTCTCCAGAGTGGCTGTTGGCAATTTACATCCCGCCCATCATCGTAGCAAGGCTCCCGTTTCTCCATGGCCTGTCCTGCATTTCTGGTTTTGACACTTTATTCAGCATGGCCCTTTTGACCGATGGGAAGCGAGACTTCTTTGTAGCGCTGATTTGCCTTTCCAGGTTGCTTGCTTGGCCAAAAAGGGCGTATGCGTTTTTTCCTGAATATATTCAGGAAAAAACGCATACGCCCTTTTTGGCCAAGGGCATCGTTGTCGAGGTTTTGCCGCTTTTCCTGTGCTTTAAAGGCGATTCGACTCTACCTCCTGAAATCTGTTTCCTGCAATTCTGCCTTGCTTTCAAATCCTCCTCGTTGCCTTCCCTCAATATATTTGTGGACGAGAGTTATCATTTCTAACTCTGCAGGTTTGTGAATTGCAGTGCCCCTGAGCTCGATTTTTCAACTCGCTTTTTTGGGAGCTGGCCGCAAAAGCGCAGGATTGCTTCAGGCCCTGTTCTGCTTCCGGGCGGCAGGCTGAGCCTGTGGTTAATTCTTCTTCCTGATGGGAAAATAGAGTGACCTGTGCCTGTCCCAACACCTAGAGCTAGTCTCTCACTGGTTCCCCCTCTTCCCGTTCATCCTCAGGACAAATTGCAACCTGTACGGAACAGGAGGTTAAAGGTGCTGATTCTCGAAGGAGGGAGATTGCTAGTAAAGCGGCTGTAATGGCCAACCCGAGCACAAGGAGATGAGAAAAGAGGTGCGTTTTAGAAACCTTTCCCGATCACACGGTGTACCATCTTCTGGGTTTCTCATGCATGTTTTCGATGTAGGAAGATGCCCTTGAACCTGGAGATTTTGGACCCATGGGATGGATACCACGCAGTATTACTTTAAAGGGTCTGCGTTTGCTCACCCAACCTCACCAAACCCCTCAGCCCCAAGAGTGTCCACCCTTATGTCTCAATCAGCTGTGGGTCTAGAGATGGTCAATCCAGGTGGCATCACAGCCCCTGAACGAATTTTGTAAGAATTTCTCTCTCTTTCACTGTCTTTGTTTCACGGGTTTTTAAAAGTAATTGATTTTTATAATGGGGTTTAGCTGCTTTTCACTGCTGTGTTTATGCCGCTTTACACCCACTTGACTCACTTACAGAGGGATATCAATACATTGGTTTTAAGATTCTTCCTAGTCAGATATATTCTTGGGCGGTGAACAGGGGGTGTTGAGTCCAGTTCACTGAGCAAGGAGTAGGTCTTGTCTATTACATATTGGGTTTATGGAACGGTATCTGAGCTAATTTGAAACCCTTGTTTTATGCATCACCCACCTCACCTTTCCCGTTAAGCAGCCATAGTGTGTCTTCTAAACGTGTGACGCTGTTCTGTTTTGTAATTCAGTTCAAGTGTAGCGGTTTTTACATTCCCTCTCTAAGTGATATCTTATGATAAGTGTCTTTTTCTGTGTGACTTATTTCACTTAGAATCGTCGTACCTAAATCCTCTCATCATGCTGCTACTAGCCTTATGACGTTAATTTCATGGCTGAGTGATATGCCATTGTACATAAGGACCACAACTTCCTTATCCATTTTTCTCTTTCCTGGGATATTTAAGGTGTAACGAAGTGGAGGTTCTTGTCAACAGAGCAGCCCTAAACTTTGGGGTGCCTGTGTCTTGCTGATTTTTAGTTTTCCCAATTTATACGCCCATGAGTGGAAGTGCCCTATGCTCTCTAAGCTGAGTTTTTTAGATGTTTCAGGACACACCGTACAGTTCTCCAGAGTGGCTGTTGGCAATTTACATCCCGCCCATCATCGTAGCAAGGCTCCCGTTTCTCCATGGCCTGTCCTGCATTTCTGGTTTTGACACTTTATTCAGCATGGCCCTTTTGACCGATGGGAAGCGAGACTTCTTTGTAGCGCTGATTTGCCTTTCCAGGTTGCTTGCTTGGCCAAAAAGGGCGTATGCGTTTTTTCCTGAATATATTCAGGAAAAAACGCATACGCCCTTTTTGGCCAAGGGCATCGTTGTCGAGGTTTTGCCGCTTTTCCTGTGCTTTAAAGGCGATTCGACTCTACCTCCTGAAATCTGTTTCCTGCAATTCTGCCTTGCTTTCAAATCCTCCTCGTTGCCTTCCCTCAATATATTTGTGGACGAGAGTTATCATTTCTAACTCTGCAGGTTTGTGAATTGCAGTGCCCCTGAGCTCGATTTTTCAACTCGCTTTTTTGGGAGCTGGCCGCAAAAGCGCAGGATTGCTTCAGGCCCTGTTCTGCTTCCGGGCGGCAGGCTGAGCCTGTGGTTAATTCTTCTTCCTGATGGGAAAATAGAGTGACCTGTGCCTGTCCCAACACCTAGAGCTAGTCTCTCACTGGTTCCCCCTCTTCCCGTTCATCCTCAGGACAAATTGCAACCTGTACGGAACAGGAGGTTAAAGGTGCTGATTCTCGAAGGAGGGAGATTGCTAGTAAAGCGGCTGTAATGGCCAACCCGAGCACAAGGAGATGAGAAAAGAGGTGCGTTTTAGAAACCTTTCCCGATCACACGGTGTACCATCTACTGGGTTTCTCATGCATGTTTTCGATGTAGGAAGATGCCCTTGAACCTGGAGATTTTGGACCCATGGGATGGATACCACGCAGTATTACTTTAAAGGGTCTGCGTTTGCTCACCCAACCTCACCAAACCCCTCAGCCCCAAGAGTGTCCACCCTTATGTCTCAATCAGCTGTGGGTCTAGAGATGGTCAATCCAGGTGGCATCACAGCCCCTGAACGAATTTTGTAAGAATTTCTCTCTCTTTCACTGTCTTTGTTTCACGGGTTTTTAAAAGTAATTGATTTTTATAATGGGGTTTAGCTGCTTTTCACTGCTGTGTTTATGCCGCTTTACACCCACTTGACTCACTTACAGAGGGATATCAATACATTGGTTTTAAGATTCTTACTAGTCAGATATATTCTTGGGCGGTGAACAGGGGGTGTTGAGTCCAGTTCACTGAGCAAGGAGTAGGTCTTGTCTATTACATATTGGGTTTATGGAACGGTATCTGAGCTAATTTGAAACCCTTGTTTTATGCATCACCCACCTCACCTTTCCCGTTAAGCAGCCATAGTGTGTCTTCTAAACGTGTGACGCTGTTCTGTTTTGTAATTCAGTTCAAGTGTAGCGGTTTTTACATTCCCTCTCTAAGTGATATCTTATGATAAGTGTCTTTTTCTGTGTGACTTATTTCACTTAGAATCGTGATACCTAAATCCTCTCATCATGCTGCTACTAGCCTTATGACGTTAATTTCATGGCTGAGTGATATGCCATTGTACATAAGGACCACAACTTCCTTATCCATTTTTCTCTTTCCTGGGATATTTAAGGTGTAACGAAGTGGAGGTTCTTGTCAACAGAGCAGCCCTAAACTTTGGGGTGCCTGTGTCTTGCTGATTTTTAGTTTTCCCAATTTCTACGCCCATGAGTGGAAGTGCCCTATGCTCTCTAAGCTGAGTTTTTTAGATGTTTCAGGACACACCGTACACTTCTCCAGAGTGGCTGTTGGCAATTTACATCCCGCCCATCATCGTAGCAAGGCTCCCGTTTCTCCATGGCCTGTCCTGCATTTCTGGTTTTGACACATTATTCAGCATGGCCCTTTTGACCGATGGGAAGCGAGACTTCTTTGTAGCGCTGATTTGCCTTTCCAGGTTGCTTGCTTGGCCAAAAAGGGCGTATGCGTTTTTTCCTGAATATATTCAGGAAAAAACGCATACGCCCTTTTTGGCCAAGGGCATCGTTGTCGAGGTTTTGCCGCTTTTCCTGTGCTTTAAAGGCGATTCGACTCTACCTCCTGAAATCTGTTTCCTGCAATTCTGCCTTGCTTTCAAATCCTCCTCGTTGCCTTCCCTCAATATATTTGTGGACGAGAGTTATCATTTCTAACTCTGCAGGTTTGTGAATTGCAGTGCCCCTGAGCTCTATTTTTCAACTCGCTTTTTTGGGAGCTGGCCGCAAAAGCGCAGGATTGCTTCAGGCCCTGTTCTGCTTCCGGGCGGCAGGCTGAGCCTGTGGTTAATTCTTCTTCCTGATGGGAAAATAGAGTGACCTGTGCCTGTCCCAACACCTAGAGCTAGTCTCTCACTGGTTCCCCCTCTTCCCGTTCATCCTCAGGACAAATTGCAACCTGTACGGAACAGGAGGTTAAAGGTGCTGATTCTCGAAGGAGGGAGATTGCTAGTAAAGCGGCTGTAATGGCCAACCCGAGCACAAGGAGATGAGAAAAGAGGTGCGTTTTAGAAACCTTTCCCGATCACACGGTGTACCATCTTCTGGGTTTCTCATGCATGTTTTCGATGTAGGAAGATGCCCTTGAACCTGGAGATTTTGGACCCATGGGATGGATACCACGCAGTATTACTTTAAAGGGTCTGCGTTTGCTCACCCAACCTCACCAAACCCCTCAGCCCCAAGAGTGTCCACCCTTATGTCTCAATCAGCTGTGGGTCTAGAGATGGTCAATCCAGGTGGCATCACAGCCCCTGAACGAATTTTGTAAGAATTTCTCTCTCTTTCACTGTCTTTGTTTCACGGGTTTTTAAAAGTAATTGATTTTTATAATGGGGTTTAGCTGCTTTTCACTGCTGTGTTTATGCCGCTTTACACCCACTTGACTCACTTACAGAGGGATATCAATACATTGGTTTTAAGATTCTTACTAGTCAGATATATTCTTGGGCGGTGAACAGGGGGTGTTGAGTCCAGTTCACTGAGCAAGGAGTAGGTCTTGTCTATTACATATTGGGTTTATGGAACGGTATCTGAGCTAATTTGAAACCCTTGTTTTATGCATCACCCACCTCACCTTTCCCGTTAAGCAGCCATAGTGTGTCTTCTAAACGTGTGACGCTGTTCTGTTTTGTAATTCAGTTCAAGTGTAGCGGTTTTTACATTCCCTCTCTAAGTGATATCTTATGATAAGTGTCTTTTTCTGTGTGACTTATTTCACTTAGAATCGTCGTACCTAAATCCTCTCATCATGCTGCTACTAGCCTTATGACGTTAATTTCATGGCTGAGTGATATGCCATTGTACATAAGGACCACAACTTCCTTATCCATTTTTCTCTTTCCTGGGATATTTAAGGTGTAACGAAGTGGAGGTTCTTGTCAACAGAGCAGCCCTAAACTTTGGGGTGCCTGTGTCTTGCTGATTTTTAGTTTTCCCAATTTATACGCCCATGAGTGGAAGTGCCCTATGCTCTCTAAGCTGAGTTTTTTAGATGTTTCAGGACACACCGTACACTTCTCCAGAGTGGCTGTTGGCAATTTACATCCCGCCCATCATCGTAGCAAGGCTCCCGTTTCTCCATGGCCTGTCCTGCATTTCTGGTTTTGACACTTTATTCAGCATGGCCCTTTTGACCGATGGGAAGCGAGACTTCTTTGTAGCGCTGATTTGCCTTTCCAGGTTGCTTGCTTGGCCAAAAAGGGCGTATGCGTTTTTTCCTGAATATATTCAGGAAAAAACGCATACGCCCTTTTTGGCCAAGGGCATCGTTGTCGAGGTTTTGCCGCTTTTCCTGTGCTTTAAAGGCGATTCGACTCTACCTCCTGAAATCTGTTTCCTGCAATTCTGCCTTGCTTTCAAATCCTCCTCGTTGCCTTCCCTCAATATATTTGTGGACGAGAGTTATCATTTCTAACTCTGCAGGTTTGTGAATTGCAGTGCCCCTGAGCTCGATTTTTCAACTCGCTTTTTTGGGAGCTGGCCGCAAAAGCACAGGATTGCTTCAGGCCCTGTTCTGCTTCCGGGCGGCAGGCTGAGCCTGTGGTTAATTCTTCTTCCTGATGGGAAAATAGAGTGACCTGTGCCTGTCCCAACACCTAGAGCTAGTCTCTCACTGGTTCCCCCTCTTCCCGTTCATCCTCAGGACAAATTGCAACCTGTACGGAACAGGAGGTTAAAGGTGCTGATTCTCGAAGGAGGGAGATTGCTAGTAAAGCGGCTGTAATGGCCAACCCGAGCACAAGGTGATGAGAAATGAGGTGCGTTTTAGAAACCTTTCCCGATCACACGGTGTACCATCTTCTGGGTTTCTCATGCATGTTTTCGATGTAGGAAGATGCCCTTGAACCTGGAGATTTTGGACCCATGGGATGGATACCACGCAGTATTACTTTAAAGGGTCTGCGTTTGCTCACCCAACCTCACCAAACCCCTCAGCCCCAAGAGTGTCCACCCTTATGTCTCAATCAGCTGTGGGTCTAGAGATGGTCAATCCAGGTGGCATCACAGCCCCTGAACGAATTTTGTAAGAATTTCTCTCTCTTTCACTGTCTTTGTTTCACGGGTTTTTAAAAGTAATTGATTTTTATAATGGGGTTTAGCTGCTTTTCACTGCTGTGTTTATGCCGCTTTACACCCACTTGACTCACTTACAGAGGGATATCAATACATTGGTTTTAAGATTCTTACTAGTCAGATATATTCTTGGGCGGTGAACAGGGGGTGTTGAGTCCAGTTCACTGAGCAAGGAGTAGGTCTTGTCTATTACATATTGGGTTTATGGAACGGTATCTGAGCTAATTTGAAACCCTTGTTTTATGCATCACCCACCTCACCTTTCCCGTTAAGCAGCCATAGTGTGTCTTCTAAACGTGTGACGCTGTTCTGTTTTGTAATTCAGTTCAAGTGTAGCGGTTTTTACATTCCCTCTCTAAGTGATATCTTATGATAAGTGTCTTTTTCTGTGTGACTTATTTCACTTAGAATCGTCGTACCTAAATCCTCTCATCATGCTGCTACTAGCCTTATGACGTTAATTTCATGGCTGAGTGATATGCCATTGTACATAAGGACCACAACTTCCTTATCCATTTTTCTCTTTCCTGGGATATTTAAGGTGTAACGAAGTGGAGGTTCTTGTCAACAGAGCAGCCCTAAACTTTGGGGTGCCTGTGTCTTGCTGATTTTTAGTTTTCCCAATTTCTACGCCCATGAGTGGAAGTGCCCTATGCTCTCTAAGCTGAGTTTTTTAGATGTTTCAGGACACACCGTACACTTCTCCAGAGTGGCTGTTGGCAATTTACATCCCGCCCATCATCGTAGCAAGGCTCCCGTTTCTCCATGGCCTGTCCTGCATTTCTGGTTTTGACACTTTATTCAGCATGGCCCTTTTGACCGATGGGAAGCGAGACTTCTTTGTAGCGCTGATTTGCCTTTCCAGGTTGCTTGCTTGGCCAAAAAGGGCGTATGCGTTTTTTCCTGAATATATTCAGGAAAAAACGCATACGCCCTTTTTGGCCAAGGGCATCGTTGTCGAGGTTTTGCCGCTTTTCCTGTGCTTTAAAGGCGATTCGACTCTACCTCCTGAAATCTGTTTCCTGCAATTCTGCCTTGCTTTCAAATCCTCCTCGTTGCCTTCCCTCAATATATTTGTGGACGAGAGTTATCATTTCTAACTCTGCAGGTTTGTGAATTGCAGTGCCCCTGAGCTCGATTTTTCAACTCGCTTTTTTGGGAGCTGGCCGCAAAAGCACAGGATTGCTTCAGGCCCTGTTCTGCTTCCGGGCGGCAGGCTGAGCCTGTGGTTAATTCTTCTTCCTGATGGGAAAATAGAGTGACCTGTGCCTGTCCCAACACCTAGAGCTAGTCTCTCACTGGTTCCCCCTCTTCCCGTTCATCCTCAGGACAAATTGCAACCTGTACGGAACAGGAGGTTAAAGGTGCTGATTCTCGAAGGAGGGAGATTGCTAGTAAAGCGGCTGTAATGGCCAACCCGAGCACAAGGTGATGAGAAATGAGGTGCGTTTTAGAAACCTTTCCCGATCACACGGTGTACCATCTTCTGGGTTTCTCATGCATGTTTTCGATGTAGGAAGATGCCCTTGAACCTGGAGATTTTGGACCCATGGGATGGATACCACGCAGTATTACTTTAAAGGGTCTGCGTTTGCTCACCCAACCTCACCAAACCCCTCAGCCCCAAGAGTGTCCACCCTTATGTCTCAATCAGCTGTGGGTCTAGAGATGGTCAATCCAGGTGGCATCACAGCCCCTGAACGAATTTTGTAAGAATTTCTCTCTCTTTCACTGTCTTTGTTTCACGGGTTTTTAAAAGTAATTGATTTTTATAATGGGGTTTAGCTGCTTTTCACTGCTGTGTTTATGCCGCTTTACACCCACTTGACTCACTTACAGAGGGATATCAATACATTGGTTTTAAGATTCTTACTAGTCAGATATATTCTTGGGCGGTGAACAGGGGGTGTTGAGTCCAGTTCACTGAGCAAGGAGTAGGTCTTGTCTATTACATATTGGGTTTATGGAACGGTATCTGAGCTAATTTGAAACCCTTGTTTTATGCATCACCCACCTCACCTTTCCCGTTAAGCAGCCATAGTGTGTCTTCTAAACGTGTGACGCTGTTCTGTTTTGTAATTCAGTTCAAGTGTAGCGGTTTTTACATTCCCTCTCTAAGTGATATCTTATGATAAGTGTCTTTTTCTGTGTGACTTATTTCACTTAGAATCGTCGTACCTAAATCCTCTCATCATGCTGCTACTAGCCTTATGACGTTAATTTCATGGCTGAGTGATATGCCATTGTACATAAGGACCACAACTTCCTTATCCATTTTTCTCTTTCCTGGGATATTTAAGGTGTAACGAAGTGGAGGTTCTTGTCAACAGAGCAGCCCTAAACTTTGGGGTGCCTGTGTCTTGCTGATTTTTAGTTTTCCCAATTTCTACGCCCATGAGTGGAAGTGCCCTATGCTCTCTAAGCTGAGTTTTTTAGATGTTTCAGGACACACCGTACACTTCTCCAGAGTGGCTGTTGGCAATTTACATCCCGCCCATCATCGTAGCAAGGCTCCCGTTTCTCCATGGCCTGTCCTGCATTTCTGGTTTTGACACTTTATTCAGCATGGCCCTTTTGACCGATGGGAAGCGAGACTTCTTTGTAGCGCTGATTTGCCTTTCCAGGTTGCTTGCTTGGCCAAAAAGGGCGTATGCGTTTTTTCCTGAATATATTCAGGAAAAAACGCATACGCCCTTTTTGGCCAAGGGCATCGTTGTCGAGGTTTTGCCGCTTTTCCTGTGCTTTAAAGGCGATTCGACTCTACCTCCTGAAATCTGTTTCCTGCAATTCTGCCTTGCTTTCAAATCCTCCTCGTTGCCTTCCCTCAATATATTTGTGGACGAGAGTTATCATTTCTAACTCTGCAGGTTTGTGAATTGCAGTGCCCCTGAGCTCGATTTTTCAACTCGCTTTTTTGGGAGCTGGCCGCAAAAGCGCAGGATTGCTTCAGGCCCTGTTCTGCTTCCGGGCGGCAGGCTGAGCCTGTGGTTAATTCTTCTTCCTGATGGGAAAATAGAGTGACCTGTGCCTGTCCCAACACCTAGAGCTAGTCTCTCACTGGTTCCCCCTCTTCCCGTTCATCCTCAGGACAAATTGCAACCTGTACGGAACAGGAGGTTAAAGGTGCTGATTCTCGAAGGAGGGAGATTGCTAGTAAAGCGGCTGTAATGGCCAACCCGAGCACAAGGTGATGAGAAATGAGGTGCGTTTTAGAAACCTTTCCCGATCACACGGTGTACCATCTTCTGGGTTTCTCATGCATGTTTTCGATGTAGGAAGATGCCCTTGAACCTGGAGATTTTGGACCCATGGGATGGATACCACGCAGTATTACTTTAAAGGGTCTGCGTTTGCTCACCCAACCTCACCAAACCCCTCAGCCCCAAGAGTGTCCACCCTTATGTCTCAATCAGCTGTGGGTCTAGAGATGGTCAATCCAGGTGGCATCACAGCCCCTGAACGAATTTTGTAAGAATTTCTCTCTCTTTCACTGTCTTTGTTTCACGGGTTTTTAAAAGTAATTGATTTTTATAATGGGGTTTAGCTGCTTTTCACTGCTGTGTTTATGCCGCTTTACACCCACTTGACTCACTTACAGAGGGATATCAATACATTGGTTTTAAGATTCTTACTAGTCAGATATATTCTTGGGCGGTGAACAGGGGGTGTTGAGTCCAGTTCACTGAGCAAGGAGTAGGTCTTGTCTATTACATATTGGGTTTATGGAACGGTATCTGAGCTAATTTGAAACCCTTGTTTTATGCATCACCCACCTCACCTTTCCCGTTAAGCAGCCATAGTGTGTCTTCTAAACGTGTGACGCTGTTCTGTTTTGTAATTCAGTTCAAGTGTAGCGGTTTTTACATTCCCTCTCTAAGTGATATCTTATGATAAGTGTCTTTTTCTGTGTGACTTATTTCACTTAGAATCGTCGTACCTAAATCCTCTCATCATGCTGCTACTAGCCTTATGACGTTAATTTCATGGCTGAGTGATATGCCATTGTACATAAGGACCACAACTTCCTTATCCATTTTTCTCTTTCCTGGGATATTTAAGGTGTAACGAAGTGGAGGTTCTTGTCAACAGAGCAGCCCTAAACTTTGGGGTGCCTGTGTCTTGCTGATTTTTAGTTTTCCCAATTTATACGCCCATGAGTGGAAGTGCCCTATGCTCTCTAAGCTGAGTTTTTTAGATGTTTCAGGACACACCGTACAGTTCTCCAGAGTGGCTGTTGGCAATTTACATCCCGCCCATCATCGTAGCAAGGCTCCCGTTTCTCCATGGCCTGTCCTGCATTTCTGGTTTTGACACTTTATTCAGCATGGCCCTTTTGACCGATGGGAAGCGAGACTTCTTTGTAGCGCTGATTTGCCTTTCCAGGTTGCTTGCTTGGCCAAAAAGGGCGTATGCGTTTTTTCCTGAATATATTCAGGAAAAAACGCATACGCCCTTTTTGGCCAAGGGCATCGTTGTCGAGGTTTTGCCGCTTTTCCTGTGCTTTAAAGGCGATTCGACTCTACCTCCTGAAATCTGTTTCCTGCAATTCTGCCTTGCTTTCAAATCCTCCTCGTTGCCTTCCCTCAATATATTTGTGGACGAGAGTTATCATTTCTAACTCTGCAGGTTTGTGAATTGCAGTGCCCCTGAGCTCGATTTTTCAACTCGCTTTTTTGGGAGCTGGCCGCAAAAGCGCAGGATTGCTTCAGGCCCTGTTCTGCTTCCGGGCGGCAGGCTGAGCCTGTGGTTAATTCTTCTTCCTGATGGGAAAATAGAGTGACCTGTGCCTGTCCCAACACCTAGAGCTAGTCTCTCACTGGTTCCCCCTCTTCCCGTTCATCCTCAGGACAAATTGCAACCTGTACGGAACAGGAGGTTAAAGGTGCTGATTCTCGAAGGAGGGAGATTGCTAGTAAAGCGGCTGTAATGGCCAACCCGAGCACAAGGAGATGAGAAAAGAGGTGCGTTTTAGAAACCTTTCCCGATCACACGGTGTACCATCTTCTGGGTTTCTCATGCATGTTTTCGATGTAGGAAGATGCCCTTGAACCTGGAGATTTTGGACCCATGGGATGGATACCACGCAGTATTACTTTAAAGGGTCTGCGTTTGCTCACCCAACCTCACCAAACCCCTCAGCCCCAAGAGTGTCCACCCTTATGTCTCAATCAGCTGTGGGTCTAGAGATGGTCAATCCAGGTGGCATCACAGCCCCTGAACGAATTTTGTAAGAATTTCTCTCTCTTTCACTGTCTTTGTTTCACGGGTTTTTAAAAGTAATTGATTTTTATAATGGGGTTTAGCTGCTTTTCACTGCTGTGTTTATGCCGCTTTACACCCACTTGACTCACTTACAGAGGGATATCAATACATTGGTTTTAAGATTCTTACTAGTCAGATATATTCTTGGGCGGTGAACAGGGGGTGTTGAGTCCAGTTCACTGAGCAAGGAGTAGGTCTTGTCTATTACATATTGGGTTTATGGAACGGTATCTGAGCTAATTTGAAACCCTTGTTTTATGCATCACCCACCTCACCTTTCCCGTTAAGCAGCCATAGTGTGTCTTCTAAACGTGTGACGCTGTTCTGTTTTGTAATTCAGTTCAAGTGTAGCGGTTTTTACATTCCCTCTCTAAGTGATATCTTATGATAAGTGTCTTTTTCTGTGTGACTTATTTCACTTAGAATCGTCGTACCTAAATCCTCTCATCATGCTGCTACTAGCCTTATGACGTTAATTTCATGGCTGAGTGATATGCCATTGTACATAAGGACCACAACTTCCTTATCCATTTTTCTCTTTCCTGGGATATTTAAGGTGTAACGAAGTGGAGGTTCTTGTCAACAGAGCAGCCCTAAACTTTGGGGTGCCTGTGTCTTGCTGATTTTTAGTTTTCCCAATTTATACGCCCATGAGTGGAAGTGCCCTATGCTCTCTAAGCTGAGTTTTTTAGATGTTTCAGGACACACCGTACACTTCTCCAGAGTGGCTGTTGGCAATTTACATCCCGCCCATCATCGTAGCAAGGCTCCCGTTTCTCCATGGCCTGTCCTGCATTTCTGGTTTTGACACTTTATTCAGCATGGCCCTTTTGACCGATGGGAAGCGAGACTTCTTTGTAGCGCTGATTTGCCTTTCCAGGTTGCTTGCTTGGCCAAAAAGGGCGTATGCGTTTTTTCCTGAATATATTCAGGAAAAAACGCATACGCCCTTTTTGGCCAAGGGCATCGTTGTCGAGGTTTTGCCGCTTTTCCTGTGCTTTAAAGGCGATTCGACTCTACCTCCTGAAATCTGTTTCCTGCAATTCTGCCTTGCTTTCAAATCCTCCTCGTTGCCTTCCCTCAATATATTTGTGGACGAGAGTTATCATTTCTAACTCTGCAGGTTTGTGAATTGCAGTGCCCCTGAGCTCGATTTTTCAACTCGCTTTTTTGGGAGCTGGCCGCAAAAGCACAGGATTGCTTCAGGCCCTGTTCTGCTTCCGGGCGGCAGGCTGAGCCTGTGGTTAATTCTTCTTCCTGATGGGAAAATAGAGTGACCTGTGCCTGTCCCAACACCTAGAGCTAGTCTCTCACTGGTTCCCCCTCTTCCCGTTCATCCTCAGGACAAATTGCAACCTGTACGGAACAGGAGGTTAAAGGTGCTGATTCTCGAAGGAGGGAGATTGCTAGTAAAGCGGCTGTAATGGCCAACCCGAGCACAAGGTGATGAGAAATGAGGTGCGTTTTAGAAACCTTTCCCGATCACACGGTGTACCATCTTCTGGGTTTCTCATGCATGTTTTCGATGTAGGAAGATGCCCTTGAACCTGGAGATTTTGGACCCATGGGATGGATACCACGCAGTATTACTTTAAAGGGTCTGCGTTTGCTCACCCAACCTCACCAAACCCCTCAGCCCCAAGAGTGTCCACCCTTATGTCTCAATCAGCTGTGGGTCTAGAGATGGTCAATCCAGGTGGCATCACAGCCCCTGAACGAATTTTGTAAGAATTTCTCTCTCTTTCACTGTCTTTGTTTCACGGGTTTTTAAAAGTAATTGATTTTTATAATGGGGTTTAGCTGCTTTTCACTGCTGTGTTTATGCCGCTTTACACCCACTTGACTCACTTACAGAGGGATATCAATACATTGGTTTTAAGATTCTTACTAGTCAGATATATTCTTGGGCGGTGAACAGGGGGTGTTGAGTCCAGTTCACTGAGCAAGGAGTAGGTCTTGTCTATTACATATTGGGTTTATGGAACGGTATCTGAGCTAATTTGAAACCCTTGTTTTATGCATCACCCACCTCACCTTTCCCGTTAAGCAGCCATAGTGTGTCTTCTAAACGTGTGACGCTGTTCTGTTTTGTAATTCAGTTCAAGTGTAGCGGTTTTTACATTCCCTCTCTAAGTGATATCTTATGATAAGTGTCTTTTTCTGTGTGACTTATTTCACTTAGAATCGTCGTACCTAAATCCTCTCATCATGCTGCTACTAGCCTTATGACGTTAATTTCATGGCTGAGTGATATGCCATTGTACATAAGGACCACAACTTCCTTATCCATTTTTCTCTTTCCTGGGATATTTAAGGTGTAACGAAGTGGAGGTTCTTGTCAACAGAGCAGCCCTAAACTTTGGGGTGCCTGTGTCTTGCTGATTTTTAGTTTTCCCAATTTATACGCCCATGAGTGGAAGTGCCCTATGCTCTCTAAGCTGAGTTTTTTAGATGTTTCAGGACACACCGTACACTTCTCCAGAGTGGCTGTTGGCAATTTACATCCCGCCCATCATCGTAGCAAGGCTCCCGTTTCTCCATGGCCTGTCCTGCATTTCTGGTTTTGACACTTTATTCAGCATGGCCCTTTTGACCGATGGGAAGCGAGACTTCTTTGTAGCGCTGATTTGCCTTTCCAGGTTGCTTGCTTGGCCAAAAAGGGCGTATGCGTTTTTTCCTGAATATATTCAGGAAAAAACGCATACGCCCTTTTTGGCCAAGGGCATCGTTGTCGAGGTTTTGCCGCTTTTCCTGTGCTTTAAAGTCGATTCGACTCTACCTCCTGAAATCTGTTTCCTGCAATTCTGCCTTGCTTTCAAATCCTCCTCGTTGCCTTCCCTCAATATATTTGTGGACGAGAGTTATCATTTCTAACTCTGCAGGTTTGTGAATTGCAGTGCCCCTGAGCTCGATTTTTCAACTCGCTTTTTTGGGAGCTGGCCGCAAAAGCGCAGGATTGCTTCAGGCCCTGTTCTGCTTCCGGGCGGCAGGCTGAGCCTGTGGTTAATTCTTCTTCCTGATGGGAAAATAGAGTGACCTGTGCCTGTCCCAACACCTAGAGCTAGTCTCTCACTGGTTCCCCCTCTTCCCGTTCATCCTCAGGACAAATTGCAACCTGTACGGAACAGGAGGTTAAAGGTGCTGATTCTCGAAGGAGGGAGATTGCTAGTAAAGCGGCTGTAATGGCCAACCCGAGCACAAGGAGATGAGAAAAGAGGTGCGTTTTAGAAACCTTTCCCGATCACACGGTGTACCATCTACTGGGTTTCTCATGCATGTTTTCGATGTAGGAAGATGCCCTTGAACCTGGAGATTTTGGACCCATGGGATGGATACCACGCAGTATTACTTTAAAGGGTCTGCGTTTGCTCACCCAACCTCACCAAACCCCTCAGCCCCAAGAGTGTCCACCCTTATGTCTCAATCAGCTGTGGGTCTAGAGATGGTCAATCCAGGTGGCATCACAGCCCCTGAACGAATTTTGTAAGAATTTCTCTCTCTTTCACTGTCTTTGTTTCACGGGTTTTTAAAAGTAATTGATTTTTATAATGGGGTTTAGCTGCTTTTCACTGCTGTGTTTATGCCGCTTTACACCCACTTGACTCACTTACAGAGGGATATCAATACATTGGTTTTAAGATTCTTACTAGTCAGATATATTCTTGGGCGGTGAACAGGGGGTGTTGAGTCCAGTTCACTGAGCAAGGAGTAGGTCTTGTCTATTACATATTGGGTTTATGGAACGGTATCTGAGCTAATTTGAAACCCTTGTTTTATGCATCACCCACCTCACCTTTCCCGTTAAGCAGCCATAGTGTGTCTTCTAAACGTGTGACGCTGTTCTGTTTTGTAATTCAGTTCAAGTGTAGCGGTTTTTACATTCCCTCTCTAAGTGATATCTTATGATAAGTGTCTTTTTCTGTGTGACTTATTTCACTTAGAATCGTGATACCTAAATCCTCTCATCATGCTGCTACTAGCCTTATGACGTTAATTTCATGGCTGAGTGATATGCCATTGTACATAAGGACCACAACTTCCTTATCCATTTTTCTCTTTCCTGGGATATTTAAGGTGTAACGAAATGGAGGTTCTTGTCAACAGAGCAGCCCTAAACTTTGGGGTGCCTGTGTCTTGCTGATTTTTAGTTTTCCCAATTTCTACGCCCATGAGTGGAAGTGCCCTATGCTCTCTAAGCTGAGTTTTTTAGATGTTTCAGGACACACCGTACAGTTCTCCAGAGTGGCTGTTGGCAATTTACATCCCGCCCATCATCGTAGCAAGGCTCCCGTTTCTCCATGGCCTGTCCTGCATTTCTGGTTTTGACACATTATTCAGCATGGCCCTTTTGACCGATGGGAAGCGAGACTTCTTTGTAGCGCTGATTTGCCTTTCCAGGTTGCTTGCTTGGCCAAAAAGGGCGTATGCGTTTTTTCCTGAATATATTCAGGAAAAAACGCATACGCCCTTTTTGGCCAAGGGCATCGTTGTCGAGGTTTTGCCGCTTTTCCTGTGCTTTAAAGGCGATTCGACTCTACCTCCTGAAATCTGTTTCCTGCAATTCTGCCTTGCTTTCAAATCCTCCTCGTTGCCTTCCCTCAATATATTTGTGGACGAGAGTTATCATTTCTAACTCTGCAGGTTTGTGAATTGCAGTGCCCCTGAGCTCGATTTTTCAACTCGCTTTTTTGGGAGCTGGCCGCAAAAGCGCAGGATTGCTTCAGGCCCTGTTCTGCTTCCGGGCGGCAGGCTGAGCCTGTGGTTAATTCTTCTTCCTGATGGGAAAATAGAGTGACCTGTGCCTGTCCCAACACCTAGAGCTAGTCTCTCACTGGTTCCCCCTCTTCCCGTTCATCCTCAGGACAAATTGCAACCTGTACGGAACAGGAGGTTAAAGGTGCTGATTCTCGAAGGAGGGAGATTGCTAGTAAAGCGGCTGTAATGGCCAACCCGAGCACAAGGAGATGAGAAAAGAGGTGCGTTTTAGAAACCTTTCCCGATCACATGGTGTACCATCTTCTTGGTTTCTCAT